>NC_141135.1:86242165-86899249 GCF_053477565.2 Lygodium microphyllum | reverse complement strand
GATAAGCTGCGCTAAAACAGAGTTGAGTCCCAATGGCTTCAAAGATAGCTCTCTAGAAGTGTGATGTGAAGAGAGAATCATGATCACTAATGATTCTTCTGGGTAGCCCATTTAGCTTGAATATCTCCTTGATAAACAACCTTGCAATGTTTGAGGCTTTACAGTTTGTCTTTGCTAGAATAAGGTGTGCAACCTTAGTAAGCATGTCAACCACAACCATGATGGAGTTGTATCCTCCCTGAACTTGGGGTAGGCCAACAACAAAGTCCATATACTGATGAATTCCCATTTCATTTGGGGAATGTCAAGTGGTTGCAACTTCCCTGGCATCTTGACATGTTTGGCTTTGATACGTTGACAAGACAAACACTCGGTGACATATTTGAGAACGTCACCTTTAAGCCTCTCCCAATAGTAGCTCTTCCTAGCTGTATTGAGAGTTTTGGCATAGCCAAGATGTCCTGAGAAAGGGGAATCATGAGCTTCCCACAATATCTTCTGCTTAAGTGACTGGCTTGCCGGTATACATAGCCTCATTCTATAGTAGACAAGTCCACTATTGATAGAGAATTCATGATACTTAGCCTGTAGCTTTTGGTCCTGATCCTTCATAGAGATCTCCCTTAGCATCTTTTGATAGGCTGGATCATGGCATGCTTCCTCTCTAGCTAGCTCAAGTATTGGATTGTTTGGAATGGATACTTTGTAGCTAGAGATCTAGTTGTTGATGGATTTTGCAAGATTAGATAATTAAGGAATGCCTTGCGACTAAGTGCACCGGCAATTACATTCTCCTTTCCCAGTCGGTACTTGATTTCAAAGTTATACTCCTCCAGCACTTCAATCCACCGATATTGCCTCATGTTGAGCTCATTCTGGGTAAAGATCCACTTGAGACTCTTATGGTCAGTCACTAGAGTAAACTTGTTACCCAACAAATAGTGTCTCCAAAGCTTTAGAGCATGGATGATAGCTAACAATTCTAGATCATGGGTAGCATAATTCTTCTCATGGCTCTTCAGTTTTCTTGAAGAGTATGCTATAGGATGACCTTCCTGCATGAGCACACATCCTAAGGCAAGTGCGCTAGCATCAGTTACTACCTCGAACTCCTTATTGAGGTCTAGAAGTTTTAGGATAGGTGCTGATACCAAACTTTGCTTCAATTTATCAAAGCTTATTTGTTCGGGAGTTGACCATGCAATGGATGTTTGCTTCTTCAGTAAGTTCATCAAAGGTGCTCCAATCAGAGCATAGTTTTTTATGAAGACCCTATACCATCCTGTCAATCCAAGAAAACTGTGTATTTCTTTTAGAGTTGTTGGTATTGGCCATTCTAGCACATCTCTCACCTTGGCTGGCTCCACTGAGATTCCTTCCGCTAATACGATGAATCACGAATATTCAATCTGACACTTGAAGAATGCACATTTCTTCATCTTAGCATATAGCTTATGTGACCTCATTGTCTCAAGGACAATCCGAAGTTGGGTCTCATGATCTTCCTCCTGTTTGGAATAGACTAAGGTGTCGTCGAAGAAGACGAGTACAAAGTCATCAAGATATGGCCTAAAAATATTCTACATTAACCTGTTGAAGGTGGCAGGCGCATTCATAAGCCTGAATGACATAACTAGGAACTCAAAGTGCCCATATCTTGTGTTGAAGGCCTTCTTTGGAATATCTTCTTCCTTGATCCTTATCTAATAGTAACCAGACCTAAGATCAATCTTGGAGAAGATCTTCGCACCCTGAAGAAAATCAAGAAGCTCATCTATTCTAGGAATAGGGTACTTGTTCTTGACAGTTGATTGATTCAACCCTTTGTAATCAATACATAGTCGAAGTGTTCCATCTTTCTTTTTCTGGAACAGTACTGGAGCTCCCCATGGTGAACTGCTAGGATGGATGTAGCCTTGATCTAGCAGTTGCTTGAGTTGTTCATTCAGCTCAATTGCTTCCGGTATGGACATTCTATAAGGTGTCTTTGCAATTGGCGCAGCTTCTAGTACTAGCTTGATCTCATGATCCACTTCTCTTTGAGGCAAGAGTTCTATTAACTCTTCAGGAAATACATCCACATATTCCTTTAGCCATAAATGTCCTTCATTAGACTCCTGCTTTTGATCTAACTTGTTGAGCTTAATCAAGTAGACAGGTAGTCCCTTTCTGACTCCCTTTATAATCCGAGATGCCTTGGCCAATTGAATTTTTGGCACTCCAGCCTCACCTTGAGTTGTGACTAGTTCCCCTTCAGAGTTCCGAAAGGAAATTTGGCCCTTTCCACAATTAATGTGGGCGTCATTAGGTTTAAGCCAATCCATTCCGAGTAGACACTCATGGATACCTAGGCTCATGACTCTGAATTTGATCGAAGTCATCTTTCCTCCCAGAAAGAATTCCACCTTAGCAGTTTGCCCGGTACAAGTAACCTCACAACCATTTGCCAATTCCACAAGAAAGATAGGTACTTCTACTATGGCTATTCCTAATCTTTTTGCACAAGCTGGTGAGAAAGATTCGGCCCTTTCTTGTGAAGAGCGGCATGGACTGTCGCCCTTTCAAACTCTGCTTCCATGGTCGGATCTTCTTCTTCTTCGCACATTTCCCTGTTGGCAACACAGGCGATTCTTCCTCTGCCTCAAATAGCAGCTCCTTGACCACGGCCAGTTCCTTGGAAAGGTGCTTGGTGATGTTCTCCTCCGATATTGGGACATTGCCTCTTGAAATGACCGGCTTGTTGCAGTGGACACAACGGAGGTTTCGGCCATTCCTTTGGGTAGGGACAAAGTTGTTGACATTATTAGTCCTTGCTTTCTTTCTTTGTCCCTGATTCTGACCTTGAACTCTCTTCATTTGAGACCTAAATGTTCCTCTGTTCGGGTCATTATAAGACCAAGTTTTGTTACCTCTTGGTCTAACCTGCACCTCCTGAATTATAGGGGCAGCTCGAATGAGTGCGTCCTGTAGATCTGATGGGCGCATAGATTCGAGACGGTTATTCACAGGAGGATTTAAACCAGCACAAAATTTTGACACCTACTGTGTCATGTCCATCTATGGTGGCACATACTTAAGAAGTGAGACGAATTTAGAGTAATATGCATCAAGAGTGAGTCCCAACTATTTTAGCTCATAGAACTCATTCATTTTCTACGTGCGATACGCAAGTGGTAAGTATCTTCCCTTCACGGCTTTCTTTTAGCTTCTCCCAAGTAACGAATCCTTCCGCGATCCCTTGATCTCTGCACCATTGCTTCAGCTTGGCGAGCATAGCCTGGTTGGCGGGTGCAGTATCGACTGCTTCAAAGTAATCCTCCATGTATTCAATCCAAATTTTAGCATCTGCTTGGACGGACCTGCCTCTCCCATCAAATTCAGGTGGCTTAATCTGCTTGAGAAGAAACTTCTTCTCCTGGATTACAACAGTACTTGATGTAGGGGGCGAACTGGGGATCTGTACCTGGGGTTGTGCTTGGATAAAGATTTCTTAACCTTATTACTCGTTAATCGTTACGATTTATATTTCATCTCCATTTCAGCTATCAACCAAGCAATCTAACCACTTAACTTCTTATCAAATTTTCCTGAACAAAACAGATATTGATAAAAAGAAGTCTTATTGCATTTATATGGGTCTAGCCCTTTTGGAGTACAATATTTCCAGAGATGATAGAGCAACTGTTTACATTTAGTTTGGGGAGAATAATGTTGTATTACATTTATCTACAGGAACTGGATAATAGTATGGTTTCGGGTCATGGATCTTCAGGAATCGGTAAGTCATTGGAAGATCAGGGTATCCTTTCCTTCCCATTCTTCTCATGACACCCCAACACCTTGATCCTATCGGCGGGGATTACACAGGTCACTTTCTCATATACATATGAGTTCGGCTCAACCCTCCGACCTCGAATATGTAAAGTTGAATTTACATGAGCCTCCACAAAAATGAACAGCTTCACGACTTTCAAGTCTTCCAACAACTTGATCCTCTTTAGGTTGGTTTGAAGATATGCAAACCGGTGGGCAGCTATATAGTAGATTCCAGAGACACCCGCCCATCTTCCTTCCATGTACAAAGGCGATAAATTATAAATATGCTCTAGGATGTTCATCATCCCAACCCTTTGTTGATAATCTGAGGAATGCATCGCAGTCATAAACATGACTCGTAACACTAAGAACCTGCTCCATGCTTCATAATTCTGCAAGACAACATCGAAAGCAAGGGAATATTTGGAACAGCAACATTTTCTTTACTTCTTCTTATTAAGATTTCTTAAAAACAAATCCTTCATTGGTTGGCTCTGATACCAACTGTAGCGTGTCTGCCTGTAATCTTCAGGACATGTCTTAGTAGTCCATTGGAAAGGATGACTAGAAAGCTCCGCCCGGCACTCCCATGGAATGTCACGGGTTTTGCGATCTTGGACTTTCCGTGTCTGCCAGGTAGCGGAAGTATTCTAGCCATTCCCCGACCTGAATCAGGGTTTCTCCCTACTGGTCATTTCCTAAACGGCAACTAGCGTCGAACCCCGAGCGAACTACTTTACGCAGAAACACCAGGTCCGAAGCAGATTCACGCTGCACTTGGTTCAAGGAGAATGGGAAACGAGAGGGATGCAAGGCTTGATCTCTCTGCCATAAGGCATAGTCCCATTCCGTTCCTCTAAAACAGCGAAAATCAGGATTATTATAACTTAGATTCTAGGTCAGCGCCCTTATTGATCGTTGTCGTGCTGCTGCGCATCCGAGTCGAATACACCTCCATTTCTTTTGTTGTGCATGTGTGTTATTTTCTGCGTGTGATTCATTGTTTGTGTGATGCATTTCGACAATCTGCATCCAATGTACATATTTCCTTAGTGCATGTGTATGATTTTGTTTGGATGCATGATGTGTGTGTATTAGAAAAATATGAAAAACTGATGCCAAAGGATATTATCAAGCTGATAATTTTAATGATGAACTCGAAGAAAAGTGCAGGATACCGTGGAATCAAAGGAAGCTTTATGGAAGCTGACATTTAAGCTATGAAGACAAAGGTGTAAATTCAGGAATATCATGTGCAATGGGAAAAGCTCAAGGAGTGCTGAACGGATTCCCTTGTCGAGATGTAGATTCTTGGAATGCACTTATTGGTGGGTATGTACAGCACTTGGGACTGTTGTGGTGGATATGTATGCCAAGTGTGGTGCATTTGGCAAAGCACAGGGAGTGTTGGATGAGCTTCTTGTCCGGAATGCAATAACTTGGAATGCCCTTATCACAGGTTATGCTTTACATGGGAAGAATTGGAGATTAGCGTCAAAGCTAAAGGTCTAAAAGGTTATTCAAGGAGGAAGAGGGAAAACCTATATTTGGGTTTTAAACTACTTTTGGAGGGAAAAAAGCAGGCTGTTTTGGAGGGGAAGAATGGTTTTTGATTTTGATGGCTAGAATGATGATGGGAGGCTCTATTTTCTCCTTGGATATTTTTGGTATTTTGCATGCAGTTAACGGCATGGAATACGGAAAAACTAAAGGGGAAGATTTCTGCTTGCGGCAGCAAGTGGGAGAGTCTTAGCTCGTTCTACCAGAGTTGGATTTGGGGATTGCCAGTTTCTGGACCCTCTGTGCTGAATATTAAGGGATCCAGTGCTTCCGCATCTCCATCACGTCAAGAAAAGGCAATATGTTATGCCTCTCCCAACAGGAAAGGTTCAGACTCCATATCTGTGAGCCAAGCTTCTTCACAAGCAGGTGATTTGGATGAATTTAAAGAGGTAGGAACTATGCATTTTATGGTTAACGTTGTCCAGCCTCAATTTAATCTCCATTCAGAGGATGCAAGGGGAAGAGAGAAGTGGTTTGGATCGCCATGGCGGACCTGTAAAGAAGAATCTTCTTTATCTCTCTTGCGCTGGTAGCAGGGATCGAATTCACGCAGCCGTCAGTTGGAAAAATTGTCCCTCTCTGTCACATCGTAAGACAATTATATGAGGCAACAAACTCCCCTTATCCATTTTGACAGTGGAATTCGGAAGGCCTTCCTATTTGGAGCACGAGACACAATAACTCTCTCTGCGCCTTGCCCTGCTGACATTGGAATCATCCCACTCTCAATTCAGACGTCAACAAAGGACAATTGGATCTTTTTGGTCCATCCCTCTAATTCGCGGAACGGGTGAGTGTGGTTGTCACGAACATCCATAGCTTGAAACAGAGATCCTGTGCAGGAGCATGATCTCCTTCATCTTCAAGTTCAAATCAAGGTTCTAATTTGACAAGTCTATGACTGAGGCTTTGCAATCGAAAGTCGAGTCGAAGACTGCTGCCAGTGCTTCTATGTACAGGAGGGATCAACAACAGGGAAATAAATTCAGAATATTCAGAAGATGATATCCTGCTGTTCTTGCTCTTTAACTCTGTATCTTTCCTGCGTTCTCTGGCTAGAGGCTCCTGCATCGGATCGAAGGGTGCCTGCCAGCGAATCCATTCCCGCCCCTTCTCGCTCAGCCAAGTCGTAGTTTATGAGCTCGAAGGAGAAGCCCACTCTTGGTAGCATGCGGATCAAGACCCGCAAGCGAAATACAACAGCACCTTTAGATCCTGCTAGCTTCGCGGATGCAATTGTGCAAGTCTAACTTGAGCATGCAGGAGACCTGGAACTTATTGCCAAAGATATTGAGGCCTCAAATCTTGATTTTTCAAGATATGGTGAAACCTTCTTTGAGGTGGTGTTCAATGGAGGTCGTAACCAACCAGGAACCACAAAACCAGAAGAAGGGGAATGCCAACCTTACTCCATTTTGAATTGTGAGGCTTCAAGGCAGAAAATAATTTCACATGTGCTCTATATACAGAAGATCATTCGGCGACGACCTTTTATGATTAAGAGTCTTGAGAATGTCATGCAAAGGCAGCTCCAATCCATGGAACTTTATGGTCAAGATGACCGGAAGAAGCTTGCCATTTTCACTGCAACAACTTTTACTCAGAAGCTTTCAGGGCTTCCTCCAGAAACAATTTTTTTTCTGAAATACTAAAGGGACTATCTTCAGTCAGTTGTTGTAATGTCTCGAGTCGATTTGTCTGTTAGTGGACTCCTTGAAGGCGGCTGGCAGAAATATTGAATTTGATTTGGCTAAACATCAAGAATGGATACAAGTCCATCTGCACATTCGGAGGTGTTGGAAGCGCGAGTGAAGTTTGTCTCAGCTTAGTCATGATGAAGGTGATTAAAGGTGCACAGCCTGTTGTTACTGCTTTTCATGTACGAAAGAGGTGATCAATGCAATATAAGTTGAAATGAAGAACAGGGTGTGTGGCTGAATTGGACTGTCAGAATCCTCCACATATACATGCTATATGTCATTCATGCATTGTTTCTGGAAGAATAAATTGTGCTGGCAAACAGAAAATGGCTATTCTTATGCTTATACAATTCCAGATGTGGAAACTTGATACTCTAAAACGGAGGTGAGTTGCAGGTTAGAACCTTTCAGAAACTGAAAATCTCTGTTGATCAAGCAACTGCCAAGTTACAGAATGAACATGCTGATGTGAAGAACGTTTTTCTTCCTACTGTAACAGTCATCATACACCTGAATGTAAACAGTTTATGAGATACTTCAGATTATTCTGAACATGAACTTCTTGTAACTCATTTGATAAGGAATATAGTGAACTTTGGCATCAAATATTTGAATTCTTCTTGTTAGCCTCTTCTCTTGCTGTATCTTGAACCCCATGTTCTGCAGCCCTTGCGTGAACTCTACGACATTTCTGGTGAACCCGACATGAAAGTGCTGCGTCACTTTTCAGCAAGATGGGAGACTCGCAAGAAGAGATGACAGATGATAATGTCATGAAGAACCTGTTTCAGTCATTTACCATGTATATGCAGCAGCAAGCTCATGCAAAACGAGACAGTGATGCTATGGATGCCTTGAAAGCTGTCCAACAGGAGATGAAGCAGTTTAATGGCCAGCAAGTGTCAACTTACCTGCATTTTTATGAAGAAAAGATGAAGTTTTTTGGGGTTTCTCAAGATGTTTGGAGCCGCTACTGCTTGCGGATCGTGGTGCGCGCTCTTGAAGGTCGAATTGCAAAAATTCAAGAAGCACATGCAGGTTGGGCTGAATTTAAGAAGGCATTAAAAGATGAATATTTCCTGGAAGATACAGGTCTTATGAATCGCAGGAATTTTTTAGCATGGGTTTCTATGCCTAATAAAGGACTTTCTGTTACCGCTCTTCTACGAGAGTTTGAAAGCCGTTATGATTAGTTGGATGGGACTGAACAGCAAGCTTTGGAGATGCAGAAAGTGGAGTTATTTTTACAAGCTGCAGATGCTGATTTACAGGAAAAGTTGGATGATCTTTTGGAAGATCAAGCTACTGATTCAGGTTTAAAGACTGAGTGGAGACATGTCATTGATGCTGTGAATGCTCTTGTTAAGAAGTAGCGCAGGAGAGTAAGATTGCATCGAAATACAGGATTAGTTCCTGAAAAATCCTTGGAGACTTCTTCTTCTACCCCTGCTGCAACTTCTTTGCCTAAGCCTACTCCTCCTGCTGTGAATCCATTAGTTCCTGCTGCTCCTGTGCCCTTATCTGTAGATGATGTTATTAAAGGCTTGGCGGATTTGACGATTGAAGTAGTCAAAGCTGAAGTTGGTAAGTTAAAGGAGCAACTTATGTCAGTACCTGCTGTAGCACCTACTCCAGCGACTGCTTTTCCAGCTGGTCAAAGAAAAGGGCGACGATGTATTTGGTGTGATAGTACAGAGCACCAACACTGCAGAGATTGTGATGCTTTTCAGGAAGCACGTAAGAAGAATGTAGTGTTCTGGGGACAAGATGGGAAGATATGGCTGACAGAGACTGGCGCTCCTCTTGACACGAACTTTGGTAAGGGAGGTATGAAGAAGCTTGTTGATGATATGGCTGCGCGATCAGCTTATGTGAGTGTTAGAGGAGATGCTTCAGCTTTTGGAGTCCAGCTTGAGCAGAAATCTGATGGAGACTCTGCTTTATGGTCCTCTGCCTTGGAAATAGTGAGAAGAGGGAAAGTTCAGGTATCTACTATGACTTGTGTGGGCTCTATCATCCGAGGAGAAACAGGATGGGATTGTCCTGTTGGCAGGTATTCTATTTTTGCTTATATGGCTAAAACGCAGGGTTTAGATGCCATGGTTGAGGAAAAGAGAAGAAGAGATGAGGAGGGTCCTAGCTCCTCCAAAAAGACTAGAGGGGGTGACTTTGTTTCACCACCTGTTACAGCTCCACCTATGTCAAATTCTCCAGCTCAAATAGGTTCTGATCAACCAATGGGAGACAAGTTGAAAGAAAAGAGGCAACCAAGAAAAGAGCCAGGATTCAAGCTCTTGTCAGACCTTGATATGCAAACGGATATGAGTAAGATTTTTCATGAAAGAATTTTAAATAGTGAAGTTACTTTTACTGTTGGAGAAGCTCTTGGGATTGCTAGAAGAGAAATACAGGATCAGATGCAGGATCTTTTGCGGAGGAAATGACATGCGATGGAAGGACCTGCTTTACAGGGATTGTGGCATGGAGCTCTTGGGGAAGAGCATGATGATGCAGTGATGGTTGAGAATGCTTCTGTTAATCCGCAATTGGAGAAAATAGTGCAGCCTATGCAGTACGAAGATGATGAGACCCCTATTCTCATTCCTCGCAGCCATTTTTCACGAAGTCATTGGGCTAGAGCGACCACTGAGACACTGGTAAGGATTGGAGAGAAACAAATTCCATTGGTCTCTTTAGTTGATCATGGTTCTGAGATTAATCTTATTGCTCGAGGTGTTTATGAGAGTGGCAAGTGGCCTATGGATGCAGAGCATGGCTGGCGCATGAGAGCCGCCAATAATACTTTTGGTGATATGTATGCTGCTTGTCCGAGTATCAGAATTTCTATTGGTAATGTTGAAGAGGATTATCATTGCTTTGTTCAGGATTCATGCTCTTATCCGATTATTCTTGGACAACCTTTCATTACAGAAGCAAGAATGGAAACGAAAGTAATGGATGACGAGTCAGCTTATGCGCGGATACGCAGTAAAGATGGTATGTGAGCTGTTCAGTTTATGACTGTTGGGGTAAATCATCCGAGAAATAGGGACTCCTTGCGTGAGGCACCACTACCTGCAAAGGAGTTGGATTTTCATTAGGTACCGCTGTCTTGCGAGACGCCAGTGGTACGGAGGGGAGAAAAGAGGAGATCTCGCCTCCTGGCAGCCAGTCTTTCTCCAATAATTTTGTTGGTTTTTCTTCAGATAGTTCAGTGAGTTATCAGAAAATTTCAGATTTGCCTAGAGTTGCCAGGCAGTACATTGGCCTAAGGAGAAAGAGTTGAAGAATGCAGGTATTTTGCAAGCAGAGGAGCATGTAGATGGATTGTATGAAGGAATGTCTTATGCAGATACATTGTTTGAGATGAGAGCAATGCTGAAAACTGATGTATGTAAGGGTTCAAAGATCATACCTGTGCAAACCTTGGATATGTTTCAGGAAATTTCTGGTTTTATGCTGAAAACAGAGTTAGAGGCTGAGAAAACTCAGCAAACTGAATTTATGGCTGATCTTGATCAGCTAACAGAATTGTAGAGGGCTGAATCCATTCAGCCAACAGAGTTGAATGCAGAAAAATTTCTGCATACAGAGTTTCAGGATGCATCTATGCAGTCCATAGAGCCGAGGGCTGAATCCATTCAGCCAACAAAGTTGAATGCAGAAAAATTTCTGCATACAGAGTTTCAGGCTGCACCCATGCAGTCCATAGAGCGAAAGGCTGAAATTTTTCAGCCAACAGAGTTGAAAGTTGCTGAAAATTTGCAGAAATTGCAACAAAGAAAAGAGTGCTTGAATGATGCCATGGTTGACACAAAATATAAAACAGTTGATAAGAAGGTAAAGCCGGTTTCAGGCCCGCTTCCTTCTGATAGTGATGAACAGATTGAAAAAGCTATGAAGCAGCCTATGTTGAGGGACCCAGCAAATATTGGACATAAGTTTACAGCTGAAACTCTTGCAGAATTGAAGATTGGAAATGATGAATTTTTGCTTCCAGTGGAAAAAGAATGTTTTAGAGAGATGCTTGGACGTCATGGTAAGGCATTTGCTTTCTTTCCACATGAAATTGGCTGCATTAGTCCCGAATTGGTTGCACCCATGGTCATCTTCACTGTTCCTCATGTACCATGGAATATACGTCCTATACCTGTGCCTAAAGCACACTTGCCAAAGCTGATAGAGTTGCTGAATGAGAAGATTAAAATGGGGATTTTGGAACCCTCTTCTGCACCCTATTCTAACAGGTGGTTTACTGTACCAAAGAAGAATGGTACTTTGAGATTTATTCAGGATATGCAGCCCGTGAACAAAGTGACAATCAGGAATGTGGGAACAGGTCCAGTTGTGGATGAATTTGCTGAGGCTTTTGCAGGACGAGCCATCTATTCTCTAGGTGACTTGTATTCAGGTTATGATCAGTTTCAGCTTGCCTTGGAAAGCATGGATATTACTACTATGCGGACACCTATTGGTCTTGTGAGGATGTGTACCTTGCCTCAAGGGCCACAAACTCAGTTGCTCATATGATGAATGCTATGCACAGAGTTTTACGAGACTATATTCCGCAGTATACCATGCCTTTTCTAGATGATGTGCCTATTAAGGGTTGTGCAGAAGAAGAAAAGAATCAAAGTCTTGATTTGCATGGATATAGACAGTTTGTGGCTGACCGCTTGATTGCTTGTGAGAAAATATTGACACGATTAGAGGAGGTAAATTTGACACTTTCAGGGCTGAAATCTGTCTTTGGTGTTAATGAAGTCATCATAGTTGGGCATATGGTTGGATATTATGGCAGAAAGCCTTCTCCTGCAAAGGTGGATGCCATAAACAGGATTGCAGAGTATTGCTCGACTACTTCAGAGGTGCGGAGATTTGTGGGAGCTTGTGTATTTTACATGATTTGGATTCCTCATTTTGCTCATATAGCAGATGTTCTCTATCAGCTGCTTCAAAAGGGGCAGAAATTTCATTGGGATGAGAAGCATTCAAAAGCCATGCGTAAGCTCAAGAAGCTGTTGCAATCAGCTCCTACTCTACGCAAGGCGGATTATCAGTGTGGACGGCCGATCATGTTGACAGTTGATACTAGCCCTATTGGCATAGGTTGGGCTGTGGGATAGGATGATGCTGATGGAAATAGGTATGCTATCCGCTTTGGAGCTAAAGTTCTTAATGAGCGACAGAGGAGATATCCGCAGATCAAAAGAGAGTTGTGGGGAGTAGTCACTGCACTGAAGTGTGACAAAGGGTATTTTATTGGAGCTTCAGTTATTGTGGAAACAGATTGTTTGCCTTTGCTTGGCATGATTACTAGTTACTCGACTCCAGATATAGCGATGCTTCGGTGGATTGCCTATATCAAATCATTGAATCCAGAATTTCGACACATAGCAGGGAAAGATAATCCAGTTGCTGACATGCTATCTAGAGCGAGATATGAGGATGAGAAGTCAATGCTTGCAAAAGATGATGAGACAGAGTTTGCTGCTTCTGTCCTTGTTCATGATTGTCATGTATCTACTGTTGAAGCCTTTATTGAAGAACTTTATGTTGACGAGTGGCTGCAAATTGGACAGTATCTAAGTTCATTGACTCGAAGAGCTGATTGGACAGATGATGAATTCAAGAAAATCAGAAGGAAGGCTTATGGGTATTTCTTGAAAGATGGTTTTCTTTGGAAGCATCCAAAGAAGAGAGGAGGCTTGCCCTTGAGAGTAGTTTGTGATAAAGCGATGCAGATACAGATTATGCGAGAGTTTCATGAAAGCTCATGGGCTGGACATAGAGGTGTGTGGGCTACCTATGAGAAAATCAAAGAAAGATACTGGTGGAAAGGGATGTATAAAGATGTTTCTCATTTTGTGGAGACTTGCAGGGACTGCCAGCTTTACTCTTTAGTGCGACATCGTGATGAGTTGCATCCGACTTATCCACTATGTATGCATTATAAGTGGGTGGTAGACTTGGTTACTTTGCCAATGGGACTTTGGCAGATGAGATATCTTGTCTTGGCTAGGGAGGATCTTACAAACTATGTTGAAGGCAGATCTTTGCGGACGAAGACCACCACTACAGTATGTAAATTCTTGTTGGAAGAAATATTTTGCAGGTATGGATGTATAGGCAAGATTACTACTGCCTATAATCCAGAGGGAAATGGCAAGAGTGAAAGAGGACATCCGCCAATAGTTAAAGCATTAGCAAAAGCTTGTAGAGGTCAGATTGGAGATTGGCCGAGATTACTACCTTTTGCATTGTGGGCTGATCGCTCTACACATAGTGTGACTACTGGATACATGCCTGCAGAGTTGATGTATGGGCAAAAACCTGTCATGCCTACAGAAATTTGTGCTCTCACTTGGAGTGTTCTTCCGTGGCATGAGAATTTATCAAGGGAAGAGCTTTTAGCTCTTCGGATTCATCAACTAGAGAGAAGGACAGAAGATGTGCAGCTAGCAGTTGATCGTTTGAAGGCAGCCCGTCTCAGAAACAAGGACAGGTTTGATTTAAGGCATCGCTTGAGGCCTAAAGCCATAAAAGAAGGAGATTGGGTTCTAGTCTACGACAGTAGTCTAGAGAATCAGCATAGTAATATGAGAAAAATGGTTCAAAGATGGTTTGGACCGTATGAAGTGAAGCAGGTTTTTGACAATGGTACCTATGAGCTGGCTGAATTAGATGGAACAGTATTGAGGGTGCCTATTGCTGGAAAACGAGTCAAGATTTTCAAGAGAAGAGAAGATGAAGAATATGCACTTGAAGCATTGACAGAAGAAGAGCAGGTAGAAGAAAGACAGGCAGAAGAAACAGAGAACATAGATGATGAAGCTGATGGAGAAACAGGTCTACTAGAAATAGATGATGGACTTGACCTGTAGGTGGATTTGAATGATCCTGGATAGTTGGCACATCCGGAGGATGCGCAAGTTTAGAGGGGGTGGATGTCGTGCTGCTGCGCATCCGAGTCGAATACACCTCCATTTCTTTTGTTGTGCATTTGTGTTATTTTTGTTTGTGTGATGCATTTCGACAATCTGCATCCAATGTACATATTCCCTTAGTGCATGTGTATGATTTTGTTTGGATGCATGATGTGTGTGTATTAGAAAAATATGAAAAACTGATGCCAAAGGACATTATCAAGCTGATAATTTTAATGATGAACTCGAAGAAAAGTGCAGGATACCGTGGAATCAAAGGAAGCTTTATGGAAGCTGACATTTAAGCTATGAAGACAAAGGTGTAAATTCAGGAATATCATGTGCAATGGGAAAAGCTCAAGGAGTGCTGAACGGATTCCCTTGTCGAGATGTAGATTCTTGGAATGCACTTATTGGTGGGTATGTACAGCACTTGGGACTGTTGTGGTGGATATGTATGCCAAGTGTGGTGCATTTGGCAAAGCACAGGGAGTGTTGGATGAGGTTCTTGTCCGGAATGCAATAACTTGGAATGCCCTTATCACAGGTTATGCTTTACATGGGCAGAATTGGAGATTAGCGTCAAAGCTAAAGGTGTAAAAGGTTATTCAAGGAGGAAGAGGGAAAACCTATATTTGGGTTTTAAACTGCTTTTGGAGGGAAAAAAGCAGGCTGTTTTGGAGGGGAAGAATGGTTTTTGATTTCGATGGCTAGAATGATGCTGGGAGGCTCTATTTTCTCCTTGGATATTTTTGGTATTTTGCACGCAGTTAACGGCATGGAACACGGAAAAACTAAAGGGGAAGATTTCTGCTTGCGGCAGCAAGTGGGAGAGTCTTAGCTCGTTCTACCAGAGTTGGATTTGGGGATTGCCAGTTTCTGGACCCTCTATGCTGAATATTAAGGGATCCAGTGCTTCCGCATCTCCATCACGTCAATAAAAGGCAATATGTTATGCCTCTCCCAACAGGAAAGGTTCAGACTCCATATCTGTGAGCCAAGCTTCTTCACAAGCAGGTGATTTGGATGAATTTAAAGAGGTAGGAACTATGCATTTTATGGTTAATAATGTCCAGCCTCAGTTTAATCTCCATTCAGAGGATGCAAGGGGAAGAGAGAAGTGGTCTGGATCGCCATGGCAGACCTGTAAAGAAGGATCTTCTTTATCTCTCTTGCGCTGGTAGCAGGGATCGAATTCACGCAGCCGTCAGTTGGAAAAATTATCCATGTCTGTCACATCGTAAGACAATTATATGAAGCAACGAACTCCCCTTATCCATTTTGACAGTGGAATTCGGAAGGCCTTCCTATTTGGAGCACGAGACACAATAACTCTCTCTGCGCCTTGCCCTGCTAACATTGGAATCGTCCCACTCTCAATTTAGATGTCAACAAAGGACAATTGGATCTTTTTGGTCCATCCCTCTAATTCGCGGAACGGGTGAGTGTGGTTGTCACGAACATCCATAGCTTGAAACAGAGATCTTGTGCAGGAGCATGATCTCCTTCATCTTCAAGTTCAAATCAAGGTTCTAATTTGACAAGTCTATGACTGAGGCTTTGCAATCGAAAGTCGAGTCGAAGACTGCTGCCGGTGCTTCTATGTACAGGAGGCATCAACAACAGAGAAATAAATTCAGAATATTCAGAAGATGATATCCTGCTGTTCTTGCTCTTTAACTCTGTATCTCTCCTGCGTTCTCTGGCTAGAGGCTCCTGCATCGGATCGAAGGGTGCCTGCCAGCGAATCCATTCCCGCCCCTTCTCGCTCAGCCAAGTCGTAGTTTATGAGCTCGAAGGAGAAGCCCACTCTTGGTAGCACGCGGATCAAGACCCGCAAGCGAAATACAACAGCACCTTTAGATCTTGCTAGCTTTGCGGATGCAATTGTGCAAGTCTAACTTGAGCATGCAGGAGACCTGGAACTTATTGCCAAAGTTATTGAGGCCTCAAATCTTGATTTTTCAAGATATGGTGAAACCTTCTTTGAGGTGGTGTTCAATGGAGGTCGTAACCAACCAGGAACCACAAAACCAGAAGAAGGGGAATGCCAACCTTACTCCATTTTGAATTGTGAGGCTTCAAGGCAGAAAATAATTTCACATGTGCTCTATATACAGAAGATCATTCGGCGACGACCTTTTATGATTAAGAGTCTTGAGAATGTCATGCAAAGGCAGCTCCAATCCATGGAACTTTATGGTCAAGATGACTGGAAAAGCTTGCCATTTTCACTGCAACAACTTTTACTCAGAAGCTTTCAGGGCTTCCTCCAGAAATAATTTTTTTTCTGAAATACTGAAGGGACTATCTTCAGTCAGTTGTTGTAATGTCTCGAGTCGATTTGTCTGTTAGTGGACTCCTTGAAGGCGGCTGGCAGAAATACTGAATTTGATTTGGCTAAACATCAAGAATGGATACAAGTCCATCTGCACATTCGGAGGTGTTGGAAGCGCGAGTGAAGTTTGTCTCAGCTTAGTCATGATGAAGGTGATTAAAGGTGCACAGCCTGTTGTTACTGCTTTTCATGTACGAAAGAGGTGATCAATGCAATATAAGTTGAAATGAAGAACAGGGTGTGTGGCTGAACTGGACTGTCAGAATCCTCCACATATACATGCTATATGTCATTCATGCATTGTTTCTCGAAGAATAAATTGTGCTGGAAAACAGAAAATGGCTATTCTTATGCTTATACAATTCCAGATGTGGAAACTTGATACTCTAAAATGGAGTTGAGTTGCAGGTTAGAACCTTTCAGAAACTGAAAATCTCTGTTGATCAGGCAACTGCCAAGTTACAGAATGAACATACTGATGTGAAGAACGTTTTTCTTCCTACTGTAACTGTCATCATACACCTGAATGTAAACAGTTTATGAGATACTTCAGATTATTCTGAACATGAACTTCTTGTAACTCATTTGATAAGGAATATAGTGAACTTTGGCATCAAATATTTGAATTCTTCTTGTTAGCCTCTTCTCTTGCTGTATGTTGAACCCCGTGTTATGCAGCCCTTGCGTGAACTCTACGACATCGTGTCCTTTGAAAACGATCTTCTGGCTGTTCATCGCGATTGAGAAAAGTTCCCCGCCAACCGGGACCACCCATCCATAGGACGGACCCATGGCCACGTCCAACGCACTTTCCTCAAGTTGTTTTAGTTATCTAATTATCTACCACATTTAGTTGGACATGCATCAAACAACTTTCTTAATTAGTCCGTTAGGCACTGGTTCCTTCACATAATCATAGCACTTGACATAGAAAAGCAATGTCAAACAAGTTCCTTTTCAACAACTTATCATATTTATCTTTGGAATACCGTTATAACATCCAGCCCGTAGGCTTATCCATAATCCGCCCGAAGGCTATCTAGCAATCCATAGGGATTATCAATCCAAGATTCCGCCCGTAGACTACTATGCGGGCCTCGAGATCCAATCCTGAGTCACGTTGGCCTCTTGTGCAAGGTCTGAAAGGCGAGGGATTTATGGCCAGAGCCCCCACTGGCACCCAAGCGTCCTACTCCAAGTAGCATTCAATGGAGATACCTCTCGCGGCGGGTTCGGTCCACTTTCCGGGCGCGGTTAACAACCCCCTTGGTTAGGGTCAGGCAGGCAGTCGGGGGTAACTAAAGCTGCCTCTCCCTTGAGGCCTTCAACCTGAAGCATTAGATATCTTTTCATCCTTTAATTTCTTGAGCAAACAAAGCAAAACAGTGCTCTTAAAATTGTTACAAGCACAATCATTTCCATTGGTCGTTATTTTTGGCCAACTACTAAGGAGTGAATCCTTTTTTTCGAATACATCCATCACTCGATCCGGGATCAATTGCGACTTGGCAAGATCCCCAAGGGTTTATCTGTTAACCCTTGTATCCTTGGGTTAGGGCCGTACCCTATTAACCCAACTTAACCAAAACCTTAAAGCACTAAATATGTTATTTCAATTTACTGATTGGTCCTTTGCTCCCAACCAAATATCTAATCCATGTATCTTGGTCACTTTACCCAAGAAAGGTACTATATCAGGACAATTATTCATCTTGTTTTGCAAGATAAACTTGCGTAAGAATCTGCCAATCTCATTCCGAGGAATTGGCCATTCTCTTGTGATCAAATCACAAGATCATGCGACTCTGCAACTTGTTGCACAAGTGTTGCATCAAACTATGGGACTATTTACCCATCGAATGGAGTCTTATAATCACAAAATCATGATTAGATATAACAATCTGTTGCTGATTGCATTAGGCCGACATTGTCGATCCTAGGGTTCCAAGTTCAAACCGAGTTTCATCTTTTGAGCGAGAGATCCTTAGGGTAAAAACCCTAGATCATTTCTCGCAAGTATGTCCTACTGTCCCTACATTCCATGAATGTGGGCAAGTCTTTAGGCTATTGGAGTTTCAGCTTTGGCAATAAGAGCGACTAGGTCACATCCTCAACGTGTTAACTCCTAGTTAGCTCTTTGGGATATGTTACATCGAATTAACGCTTTCTAAACGAGTCCCTCGCGGTTTTGAGGTGTTTAGGTTTAAACCAATTTAACTTGTCTATTCTTGAAGATAATTATGCTACCATTTCCGTAACCACATGATTCATTGTCTACGTATAAGTTGATTTACAAACCCTAACTTTTCGGATTAAGATCAAAGTATAGGTTAAGTTACAGCATAATTCCAATTGATCATCCTATAACATGCAAATAAGATTCATGCTACTAAGCTTTAGGATTTTATGTTTAAACATGCAGCCTTTTTCTACTTTCTTTCCTGAATGAATTTGTCGTATGCTAAACTTATACAACCTTTTGTTGATTTGAGTTTTTAGGCCACTTGCCTAGAGTTAAATCTTCTTCATGCAGCCCTAGGAAATTCCTACGGTTGCCAGCAACTTTCTTTAAGAATCATTTCGAAGAAAAGATGTTCAATAATGCGATATGCGGTTTATTCCTTCCATGCTTAATCGAAGTGTACTATCATAATTCCGTTTTATAAAGATGGGCATAAATTAATCTAATTTCATTACTTTGCAATGCAAAAAAACCACTTGCTAGAAATGCATAGAAATCTTATGCTCACTTTATTTTGTTCGTTTTATTGAAAAATACTAATGACCGAATCCCTCAATTGTGAGCTATTAGCCAAAGTATTTTCAATCGAAAAAACATGCATCCTCATTCCTCTAATGATCCATGCATAATTGAAATATTACAACGTTAATCGAATTTAGGAAAGAAAACTTGGACTTGTGGTGAAATGTCGACATGGATGCTAGGAGATGATCCTCTTGCATTTGCGCCTCCTGCCTTCTTAGGAGCCATCGCGAATTCGGTCTTTTCGTCTTGGACGCAGATTTATGATCTTGGCTGATCTTCTTCGAACGCAAAACTCCCTTTGTGACCTCTTGCACCATCTTTCGGAGTGGCCTTTAGAAGGCTTTATAGGTTTACTCCTTAAACTCGGCTAATGGGAACTTGTGGGGAACCTAAGGGGAAAAAGGGGTTATTTCTTGGAATAAATGGGCTTTTAAACCCGCTAGAGAGGCAATAACAAAGGCCCACGGGAAGGCTTTTAGAACTCGGGGTAGTGGAAGCATGTGGGGAAATCCAAGTGGGAGAAAGGGCTTAATGAGCCTTTTTAAAGGCCTCGGATAGGACTCCACGGGAAAGGGGGTACTAAATGAACTTTAGGGGATTTACAAAAAAAGGGCAAGGGTGTATAAGACCTTCTAGAGGGATTTTTGTGGGGGAGGGGAGAAACCCACGGGAATGGGGTTTAAATTTCGGGAAGGGGAAGGTTTAAAAATGCATGCAGTGGACAAAAAGGGGTAAAAGGGGGCTTAAAGAGCCCCCTTAGAAGCTTCAAGAAGCTTCCAGAAAGCTTCTAGTAACGTGGAGAGCTCATGTGGAGAGAAGGGTATGGCAGCAGCTAGTGTACTTCCAAAATGGCAGTAGTTGGCGATTTTTTGGCGGCAAGGCGAGCTGATGAATGGCAGCTGCTGCAGCTGGAGGCTCTCTTCTCCCCTTCAATGATGTCAGCAACACTGATTCCTCACGACCCTCTCCCCTACTCAATGGCAGCGTGATCACTTTTGCCTCTCCCCTCACTTCCCCCCACAAGGCTTATATAGGTGAGGGGAGGGGATCCTCCCTCCCCCACGCGGCATCTTGCATGGTTTCATCCTTCTACAAGCTCCAGCAAGGAGCTTAATTTCCCTTGCTATTCCCCTCTCCTCCAGCATACAATCGGCTGGGGGAGAGAGGGATAAATTTTTTTTCCATTATTCCCCATAAATTATCATTTTGGCCTCCTAAGAGGAGGTTCTTATAAAGAATGCGTTTTTTTTGGAAACGGAATTATTACATGCATCGATGGGTAAGTGCATTTTCTTAGACTCCATCAGGTTGCGACATGGAAATATCATCAAGATTCATCATACCCTCATATTTAAAAATCTAGGTCAATTTTATAAATTTACGATACCCTTCTATAACAAAATCTGTGTATGAAATATAAGAACCCCTTCTATGAGTGTATATTTATAAGAATATCTTCTTATGTATTCCCTTTTTAAAAAAATCTCACATGATGTGCTTTTTTATACATATAACCTCCCCATGGTATGGACAAGGTAATGATGCCAATGCCTTAATGTAACATTCAACAATACACTTGACCTCCCCTTAGTATGGACAAGGTAGTGATCGCAATGTCGCAACGTAATAATTCTACTTGCATATGCTTCTTGATTAAAAAATGTATTGTACTATTGAATCTCCAATGGATGCATTTTGTGTTTAAAGTGCATAGATCTAAATCAAAATGGATGAGGCAAGTCCATATGTTTTACGATGTTGCAAGCAAGCATATTTTCTATCATAAAATTTTCCTCAAAACCCTATAGACCAATCCTAGTTCTATCACACACAATTTGAACTTCTTTGACCAATATTAAGAATATTAAAATAATAGGATGAAGTGCTAGATATCGAGGGTGTCTCAAAGTTGCAACCACATGCTTGTGTTTTAAGAAGGCCTTTCGAAGCTTCAACTACTAATCCTTTTCTTGGCCTTGGGAATCATTGAAAATGTTGCTTAGAAAGAAGACATATTATTAGTGAATATAGTAATTTTAGATTTTCTTTCAATGAAACATTATGAACCTCAATGCTTGCAAATGTATCTTTCATGCTCCACTATTCAAGGATAGTGATAGCATTTGTATTAATTAAAATTATCTTTCCTTATAACCTATCAGTATTTGCTTACACATGTGCAGCTTTTCTTTTGCAATGTTCTTATTTGTCTCCATTTTCTCTACAAGCGATTTTATGAAGCATTCTTCTCCTCTAAGGTTAGACTTAGTTACAAATCCTCTACCATCTCTTATTCCTTTTCTTTGAACTACTTCAATTCTTCTTTAAGCATCTACACTTTTCTTTCATCATCTTACAAGGCTTTTTGTAACACTTTTAAAGAATCCCAAGATCTTAATAAAGATTCATAAGTATTATATAATATTTCTTGATAATATTGATACATGTAAATATTGCCAACTAATTACTTGGAATAACCTAATTGACCTTATTTGCCATTCCCTATACAAAAGTGAGTAAGAAAGAAACAAAATTGAAAGATGGATCTAGTCTAGACAAAAGGAACTATCTATCCAAAGATCAAATTTTTTCTTTTCCTCTAAAGCATATTGAAGAAAAATTATGGCATCTAGGCTATGCTTCCTATAAGAGATCTTGTAATATCATACTCTTCATCCACTAAACATACAAATCCATTTTCCTCTTATGGTTGCTTATGTCCCTAGGAGATTCCCGTAGGAATTTAAGGTAGGAGAGGAAATGTTGTAGATTGGGTTTTTCAGTATATAATTGATTGACAAGGATTAGAGAGTAAAAAAAAGATGACAAATTTTGAAATAAATAGACAATATGGCTCGATATCTTTAGAAATTAAAAAGACTATTTTTTAAAAGGGGAGGAAAAAGTTACTTTTTGGCATCAAAATGGGCTTGCCCTACTAATGTAGTTGAGTATAAAATTGATATGTAACTACCTTAGCTTTTGAGAAAAAGAAAAATACTTTCTATCAAAAAATTAAAATAGAAATTTTTAGGGTAAAATTTAATCCAACTTGCTAATATGGTACTTTTTGAAAAGTGTTGGATCACATCTCAAAGAGAAAAAGGAATAGTTAATGGGTAAAAAATAGAGAAGGGCTCCTCCTTTCTAGGTTAAATCCACCATAAAAAGTAGGTTGAAGGCTAGGAATGTAGAGGGGCCAATGGATAAAAAGCATACAATGATGACCATCGAAGATTAAGGTTTTCTAATCAATTTATTACAGCTTTTTTAGTCCATATTTTCTATAATGCTAAGTATGGTATGCAAAGGATCTCATATGCTAACATTAACATGTGTCTGGTCAAATTAAAACTAAATGTTGTGGAGTTATTGAGATTAATATTCTAAATGTTGAAAAGAGTTGTTTTATTATAATTCCCGTAACATAGACATGCAATCTTAGTGGTAAAAAAAAACAATGAATACTGATGATTTTTCTCGGTCCCATTCTCCATACAAGCTGAGGTGTGACATTGCAATTCGACGTGCTCGAAAAATACACCCTCGACAACGATCACACATGCATTTAATTTTTCGTCGTAGCCATGCATCTCGATTATGAAGATGCAATGTTTCATCCTCACTTGAGGATGTGCTCATTGACTCATCAGCTTGCACCGCACTAGGTGATGACGACGTCGACATGATTAAACCTAATTCATGACAACATCAAAATATTTGTCATTCATATGTTTACATAAGATCTCAATTTTAAATACACAAAAATTATCATAAATACATTAAAACTTATGATAAGAATTCACTATCAAAACTTATCTTAAAAACAAAAAATTATGTTAAAGCCCAAATGCGCGTCTATATCCGCGTTTACCTACGCGTCTATATTGGCGTTTATTTCCGCGTCTATGTTCACATCTATACTCGCGTCTATCTGAACAATAGACGCGCACATACATGCAAAAATAGACGCACATGTCAAAATTCAGACCATACTTAAATCATTTCTTTTCAAACTGCGCCTTTCCTTTCCTGTGTTTTTTGCAGTTCTAAAGCTTGAGTTTAGCCGACATGCAGTCTCTTCATGCCTCACTTAGTCTCTTCATGCCTCACCTCCTCATGACTCACCTCTTCTTTCATTTCAAACACACAAGAAGGGAAAAAGGAAAGCCAAGGAGAGGAAGAAAGAGAGAACAAGAAAGAGGAGAACAAGAAGAAGCAGCAAGCAAGCAATTAGCAAGCATCAAGGGAGGGTAACTTACCAATGAGAGGATGAAGGAGAAGGAAGAAGCGCCACCACCCGCCACACCAAACACCCAAGGTGAGTCTCTCTCTCTCTCTCTCTCTCTCTCTCTCTCTCTCTCTCTCTTCCTCTCTCTGCTTTGTCTGTGTATTTAGGATTTATGATTCCATTATGTATTGCATTTTGTAAATCATCAATGGCGGTCGTCGGCCTAAAATCAGCCGACCGAGCTCATCTGATAGCGCATCTACATCTCAGTGTAGACGCAGATATCGACGCAAAAAATGTTTCCTCTCATAGCGTCTGAGGGTGCGTCTTAGTGCGCGTGTGCTCTGCAGTGTACACGCGATGATACACGCGCGGCAGAGAAGGTTGACTTGCAGTCTACACGTGATTATACACGCGCATTGACCTGGAATACGCATCTGACAACGCGTATGTGCTGCATCTTAGATGCGCAGATAGACGTGCTGGATAGAAGGTTCACTCTCGAGCGCGTTTGAGGGCGCGTCTAACCTGCAACTTAGACGCGGGGATACACACGTCAGGTCTCCCAGTTCTTATAGTAAACAATATATTTTTGCAATGATGAATGTGATCAATCCCATGTTTGTGTTTATTAGTTTTCTTGTTTAAGAGAAGCATTAGCACTTAAGTGTTATGCTCAATGTCTAGAGAAAGCTCTTTGAAAATGTAGGTAATATATTATTTTTTGTATGCAAATAAATTTGTCTTTTTCCTGTGTTTTTTTTGCAGATGTCGTATCCTAGTTCATCTAGCAATGACCCGGATGTGGATCGCATGAATGGTACATTGGCCACCTTTGGCAGGGGGGTCAATGCATTTTTTGGAGGTTTTCCTAGTAGGGAAGACTTCGTGGGAGAGATGACGAGATACCTTGGCTACTCTCCCACAGCGGACGAGGTGTTCAGTGTCATGTCTGGGATGCCTCTAACGTCTTTGCCTGGCACTACTTCCCAGACTCCACATGCAAGTACTCCACGTGCTCCATGTGCATCGGCTGAAGCACAAGCATCTGCAGAAGCACGTGCATCTGCAGAAGCTCATGCGTCCAGCGAGGCAAAGGGTAGTTGACAGAGAGGGAGGAGGGAGAGTCGAGGGGGAGGACGAGGCTTGTGTGGGGGTTTCCTAGGAGGTGGCGAGCGATCAGCCTCACTAGTAGATCACGTAGAGGAAGTTGTACGCCAATACTATAGAGTTACAGATGCTGGTGGCATCTTTCATGATGATGAGGGAAGGGATGTAATGGCGTACATGAGGAGCGTCGTGCATGGGACGTATTTCATTGCCTTCAAAAATCAGAAAAGCAGCTTGTGGCAGGAGGTGTTGAGGGCAGTCCATAGGAGGTACCCAAATCCTGAGGGTCAGCGATTCTCGGATGATTGGGGACGTACAAAAGTGAGGAATATGCTTCACAACAAAAGATCTCACCTCATGACACGGGCCAGGGACTCACTGCAGAGGCTGGAGGAGGGGCGTGAAGCCTATAGCCAACCACCTATGTGCCACCGCATAGAGTGGAAGAAAGCCAAGAAGAAAGCAGCAAAGAAAGTGAAGAATCGCCAGCACGCAGAGGCGTGACGGATCCAAATGGAAACAATGGGATCGTCGCATTACGGATTGGGAAGCAGAGAGTCGTGGGAGGCATAGTTTGTAAGTATATTTTGATTTCTAGTTTTTTTAAATTTATATTTCTTTCAATTCTTTATATATTTTAGTCTAATATATTGTGACTCATAATTGTTTGTATATCTCTAAATGTTTTGCAGACTACCATCGTTGGTAGGACACCTACTCCTAGAGAGGTAGGTTACCATCGAGGCCATAACCGCGCAGCGACATGGCTTCACTTTTATGAGGGTCTCATCACTGAGGACCAATACAACGGGGCCATGAGGATTCTTACTTTCATATTAAAAGTATAGCTAATTATAACTTTTTCTCCACCTTGTCTATGTAAGCAACCCTGATCTTTTGTGTGTGTAGGTGAACCCGGATGTGGAGCATAGCGAGGAGGGGGATAGTGACGCTAGTAGCCATGGTGGTACTAGCGAAGATGTTTCCTCTTCAGATTCATAGAGGAGCACCATACCTCCTCATGAGGCCTTCTTTTCTTGTATATGTATGATATCTCTTTGAGCCTACTGCTTGCGGCCACGCTTTAGGTCGCAAGCACATAAACTTCCCTTGTAAATGCTTTTGATATATAATGAATACATGGACTTTCTTTTCAATTCTCGTGCCCGTAATATACATTGTCTTTTTTCCAAATACACGGTTCGGTTTTGCGCGTCTATCCGTGCATCTAAATTGCAGATAATTCGCATTTATACGTGCGTCTATAATGCAGACTACACGTGCTTATACACGCACTTCATAATTCAAATTTAAAAAAGAAATTAAATATCTTTTTTTTTAAAAGGACATTTTTTGTTTTCCGTCTGCATCTACCAGTGCTTGTAAAAGCGCGTCTACCAGCGTGTCTATATGCGCATGTATATGTGCATCTATTGCGCGTCTATTTGTGCGTGTAAATTCGTTGATACATGCGATTATAGACGCGAAATGGTAGAGGCACAAATAGACGGGCGGATAGACGCGCCCGTAAGAATTTCTCTATATTCAAAAATCACTCTAAATGTGCGTCTATGAGGCCTTTTTGTTGTAGTGCGATCCAAATCTGGGTCATTGCTAGATGAACCAGGATACGACATCTGCAAAAAACACACACGAAAAAGACAAATTAGTTTACATGCAAAAAATCATATATTACCTATATTTTCAAAGAGCTTTCTTTAGACATTGAGCATAAAACTTAACTGCTAATGCTTCTCATAAACAAGAAAACTGATAAACACAAACATGGGATTGGTCACATTCATCATTGCAAAAATATATTATTTTTTATCAGAGCTCGGAGAGCTGGTGCGTGTATAACCGCGTCTAAATTGCAGGTTAGACGTGCCCTCAGACGCGCTCCCAAAGTCAACCTTCTGTCCAGCGCGTCTATATTCGCATCTAAGATGCAACACAGACGCGCTGTCAGATGCAAATTCCAGGTCAATCTGCGCGCGCGTGTATCCTCGTGTGTAGATTGACATGCACACACGAACACACGCGCGCCCTCAGACGCAATGAGAGGAAACATTTTTTCGTGTCTATACATGCGTCTATACTAAAATATAGACGCGCTATCAGACGCGTTCAGTCGGCTGATTTTAGCCTGACGACCGCCATTGATGATTTACAAAATGCAATACATAATGGAATCACAAATCCTAAATACACAGACAAAGCAGAGAGAGAAAGAGAGAGAGAGAGAGAGAGAGAGAGAGAGAGAGAGAAACTCACCTTGGGTGTTTGGTGTGGCAGGTGGTGGCGCTTCTTCCTTCTCCTTCTTCCTCTCCTTGGTAAGTTACCCTCCCTTGATGCTTGCTTGCTTGCTTGCTGCTTCTTCTTGTTCTCCTCTCTCTTCTTCTCTCTTTTTTCCTCTCCTTGGCTTTTCTTTTTCCCTTCTTGTGTGTTTGAAATGAAAGAAGAGGTGAGTCATGAGGAGGTGAGGCATGAAGAGACTGCATGTCGGCTAAACTCAAGCTTCAGAACCGCAAAAAATGCAAGAAAGGAAAGGCGCGGTTTGAAAAGAAACGATTTAAGTATGGTTTGAATTTTGACGTGTGCGTCTATTTTTGCGTGTATATGCGTGTCTTTTGTTCAGGTAGACGCGAGTATAGACGCAAACATAGATGCAAAAATAGACGCTAATATAGATGCATATGTAAACGCGGATATAGATGCGCATTTAGGCTTTATCATAATTTTTTGTTTTTAAGATAAGTTTTGATAGTGAATTCTTATCATAAGTTTTAATGTATTTATGATGATTTTTGTGTATTTAAAATTGAGATCTTATGTAAGCATATGAATGACAAATATTTTGATGTTGTCATGAATTAGGTTTAATCATGTCATCGTCATTACCTAGTGCGGTGCATGTTGATGAGTCAATGAGCACATCCTCAAGTGAGGATGAAACATTGCGTCTTCATAATCGAGATGCATGGCTACGACGAAAAATTAAATGCATGTGTGATCGTTGAGGGTGTATTTTTCGAGCACGTCAAATTGCAATGTCACACCTTAGCTTGTATGGAGAATGGGACCAAGAAAAATCACCGGTATTCATTGTTTTTTTTACCACTAAGATTGCTAGTCTATGTTACGGAAATTATATATCAACGTACATGAAACTCCCTTTTGTGGTTGAGCAGGATGCGGTGCCACATCCTCAGATGCTCCCTCTTGGGCGTCGAGAGGCTGCAAAACATCGACGCGAGGAGGCAGAGCCTTCAAGAAGAGTAGAGACTGACGACCATGATAGTAGCACTCATGAAATGCCCCATCAAGTCGTAGAGGATGAGATTTTGGACAACATGGTACACCATCTATTTTTGCAACCGGTTGAAGGAGAAGGTCACTCTACGAAGCCAGATGATCCACTATGTGTAGCATCATCTACTCCATTGTATGAAGGTTGTCTGTACTCCGTTCTTCGTGCGTCCCTCAAGATACTTAACTTGCAAACAATTTATGGATGGAGTAATGTTAGTTTGGATGCGTTATTGAAGTAGGTATCAATTCAGTTTGGCTTATGAATCATAATATTAATTGTTCTATTTTGAAATCAGACAGAAATATATGTTGGTGGTTTTTTAACTCACTTTTAAAAATATATGTAGGTTATTATCACAAATGCTTCCAAAAGGAAACAAATTGCCAACTAAGAGAGAGCAAGCAAGACATTACTTGACATCTCTGGGAGGCCTTGATTATGTCAAGATCCATGCATGTGTCAATGATTGTGTCTTATTTCGTGGGATTCATGAGTTCGCACGAGAGTGTCCTATTTGTGGAGAATCAAGATACGAAGTGGAGATTAACTCAATGGATGTGCCTCGTAAGGTTTTGTGACACTTTCCAATTTTCCACGTATAAAACTTATGTTCAAGTGTAAGTCTATTGGAAAGCTCATGTCATGGCATGCTAGTCATCGTTCAAGTGATGGAAAATGGAGGATCCCTGCAGATACACTGGCATGGTAACATATAGATAATTTGTGGCCCTTTTTCAAAGAAGAGCCAACAAATTTGAGATTTGGTTTAGGTATGGATGGAATCAATCCGTTTGACATCAAAAGCACATCATACAGTGTATGGCCAGTGATATTGGTGAACTATAATATTCCTCCATCCATGGCAATTAAAAAGGGACATGTAATGTTGTCCCTTCTGATTCCTAGAAAGCACAAGGTAAAAAACACGGACATTTACTTAGAGCCTTTGATTGAAGAGTTAGAAATGTCATGGGAAGGTATTGAGATGCAAGATACAAGTGCATCTGCATCCTCTAGAGATTTCACATTGAAGGCCATGTTGTTGTGGACCATGCATGACTTTCGAGGATACGGAGAGTGTTCAGGTACATGTATATAACTCTATATTTGAAATTCAAGACTTGAATCAATTGCATTTTATCAATTCACTTGTTTTTCTAGGTTTAACCATGTCAGGATATCATGCATGTCCTATTTGCAGTCCCTCTCTAATTTCCTCTAGGCCGGCACTTTTAAAGAAGGTTATCTACGACAATCATCATCGATTCCTTCCTATTGACCATCCCAAATATGTTCTCCCTACTAATGGAATGGCTCCACAATCTCTAACCATTCGAGATTGGAAGGAGAGATGGATTAATACCAACAGCCACCCTCGACTCGGCATGAATCGGTAAGAAGAGTATTTCTCTCGATTGACTTTAAAGTATTTAGCATGATGAATTGTTTACATAATATATTGTTTGTTTGTTAGGTTCTCTATATTTTTTTGTCTTCCGTACTGGACTGGACTCAAGATCAATGTAATATTCCGCGTTAAAGAAATGAATGGGATTTATGAAAAATTTTTTATTCCCCCCTTATCCCTCCAGCCGACTGACGAGCTGGAGGGGGAGGGGAATAGAAGGAGCTATAAGCTCCTTGGTGGAGCCTTATTGAGGGAGGGGGACCATACGTGATGACACGCCGGGAGGAAAGATCCCCCTCCCCTCCACTATTTAAACGAGGGGGGGCTGCTGGAGAAAGGAGGGCGGAGCCGTGGAGAGAAGAGGCCGAAGGAGACAACCCTGTCGGAGGAGAGTGCCGCCATATCACCAAGCTGAGAGAGGGGGACGGCTGGGCGCTGCCGTGAGAGCTTGAAGTGAGGACCATATCCTGCCGCCGCTGTGGTCAAGTGAAAAGGGGAGAGTAAAGGTGGCTGTCGTGGGCCAAGAATCGCCGCCTCCTGGTCCGCAGTGATGCCACTTGGGAGTTATTTTCCCCCCACGCAGAGAAGCTCCAGAGAGCTTCTAGAAGCTTCTAAGGGGGCTTCATAAGCCCCCTTTCCCCCCCAAAAAGAAGTTTGATCCTAAAGGTCCTATTTCCCCTCCCCCGTGTTTTAAAATTTCTTTTAACCCCCTTCCTTTGTGCTCTTGAAACCCCCCTCCCTTGAAATTTTCCCTAAGGGTCCTTAGGCCCTTACCTATAGTCTTTAAAGCTACTTTTCCCCCCCCCATGTTTTAAACCCCTAGGCCCCTTTTTCCACCCCCTCAAAAGCTTTTTCCCTATAGTTTTTTTTTGTTGTAAGTTCTCCCTTAGAGGGCCTTATTTCCCTCCCCCGTATCTCAAATCCCCCCTAAGGGCTCCCCCTTAGCCCTTTCCTTTCCCCATGCAAAATACCCTTGGGGCTTTGTTTTTTGTTTTCCCCCACTCGTAAAAGGAAAGAGAGTGTTGAGAGTTTTTTTAACACCTCCCTTTCCCACTCAAAAACCCTTGTAAGGGATTCCACACTTTTTATTTTATTCCTTGTTTGTGCAAGTTTTACAAGGCCATTAAGCCCCTCCTATGGCTTTAATGGGTCTTATCCGCAAAAGATTGTGAATTACCCCCTTCCGAATTCCCTACTTCAAGGAGGAAGCCTTCTAAAACTACTTTCGACGGATGGTGCAAGTTATTGCAAAAGGGAGCCAAGGTGGAATTTCAAAAGGAATTGTAAAGCTACTTCCACGACGGAAAGACTACAACTACGATGCCGCCTAAGAAAGTCCAAGGTGTAGCTGCGGGAGGGTCATCTCCCGGTATCCATGTGGATATCTCACCCCAAAACCAGGTTTTTTTTCTCTTGGCTTTAATTTGGTTTTAAGTTGATCATGCAAAAGAAAAATGTTAAGTATAGGATATATTTGTTCGAGTTATTTGTAACGAAGGAATTTAGCTTAGGAACGACAATGTATAGAACTTAGCTTTCTTCAAATTGCATCAAGCATTATAAAATTACAAGCAAGATTAACCATTTACTATAGTAAAATATTCCTAAGGTGTAGAAATTATATCTTGCACCATTAGTCTTATTCCTTTCGTAACGAATCATGGTAAATGGCTAAATTCATGAAAGGTTTCTTTCGATGCTCAAATTACTAGGGAGTTATCTTTGCTAGTTGCACATCTTAGCAAGGAAATTGTTGTTATTTGGCATGAGTTCATCTTTAAAGAAAACAGAAGTTAAATGTTAGGAATTAACAAGTATAAAAATTAGATATACGAACTCATTTGGAAAGAAAATGTAATGGGGGATTGCTGGATGGCACTCTATTAACGCTTTTCCCTTGCTATTTGAGGACTTGGGACTAATAAAGTGTGTATACACCAATTTCACAGCTAGGCCTTTTTGTTCCAAGGAGTATTGTCGCTCTTTGTATCACCTTGGCATTATGCTATATGCCAAATTAAACTGTATTGATTGGGAAAGTAAATTGTCACAAGGATAGTAAAACCATGACAAGACGATTAATATTACCTTCCAAAAGATAACTGAACCAATATAAACATAGAAACATTCATACCCTAAACACTTGACTACTTTCCTTACCGTAGGGACAATAAATTCATAAAGATAAGAAACTAGGGTTTGTCCCTAAGGTTCTTAAATGAAGAAACCCTAGGCCTGACATACGTCAGCTTAAAGAATCTAAACAGATTATTCCATCGCAGGACTTGCGCAACATGTATGAAATCATTTAGTCTTGTGATTGATTCACAAGGAGAAAAGGGAAAAACCCTCATCAAGGACGGTAGATCCTTACGCAAGTTATCTTGCAAAAAGACGTATTTTTGGATATCCTTCTAAATAAGGAAAGTTGTAAACCGGGAACTAGCATATCTAAAGCACTTTAAGGTTAACCAAGTTGGGTATGCCCTAACACCGGAATGTAAAAGGATCTTGCCAATTTTCAAGACACCTTGGGAGCGAGTGCTGATACACTCAAAAAGGAAAGAACACTTCCTTAGCGGTTTGCCATACAACTGGGTTGATTAATGGAAATGTTTGTGCTTGCTAGAGATTTTAGGGCTCTGTTTGAATTATGAATTACAAATTAAATGAATACCTATACTTCAGGTTAAAAGGCCTGAAGGGAGAGGCAGCTTCAGTTACCCCGACTGCCTGCCTGACCCTAACCAAGGGGGTTGTTGACCGCGCCGGGAATGTGGACCGAACCCGCCCCGCGAGAGGTCTTTCCGTTAAGCTCTACTTGGAGTAGGAGGACGCTTGGGTGCCAGGAGGGCTCTGGCCGTAAATCCCTCGCCTTCTGGGTCCTGCACAAGAGGCTAACGTGACTCGGGATTGGATCTCGAGGCCCGTATACTAGTTGACGGGCGGAAGCTTGGAATAGTGATCCCTGGGGATTACTGGTTAGCCTTCGGGCAAATTATGGACAAGCCTATGGGTGGAACTCCTTGTATTTCAAAGATAAAATGATGAAATGTTAAAAGAACTTGCTTGATGTTGTTTTTCTATGTCACGTGATAAGATTACGTGAAGGAACCAGTGCTTAACAAGGTTAATTAAAGAAGCTGATTGTTATATGTCAAATTAATGTGTTAGATAATTACATAGCTAAAACAAACCGAGGAAAGTGCAGAGGATGGGCCATGGGTCCGTCCTACGGTTGGGTGGTCCCGGTTAGCCGGGAACTTTTCTCAAAAATCTCGAAGAACAACGGAATGATCATCATCATCAAAACGAATAACGAGAACGATGACCTAAAGTTACGTCTTACCCGATTTACGCTGTTTTAGGGGAATGGAATGGGACTATGCCTTATGGCAGAGAGGTTGAGCTTTGCATCCCTCTCGTTTCCCATTCTCCTTGAACCAAGTGCAGCGTGAATCTGCTTCGGACCTGGCGTTTCTGCGTAAAGTAGTTCGCTCGGGTCTGACGCTAGTTGCTGTTAGCTGATGACCCATCGGGAAAACCCTAATTCCGGTCGATCCTAAGTGGGAACGGCCAGGATACTTCCGCTACATGGCAAATGCGGAAATACCTAGATCGCAAAACCCGTAACATTCCACGGGAGTGCCGGGCGGAGCTTTCTAAACATCCTTTCCGATGGACTGCTAAGACGTGTCTTGGATGATACTAGGGGACACGTTACAATCAATCACCTGTTAGACCCCATGCACATATTCAAAAATGTTGTATCTACATTATGGGATCACTTGATAGGGGCTCATGATTCAGTTAATGTAAGGAAGGATTTACGTAACATTGGTCTCATGAGACGAGCCTCGCCATGCATTGGACCCAGAGGAACGATTGAGCTACCCCATGCACCTTGGATGTTGTCAAAGAACGAGGAATAAATAGTGAAGGAACAAATATATAGCTTTTGAATACCCACAGGATGTATGAGATGTCTCAAGGGAGCCTTCATAAAGAAAAATAAAAGAGATGTGGAGCAACTATTTGGTTTGAAGTCCCACGATTGGCACAAAATGATTCAAGTAAGGGTATCTCTAACCATGAATATAGTAATTAGTGGAGTAACTATGTGTAAACTTTGGGGTATGATGACTTTTTCCTCAACTAATCATTTGATCTATGAATATTGTGTACATTCAGTTCGTACTTCCTACTAGCAAATCCCATTGTGTATCCAAAGATGTATGTGATATCATTTACAAGATGGGAGAGCTTGTGAGATGTGTATACATTGTATATTTTCATTATATATCTTTGAATTTTTACATAAAAATAAACAATTCTCAAATACATCTTGAGAGATACGTGAACTCGAAGGAAATTGATCCAAACACATTGCAAGATGCTCGAGTATTATCTGTTGAGGTGGTTTGTTTGGTGGAGGAAATTTTTCCTCGATCCATTTTGACTACTCAATTACATTTACTCGTACATTTGATTGTTGAGATCGCACTTTGTGGGGCAGTTCATGTAAGGTGGATGTTTTTTCTTGAGCGCTTCATGAAAACCTTGAAAGATTTTGTGAGGCAAAAATCACGGCTTGAGGAAAGCATGGCTAAGGGTTGGTTAGTGCAATCATCCCTTGTTTATATCTCTGAATATCTTGCTGAAGTGGATCCCTCTAAACCACGACTATGTAAAGATGATGAAGACTTGAGAATGACCTCTATAGTACCTCAAGGAAGAGGAATGAGTAAAGTGCTAACAAAAGAAGAACTTCGTAAGTTAAATAGTTTTTGTGTGCACCCAAGAGGTTGCCTATCCCATGTTCTTGATTTCACATCCCACCCGACTATCACATCCCTTTGTTCCATCTCTATGAATGCTTGGATGGGTTTTAGAAGCCCCAACATCCTCCTAGGCAATCAAGTATTCATGGGAAGCATGCCTGTATCCTTGTGGATAATGGAAATAGTCATAGTTTTGTCAACAAATCAATCATTGACCGGTTGAAATGCACTTCTACGGAGTTATAGCACCCCGTGAAAGTTCAAATTAAAAATGGCGAGGAAGAAATCCATATACATCTATGTCCTATAGTCCCCCTATGCTTGGCTAAAAATTATGTGGCATTGGTTGACCTAATTGCATTAGACATGGACCCCATCGATGTTGTCTTGGGTTGTGATTGACTAAAATAATTGGAAAATTTTATTATGGACTTCTCTAAGCTCTACATTGAGTTTATGATGCATAGATAGCTTATCCGCTTAGATGGAATTCAAGATAATGCTGATTTTCAACTCATTATAGCAAAGCGACTCAAACAAGAGTTTCAAAAATGCTCATAGATCTTTTTTTTTGCCCTTGAATAAGTAAAATTCAAGTTAGCCCTTCAAAATATCTAAGGATTTAGCCTTGCAGGCCTTACTTGAGAAGTACATTGACTTATTTCAGATGTCTACACCCCTTTCCCCTAAGTGTGGCAAGTGTTTCACCCACTTGATTTAGAGCCCCATTCCAAGTCCATTGAATTGAGTTCTTCCCCTTATGCATCCTTTGTCCTAGTACTCAAGAAGAAAGATGACTATTTCTTCATGTGCATAGGCTACAGAGACTTGAACAAAATCATAGTGAAGAACCGCTATACCATCCCACAGATTGATGACTTGTTGGATGAGTTTAAAAAGATATGCTTTTTCACTAAGATTGATTTGCACTCAGGCTGCTATCAGATTCCTATAAGGGAGAGTGATGAGATCAAAACAGTTTAGGATCTATCATGGGCTTTATCATTTTGTAGTGATGCCTTTTGGGACGTTGACTAATGCCCCCACCACATTTCAAAGCCTCATGAATAAAATTCTTCACACCTTCCTATTCAATTTTGTGCTCGTTTTCTTTGACAACATCCTCATTTACAGTAAGACACAAGAAGAGCACTTGACACATGTCAGAAAGGATGTTTGATATATTGAGAGCATCCACTCTTTGCTAAGGAAAGTAAGTGTATCTTCATACAGACATCTAATACTTGGGACACATTGTTCGCAAAAATAGAATATAAGCTGACCCCAAGAAGGTGCAATGTGTTAAGGATTGGCTCACTCCATCCACCACTACTTCATTACATGGTTTCCTTGGTCTCTCATTTTATAAACATTTCATTAAGCATTATGCCACCATTGCGGCACATTTGACTGATTAGTTAAAAAAGAAATATCTCATTTGGGATGCCACTAATCATAGCTTCAAATAGTTGAAAAAAATGCTCACTTTAGCCCCCATCCTTATATGCATTGATTTCTCCAAGATGTTTATCATTTATTAGTGTGATGCGAATGGCACAGGTGTTGGTGCGGTCTTGCGTCTCAAGTTCACAATATGTCGGGGGTACAAGCACTGAACCATCATGATCCATGCTCTCCACATTATTCTGCAACCACAATTCGAGCAATGTTATAAATACGCATGACTTTCGCAGTGTTTTTTGATTACCATGAAGGCAGACATACTTTCCAGTGATCGCTGGAGTTGAGTCTATACATTGTAATATGAGAAAGCGAAGATTGGTGAGGCAACCTTACTCTTATTCACATCTTTAGTCTCATTCTTATCGCTAGTCCGATGCAGTTGCCCTTTGCGGGACTTGTGATTCTTAGACTTGGCCAAGGAGTTCCAGAAATTCTTGATCTCATTGACGGCTCGGCCAGGGAATCGTGCTGCTATTCTCGACCACCTATAAGTATGAATAATAAATCAACATGATCTAGTCGGATACCGAGAATCTGTGAGGACCTGCCAAACAAATATGTGATACCTGTTGCCATGGACGGCATGGAGTTTAATGATGAGTGTCTCCTCGTCCGAAGTGATCATTCCCCGCTTAAGATCTGGTCTCAGATAATTGATCCACCGTAACCGGCAGCTCTGGCGGCAACGCTGAGGCCCAGTATTAAAAGCCAATTGATTAATGACATCCCCGGGAACAGAATACATTATGTCATTGATCACATGCAAACAATGATCTATTAAACTCTGAGCTCGATATTTTCGCAAGTCAGATCAGATCGTAGAAGTTATAATTGACAATCCAGATTTCGGGATACGGATGTTGAAATTGACTAACTATTTCAGGTGATAGATTAGAATATGAAATTTCCAACAGCTCGAATACTGGTAGTTCCTATAATCAGGACTGCACTCACCTGCAAGCTTAGGCACCCTGCTCCAGCACTGCCGTCCATGGTTGTCTATATGGGCGATGAGCCTAGCATCCTCATCCGGCGACCAAAAACCGCGCGTTAGCTTCTGTCTGTCGGAACACTTGTGCACGGTCGCTCCTCGGCCCATAATTATCAGCTATATCATAGACCTCGTACGCTACTTCGATTGTGCCCGGATGTATATTATATTCTACTTCGACTTGATTATTATATGTGGAGAACGGGTCATTACCCCTTGCAAACTTGTACCTTTATACGTATAAACAGCTAGAGGGCTAATCGAACATAGCGACTACTGATCATTAACAGTAGACAACGTTGCTTATCCTAGACGGCATAAGTTCTAGTGACGTTCATATGCAAATAGGGCATGTTCTTATATATGGGTCAGCAATAATCGGAACGTTCTCAGATATTTTCATTAATGTGGATGATGGCTTCCAACTTTCCCTGTTGGGATGTAGAAGTCTCATTGGTTTCAATAGAATACGGTCGATAAAACCTGCGTTACATCGTCTGCACAGTAGATTTCCTACTGCGTCAGCTGGAATCCCGGGGCTTTTCAATATCCTGACCAACGGTTGGAGGCTGGTAAGCATCACAGTGCTGTGCTTGCCTGATCAGCTATTCTATCCATTAATGATAATATATCAGCCAAAATAATGCTTAACAGTATGACTGTTAACACTTGTACATTAAGTGAAGAAAGAGGGAATCCATGATCCTCTGCGAAATCGAACATAACGTCTCATCATCGTCACTCTCATGTTTGAAACCAACAGGCTGTGGTCCAGGACTGCCGACCCAAGGACGTGACGTCTGTAGAGGTTACAATATTGCAACGAGAAGACAAGACGTAATAAAGATGAGATCCATCGACATCTCGTGCTGGATCCTTATCAATATTACCAGTATTATATTGGTCAATAGGATACGTGGCTGTGCTTCCCTATTCGAATAGGCCTTTCATTGAGCTCATTCATTGTGCAGTGGGCCCTAGAGCTGCACGTATAAAATCTAAAGGTTTCGTCTGGTTCTGACTTCTTGGAAGTTGGGAGGGAAAGCATACAGCACATGATGGCATCATGCGTCATGCGTTTATACAAATGAGTTTGAGCTACTAGAATTCCATCTTCTGGGTTTAGAGTCCAAATTTCAAATCTCCAATATGTTGAAAAGCAATAAATTCTTAACTCAAAGTAGAAGTTATGCTAAAACTTCCACATCATCTAGACTAAGCACATTGCTATTTTTGTTTAATACAACTTTGCCATTTCCTAGTAGCCAATAAATAATCTCCTTAATCATATCATCACTTGTTGGCTTCTTTGTATCCTTAATCAAGACTCTAAAGCTAGCTTCAATCTTTTTGAGATTCATATATGTACTCTTTAAAGAAAAGTACATATCATGAATTGTAGGCACACCAAGATACTTCAAAAGTATGGTTTCCATGTTCTCTTTTGTCATATTAACCTGCATTGAATAACAAAAAGAGAATAAGTAACTTATTATACTATGTATAGATAATTAAATGACACGAATTATAATATGAAAAGCCATAAATTTAACTACATGACTATTTTATATATATATATATATATATATATATATATATATATATATATATATATATATATGTATGTATATATACATATGTATATATGTATATATAAACTATAAAGCTACCCTTTAAGCATCGTTTGAAATGTTAATCTCAAAGCTACAAATTGAACTACATGATTACAATTATATACATCTAATTAAAATATAAATTAACAATAAAGTTACCCTTTGAGTATCATTTGAAATGTTAATCTCAATGCCTTGGTTTGGGAGATCTTTAAATTCCTAATCCAAATAAAATAAAAAAATTAGATTATGCTTTTCATGTATGACATAAACAAAAATATAAACATTTACAAAACAAAAATATAAACATTTACATCTAGTACCTTTGGTTCCTTTTCGTTGATATTGGTACCTCGTTTCATGCTCCTTTATTGCAAAAGATCCTTCATCTTCTGACTTGGCTAGTCAACACGTAAAATGAACTTAGGGATATTTCTCCCAGTCTAGCTGTGCATACCATTCCTATAAAGGAAGGTACCCGCCTTGTACGTCAAAAAGTAAGGCCTATCCCTTTTGAACTAAGGGACGGGCTATTTGAAGAGCTTCAAAAGTTGAGGAAGGTGGGTTTGATCTTCCCAATTCAACATATTGAATGGTGTTCGCCAGTTATGATTAGAAAGAAGAAGAATAATCAAATCCGTCTTTGTGTAGACTTTAGAGAGCTAAATAAACATACTGTTAAAGATTGCTACCCGTTGCTATTTATTGACCAAATTTTGGATCAATTGGCATGATAAATCATATCTTTAGTTATTCACTAAACTATGACGCTATTGTTCTCTCACAAACATATATCAAATACCTTCCTCTTTCTTTGACTTTTTCGAGATTTTTCATTAATGTCATCATCTGGATTAGACTACATTCAAAACTAAAATTAGTAATCACATTAAAAACATTTATATAGAAAAAAAGTTACATACCTTATCATTGCTTGAACTATGGATTCTTTGTTTCAGAGTTTCTTGATGTTTAGTTGAGTACATTATTTTGTCTAAACCATGTGACAATAACTTTGAAAAGCTGGCACAATTTTCCATATCAAGTGTCTCATCTTCATTTTCAACATCCTACATTTTAAGCATGTAAAGGATAAGATACTGTTAAGAACATGAATCATATGGTCAATCTTAAATTTAATATAAAGCAAAGAACCTCATCGGATGCATAACATTGAAATTCTTCAAAGCTCTTTTCTTCCTCCACGAACATATTCATCTATGGGAAATTAAAGTTAATGTATAAGTATCTGTATAAGAGACATTCTCAAAGAAAGTTATTAGATATGAGCTTAAAAGCATTACCTGCAATGATAAATCTGTTTGCTTGTATTGTTGTCCTTCAAAGGAGCTACTTTCTTCAAGAGGCTACATCAACAAAATAAGATCATGTGTATATATTAAATGTCTCCAAAATATATGGAATCAAGTACAAAAATGATAAACATATAAGATTATAAGATACCTTATTCAAACCTTCTTCATTTGCAATATCATCCATGCTAGGAATGTATATATCAAGTTGATTAGAATCAATAGTAGCAACATATGGTTCACTCTGCTATCAATAGACACCCCTAAATGAGTATGGGAGAAAAAGAACCAATCCTACACTTATGATATCAAACTTATAAATCATATCATCTTACCATTGATGATGTTATATCATTTGATACATTTTGAAGCTTATCTATATCATCCACTCCAAGAGATGCGGATAATTCTCTCTAGATGTCATAAGATTAATAGTTCAATAACTAAGAATCTACACCTCAAATATTAGGAAACCCAAAAAAAAAAGTAACAATCAACTTACCTTCTTTAAAAGATCTTTTTTCTTCAAATACTTTCTTTCATCTTGCTTTGTACCCTTCCACCAGTCATATATGTCATTCTCTCTCCATATGTATTCACATCCAATAAACTTCAATGGTAAAATCTCATGGTGATTTTCTGATATGATTTTCATGATATACTCTTTATCCGCATTTTTATAACGTAGATCATCTGGGTTTAAGGATTCAAACCACCTATGTACTCGATGATAATTTTCGAGCATGACAGTGTGTTGACTTTTAAAGTATTCAGCCAAGAGCTTTTTTCCATAAAGTCTACCCTCTTCTCTAAATTTCAACATGGGTGGCCGATAAATATCATCATATGATGGTATGCCTATCACTCCTATTGATACTCAAGTGATGAAATATCATTAGTTAGTATAACCATTTCAAAAAATGACTCATTATCAACATAAGAAAGCTGGTAATACCTGATTCTTGGCTTGAAGAAGTGTTAAGGCAAGTAATCTCAATGTCTTCCTTTCTTGCATTGTCTCTTGTGTCATCTTTAGTAACTTGTTTACCTATATATACATAGAGTTAACCAAAGCTCACGATAATACAAGGTTATGAAAATTTTCAATAACACAAAAGAAAGTAATTAGATATTTTGTATCAATTTGGGTCACCGAATTTGTACAAGTTTTTGATCCTTAAAGTTGGTACCTGCATCTTGACTTGAAGAAACATTATCGCAAGTAACCTCCTGATCTCCCTTTCTTACAGTACCTCTTTTCCCACCTTTTGTTGTTCTTTTATCTATGTTTATATATATACACACAATTACCCAAAGTTTAAAAATATGAATAACTATGAACATTTTAAATTAGGCAAAGAGACTAATTAAAGCTAGTTAATCTCAAAATGAATCACCTAATAAAGCAAGATGTAATATATGTACAAATTTTAATTTTCAAAGTTTAGTAGAAATAAAGACATATACCTACATCGTGATTTGAAGAGACATTAGGGCCAATGACCTCCTTAGCTTTCATTGTTTCATTATCTCTTGTACCATCATTTGTGATTTTGTTACCTTTATGTACACATAATAAACCAAAGTTTAGAAACATAAGAGTCTTGTATTTTTTTAAAAGAAGTGCTATATCAAACTAAATCACTTAATTTCTTAGCACTTGGATTAGAACACATGAATTAGTAATAAGATTAGGTATAAATTTAGTTATTAGAGTTAGTTACCTTTCACTTCTTCCACAATTGAATCCACAAGCCCAAGTAGTTTGGGATCCTCACTCATCATTTTTTTCAAAAGAGCCATCATCTCTAGATTAGAAGTCGACATGGGAAACCTATATAGGCATGGTAACAATAAGAAAGTGTTTGCAATGCATGTTTGAAAATGTAAATTACATTAAGCAATACAAAACAAAAGACTTCAATAAACATACCGTCATAATGTTTGAAAATGTAAATTACATTAAGCAGTACAAAACAAAAGACTTCAATAAACATACCGTCATAACATTGTTGCCTCATGCTCATGCGAACGCCACATGGTAGGTACAATCTTTCTTTTATTGTCAATTGCAATTACTTTTGTTTTGAGTACTTACCATTGCTTTTTCGTGGATACACATAGCCACCAATCCTTCCAATCTTGATCCTCTATTCTCACTTTCCAAATATTTTCTTGCAAGTGTACATTAGTTAGCCAACCCACTTTTACTCGCTTCATTTCATAGTGTACTGCTCTTATAACGGCACATTTGAGGTCATTTGGCTCACATAAAGCATCTAGATGAGACTTCATATAAACAACATCATTTTTCTCTAGCCAAGGAGGAATGCAACCGATGCAACCTATCTTAATCAAACGTGACCTTGGTCTCAAATCTTTTGTCTCATATGCGATGATATTGTTTCCATGTTGAAGTGGAATAAATTTGTGTAACAATGATTGTATTGGTCTAATAGAATCCCATGAAAATGGAACAAAACCATTTTGCAAGACACTCATACCTGTAGTGGTATCCACAACTAGACTTTCATGGCCACTTTCAACCACAATACATTGTCTGTAGTAATAAGCTCCAAAAAATAGTTTCACTTCACCATTGCATTCAAACAAAAAAAATGATGATATGCATGCTTTCCAATGGCCAACATCCATGTCCACTCTAGAGTCTTCATCGCATCTTACCACCACTTTATCTCCCACTTTATAAACTTCTCCCTTTAGAAAAACCTTTTTATATTCTGTCACTGTTTCCACCTCTATGTTGAAGCTATGATGAATATATCTCTTTTCTTCATTAGTTGCATCCCTGCGTCTTAACTTCTTTGCTCCTATGGTTATTCCCTTTGTTAGAGCTACTCTTTTGCATGCACAATCATTAGCCTTTTCTAAAAAACTCCATATTTCTTTTGCTTTCTCCACACATGATACATGCATGAGACCTGATGCATGCCATTCTGGACATTCATCGTACCTATTAGAATCCACTAAGTATCCATCAGGTGGTAGTAAAGCTTTATGGAGTTCTCTTGTCATCCTTTGATACGGCATAAGTCTGTCATGTTGGTCTTTTGTAATATGCATAAATATCCATGTAAAGAATCTTCGTCTTTGGTAGTTTGCATAAGAAATCTCATTATCTTTGTTATTTGTCTTGATATTGACGTATACTGAGACTACGCTCATAAATATAACACCAGAAAGCATCATGACTACCATGTCGAATAATGTCATCCAAGAATTCTCCAAAACCTACATTTAGTAAGACAAGAAAATATATACGATTAAAGTGAAATATAATTGCTATATAAATGAATAAACTAAGAAAATAAAAAATATTTATACCTGCAACATGTTCCAAAGGAGCCGAGTTTGATCCTAAGAGCTCCTCAGAGCTTACTCTCCATGAACCAAGTAATTCTCTCAAAGTGTCTATATTTTCTCTAGACCAACCATGGTCACGAGTGTAGTTGTAAAAAGCATGAGCAATGTCTATCAGAATCAATCCTAGGTCATAGAATACCTTCGGAATACCTTCAATCTCACATAGTACATAGGGCAAACACCATTGAATCCACTTTTGATTTTCCTCAGCCTTGTAGCTCTCACAATACTTACTAGGATATCTTGGCCAGCGACCATAACGAATAGAGTATGGTGTCACTTTAGTGACACGATGTGTTGTCTCATCAATTTTTACTTTCATCCTGTTATCCACAGTCCTTATTAGAGCACATATATATTTTGAGAATAAATTTAGAGCCAAAATATGCATACAATCATATACAAGATCCAGGGATAAATCAAAGCCATAGAGTTCATATAGTCTCCACAAGCATGATCTACCAGAAAGTCCCGGATCTTTCAAAATCTCTTCTCTTTCTCCTTGGGTGAGGGCTCGCTCTGCCATAGTCAAAGAACTAAGCATTTCATTGGTTGATCTTTTAATTGGTCTATATCTCAACTGGAATCTATTTTGATCATACAAGTAACGTCCTGAGCCCTCACCCTCCAAATTGGCTATTGCTTTGTCTCTACGACAAAACGATTGACCACCATCTTTGAAAGATCCAATCTTGCACTGAGCTGGATGGTCTCCAGTTACCATCATTAGCATAGCACGTGCAATGAATCTTCGACTAAGAGAATTTTCATGCTCAACAATCTGTGTGACTGGATAATTGAAGTCTACTTCAAATCCATCAACAAATAGACTTTCTAATTCATCTATCAATGGCTGCATGAATATGTGAAAGAGTTTACTAGAGCTTCCAATAACTTTTTTGCAACTGAATGGAATAAATAAAACCGGTATAACTCCAATAAAGGAGCTCTTTCCAACATTGAGAATTTTGATTTCAACAACTCCACAACTCTTCTGGGTTGTCTTTGAGGCTTGGAATCCATCCCAATGTAATAACAAGGCGAAATTGCGTGGATCACCCTATTTATCACAAAACACACCACATTTTAGTAACCTATATCAAATTTCATTTATATTAATTTAAAAGATGAGCATGATAATAAAGTGTACCTTACAAATCCTTTTGTACCCATGTATGTGAGTTCGACATGATTTGTAGATAAACTTGTAGGCACTCTCAATATCATCCCATGAATGATCAAGCAATGGTGACCTTTGGGCAGAAGGCCAAGCTGTATAGACTTGTTTGCAATGCATGTTATTACATATCAATGGAAGCTCAAAGTATGATTCATGATTCCAAAAATCATTTACACTTTTGCATTTTGTACCATCCCAAAACTCATTTATTGTAGAATCACAAAGTGTATTCTCCTGTATTAACCATTTGTTTTTATTTCTCCACATTTCCAATAATTCATGGCATAGAGTTCTACTTCTAGTTAGTAGACGCAATTGTTCTCTAATGGAGACATAGTCAAAAGAGAGCATATCTTTTCTCGGTAGAGAACACTTGGAACACTTTTCACAACATTGTGAACAATCACGCTTTAACTTCTTCCTTCCTCCTTTTCTGGTGTTACACAAGCATTCAATTGTGTCTCTAATGTAGTTATCCTCCTTGCTTGGCTGATAAAGCAATGGTGCATGAATAGAGCTCTCACTTCCTTGGCATACCCTGTAACGTTGGGAGTTAACCATACCTAGCCGTGTGAACATGACACCAAGTTTCTCCCAACAAGTAGGAATATTTATACCATTCAAGTCTCCATCCCATGTGTTAGGCATTTGCACTAGTAGTTTGGCCAAGCTTGGCATATATATATTGTCCATATGTGCTTGGGGGGGATTCGAACTGACCATATCACCAAAAAGAATTTTAAGCATTTTATCTTGAAACTCAATTGAAGCTTGATGCTCATCCCAAAGTGCTTGCAATTGAATTATTCTTTCAACGATTTTGTCAAATAAAGATGGTTCAACATCATCCATATCGAACGCTTCATGTTGTGGTTCCACCTCATTATCCTCCCTTTCGTCTAAATTGTCAATCTCATCTGATGGGTCATTATGGACCTCATCTCCCATGTCATTATGCTCTAGTAGAATGTCATCTTGTGGTAGTCCTTGAGAGTCAGGTAAACCAAGATTAGTAGTGAGACTCTTAAATCTTTCCTCAATTTTCATGTGTCTTGCATATGTTGAGTGAGGAACCATACGTCCACCTCCACAATATGTTCTGCATGTACACCACAAACGCCTACGTCTAGGCAAAGAGTGAGATGATGGTTGATCCATAGGAGGGTTATCTTCACTCATAGGAACATCATTGTTAGTAGAATTTTGACCTTCTTGATGAGCCAGAACTGATGAATGTATTATCCCATTCATATCCTTGCGACTGTGTGCATAGTAAGTTTGTCTAGTAACATTCTGATAACCAAGGGTTGAATGCCTACACTTATAATTGCATTGACATCTCCTTAAATTATTCATTATGGCTTCTTGAAACATAAACATAAATAAAAAATAATCAATCTATATATTAAAGTTACATATCAAAGGTAGAAGATTGATATGCTAAAGCATATAGAAAAGTTGATTTATACTTTAGAAAAGAAAAATACTTCTCAATAAGTGTATGAACTTAAAGCTACTAAAATCTCAAGTCTACAATGAAGGAAACCACCAAAAGCCAAATGTAAAGACCCTTATTGAAAAAGAACTTGTGGAAAGAACCACACTAACAATGATACTAGGATTTTTTACAACCCTAGAAAGAGTAAATGTAGTTACTCAAGGCAATCTCAAGCATAACTTTATATATGTGACATCATGTTTTATTGGTTCGCAATACGATATAGATAAGCAAGAAATGTGAAGAGTTAGTAACCCAGGAGTAGACACCATATGAACAAAAGAAGAGTATCCCATGAAAGATTTACATAAAATCAAGAAAGACACAAAGTGGATTGATGAAGGATGCATAAAATTAGGTCTCTAACAAGATGGGTATACAAGAAGATACTAAAATCTCAAGTCTACAATGAAGGAAACCACCAAAAGCCAAATGTAAAGACCCCTATTGAAAAAGAACTTGTGGAAAGAACCACACTAACAATGATACTAGGATTTTTTACAACCCTAGAAAGAGTAAATGTAGTTACTCAAGGCAATCTCAAGCATAACTTTATATATGTGACATCATGTTTTATTGGTTCGCAATACCTCTTATGCTATTAGAAGCTTCAAGATATGATAGATCCCTCACCCAACACTAAATGACTTGTACATGAGATGTGCCTTATGCCACAGTACTTAAGATAGCTAGGTAGACAGATAGGAAATACATAAATAGAGAAAGAGACACATGAAGATAGAGAAAATATACATGCATGTGTGAAAGAGACCTCATGCTTGTACTAGCTTGATCAGCAAAAAGACAATAATTTCCTTGCAAATCATTCCACCAAAAGTACTTTCATACATTTAAGAGCTTAGAAACTACAATTAGGTTTATAAATCCAAGTGAAATTTACACAATATTCTTAGTGAAAATGATATTGACCCCTGTCTAGGTTATAGCTGTTTCCTATGTTTAATTGGTATGTTTGGTATAGTTGTGCTTTATTTGTAGATGATGACCATGACCATGAAAGTACTCCTAGCAACCTACTTCAAATAAAAACATATTGCAAGACTTATTTACAAGTATTCGTTCTAGTATGAAATAAGGGAGGGGAGGGAGGGGGGACAGGTGAAGGGGAGAGAGAGAGAGAGAGAGAGAGAGAGAGAGAGAGAGAGAGAGAGAGAGAGAGAGACCTTGGCATCACACAGAATGGCGATCAGTTCCTTGGCCTTCTTGAACAGTCCGGCTCTCCACGCGCTTGCTGAAGGTCACGACGTTGCGCACAGTCGCATTCTCGATCCGGCACAGCTCCACCTTCCCACGGCCCATCTTCGACGATATTGATTCCTGTCGTACATCACTTCTGATCTAAATCTTTAATATTGAATCTTTGAATTGGAGCTATATTAAAAGGGCTATATTGAATTGGCGCTATATTGTCTAGGATAGGGGAGATGTAAGACGGGAATTGATTTCCACGGCCTAACCTCTGTTTCTTGTCGATTCCCTTCTGAGACGTCTGGGACAGGGCAGATTCTTTAATATTGAATCCTTAATATCGATTCCCGTCGTCTGAGACGTCTGGGATAGGGGCGTAGATATATGAAGCGGCGATTGCGCAGTACTTCTAGCTGGCAAGACGAAGTTGGGGGAGCTGCAGAATGCGACGTCTGGGACAGGGCAGATTCTTTAATATTGAATCTTTAATATCGATTCCCGTCGTCTGAGACGTCTGGGATAGGGGTGCAGATATTTGAAGCGGAGGTTGCACAATACTTCTAGCTGGCAAGATGAAGTTGGGGGAGCTGCAGAACGTGAAGAAACAGAAACAGAACAGCATCAAGGGGTCAGGGGAGAAGAAGGCGAAGGAGCAGCAAGATTAAATGGAGGCTCCCATGGGGACATGAATACTGGGCGCGCAGGGAGTCGACAAGCTGATCAGCCGAGGCGCGAAGTACTCCAATATTCAGGGCGCGGCATGCACACAGACTAGGCAGTCGCAGTTAATTAATTTTGTCCCGCCCTTTGATCGCTTGCACAGTACCTCGTCCCAGAAGACGTAGGTTGAACTGCCCGTTGGTGGACACCAAGCGATCACGAAGGAGAGGATGACGTGCACCTCCTGCACGTCGGCGTTGATCACCGGCGCCAGATCCCTCAGCGTCACACCGTTGAACAGGGCGACACCTTGCCGTTCCGCGCGGGGCTGCTAGCTGGAGGAGAAGAACTGGACGACGATATATGGAGCCGAGACACAGACCTCCAAGCCGATCTGCAGCTCTCTGCAATAGCTCAAAGAGGATTAGAGGATAGGCAGATGAATACCATCGCTCAAAGAAACCTTTCTCTCTCTCTCTCTCAATATTGGTTGAGTTATAACACGTCTTCCTCAAAATGGCGGCAAAATGAACGTTGCTACCAACCTTGCGCATGCATCCTAAAAGCACATTAAACCCCTTAAAAATTTAATGAAATACATAATCTCTCCCCCTTTTTCATTCTATTATTAGACCTTATTAAAGGATGCATCATCTTGCATATGTACATATGCAGTTATGCCACCGAGTCTATTTGACATTGGAATATGTCTTTGTCTGGTTGAAATAAAATCCGCCATAATCTCATAGCTGCTAATCTCTTAGCCATGCAAAAGCACATGACGTATTTAGTCCTTCCCCCCGGTCCGCAAACATTTGTGTAGCAGTCCCCTTGGCTCAAATATAAAAGTAATATTACTCTCATCAAGCTCACCAATAATGAAAATTAGATTTTGGTATTTCTTGGCAAAAGATTACATTTATATAATGGATTAATGTTTGATACCTACATGCTTACACAATGTAATTCTATATTAGATTTTGATGTTTCTTCTTTTACATTGCACATGCTAAAAAGAGGAGTCTTCACCCTTTGGAGATTCTAAAAATGGGCAAGTAGCTTGTAATCAGAGTCATCATCATCAATGTCATGAAATTCCAACTATAAAATGCTCTTTGTTTAATTAATTTGTCTAGAATAAGAAGTTTTAGGGAAACTATGGCTTAATTAATTGGAAAACTCTAGATTAAGAATTGTTGTAGGCAACAATAGTAAGCATAGTTAAAGGTAAAATTTTCACATGATTTCATTAAATAAAGAATGCATTGCTTAGACATCTATACACTTAAAAATGTAGAAATCTTAACTAAACTAAGCACTCTAATGTAGAAATCTTAACTAAACTTAAAAATGTAGAAATCTTAACTAAACTTAAAAATGTACAAATCTTAACTAAACTAAGCACTACATGTCTCTCTAAATAGGTACATTGATCCTTCTTTGCTCCGAAAGCTTGAAGCAACTCAACCTTTTTCAATGCAATGTGATGAATGAAAACATGTGACATGGGGTCCAAGCTTAGAAACATTTAAGGACACATAGTACATATGCTTACATGGAATGGAAACTTGATACTTTCTTTCTCTCTTCTTAAAATTAATGCAGATGCAATGAGTAAAATCTGATACAGAGTAATTAATTCCTAGAGGAAACAAGCTTTTCTTCCTTGTGCACTAACATAGAACAAATGTCACTTATTTCTCAACATAATGGCCAAACACTTGATATTCACATCAAGAATCTTGCCCTTTTGAATATGTTTTTGAAATTCCATTATCAACCTTTATCTCCATTTAACTAGCTTAATGTTTTGATATTTCAATTAATATCTACTAGCAACACTTGCAAAAATAGATACACATGGAGAGCGGCTACAAATAGGGCTAGCATTTTGCAAGACATTCATTATCTTGAAGTTGTGGTCCCACAACATCATACTTATAAACCATCGATGATTGCGTATTTGAGATGTTGCAAAACCAAGTGAGCCCTCACTTGTTTATGGTTGTAGAGGCGTACGAGTCTCGGTCCAATTCATGAAGCACATTTAGCTTGGTTTCTTTTCATTCGGCCCAGGTCCACGAACAGTGACCTGATTTCTTTAGGCTCCCTCCAAGCTCAAGAGCTAACATTTTTACATTCTCTCATGTCCAGAATTTTGAGAGAACGTGGGGATTCCCTTTGGTGTCATTGGATTGAGGTGCATCATGCTTAAACAAGAGGTAACTAAATACAACAAAAACTAAATACTCTTTAAGGATGAAATTCAATGTTTCCTTTGGTTCTAATCCACAACATCCAACACATTTTACTAACCTAAATGCTAATTCATGTAGTTTCATTTGAGAATAAAACCCCCAATGCATGTTGTGTGATATGAACATAATGTGGTTGGATGCATCTACATCATCAATACTTTCTCATTTCTCATCTTCTTGCTTGATGATTTGCTTCCATTGTTTGTTCTTGTTTTCTCCTACTTGATTGTCTTTCTTCAACATCAGAATCTCTATAGACTTACATGTCCTCAATGTGCAAGTGTATCCGACACTAACATGTGCCATCACTTTCCATTACACACCTTGCAGTCTTTTCACTCTTACATGGTATACACCTTTCAAGCACGTCACATGATATTGCCCTCACTTTCAAAAACACATCACGGAAGGTTGTTATACATTACAAGATTGATATGCATACACACACAAAAACACACACACACACACACAAGGCATTTCATTGCAATACTGTAAAAAACAATCTAATAGTAACTAAAAAGGTTGCTTTTTTGGTATTTTGCCACTTTTACTTCATTTTTCCTAGGTTTATTTGGGAATATGTGTTGTACAGATATATAATACAACAAAATCTTTGTTTGTCTATGTTAAGTCAAACCACCTACGACATTATTCCATTATAGCCCCATATATACACACACACACACACACACACACACACACACACACACACACACACACACACACACACACACACACACACACACACACACACACACACACACACACACACACACACACACACACACACACACACACACACACACACACACACACACACACACACACACACACACATAGAGAGAGAGAGAGAGAGAGAGAGAGAGAGAGCGTGCACAAAGTTGTTACCCTTAGAAGTTAATGTTAATGTTAATGTTATAAATACAACTATAATATATTTAAATTCTCATGATTAATTTTAGTTTACCAAGCCTTTCTTGTATACCCATCATAGCTACCCATGTGGACTAGGAATGGGGCCTGAATGAAAGTTAAACATAGAAATAAAATAAATAAAATACTAAATATTAGTAAAGTAAAAATAAGATTGATCTAGTCACCTTAGTCGAGTATGTGAGCTAGGTGTGGGGCCAGCAAGTTTGGCTAGGTGTTGTATACCCAAAGCTAGAAATTTTAGTGTTGTATAAGTTGCAACAAAGGCACATTCACTTTCTACAAGCTCGAGTACTAGCACAAGAGGCACATGCTATGGTTGCACAATAATCTCCTTATCACTTGGCATTTCTAGAAAAGACATATGTTGTAAATGTGATTATAAGAAAATAAGCTCGAATGCTTGTATGGGAATGGAGGGGATAATGGTTGGCATGGAGCATTGTGGAATTGTAATATCTTGTGTTTTGTCCACGCATGTGTCTCTTTGGGTGTGAAGGGGGGGACTCGTGGATGAAATTTAAACAAAGGTTGAATAATCTTTACAAAAGCCTTTCCTTTCTCTCGTCAACTGGAGCCGCCTCAAATTGCAATTGAAATATATGTTCCTTGTCGTTTTCATTTTTCTTATCCTCATCACCACTATGATAGTCATCATCACCTTTGTCCTTACCTTCTCAAAACCATCATTATCAACTTGAATTGAGAAATAGAGAATTGTGATAAACATCATCTTTATCTTATCCTCATTGTACCTTTAATTCCCTATTACATAAAAGTAGGGCAGCTGCAACAATGATTGCAGTTTATGGAGCAGCCTTGGAAAACTCCACCATGTTACAACCCTTCATCAGCGTAGTCGATCTCCTCTACCACCGTTACCCTGCTCAGTAACACATACCACTCCATCCAAATCTGTAGACCCCTGTATAACCACTCCTCTCTTGATAGCTTTTGGCTCAGCTTTTATTATTGCGATTAGACTAGCAGCCTGACTTGCTCAGGTCACAGTAGCAGACTGATATCTATTCATGGTGTCATCCTTCTTTATGGACATTGTAATTAGAAATGCTACTTGGTATTATATGTAAACTTAGCTTTTTAACAACATAGCCGAGTTTAAAGAAGCAAAGATAAAGCTACAAGAGTGCCAATGAGTTTGAAGGGAATTATCATTATTTGGAGGAGGAGTTGCCTTGTATTCATGGAAGAGTGGTGCCTTTGAGACTTCATGTGGAACAATCTTTTGATCATACAATGAATAGTCCTTTCCTTGAGATGCATACAATGCTCTATACCTCATGTGGCAAATGTGATATATATCATGTGGTGATGTCTAGCTACTAGTTGGCTTAGTGAGTTGTTGCCATGTCCAAAATTTCTTTTGGTTCAACTCTTAAAAAAGAGAAAGATTAGTATCTTGAATTAGGAGAGTGATGACTCTTTACTTGAGGGATTGATTGCATGAAGAATATTGTGAGAATCAAGAACAACCTACTAGTTCTAGGTGTTTTGACTTGAAAATGTTCTTACATGCTTACAAAACCTAAGAAAAGGATGATATCATCTAGAGTTTGAGTTGAGTCTAATAACATTAGATTTGGTGATAGAAGGATCCTCATTGGATAGAAAGATTTAAGACTACTTCTTGGAGGAGAGTTCAATTATCTATGTTGGTGGCTTAGGGTTGTAGCACTTGTCAGATATCCTCACAACTTGAAAAGGGATTTTGAGGGAGGTGAGATGTCTGTAAGAGTACTCCATCATTGGGCAAAGGGAAATTAAGGCATAGGAAAGTTGCTTCTTTGTAGTTTGATATGAAGATTGTTTCCACTTGAGCATGTAGTTGATGTTGCTAGTCTTATCACATAAGTCTATCAACCCCCAAGTTGATGTTGAGTGTAAATATGGTAAGTGGATGAGAGAGCCGCTATAGGTCAAGCAACACTCGAGTTTTTAGCATAGTTGCAATTCTTTTGGGTAAGTTGCATGTTTCTCCCAAGGAGATTTCCTAAAAAATCATGAAAAAACTACTCATTTTCAAAAATTGGGTTCAATGTTAACATGTGCTTTTTTTAAAATTCCCAAATCTAGTAGTTTTTTAATTATACTTCTTTAGTGATAAATATTGTTAGTAAATTGGATATTTTTAAGTAGTTTATATTCACACTAGTACATGGTTAGCTATCAAGAGTTTTATCCATCACTAAACTATGCATTTTGTTTATCTTCACCTTAGTTTTAAACAAATTTTGATCTTAAAGCTGTCAACTATTTTGACCCCTTAAATAACTCTTTAGATATCCAATGGAGTTTCTACACTTGATATTTGGGATAATATTAATATATATTCTAGGATGTACATATTGATATATTAATACTTAGTAGTGTTGCCTAATGAAAACAAGTATTGTATACTAAGTTTTCTGCATCTCAATGAGATACTGACTTTAAGATGCCATATGTGAAGTGAATGTAGTAATTTTCAATAATTAATCGAGTTGATTAAAAAGGGTTGCAATATTAAGGAGCTACAATGAACAATAAATAAAGGATTCAAATTTAATAAAATGCATCAAGGTAGATTGTAAGAATTGTATTAAATAATCTATATTTTCCAAGGAAAATTTCTCATACTGTGTAACCTTTCACTAAGTAATAGGGTTAAAGCTACATGGCTTATAATCATATTGTGTACTATTTAAATGTATGTTACAAATATATAAACTCATAAACATGACGACCTACAACTTATAGAAAATATATGATTTCCAAATCTATGTAGGCTTGTTATAAGTTATACATCTATAAAGTACCTTTAATCACATCCTTATAATTCCTTATGTAGGGATTTTCAAAGGAATGTCGGGAATGCTCTATATTCCCTATTATAAGATGTAGGGAACGTAGGGACTTTCAAAGGAATGTAGGAATGCTCTATATTCCCTATTATAAGATGTAGGGAATGCAATTTCCTAGTCATAGATGGGGAATACGTACTTGTGTACATAGGAAATATTGGAGAATTTCCTATATTTCACCAAATTGCCTATGTGGGGAACGATTGAAAGTTCCTTGTGCAGCCGAATTCGGGCTTCCTACAAAAAGGTTAAAATCTGACATCTTAGATGATGTAAGACTTTGCTGTTTCTGCTATGTCTGCTCCATGCAAGCATACTCAAATGGTATTTGCAATTGGGAGCTATGTAAAATAGTCAAATGGTATTTGTAAAATAGTATTCTCTTTATAGCAAAGCCAAATAGCATGTGGATTGCTCTTGTTCTGCCATGTTGTTGAGGAGAATTAAGTTGAAGGCCTTACTCATACATATCTAGAGAAGAAGAGTTATAGAGAGCAAGGATAAGAAAGTTCAAAAAGAAAGAAGAAAAAATGTATTTGAGACATCAAAATCACATCAAATTAATTGTATTGAAGTCCTTGAATTGGATCTTAGTTAGTAGAAAGAAACCCTTACATGGGTGTATTTGAGAGATTAGCTCAAACTTTGTCTCACTAGAATGATAGTCCAATGTGAGTGGATGGTTTTCATAAGACTTTTTTTACATCAAAATATTTGTATGCATAAGATCCAATTAAGAGCATAAACTTCATAGAGCAAGATATAATCCAGAATTTACTTAGTATATATATTGGATACTATCAATAAAAAATGATTCCAAGTAGTAGTGTGCATAAGAAACAAGTAAAACACTATGTTTACTTCAAACTCTGGCTTTAACCCTCTTATTTATTGATTTCTCAAGGGAGTCACCTCAAAAAATATAAGTGTACCACTTGTGATCAATAGAAGGATTACTTTATTTGTTAAAATTTACAAGATATGATCAGTGTTACACGCACATTTAGACGCGCGTATAAACGCGCTACATAAATATATAATCATACTTTTAAAAAAGTGGATATATTCATATTGTGCGTCTATACAAGTGTGTATCTACGCGTCTAAAACCGCATTTACTTTGAAAGTTTTTGACGAAAATAGACGCGCATTTATCCTGCAATTTAGACGCGCTGATAGACGCACAAAACAGAGGTATGAAAAAAAAACCAGAGAGCACATGCTCTGTAGTTTTTTTTCCCCCCATCAACATCAAACTGTATGCTTAGGGATAACAGAGAAAGATTATTTCGAACACTACAACAAAAAAGCCTCATACATGCACATTTAGACGCGATTTTTGAATACAGAGAAAAACTTACGGGCGCGTCTATCCACCCGTCTATTTGCGCGTCTATCATTCCGCGTCTATAATCGCATGTATCGACGACTTTACACGCACAAATAGACACTCAATAGACACACATATAGACACGCTTTTAGACGCGCTTTTACAAGCACTGATAGACGCGAACGGAAAACAAAAAATGTCATTTAAAAAAAGATATTTCATTTCCTTTTTTAATTTGAATTGTTCAGCGCGTGTAGTCTACAATATAGACGTGCGAATAAACGCGAATTACGTGCAATTTAGACGCGCTGATAGATGCGCAAAACAGAACTGGAACCCCTCCCATACATCAGATTGTGTATTTGGAAAAAAGACAATATATCTTACGGGCACGAGAATTGAAAGTGAAAGTCCATCTATTCATTATATATCAAAGCATTTACAAGGGAAGTTTTGAGTGCTTGCGACCTAAAGGGTGGCCGCAAGCAGTAGGCTCAAAGAGATATCATACATATACAAGAAAAGAAGGCCTCATGAGGAGGTATGGTGCTCCTCTACGAATCTGAAGAGGAAACATCCTCGCTAGTACCAACATCGCTACTAGCATCGCTATCCCCCTCCTCGCTGTGCTCCACATCCGGGTTCGCCTACACACACAAAAGATCAGGGTTGCTTACATAGACAAGGTGGAGAAAAAGTTATAATTAGTTATACTTTTAATAGGAATGTAAGAAAAACATACCTCCTCTGGCTGTCGAATCCTCATGGCCCGGTTGTATTGGTCCTCAGTGATGAGACCCTCCTCATAAAAGTGAAGCCATGTCGTTGCACGGTTATGGCCTCGATGGTAACCTACCTCTCTAGGGGTAGGTGTCCTACCAACGATGGTAGTCTGCAAAACATTTAGAGATATACAAACAATTAGACGTCACAATATATTAGACTAAAATATATAAAGAATTTAAAGAAATATACATTAAAAAAAACTAGAAATCAAAATATACTTACAAACTCTGCCTCCCACGACTCTCTGCCGCCCGATCCGTAATGCGACGATCCCATGGTTTCCATTTGGATCCGTCGCGCCTCTGTGTGCTGGCGACTCTTCACTTTCTCAGCTGCTTTCTTCTTGGCTTTCTTCCACTCTACGCGGTGGCACATAGGTCGTTGGCTGTAGGCTCCACGCCCCTCCTCCAGCCTCCGCAGTGAGTCCCTGGCCTGTGTCATGAGGTGGGATCTTTTGTTGTGAAGCATATCCCTCACTTTTGTACGTCCCCAATCATCCGAGAATCGCTAACCCTCAGGATTTGGGTACCTTCTATGGACTGCCCTCAACACCTCCTGCCACAAGCCGCTTTTCTGATTTTTGAAGGCAATGAAACAATCTTTATATGTCTCATGCACGACGCTCCTCATGTACACCATTACATCCCTCCCTCATCATCATGAAAGATGCCACTGGCATCTGTAACTCTATAGTAATGGCATACAATCTCCTCTACATGATCTATCGGTGAGGGTGATCGCTCGCCACCTCCTAGGCAACCCCCACACAACCCTCGTCCTCCCCCTTGACTCTCCCTTCTCCCTCTCTGTCGACTGCCCTCTGCCTCGCTGGACGCACGAGCTTCTGCAGATGCACGTGCTTCTGCAGATGCTTGTGCTTCAGCCGATACACGTGGAGCACGTGGAGTACCTACAAATGGAGTACCTGCATATGGAATACCTGCATGTGGAGTACCTGTATGTGGAGTACCTGCATGTGGAGTCTGGGAAGTAGTGCCAGGCAAAGACGCTAGAGGCGTCCCAGACATGACACTGAACACCTCGTCCGCTGTGGGAGAGCGGCCAAGGTGTCTGGTCATCTCTCCCATGAAGTCTTCCCTACTAGGAAAACCTCCAAAAAATGCATTGACCCCCTTGCCAAAGAAGGCCAATGTATCATTCATACGATCCACATCTGGGTCATTGCTAGATGAACCAGGATACGACATCTGCAGAAAAAACATAGGAAAAAGACAAATTTATTTGCATACAAAAAACATAGGAGGATATTGTGCAGTACAAGCAACTCATGGATGAGGGGTGGAGGTGACTATCCATAGACTAGAGGGCACATTGAGGCCTATATGCCTAGGTGAGGGCTCTAATTCACGAGATCCACATGTAGAACACACAAGTTTCAATCTCACTTTATGTAAAGAATGTAATGTTTGTATAAATGTGTATAAAAATATACCATTTCCTAATTTGACACTTTTAGATCTAACTAGACTTCTATTTAGGAGTTAATCAATACCACGCAACAAGATTCTGCTCTAGGTGATGTCACACAATAGGACCTTGCAGTTGTTAATGTGTATAAAAGTATAACATTGCAGTTTTTAAGCCTTTGACATAACATTGCTGTTCATCTTCTGTCCAGCGCGTTTATTTGCGCATCTAACGTGCAGCACAGATGCGCTGCCAGACGCGCATCCTAGGTCAATGTGCGTCTATTTGCGCATCTAACCTGCAACACAGATATGCTGCCAGACGCGCATCTCATGTCAATGTGCGTCTAAAATCGCGTGTAGAATGCATGGCTACGATTCTATGCAGCGCGTGTATCATCGCGTGTGCATTGCAGAGCACACACGCCAGCACACGCGCTGTAGGACGCCCCCTCAGACACACTGAGAGGAGACAATTTTTGCGCGTCTATGTCCGCGTCTACACTGAGATGTAGACGCGCTAGCAGACGCACTGGATCGGCTGATTTTGGGCCGACGACAGCCATTGACGATTTACATAATGCAATACATTATAATGGAATCACAAATGAGCAATACATAGATAGAGCAGAGAGAAACAAAGAGAGAGAGAGAGAGAGAGAGAGAGAGAGAGAGAGAGACTCACCTTGGGTGTTTGGTGTGGCGGGTGGTGGCGTTTCTCCTTCTTCCTCTCCTTGGTAAGTTACCCTCCCTTGATGCTTGTTTGCTTGCTTGTTGCTGCTTCTTCTTGTTCTCCTCTTTCTTTTTCTCTCTTTCTTCCTCTCCTTGGCTTTCCTTTTTCCCTTCTTGTGTGTTTGAAATGAAAGAAGAGGTGAGTCATGAAGAGGTGAGGCATGAAGAGACTAGGTGAGGCATGAAGAGACTGCATGTCGGCTAAACTCAAGCTTCAGAACCGCAAAAACGCAGGAAAGGAAGGGTGCAATTTGAAAAGAAATGATTTAAATATGGTTTGAAATTTGACGTGTGCATCTATTTTTGCGTGTATATATGCGTCTGTTTTTCAGATAGACGTGACTATAGACGCGAATATAGATGCGATTGTAGACCTGAAAATAGACGCGTAGGCAGACGCGGATTTAGACGCGCATTTGGGATTTATCATGATGTTTTGTTTTTAAGATAAGTTTTGATAGTGAATTCTTCTTAAGTTTTGATAAGTTAAGATAAGTTTTAAGATGATGATTTTTGTGTATTTAAAATTAAGATCTTATGTAAACATATATGAATGATAAATATTTTGATGTTGTCATGAATTAGGTTTAATCATGTCGACGTCGTCATCACCTAGTGCGGTGCAAGCTGGTGAGTCAATGAGCACATCCTCAAGTGAGGATGAAACATTGCGTCTTCATAATCGAGATGCATGGCTACGACGAAAAATTAGATGCATGTGTGATCATTTTTGAGGGTGTATTTTTCGAGCACGTCGAATTGCAATGTCAAACCTCAGCTTGTATGGAGAATGGGACCAAGAAAAATCACCGGTATTCATTGTTTTTTACCACTAAGATTGCTAGTCTATGTTACGGGAATTATATATCAACGTACATGAAACTCCCTTTTGTGGTTGAGAAGGATGCGGTGTCACATCCTCAGATGCTCCCTCCTGGGTGTCGAGAGGCTGCAAAACGTCAACGCGAGGAGGCAGAGTCTTCAAGACGAGTAGAGACTGACGACCATGATAGTAGCCCTCATGAAATGCCCCATCAAGTCGTAGAGGATGAGATTTTGGACAACATGGTATACCATCTATTTTCACAACCGATTCAGGGAGAAGGTCACTCTATGAAGCCAGATGATCCACTATATGTAGCATCATCTACTCCGTTGTATGAAGGTTGTACGTACTCCGTTCTTCGTGCGTCCCTCGAGATACTTAACTTGCAAACAATTTATGGATGGAGTAATGTCAGTTTGGATGCGTTATTGAAGTAGGTATCAATTCATTTTGAAGTAATGTCAATTGTTAACCTCTCTATTTTGAAATCAAACAGAAATATATGTTGGTGGTTTTTTAACTCACTTTTAAAATATATGTAGGTTATTATCACAAATGCTTCCAAAAGGAAACAAATTTCCAGCTAAGAGAGAGCAAGCAAGACATTACTTGACATCTCTGGGAGGCCTCGATTATGTCAAGATCCATGCATGTGTCAATGATTGTGTCTTATTTCGTGGGATTCATGAGTTCGCACGAGAGTATCCTGTTTGTGGCGAATCAAGATACGAAGTGGAGATGAAGTCAATGGATGTGCCTTGTAAGGTTTTGCGACATTTTCCGATTGTTCCACGTATAAAACTTATGTTCAAGTGTAAGTCTATTGGAAATCTCATGTCATGGCATGCTAGTCATCGTTCAAGTGATGGAAAATGGAGGATCCCTACAGACACACCCACATGGCAACATATAGATAATTTGTGGCCCGTTTTCAAAGAAGAGCCATGAAATTTGAGATTTTGTTTCGGTATGGATGGAATCAATCCATTTGGCATCAAAAGCACATCATACAGTGTATGGCCAGTGGTATTGGTGAACTATAATATTCCTCCATCCATGGCAATTAAAAAGGGACATGTGATGTTGTCCCTTTTGATTCCTGGAAAGCACAAGGTAAAAAACATGGACATTTACTTAGAGCCTTTGATTGAAGAGTTAGAAATGTTATGGAAAGGTATTGAGGTACAAGATACAAGTGCATCTGCATCCTCTAGAGATTTCACATTGAAGGCCATGTTGTTGTGGACCATGCAAGACTTTCCACGATATGAAGAGTGTTCAGGTACATGTATATAACTCTATATTTGAAATTCAAGACTTGAATCAATTGCATTTTATTAATTCACTTGTTTTTTTAGGTTTAACCACGTCAAGATATAATGCATGTCCTATTTGCGGTCCCTCTCTAGTTTCCTCTAGGCCGACACGTTTAAAGAAGGTTATCTACGACAATCATCATCGATTTCTTCCTATTGACCATCCCAAATATGTTCTCCCTACTAATGGAATGACTCCACAATCTTTAACCATTCGAGATTGGAAGGAGAGATGGATTAATGCCGACAGCCACCCTCCACATGGCATGAGTCGGTAAGAAGTGTATTTCTATCGATTGACTTTAAAGTATTTAGCATGATGAATTGTTTACATAATATATTGTTTGTTTGTTAGGTTCTCTATATTCTTTCGTCTTCCATACTGGACTGAACTCAAGATCAATCACCTGTTGGACCCCATGCACATATTCAAAAATGTTGTATCTACATTATGGGATCACTTGATAGGGGCTCGCGATTCACTTAATGTAAGGGAGGATTTACGTAACATTGGTCGCATGAGACGAGCCTGGCCATGCATTGGACCCAGAGGAAAGATTGAGCTACCCCATGTACCTTGGATATTGTCAAAGAACAAGGAAAAATTTGTGAAGGAACAAATATATAGCTTTCGAACACCCACAGGATGTATGAGATGTCTCAAGGGAGCCTTCATAAAGAAAAAGAAAAGAGGTGTGGAGTAACTATCTGGTTTGAAGTCCCACGATTGGCACAAAATGATTCAAGTAAGGGTATCTCTAACCATGAATATAGTAATTAGTGGTGTAACTACGTGTAAAATTTGGGGTATGATGACTTTTTCCTCTACTGACAATTTGCATCTATGAATATTGTTTACATTCAGTTCGTTCTTCCTACTAGCATATCCCATTGTGCCTCCAAAGATGTACGTGATATCATTTACAGGATGGAAGAGCTTGTGAGGTGTGTATACATTGTATTTTTTCATTATATATCTTTGAATTTCTACACAAAAATAAACAATGCTCAAATACATCTTGACAGATATGTGAGCTCGAAGGAAATTGATCCAAACACATTGCAAGATGCTCGAGTATTATCTATTGAGGTGGTTTGTTTGGTGGAGGAAATTTTTACTCGATCCATTTTGACTACTCAATTACATTTACTCGTACATTTGATTGATGAGATCGCATTTTGTGGGGCAGTTCATGTAAGGTGGATGTTTTTTCTTGAGCGCTTCATGAAAACCTTGAAAGATTTTGTGAGGCAAAAAGCACGGCCTGAGGGAAGCATGGCTGAGGGTTGGTTAGTGCAATCATCCCTTGTTTATATCTCTGAATATCTTGCTGAAGTGGATCCCTCTCAACCACGACTATGGAAAGATGATGAAGACTTGAGGATGACCTTTATAGTACCTCAAGGAAAAGGAATGAGTAAAGTGCTAACAAAAGAAGAACTTCGTAATTTCAATAGTTTTTGTGTGCTCAATAGTGATGTTATGAGCAAATGGGTGGCACTATATAATGAAGCAAGGGCAAGAAGAAAAAGAGAAAGACAAGAATTTCGCACTAGATATGGACGTAATGTCTCATTTTCAGATCATCTAAATGCGCTCCCACGTCATATTGACATAGATTGGTTACATGAGGAAATGGAGAGAATGGAAAAAGAGGAGGAAATTAATATATCTCAAGAAGAGTGGGAATACGCATGAGGTTGCTTATCAAAGGTGAAACATACTATCAATTAATTTGTTTCTATAAGTTTTATTTTATATAAATAATTGACATGTTTGATCTTTTATCTTTTACTACTAGTACACATTATTCAATGCACTTTGGTGTGAGGGTAAACATCTTCGAACTCAACGTATAGATGAAAAGAGAAATACCCAAGATTGTGGTGTCCTTGCTCACTTCAAGGCTGCCAATGGTACCATGGAAGGTTATTGTGGCTTGATCCAAGATATTCTGAAGCTTGACTTCAGACGATTCTTTATATATGTACTGGTTATGAAGTGGTTTAAAGAAGTAGTAACAAATGGTGAGCATTGCACAATCAGACGTCATCCAAGTGGTTTTGTAATCATTGACTCTACAAAATTTCACCAAAACAAGAATGACACATTAGTACTACCTCAACAATGCGAGCAGGTATATATGCAAAGGCTAATTTTTTTATATGTATAGATGTGATACATATACACAATATAATAAGTACTTAAGTTTTTTGCTTTTGTTTTTCAAATACAAGTTGTGTATCATGCAATGGTAAACAATAACCGATGGTGGTATGTCATCCCTATATCTAATCGTTCAAAACCAATATATGGTAATATTACCGACATGGAGATAGCAGATGACAATCCAACAAATAATGATGATGTGCATGATGACACCATAATGGATGATATGCGTGATATAGTACAAGATGAACCTTGCGATGATGTTTAAGGAAACACAGAAAAAGACAATAATGTGATTGTCGATGATATTGATGAAGTTATTGAGCAATATAGCAACATATCTGATAGTGGGATAGACTTATTTGTTTCGTTACCTCTTGGTAACATAGACCTAGAAGTAGATAGTTTAGCAAGGGCTGATCTCATTGAAGATGAGATGGATCATTCACTGTAACATACTTAATTTGCTTATTGATTCAATATATGTGTATTCCTAATTCTATGCTTTTTATCATGCGCACACGTGCATATTCAAGAATCAATAGTCAATTTTAAAGCAAGCATTGAATTTTCCATAATAAAAAGGAAGTATCTTTTATCATCTTCAAGTACATAGAGAAATTACGAGATACATATATTGCAATGCTTGCTACTAATTGTAAGGTTTCAGTCGCTTGCCGCTAATTACTTATATCAGGCTTGTCAACTAGAGGAACTGCCATTCATTAGAGAGCAATGAAAAAGTAATTATTAACTCTATTTTTTTAATTCAATGATTCAATGTGTATTCTTAATTCTATGGTTTTTATCATGCGCACATGTGCATGCTCAAGAATCAATTTCAGGTGGTTAAATAATTATTAACTTTGGTTTTTCAATTATGTGAATTGCTAATTTTAGGTGGTTAAATAATTGTGCATCTGATAGCGCGTCTATATTAGCGTCTATTTGCACGGATATATAGACGCAACATTTGCGTCTATTTACACGCATGTGTACACGCATTTATAGACGCTCTGATAGACACACCCGACTTTGCGCGTCTAACGTGTGCGTCTATGCCTCGTTTCTGTTGTAGTGGAAGATTGGATACTGAAAACAAAACAATGTATGTAGCACACGAAATTTCATATATATAGATGAAACGTTTTTACATTATGAGTTCTAGTGCTTGTGACGTCATGGTCGCAAGCACTAGTAGCTGAAAGCAATACATATCAAAAATGAAAATTACAAGCCAAGGGGAGGCATGCATGCATGGGGCTCCTCTATATCTCCTCAAAAGAGGCATCATCATCGCTACCACCACCGCTGCATGTGCCACTGCTGTTGCCGCCACCGCTAATGCTAGTCCCCCCTTCGCTATCCTCAACTCCATCAGGGTTTGCCTACACAAAGGATTAAGGTATATTAATATCATTACAAACAATAAATTAGAGTTATCTCTACTTTTCATGTAAAAAATAAAACATACCTCTTCTGGTGGTGGAATCCTCATGGCGCGATTATATTGCTCCTCCGTGATGAGTCCCTCCTCGTAGAAATGTTGCCAAGTGGACGCCCAGTTATGACCTTGATAGTAGCCTACCTCTCTAGGAGTAGACATCCTACCAACGATATGATACTACAAAACAATTTGAACATACAACGTATTAAAACACACTACATTATGAAGTGAAACAAATTACAAAATTTAATTTTAAAAAAGAAATCAAATAATACTTACAAACTTAGCCTTCCATGACTCTCTGCCACCCGATCCATAATGCGACGATCCCATGGTTGCCATCTGGATACGTCGCCCCTCTGCATACTGGCGACTTGTCATTTTCTTTGCTGCTCTCTTCTTGGCCTCTTTCCACTCCTTGCGGTGGCAATTAGGTGGTTGGCCATATCTAGGGCGCCCCTGCTCTTGTCTCCGCAATGACTCCTCGGCGCGCATCATAAGGTGAAACCTCTTGTTATGAAGCGCGTCTCTCATCTTTGACCGTCCCCAATCATCTGAGAATCGTGAATTCTCGGGATTAGGGTACCTTTTATGTACTGTCCGCAGCACCTCTTGCCACAAACCATTTTTCTGGTGCTTGAAGGGAATCATGCAATCTTTGTATGTGGCATGTACGACACTCCTCAAGTAGGCTATCACTTCCCTCCCCTCAAAGTCATGCAAGATACCACCAACATCAGTGATAGAGTAGTACATTTGTGGAGGCTCACCTCTCTCATTTTCCGGTGAGGGTGATCGAGAGCCACCACCTAGGCAACCCCCACAAAGCCCTCGACCTCCTCGTCCTCCCGCACCACTCTCCCTCCTCCCTCGACGTGCACTACCCTCTACCTCACTCGATACACGTGCTTCTGCAGATGCATGTGCTTCGACCGATCCATGTACCTCAGCTGATCCCTGTGTAGGCAAAGATGTGATAGTAGGCGTCCCAGACATCACACTGAAAACCTCATCTACAATGGGAGGGCGACCAAGATAATTGGTCATCTCCCCAAGAATTGCTCCTTGTTGAATGGGGTGTTGGAGGATCCAGGATTCCACATCTACACAAGAAAAATCATATTACCCTGTGCAGATAAAACATATTACATACAACATCTATACGTGCATCTCTGTACGCGTCTATACCTGCATCTCTATCTGCGTCCGTCAGGGCATCTCTGTGGGCGTCTGTCAGCGCGTCTATTTCTGCGTCTACAGCCGCATCTACATTGTCATCTAGACGCGTTGACAGACGCACATAGTCGCACCATTTCTTCTTAAACTTGCTTAAAAAACAAAGCTAAAAACCTCCATAGATGACAAGATCCAACATGTGAAGAGAGAGAAGAGAGAGACAAACAAACAGAGAAACTAAACAAGATTGAGAGAGAGAAGAAGAACTCACCTTCTTTGCTTATTCCAACGGGTGGCGACGGCTAGGTTGCAAGCTCCTTATTCTCCTTCTCCCTTCCCTTGGTAAGTTGCTTCAATCTTGTTCTCTTCCTTGCTATTTGGCTCTTCTTCTTTACTCTTTAGCTCTTTTTCCTCCTGTCCTCTTTTTACTCTTATTTCCTTGCCTCATTGTCTTCATGAAGTGATAGATAGACAAGAGTAGTGATGTTGAGCTCGAACTGCAGAAAACGCGCAAAAAACGCAGGAAAGCACAGGTTTGAAAAAAAAGCCACAACCTTTTTAAAAATTTTCTATACTTGCGTGATGCGTCTGTCAGCACGTGTAATGGCGCATGTATATGCGCAGATAATTCCTGTTGCACGCGCTTAGAGATGCACATGAACAATTTAAGGAATCAATGCATGCATAATTAGGGAATCAATTGACCTATGTGGTGACATATTGCAAATGCACAACCTTTGATTTATATACACATCTAATCATCAAGCCCTATCCAATCACATTTGTATAGGGCATGCCCTATCCAATCAATGGATGCATTTAGGGAATCAATTGACCTATGTGGTGACATATATAACAAAGCTTGAGGAAAGAGATAACACATTGGCAAGTCAATTGGCACATATATATGTAGTGACTTACTAGACCATCCCACTTACAATTGCATATTATCCCACTTACGTATCAATAGGTGGATAAAGCAGGTTTTTAGCAAGAGAAAGATAATGTAATGAAGGTCTACACGAAAGAGATAGAGAAAGGCATATTATCCATCAATCAATCAAAGATATGTGAGCTATAAGTGCACCTTGACATGATTGGAATAGCTTGCATATGCACAAGCCAACTGATTTACATCAATCTACTCATGCTTTGAATTGGCATCCACAATCTTTCCCACTGCATCCACAATCTCAGCCAACTTATCATCAGTAAGATCTCTAACATCATCCTCCATTTGAAATCGGCCTGTGGGGAACGTTTTGTTCCACTAGCTGGCTATTATGTTTTTACATTTATCATTGATCACCACAATAGCAACAGCCTTCAAAACTATACCCAATTTGTGCAATGCCACTTCTTTCCCACCAAGGCTCGAGAATAAGGACAGAACTGTTAAACCTTGTAGATATAATTATTTCAGTGGTGAAAGACTGTATGCAATAGTATCGACCTAAAATGAGTTGCCCAATGCATCATACCGATTTGAAAAGGTAGAGCAGCCTCAAGTGTGGTCAGGATCATATCCAAGCACCAGCTCAATCTCATGGGGTTCAAGTGGGGCAGCTTGGCCTGGGCTGACCCAAACCAAGTTCCATATTTTGCATGCCAGGACAATCTCATGTTGAAGATAAGAAGGTATCTTGCTTTCTTTGTGGGAAGAAAATATTTTTCTGATCAATCCACATATAGTGCTAGGGGCACCCCATGTGTTTATGCAATTCAGCTTCTCTCTCGGATCCCATGGGGGCCAATACTTCTTTGTTTTCTGAAGCACCTCAAAGATTGTCATGGGAGCAGGGGGAAGGATCAACCTTCTTCCATCTACTGGAAGGTTATAAACATAACCACCTCAGCCTAAAGCATGCTGAAAAATATCTAGGGTCTGTGAACTCTAGATCTATGCCATTAAAATGCTGTTTGATGGTCTCCCACTCTGAATTGGAAACGTTCTCAATATTTTCAAAATAGAAAAAGGGAGGGCCTTCCATCAAACTATTCAATGGTTTTGGCTTGCCTTTAAAAAAGCTAGGAATTCCAAACCCCATGCCCTTTTTGAACTTGAAGGGTGGGATAGAACCTAGATGTGGACGTGATGTTTTTCCATTCATAGATTGAGTCTCGAGCCATAAAACACTCGAGTCTTCACTGGCACTTTTATCCAAGTCTAGAGTAGGAGTATTGCTGATCTTTGTTTTAAGGCCCAAGTAAGTGTACCATAGCTTAAGGGCTCTTTCATCTACCCATTATATTTTGCTACAGACACCTCGTGAGGGTCCAGCATGTCTAGTTATTTGAACACCTCGTGAGGGTCCAGCATGTCTAGTTTGATCTTTTATCTTTTATGACTAGTGCACATTATTCAATGCACTTTGGTGTGAGGGTAAACATCTTCGAACTCAACGTAAAGATAAAAAGATAAATACCCAAGATTGTGGTGTCCTTGCTCACTTCGAGGATGCCAATGGTACTTCGAGTAATCATTAACTCTATTTTTTTAATTCAATGATTCAATGTGTATATTTCTTAATTCTATGGTTTTTATCATGCGCACACGTGCATGCTCAAGAATCAATTTCAGGTGGTTAAATAATTATTAAATTTGGTTTTTTAATTATGTGAATTGCAATTTTAGGTGGTTAAATAATTGTGTGTCTACTGGCGCGTCTATATTAGCATCTATTTGCGCGGATACATAGACACACAATTCGCGTCTATTTACACGCACGTTTACACGCAGTTATAGACGCTATGATAGACGCGCCGGACTTTGCACGTCTAACATGCGTGTCTATGCCTCGTTTCTGTTGTAGTGTTACAACATCTAAGGAAAGGCTATTCTCTAATATCCTTTGAATGCATGTGATATAGAGGGTTAACATATAGTGAAACCCCCCTCGCCCCTCGAGATTAATTTATAGCATAAAATCTTCAAGCTCATGATACCCTAAATTCAACCAAAGGCTCCTCTTTGCATGTACAAATGTTTATCTAGTGTATGCAAGACGCTTATTCTTGATTTGAGCCATGTAAGCAAGAGAAATATGTTGAAATTTATTATAGCACTAAACTCTCTTTCAACCCTATTTCAAAAAGGACATACACCCTTCAAAACACTACTTTCAATCACCTACATCAATAATAAAGAGATTCCTAAATATCTATCCACAAATAGGCTCTTGTCAAGTACACAAAAATACATAAGAACAAGTATAAAATCTTATAGATCTCAAATTAATGTGGATAGCAATAGTGTTGCTGATATTTTACTGTTTTTATAGCTATGAACTGCTCTTGTTCAATCCACAAAACCCTCATTTACACATAATTCTTTTGTTTCAGAAGGTCCCGTGGTGGTGTATCCCTCTTATTTCCTTCATAGTGAACATTCTATCATCCGTATTTTTTAATGCTTTAGTGATGTATTTGTAATGAAGGGGGTTGAGAGGAGAGAGAAGAGAAGAGAGAAGACTACAAAAGGAGAGAGAAATAATGTAAGAAGAGAGAGGAGGGAATAGGTGAGAGGAACACTAGAAGACTAGAGAGAAACACACGAAAAGGAGGGAGAAGGCAGCCATGAGAGTTAGAGCAGAGAATACAAGAGCAAAGTGACTTGTAATATTATTCAATAGTGGAAAATAACAAATCGTGACACCTTTTATACCTACCCACAAGCATTCTCCCCTCCATTTTCCACTATTTCCTATCCTACTTTCCAACCCTTACATCCCATCCCCATTGAAAGGAAGTTTTGTCTTCAAAAAGAATTTGGAACTTATTACAATTGTTAAGATGTGAGAAAATTCAGAGTATTACTTTGTTACAAGGGTTATGAGAATGGAAAAATCTTAAAGATATATCATGTAGAAAATGAAATTAATAGTAAAAAGTTAAGTAGACCATATATATATATATATCCATTTAAGATTATAAAGTTGGAAACTTGACTAGCATACCTCCATGAAAAGACACATGTAAATAAAAAACACAGCATGATGTCTACTATAGAGCCTATTGTAGTAAAACTAAAATAACTTTTGATGGGCTTATTTGAGTCAAATATGTAATGTGACAAAATAAGTATTATTTACATACTTTTAGGCTGTATATAGGTCCATTGAATCTGCAAGGTGTGGGGACAATCTACTTTTTGAGACGTACCTATCCACAAGCATTCTCACAATACAAACTTATCTCCTGGCACATCTCATTGACGAAGTGGAGATTACACGACCTATCCATACCCGATGGATGTTCTTCTTGAACGACTTCATGAAAACCCTTAAGGGCTTTGTGATACAATGAGTCTAGAGGGTAGCATGGCTAAAGATTGGCCTGTGTCAAAGACATTGGTGCATATTTTGGAGTGGCTCCGATGGTGGATTCAGATAAGAAGATATTATGGATATCAAATCATGATGATAGACTCACAAGAGATGTGTTGGTCTAAAAAGAGGATGGATGGTGCCATGGAGAAGAAAGTGAATTGTTTTCATGTGTTGCACCATGCATCCATGGAGAAGTGGCTTGGTACACTACAAGATATAGGCCTTATATCGATGTTAAAAATGACGAAAATATAAATAACAAAATTTAACCCCGTCGTTGTAAAAAGTGTCGTTATTGGCGATGCCATAGAACAATCGGTATCAGTGTCGTTATTAGTGTCACTATTTGCATCGGTATCAATGTCGCATGATACCAACGTAAATAACAACACTCATACCGACGCAAATAGCGACGCTGATAACAATGCAATTAACGACACTAATATCGATGCAAATAACGACGCTGATACTGATGCAAATAACGACGCTGATACCGACGCAAATAGCGACGCTAATAACGACGCTCAGCGATGCTAATAACGACACAAATAACGACACATGCAGGTAAATTTGCAATGCTAATAGCGACGGTAATAGGGGGAAAAATATTTGTGGCAAGGGACCAAGCTTCCATGCCACATATAGCACTGTGTGCTTTATTTAGGCCATAAAAATAGTTTCTGCACTGTGTACAATGCTCGTGTAAACAAAAACAAGTGTACTTAAATCATAACACTGATACATGAAATAAATACATGATCGCATAATGAAAGCGATTGGTACAATCATGACAAGATATCAGTACTACATAGAAAATGTTTACACAGATCAGGTGATTTAAAAAAAAGGGTGTGTGAGCTCCAGGGATCCAAGGGCCAGCTACATGTCCTCGCCATCCAAAAGCTATCCAGCCGCAAAGGAGCATCGAACGGACTCTGCAAAAAAAGAAACAACTACACATCAGTCCACCATACAATAACGCATTCTATCAATAAGTAATATATATAAAAATAAATAGCTTCTAATATACATGCTCGTGTTGAGGTAGTATGAATGTGTCATTCTTGCCTTGGTGAAATTTTGTAGAGTCAATCACTACAAAACCACTTAGATGATGTCTAATTGTGCAATGCTCACCCGTTGTTACTACTTCTTTAAACCACTTCACATATAGTACATATATAAAAAACCCCTAAAGTCAAGATTCAAAATATCTTGGATCAAGCCACAATAACCTTCATGGTGCCATTGGTATCCTGGAAGTTTGCAAGGATACCACAATCTTGGGTATTTCTCTTATCATCTATATGTTGAGTTCGAAAATGTTTGCCTTCACACCAAATAGTATTGAACAATGTGCACTAGTAGTAGATTGTTGAGATCATATTAATGATTTAGTTCAAGATCAAACATGTGAAATTATTATATCATATATAACTAAAGATAATTTAATTATAAGTATGTCTCACCTTTGATAAGCAATCTCGTGTGTATTCCCACTCTTTTTGCAATATATACATTGCCTCCTCTTTTTCCATCTTCTCCATTTCTTCATGTAGCTAATCTATATTAATATGATGTGGAAGCATACTTAAATGTTTTGGATATGGAACATTACATCCATGTCTAGAAATGCTTGCCTTTCGCTTACTCTTCTTTATATAGTGTCACCCATTTGCTCATTACTTCGCTGTTAAGCGCACAAAATACATTTAACTTACGAAGTTCCTCTTTCATTAGCACTTTTCTCCTTCCTTTTCCTTGAGGTATTATAGAGGTCATCCTCAAATCTTCATCATCTTTCCATAGTCGTCGTAAAGAGGGGTCCACTTTAGTAAGATATTCAGAGATTTGTACAAGGGATGATTGCACTAACCAACCCTCAGCCATGCTTCCCTCGGGCCGTGCATTTTGCCTTACAAAATCTTTTAGGGTTTTCATAAAGCACTCTAGAAAAAACATCCACCTTGCATGAACTACCCCACAAATTGCGGTTTCATCAATCAGATGTACGATTAAGTGTTACTTGAGTAGTCAAAATGGAGCAATGAAAAGTTTCCTCCACCAAACAAACCACCTCAATGGACAATAATCAAGCCTCCTGCAACACATTTGGATCAAATTCCTTCAAACTCACAAATCTACCAACATGCAATTGAGAACGATGATTAGTTTTGTCCATAAATTCAAGCGGGTTTACTATGTGATGGACGTAATATGTAAACTAAAAAATAGGTATAATGTATACATAGCTCTGGAGCTCACCCATCTTGTAAATGATATCACGCACATCTTTCGAAACACAATGGGATATGCTAGTAGGAAGGATGAACTATATGTAAATATTCATACATTGTTAATTAGTCTACATAGTTACTCCACTAATTAATATATTTATGGCTATGAAAATCATTACCTGAATCATTTTGTGCCAATCGTGAGGCTTTAAACCGGATAGTTGCTCCACACCTCTTTTCTTTTTCTTTATGAAGGCTCTCTTGAGGAATCTTATATATCTTGTGGGAGTTCAAAAGCTACATATCTGCTCCTTCACCATCTTTTCTTCGATCTTTGACAATATCCAAGGTGCATGCGGGAACTCGATCTTTGGCCAAGCTCGTCTCATATATCCAATGCTACGTAAATCCTCCCTTACATTAACAAAATCACGAGCCCTGATTAAGTGATCCCATAATGTAGAGGCAACATTCTTAAATATATGCATGGGGTCCAACAGGTGATTGATCTTCCAATATGGGAGACAAAAAAATATAGAGAATCAAATCTAAGGCACAAACAATATATTATTTCTCGTTCTCATAATGGAGTGTACTTTAAAGACAAACAAAAGAAGTAAACTATTTACCGACTCATGCTGAGTGGAGGATGATCATTGGTGTGTGTCCAAGTATCCTTCCAATCTTGAATGGTCAGAGATTGTGGAGTTCTTCCATTAGTGGGGTGTGCATATTTGGGGTGATCAAGAGGAAGAAAACGATGATGATTGTCATAGATAACCTTCTTCAAGCATATCGGTATAGAAGAAACCAGAGAGGGACCGCAAATTGGACATACATAATATCCTGATGTAGTTAAACCTATAGAAACAAGTGGGTTAATGATGACATATATTTGATTCCATATAATGATACAAGTTATGAGATACAATTACCTTGGAAAGGACTAGGACCAAGAAGTACATTTGGACAACCACTAGGAGGACCTCAAAGGCTAGTTGGACCTAATGACCTTTAGTTGCTTTAGCAACACTCAATGCAATGAAAACAGCTTCACGAGGTGCAATGGCAGTTTTTAGCTCAATAGCTTAAACAATAATTACAATATTAAAAATAAGAGCAACTGCATCAAGAGTTCCCTAATACCTCATATTTAGCTCTTTACAATAAAATAAAAGATGAAAACTCTTCTATGGTTATTTTTTCTAGCTCACAGGTAGATAGGATCTAGGCAACTGCATTTCAATCATCTAATGGAAGGTAGAAGGAGGTAATGGGGGTGTGAATCATAGGAAAGAATCTGAAGGCCCCTTTATTAGAAGTCTGCAGATGCAGCTATCCCTTTCAAAATCCAAATAATTTTCCTCTTTAAGGTGAAAGAAGGCCATGTAACATCTGTTGATTTATTGTTGTGTGTATAGTCACATACACTACAAATTTATGGAAATAGGGAAAACTTTATGGTAGTACATCCCAATTTACCAGCCCTTATAATATTGGATTTTGAGAAATAGTAGCTTTAGTAAATGATGTATTTTGTTTCCATTCTAATGACCTGATCAGGTATAATCTTTGACACGTAGTTACTCACCCATGGTGTACACAGAGCAAGATGCATCTCTACAGTAAGCCCTTTTCTATGTCAACACTACAAGGATTTAAACATATAGCGACGGCGGGTAGCGACGCAGGTAGCGGCGTCACCCCACAAGGAAAAAAAAACAAGCCGAAACCCGAGCACGGGTTCATTTCGCGCATTTTCATCGATCGTTTCGAGAGGGAGAGCGAGAGAGAGAGCGACCGTATGAGAGAGGGAGAGGAAGAAGACTTGCCACCGTCACCGCCGCTGTCGTTCGCGAAGGAGAGGAGGAGCCTTCATCGCGAAGAGAAAGAGGAGCCACCGAACCCTCGCCATATCTCATCGGTGAGTCCATTGTCTCCTTCTTTTGCTTGTTTAGGAGAGGAAATGAAAGAAAAAGAGAGGGAGAGGGAGAGGGAGGGAGAGAAAGAGAAAGAGAGAGGGAGAGAAAGAGAAAGAGAAAGAGAAAGAGAGGGAGAGGGAGGGGGAGGAAATGAGAGAGGGAGAGAAAGAGAAAGAGAGGGAGAGGGAGAGGGATGGGGATGGGGAGGAAATGAGAGAGGGAGAGGGAGGAAGAGTGCATTCTCTCTCTCCCTCTCCCTTTTGCCTTTATAATTTGTGTATATATATTGAGAGAGGGAGAGGAAATGAGAGAGAAAGAGAGGGAGATGGAAGAAATGGGGGAGGGAGGGAGAGGGGGAGGGAGGGGATGAAATGATAAAATGAGAGAGAGGGAGAGTGTATTCTCTCTCTTGTTTATTTAATTTGTGTATAATTTGTATATAATGAGAGAGGGAGAAGAAATGAGGGAGCTGAGGGAGAGGGAGAAAGAGAGTGAAATTAAAGAGAGGGAGAGGGAGGAAATGGGAGAGGGAGGGGAGGAAATGAGAGAGAGAAAGAGAGGAAGAGAGAGAGGGAGAGATGGAATGAGAGAGAGTGTGTGTATTCTCTCTCTTATTTATTTATTTTTTGTATAATTTGTAGGTAATGAGAGAGGGAGAAGAAATGAGGAAGAGGGAGAGGGAGAAAGAAAGGGAAATTAAAGAGAGGGAGGGGGATGAAGAGAGAGAAAATGAGAGAGGGAGAGGGACAGGGAGAGGGACAGGGAGAGGGAGAGGGAGAGGGAGAGGGAATGAGAGAGGGAGGGGGAGAGGGGGGAGAGACGAAAACATAATAGGGAAATGAGAGAGGGAGAGGGAGGGAGAAGAAATGAGAGAAGGAGAGGAAGAGAGAAAAAGAAAATGAGAGAGGGAGAGGAGAGAGAAAAAAAAGAGAGAATGAGAGGAGAGAGAAAAAGAGATAAGAATGGATACATAATAAGCAAATAGAGCAAGAGAGGGTGTGGATGAGGGTGAGGGTGAGGGAGGGAGAGGAAATGAGAGAGGGAGAGGAGAGAGAAAAATGAAATGAGAGAGGGAGAGGAGAGAGAAAAAGGAATGAGAGTGAGAGAGGAGAGAGAAAAAGAGAGAGGGAGGGAGAGGAATAAGAGAGAGAGGAGAGAGAAAAGGAAATGAGAGAGAGAGAGAGGAGAGAAAAAGAGAAATATCATTAAACCTAATAGGAAAAGAGAGAAAGAGAGGGTGAGGGCGAGGGAGGGAGAGGAAACAGGAGAGGGAGAGGTAGAGAGAAAACGAAATGAGAGAGGGAGAGGAGAGAGAAAAAAATGAGAGAGAGAGAGAGGAGAGAGAAAAACCATTAAACCTAATTGGAAAAGAGAGAAAGAGAGGGTGAGGGCAGGGGGGAGAGAAAATGAGAGAGGGAGAGGAGAGAGAAAAAGGAATGAGAGAGAGAGAGGAGAGTTAAAAAGAGAAATATCATTAAACCTAATAGGGAAGGAGAGAAAGAGAGGGTGAGGGCGAGGGAGGGAGAGGGAATGAGAGAGGGAGAGGAAGAGAGAAAAAGAAATATTATATGCTAGGTACTGAGTACTAGGTGCTAAATACTAGTGTTCTATGATACTATATGCTAGGTCATAGAAAAAGAGAGAGATGGAATGAGAGGATAACAATCTAAGAAAAGAAAAGAATGATAACAAAAACAAATTGTTTGTTGTAACGTAGACAAAATGGAAAACGAAGAAGGTCCTGTTGTCCAAGCTCGCGAGGCGTATCTTAATTAGCGTGTCCCATGTTCTTGCTCTCAATGCAAGTTGGCAATTAGACGAAAACGTCGATTGTCTATAGAACATGTACGACGATTTGGCGAGTTTCAATTTGAGATCATTGATTAGGCAATTTTGGATTTTCAGCAAATGGTAATTTGAAGTTAATATCAATCATGCATTGTACTCGCAAGCTAATTGAATACCATACACAATAAGATTGGGTCTTCCTTGCAAATTTTCTATCCAGGGAGCTGATGTCTCATCCCAAGGGGGAGTGCACCCTTTGCGGCCAATTAGAAGAGTATGTGGCCATGCGATGGATGGAGTGCAGGAGCCAATCCACCACTCACAAGGCCAATCTATACCGTTAATGCCAGAGGAGATAGGCAACCTTCCAGACCTACCTACAATCTTGGAGCCTGAGATGGAGACAATGATCGATGCATTGATTTCCATGGATGTTGAGAATTCTGATCCACTTTTAGAGAGGAAGCATCCATACCATTATGATATGGGTGCCGAGTATCTCGACTGAAGACACTGCTTGCACTCTTAAGTGTGCAAGTAAAATACGAGTGGAGCGATACGAGTGTGACCGAGTTGTTCAGGTACCTTGTACATACGCTTCATTGATTTTTTTTCGACACTATTATTACAAACATTTGGGCTTTTTCAAGGTGTTTTATGATTTTTTTCAGGTTATTAAAATATCATATATTACCATCTGCAAATACCATGCATGAGTCTTGTGATGATGCATGACATGTTTTACGAAAGCTTGGCATGGACTACAATAACATCCATGCATGTATCAACAATTGCATACTGTTTCGAGGAGAATACGAGACTATGGAGACATGTCCAAAGTGTGGTGCTCATAGGTATCGACAGGAATTGCAAGGGCAAACCATCCCTCAAAAAGTTCTCAGACACTTTTCGCTTATCCCCCGCATAAACCACATGTTTCGTATGTACGGCATGGCGAACTTGACAACGTGGCATGCACAGAATAGGTCCATGGATGGAGTTAAACGAATATCAGTGGATTCGCACGCATGGAGCCACATTGACTCTAACTTCCCAGGATTTTCCCGAGAGCTAAGGAATCTTCGGCTCGGTCTTGCAATGGATGGCATGAACCCATTCGGTTTGTGCTCAACTTCTTACAGTGTGTGGCCTATAGTCCTTGTCAAGTACAATATCCCTCCATGGCTTTCTACGAAGAAAGGACATCTCATCCTTAGCTTGCTCATCCCGGGCCGCTACAAAGTAAAAAATATGGACGTGTATCTTCATCCATTAGTCGATGAGCTTAAGATTTGGTGGGAGGAGGGGGTCACCGTGCAAGATATGAGCAAGCGCAATGGTCGGCGGTCAGCTAATATTTGAGCCATTCTCATGTGGACGATGCATGACTTTTCGGGATTGGGAGAGTGCTTAGGTGAGCATGCCTCCATTCTTGGTGGTAATATCTACATTTTATCTCGTTCAAGCAAGTATTCACTAGGTCGTGGTGTTGGAACACGTCTAGTTACCTCAGGTTATCATGCATGTCCATTGTGCGGGCCACAGGTAGACTCATGAAGGTCACGAACCATGAAGAAGATGGTATATCAAGGACACACTGCTTTCTTGCCAGAGGATCATGAACTCAAGGAAGGTTTCCTTGGACGACCTCTAACACGTATGAATGCTGCAAGCTGGTACGAGCTGAAAATGGTCCACGCGAAATCACATCCAAATGGAATGTGGCAGTTCTGAGTTCTCTACGAGTTGCCATATTGGACCCACTTACAGGTCAACCACTTGTTGGATCCCATGCATATTTTCAAGAATGTGGCCAGCTTGTTATGGGACCACATCATAGGAAAGAGAGACACTATAGGGGCACGAATGGATTTGAAGGAGGTAGGTAAGATGGAGGCCCTTTGGCCGCAGTCGAGTGCTGATGGTCGCGTGTAGCTTCCTCACGCTCCTCGGGTTGTGTCCACTAAAGAAGAGCGCATTGTGAAGCAAGTAATCAAGTCTATCTGCACTTCGATGGGTATGATGTGTTCTCTGAGGTTCGCATTTTCTAAACACGACCAATTATTAGGGCTAAAATTCTATGACTGGCATAAGATATATAAGGTTTGTACTACGAATGGATTGTAATTAGCGTGGGCATTTTGCTATTTGGAATGTAGCCGTTATTCATAATGCTTTCTCATTTGTGGTAGTTTGTACTACCGATCGCGATCGCAGGATGTCTTACTCTAGAAATACGCAGGGCAATTTATAGGTTATCGACTTTGGTGCAATGGATCTCACAGAAGGAGATTAAGACATCCTCTATTGAATCTGCGAGGCGGAGAGCACTGGAGACGGTCTGTCTCTTTGAGAAATACCTGCCCACTAGCATGCTCATGATACAAATCCACCTTCTTGTGCATCTTGTGGATGAAGTGGAGATTGCTAGACTTGTCCATACGCGATGGATGTTCTTCTTGGAGCACTTCATGAAAACCCTGAAAGGCTTTGTGCGACAAGGAGCTCAGCCAGAAGATAGCATGGCTGAAGGTTGGTTGGTGTCTGAGGCGCTAGTGCATATTTCACAATGGCTACCAACGGTGGAACCAGACAATGAAATGCTATGGTCGCTAAAGGATGATGATTGACTGACTGGAGATGTGGTGGTAATTGGAAATGGGGTAGAAAAAAAAATGGATGCCTCAATGGAAGAGAATGTGAATCGCTTTTGTATGTTGCACCATGCCTCTATGGAGACGTGGCTCGCCAAGTACGAGATTGCTAGGCAAGATCGAGAGGAAGCAGGAGTTGAATTCGGACGTAGTATGCGTCATCGATCGATTCGATATCCCAAAGGCATGGAGGAGATGCCGCGGTTTATGTCAACGTGATGGTTGCATGGAGCTTTGACCGCTGCATCTTACGAAGGGATAGAGGTCTCAATGGATGAGTGGGAATTGTCAAGGGGATGTAGTCCAAAGGTGGTGAGGGGTTTAGAATCTGTGGTATCTAAATTTTATATGCGACATCTAATTTGAGTGTTTCAATGTACAATACAAAATATATAGTGCAGCATGGTCGCGCGGACGGCATTTTCGCGTGGAGCGTATTGACAAAATACGCTCCACAATGGACTCTGGTATCATTGCAAGGTTCGAGCAAGAGAGCCGGCGATGAGCAACGGATCCAAACACGGTTGTGAATGAGATGGAGTATTTTGGAAACTTGCAAAGTATTGTTACGGTGGATTACCGTAGCTTCTCCATGATACTATTCAATGTGCAGTGGTTCAAAGTGGTACTTGGAGGAGCTAGAGCAACAGTTCGACGAGGTCCATCTAGATTTCTCGAAATAGATTCTGAAAAAAAATGGACGGATTTGCGCGACACCTTTGTGTTGCCGGCCCATTGTGAACAGGTTCATGGACTCATTTGCTTGCTAATTATATTATGACATGGTTTATGTCACAATGGTTTGAACTCTCCTGTACGTGTTTGTGAACAGGTAATCTTCTATCCAAACCCCCGACAACCTCGATGGTGGTATGTTATACCTTCAACTCCCCGAAGTGCGAGAGTATATGATCAAAGCGATGTTCCGAGCATAGATGAAGATAATATGCAAATAGAGGGGTCGATATTCCAAGGGGTGGAGGCCGTCGAAAGCTTGGATCTAGCATCGGCTAATAATGATGGAAATACAGGAGTCCAAGAATTCTTTGAGAACGAGGCGGACTCATTCTTTTGTGGTGACATGTCTATCAACCTTCCAGTGTATGCGGAGTTGTGTCAGGAGATTAACATGGGACCATAGGATACTTCATACTTGAAGCATCCACTTACTCAATTCGTTGACCAATCGCTTATAAGGGTACATAAGATATGCATTTTAAGTGAGATTTTTTTTAAGTGATTTATATTACTCTGCTTTGTATGATTTAAATTGATTATTTTAACATCATTTTTTGTCTGTGTAGGTGATATTTTCAGGATGAGTCGAGGGATGAGCGATGAGGAGTTACAGGACATCTTCGCACGCATGTCTCCAGATCAAATCGCAAGATTCAGAGAGATGGCAGACCAAGAGCTGTCTCGGTTTTCATCAAGGCGCTCTGCTAGATCTGCTTCAACGCGATCAGATGCTTCAGCTTTGAGCAGAAGAGCTCGATGCTCACGACTTGGGCTAGAGTGAGGGAGTGCATCTGGATCAGGGGGATGCTACAAAGATACAGAGGCAGTGAGCCCTGTGGTCGACATGGGATACATGTGCGACTCCTCGCTCTCGTGGCCCTTCCAGGGAGCGTGCCTCAGGCTCAGGTGGATGTCGTGGAGACACGAAGGCGATATCTTCGTCTCGTCGTTCAGCTGGAGCTGTGTCACCTCCAAGATTTGTCACACCTGTGGGGACGTCTACTCCAGTTACTCTGGCTTTTGCGTAACCGTCAATAGGTGGCACCCCTGTGGATGTCACTCCTAGAGATATTACCCCCGTCGGTACACCGGATGCACAAGGGTCTCCTGGATATGCCCAGGAGCGTGGACGCAGATGGGAGAGGACCCATCTTAGGCAAACTCCAGGGGGTTATGGATATCTAGTCGATAGTAAGTCAGGAGCCATCATCATGAATGATGAGGGGAGGAGGGTGATGGCTTGCATGAGAGAGTTGTGCCAACAAGTTTTTCGGCACAACATCTTGGATCATTGGAAGAACATACCGGAGGGGAGCAAGGACTACATAGTAGCATCCTTGCACGAGGAGTTTTCGGTGCCAGCCTCAGTAGATAGATTCTCTACAGGATGGATGATGGATTGCATGCGTGCATGCATGTCACATAGGCGATCCGACGCACGCAAGGCAATCAAGAGTGAGGCTGCAAAGCCCGAGTGGTTAGATGCAGACGATTGGCGCCGACTAAGGGAGGAGGCTACAGATTCTCCAGGACGTTGGAGTCAGCAGCGCAAGGTGACGAGGGCACGACTCAAGGCTGGAGTGGTCCATCATCTTGGGAGTGGCGGTCACAGGATATATTTGGAGGACTTTGTAAGTTTTTCTTTTATTTTGCTTGTTTATTTTTTGAAATATTCTTTGTACTGACAATCCTGTTTCTAACAGTTAGCATTTTGTTTTCTTTGCAGCACTCCATTACAAATCGCGATCCGACTGGCCTTGAGACTCGATATGCAGAGAGGCATGGTCTCACTGCATTGATCGATCGATTGTATAGACGCGGCGGCCCTGTAAGTCACTCATCTTTCTTGTCCATAGTTACCATGAGATATTTGAATGCATTATTGTATGGTGGACTCATGTGTTGTTTCGTTTTCTACAGAGTCCGTTCGATGCTCCTTTGTGGCGGGACGAGCTTTTGGGGGACGAGGATTTGTAGCTCGCCCTTGGATCCTTGGAGCTCACACACCTTTATTTTTGAGTCGCCTAATCTATGTAGACATTTTCTATGTACTAGTGATATCCTATCATGATTGTACCAATCGCTTACTATGCAATCATGTATTTATTTCATGTATCAGTTTTATGATTTCAGTATACATTGTTTTTGTTTGCAAGCGCATTGTACACAGTAGTGCTGAAACTATTACAATTTTTTTTTCCCTGTTATCGTCGCTATAAGCATTGCAAATTTTACTGCTCGCTTCGTTATTGGCGTCGTTATATACGTCGCAAACCGTCGCTATCAGCGTTGGTATTGGCGTTGATATCAGCGTCACAAATATCGACGCCAATACGGATGCTGATAGCGATGGTAATACTGACTGTTCTATGGCGTCGCCAATAACGATGCTTTTTGCGATGACAGTGGCAAATTTTTTTATGTGCATTTTCGTCGCTTTAAAGGTCGGTATAAGGCCTATATCTTGTAGTGCAAGAAATCAAAGACAAAGTGAAGGCTCCAAGGTAAGTGGAATGGAGGTTTCTTGTTCTATCAGTAAAAAGATTTTTGGATTATGGGTTCAGGGCTGTTATAGAAAAAAATTAAAAAAGATATGATAGGGAAAGGAGGAAGCTTATCCTTCTTTTGATACATCTTTTTATTGGACTATAGGGTCTGCCTTGAGGAAGGTGGATACAATCCTTCTCTAACACACATAGTAAATTGAGAAGGATATTCATAATCTCATGCTGCTTGTTTGTCATCACAGGGCTGGTCTTCACTTTTTTTCTTTTGGATCTCCCAGCACGGCCAGGTGAAAAGGACAGTGCATTTTACTTACGGTCAAGCCATTGCAAATATGAAACTACCTACAAGTTCAATCACCCGACTCTTAAATATTACACATGTTCTTTTACCCTGACCCTAGGGGGTTGCTGTTATGACACCATCGAGTCCTTACTAGCAAGCTCCACTTTCATTCCATGAGCGACAGTAGCAAGCAAGCTACATGTATGGGCTAGCACTGCCAAAGACTCTTGCCATGGGAATGTTACTCCCGTTCATTCCTAGCTCCCCATCAATTAAATTACCAACTTGACCATCTCCTTCAACTTCTAGGCCTCCAGAAGCTATGTATCGAGAGAGGTATGGTCAACCGAAATGCCAACACTATATGAAGACAGGGGAATGGAGGTTTGGTTTACAATGCAAGTTTCATCATCCAGCTGATCGGACCATGCATCGAAGTGTGCTGAGTCCTCCTGGTCTTCCACTAAGGTCGGGAGCTCCTCCCTCTACTTTCTACAGCTGATTTGGTTTTTGCAGGTTTGGACTTGCATGAAAATTTGATCATTCCATGCCGTCTGCATACTCTCCATTGAGAGCATCTGATACACCGGCTGAAAATTTGATGGCTTTCTTTGATGTTCCCTTCACTTGATGGCATGCAAGGCAACCAAGGCATCCACCCTTCCAGGTTCTTAGGCCCGATCCTTATGGAAAGCTATAAGAAAAAAAACCTTTCTTCAGCAGATTGCTCATTCTAGCAAACATTACTCGATCATCACAAGTGACTCAGTTGCAGTGAATTTTGAGAAAGTTCAATACACAAAATGGAAAGGTCTTCTACCTACTCCAGGCATGCTATCCACTCTCCAGTTTTCAATGTTTATTTTCTTGATTGCTGCTTTCCATGTCTGTACTTGTGTACATGAAGTTCTTGGATTGTGTGTCTGAAAAGGGAAAACTAAACAAAATATGACGAAGTGGATCAAGAATCTAAGAAACTTTGATACCACTTGTCAAGGAGTGGAATGGAGAGGAAGAAAGAGAAGAGGGATTATAAAAGAGAGAGAAGATGAGGTGCAAAAGAGAGAGAAGGAGAGTGATGAGGAGAGAGAAATACCAGAAAAGGAGAGAGAAAGATAGAAAGAGAGAGAATGTAGCCATGAGAGCTAAGAAGAGAGAAGATGAAGGAGACTTGTATTATAATAATAATCGTCCAAAAATCAAGTCCCTTACACCTTTTATACCGGCCAGTGTAGCTGGTATTGTATCCCCATTATTTTATTTTCCCTCTCTTATAGATTTTCTCATACAAATCTCCATTAAGGAAAGCAAACTTCACATCAAACTAATAAATGGCCAACTCCTATGGCTGGCTAAGGCACGAATGGCTCTAATTGTATCCATTCAAGTTATAGGTGCAAAGGTGTCATGGAAATCAACCCTCCCATTTCTGACAGGGATGTAGCAAGGAACACGCCTCCTACTGTGTTTCTTGTAAGGAACGTGGATAGGAAACGTCACGTGGCACCAACTTGCCCAAGTTGATTGCTTGCCCGATTTGCACTTGCTTGTACTTACTTGCACATGCCTCAAATGTCCTTGACTATTGTGCTCTTTCTTTTGCTCTTGCTTCATGATTATATAGTAGGTTAATAAAATTACATATATACAAGCTTTTTCGTGACATAGAAAAAAAATCATATATAAGAAAATTTTATCTATTTAGGAAATGTTTCTTGACATAGGAAAAGAAATCCTATAAAGTGAAAAATTCTTACCTAATCTATTAGATATATAGTATGTCCTATTTGAAATTAACTAACTAATCTCTATATAATTTTCTAGCTGAATATTTGCTATACAATTTCCTACTTAGAAATTCATATGAGTAGGAATATGCAAACTAAGGAAAAAGAAAATTTTTAAAATTAGAGAAAAATTAGAATCACATAAGAAATTTCATATATAGAAAATTTACTATATGTAGGAAAATTTCCCTATGTAGGGAAACATAGGAAAATTACTATATGTAGGGAAACATAGGAAAATTCCTATAGAAAAGGAAAAAAAGGGAATTTCCTATCAATTCCCTAATTAAAATTACACATAAGTAGGGAAAGTAAATAATAGGAAAAATGGAATATTCCCTAGTTAGAGAAACTAGGAAATCGTATATGGAATTCCCTATATAGGAAATTCCCTTTTTTTCCTATGTGGGAAATGATTAAAAGTTCCTTGTGAAAATCACGTCTGACCCACTCATTATAAGAAATTTTCCATTCTTCAAAGATAGGTCCTTCAGTTATAAGGGTATTATCATGAGCCTTACCAATTGGTTGAGGCAAACATTCATAATTACCAAGAACAATATCATGCAAGTCAACACATTCAAGAATTACCTACATCTTTACTTTCCATCCATGGAATCCTTGTCCTTAAAAGTAAGGGATAGAACATTTAAAGTGAGGGACATAACATTGTCTAGAAGGAAATCCATTGACGATTATAGAATTTCATATATTTGGCTAAGAGAAGACATACAATATGAGATCACAGAATCTACACACCATATAGAAAATGACAACGAAAGTGCAGCAAAAGTTATAAGCAAAAGCTATGATGTAAAGAAAGATGTTTAGTTCAAAAAATATTTGCGGAAATAATTTGGTTCAATATAAACGAAACGTATGCAAGAATAAAGTGGCCCAAAATAGACGAAATGTGTGCAAGAATAAATCAACCCAGAATAGATGATAAATATGAACAATGATAAAAAAACATTATTGCTTTACTTTCTGACCAAGAATAGATGATGATCTCGCTAATTTTGGTGAAACTCAAAAGTGAGTGATTGTGATGAAATCTATGTTATAGAAGTCTACACAAAAAACTATTGTCCTATGTGTTTACCTATTTTAAGTCCAATTTACCTGAACTGATATAACTCTTGACACATAACTCCAAATTGAGCATAGATTAGAAAGCTTGTGAGTCATAGCACATTAAAAATTTTATTTTTCTTGCGAAAGGTGTTTCCTTATGAGTTTTCCAAATAGAAACTTTTAGGGTGTCTAAGCAAGACATATCTACAATTTACAAATCAACATATCTACCATCTAAATTACGATTGAGTAAACTTCTTCTAGACTCAAAACTCATAACATACACAATACATCAAATTTAATCATGAAAAGAACATGATTTAAGAATTGAATAGATACTACATAGGTATAGTTCTTGATTGTCTTCTTTAAGGAATTAGTTATAGTCGATTCCGATAGCTTTGATACCATGTTGAGATGTAGAGAGAGAAGATATGTAGAGACATGAGAGAGAGAAAAAAGAGACACACTATGTACACTCTCAATGACTATTTAGTATTGATCACAATCTACATGTATATAGGTGAGACCTAGCCTAGTTAGGGTGAGCTATATATAGCTCCAACAAGAATGTGGGAATCACAAATGTTAAAGCATGCTTGGATAGGGCAATATGAAATGCAGTAGCTTAGCACATAGTAGATGATTTCAAGGGCATAGTTGACACATATACATATGTTAATACTCATCAAGATGTATTGCTCATAAAATAAATCAAGGATGTGGGAGTCATTAAGTTTCAAAGCATGCTGTGATCAACTAATATAAAGTAAATACAAAAAATATATATTGTGAAAATATACAAGAGACAAGGTTACAACAAGTTATAACTCAAGTCAATGAGGAGGCAGCGGAGGAGGGTAGCTAGAAATGTGGTCACATTCTTTATGCAAACACATGATTCTCTCTAGAAAATCATACATCAAAAATTAGGTTTACCATCTCTAGATGTCTTAATTAAGCCTTGATTATGTTATTGCTTGAAATTTTCAAGTGATTGGATACATGTTTTTTTACTAGTTTGTTGTATTTAATTATGTTTGCGAAGTGTGGTAGCCATGACATCCATAAGCATCAACTAGGATTCTTAAAGGAAAAATATTTTATTATTTATTCGCAACTAGTAGAATGCAAGTCTCCTTTCTATTGGTCATGGAAAAAAGTAATTGAGAATAACATTTGGTCTTGTTATACAATAAAATTAGGCCACATCTATTCATGACATATCTATGACCTTCTTCATCATCTTGACCTATAGCCTAGCCTATACTAGTAGGACTAGTGTCGATAGTCAACACTATAGGCTTTCTACTAGCATAGTTTACTTTTCTAAGACTAGGATTAGATTGTAACACTCTTCAATTTCTGCATGGCTTTTGTATGTTTCTCATTCTAAAATAACTTTTTCTCCTTCTAGAGAAGCTGGTATGGAACATCTACAATATGTGAAAAATGGGGTATCCAAATCATATAAAACACACAAGCAACAATGAATCTTTTAACCTTCAATGTAGTTGAACATTACTCCACAATCTTTCTAATAATATCTACCTTTGCAAGGAAAGGCCTACTACCATAATAGCCACACATGTGCCCTACAATAATGACCTCATTCACACCTAAGATAGGTTTTTATCATGAGAAAGTCAAATTCACCTCCTCAAGCTTGGTCAAAATCTTCTCACAATCTGTAGTATGCTCTGCTATAATGTGTCTATATCCCTCCTTTTTTAGATTTTCATCCTTCTCCTCTTTTTGGTATCCCTTTATGGGTACATCATCCAAGAAAGGCATGGTAAGTTGAGGGATATGCTTACATAGAACCTTATGCATAGCATTTATCATATATCCAATAGAATTAGTAGCACCTTGAGGTAGGGTACACATCCTGACAAGGCCTATCAGAGTTTGCATAGTAGTCACATGTCTATTTTCCAAGACAAGCTAGAATTGATCATAGCAAAATTACTAATCACCAAGAGAAGAAATGGCATGACCTACAAATGCCTTAACGAATTCATCCACAACTAGACCTATACCAATACTCTTGATTGTCACCATATTCACTAGCTACATATTTTGTATGAATCTGAGTGATCCATTCTTATTTGGAATTATAAAACACCTATTCAAGTATGGTGCAAATGATGGATCTAAGATTCCCATCCAAATCTTTTCATTCAAAAAACCAATGAGATTTAAGAGGTGTACCTTGGGTACTAGAATAGGGTGAAGTTTCCATGAAATATGAGGGATGGTAAATATCATGACAGGGAAACAATAACTAGGCTTACACAACCAATCTCATGTGGATAGAATGAAAATTCATTGCCATGATGTTCAAATATATCCTCAAATTATTGTTTCTTAGTTGATGGTAAGAACTTCTCATTCCCGATCTTCAATTCTGCAAGAGTCTATGTTGAAGACTTATGGCCTATGTACTCTAGATTTTTTAAAATCAGTTCCTACGTAGCTCTCAAACTATTCATCAGTCAGAGTGTGGAAGGAGTCCTACAACCAAGTTTACCTTTTTGTTCATTATTTTGTTTTTTTCATCAACCTTGGCTTCTCTTTGATTCATTGGAAACTCAAATCTTGCTAGAAACAAGTAGCATACAACTTTACTAGTTAAAAATGATCAGCTTTCAACTCTTTTGGCTAAAAATGATTAGTCGTTCATACTCAGGACTACATAGGAGTACCCCAACACACTAGATGCAAAAATATTTCAGTAATAAACTCTCTAGTTACCCTAGCCTCTATTTCTAATCTCTGTATAAAATCTACAATTTTATGAAACATGTCTAGGGGATGCACTAGCACAATAGGAGGGCCTTTCTACATAACTTCTATTTCTAACATTCTTTCTACACAAGTCAAACCATTAAACATCCCATCTATGTACTCATATTGCTGCAAAACACTTATATGGCTCAAATATTTCTCCTTGCATATATATTGCCTTGCATCTCTAGGAAACTCTGTAATTTTTTGAAAAGAAACAAAACTATTTGCTAAAAATCTAACACAGGTAGAAGAAACAACACTATTTCTAGGAGGTGAGAGTTTTTCCCTCCATGTACCACTATCGACCTGTAGGACAGTGGTACCTAGAGAAAATTTGGGTCTTTTGCAAGTTGACGGGAATCTTGTAAAGTGTCTCTACTTATAGGATAATTCACATACACTATTATAAATTGCACTACTCTTTTCCCATCTGTACTACGTACTCATGCATATATAGAACCATTATCCATTATATTTGTTTCCATCTCTGCTTTCGTAATAGTGGCTATCCTAGAATAATATCATAAGAACAGGAATCATGCACAAAGAAATGGGAATCTTCATGTACATCACCTATAAATACCTTATTATTTGAGCATGCAGTATATAGATCTTCTACAGTGTTTTTGGTGGTTCTCTTCTACTATCCATGCTCAAAATTACTCACCATTTCTCACTCTCATAAACTCTATAAACAATGAAATTTATCTCTGATCCATGATCTAAAAGGGAAATACATGGATTAGCCATATCCCCTTTTTTAACTACTATTTCAGTGGTTACTCGAGCCGAATCTGGTTTGGAGAAGTGACTACAAGGGACCATAATCAAAATATCATCCTCTTCATAATGCAATGGCTGTGCATTATTTATTACATGTGCTTCATCCTTTTTTTCATCCAACATTTATGAACTTCAATCGTGATACTTTGTCCTTCTGCAATTCAGATTTTCTATATTTTTCTTCTGATAATATCTATAATCACATCATGGAATTATTTCTTGGAAAATCCCAAGAAATAATTCCATGATGTGATTATAGATATTATCAGAAGAAAAATATAGAAAATCTGAATTGCAGAGGACAAAGTATCACGATTGAAGTTAGAATGTTTCAATGAAGAAAAGGAAAGTTGTGTGTTGTCTTCCATAATATATTCAGGTCCTCATTTGGGAGGTAGAGCTACTAGTTCACCCCCTCTAATATCTAAACTTGGAGCTTCATCATCTCATTTTATTTTCTCTTGAACAAGTACCTCAATCACCTAGGTCTTTGCTAGACATGCATAAATAGAATAGGCATCTAGTAGAGCATCCCATCCAATATCTTTTCTTATAATTTGTCTTGCACTAGATAATTTTGATTGCTGCAATTTCCCTCTATGTGCTATATCCAAATCAAATGTCCATAATTTTGATTTAGTTGGTAGTTTTTTCTCAATCTTAATGCCATAAGTAGAAGCCTCAATTTGAGCTACTATATCTAAAGCAAAGGTCCATAGTTTTGATTTAGTTTGTGGGGTTTTCTCAATCTTTATGCCAAAAGCAGAAGCCTTATTTTGAGCTACATAAGAAGTCCATGCTATCATGTCTTCAAGGGCTTGCTTTGTTCTTTCCTTATAGTAATGTTTGGAATCATTGGAATTCTAGTCTTGATGAGATAGATTTTGTCTTTGGGTCCCTAGAATACCAAGTTCTTTCTCTTGGCATCTTTAAATGACTCACATTCCTTGCATTGATTCTCATGACTATCACATTAGTTGCATCTCTTGACATATTCTCTTCTAAGTGGAGCCGAAAAAGAGGTATCTTGCTCTGAATCTTCTTTTAAAGACATTTTAATTTTCAAATCCCTCATTTCTTTAATCAATTTTTCATAAAGATCTTCTTTACTTGATGAAGAAGTAGATATGATGGGTTGTGATCTTGGTGGAGGAGTTGATCATGTGGGTGAAACCATAGGCAATGGAGTCATCAATTACCCATTTCTACATTGCCTCTTCACATGCTTTGAAACAACTTCTTGAAAATTAGTCCAATTAGCCTTTAATCCATTTTCCATTAAATTATCTTCTATGAGCTTTTTGAGCTTTGAGTGGAGTGAAGGATATGTAGCTTATAGGAAGAGTATAACTTTCTCAAGAAGTAGAAGCATCTGCTCAGTTGCACCAAGCTAATCATAGTTTTTCTCAAATATTCTATGCAGCCCAGTAATAACCAATAATTCATTTCCTCTATTTATAATGCATTCTAAGAATGAAAGATTTTTTGTGCAATCCAAATCTTCTAAGGAGACTTCATCTTTTAAGGATTTCTTGAAATCTGCCCATATCCTACCATGGGTTTGATATAAAGTCTGAATTTGACTTTGTAGTTCATAAGTCACTACTTTACTCAAGTATTGTCATATCTCATATCTCATTCACCACTAAGTATTGTCATATCTCATTCACCACTAAATTTGCAAGTTCTAACCTCTCGATACACTTGAAGAAATTTTGAGATATATTTTCCATCAAACCCCTTCATTTTAGTTGAAATTTCTTGAAGACACCTTCAAACAACTTCATCATGTTTTATGCTTTCATAGGTCCACCTAAAGTCACAAATTTTCTGCATCATATGAGTATTCATTATCACCCATCTCACTAGTTTTTTTTAACCTTTCATGTTTCGTTAACCAAAGATGGTGCGAGGTAGTTTATTAAGCTGCAGTTTGTAGGGGATACTGATCAACAAGATGGGAGTCCAGCAAACATGATAATAGACACAAAATATTTATGTATTTCTAAGAAGGAAAATAGATACAGTGAGTTGAAAATTCTCTAAAATCTCTATTGTTAAAAACTAATTCACACTCCGATTTTGCCAAAATTCTTGATCTTCATCGTCATGGTCTTGTGCAAGGTATGGATCTTAAATCTCATCCACGTATGGGAATATGTGAGTACTGTGCACTTGGAAAACACCATCGTTCACCTTTCCACACTTCTACTTCATCATATTCCTGTGCTCTCTTGGATTTGGTTCATACCGATATTTGCGGTCCTTTTCCTGCCTCAAAGTCTCAATATCGATATTTTATAACTTTCATTGATGTTTTCTCACGGTACACACATGTCTATCTTATTTGACATAAGTCTGAGGCTTTATCTATATTTAAACAATACAAGATAAGTGTGGAGCTTCAAACTGGATTCTCTATAAAGATGCTTCGCACTGACAATGGTGGTGAATATGTATCCAATCTATTTGATGACTTCTGTAAGGATCAAGGTATTCATCATGAGTTTACAGTTCCTTATTCTCCTCAGCAAAATGGTGTTGCTGAGCGCAAAAATCGCACTATTCTTAATGCTATACGTACTTTTCAATTGATTTTTCCTTCAAGTGTTTTGAGTTCTAGATTTGTAGTGATTTCAGAGAGTTTTCCAACAAAATATACATTAGTTCAAAAGTCCTTTCTATCAACCCATTCAACGGGACTTTTGGTTAAGTGATTTTTTATTTACAAAACAAAGTGACCTAGTACTAACCATGGTTAAGTCAGTATGACTTAACTTTATTCAACTAGGGTAGGCCTATGAGCTCATTTTCTTTTGAACTATTGCCTTTGTGCAATGTCAATATCATGGATTTATCATTTGTTGCTCATGATTCTTGGTGTCAAAGAGCTTCCTTTTCCCTACACCATTGTTTCAACTGATTCACAATCATTTTTGCTTTTGTCAGGCTAAAATTGTCGATTTAATCTCTTTGTGAATCATTGTTCAATATATTCACACTTATCCGTCTATGATCTAGTTCTGTTTTGAACTAGTTCAAATTTAATAGCTTCCACACTCTAGTGTTGTAAATTAGTTCTAATTTGAGGCTATTCATACTTATAAAGCTTTTCTTCTCGATTTTTTGATCATGATTCCAATTTTGTCCATTAAGAATTTCTATTAGCAACTTCAGACTTCTTAGGTTTTAATTAGCATACGTAGAAGTGCTTTGGCATTATTTTTATATTTTTCTTTCACATGTGCACATGTCTCTCAAACTCATCATGCACACACACTCTCTCAAAATGCCTTGTAGAAGGGAAGAAAATACTAATGCACACGCACGATTCGATAAGAAAATGAGTAGGTGTAGAAAATAGGCAAACACATTATGCAAAAAGGAAAATTCCTAAGCTACAGGTTCACATGCAAAGACATGAAAAATAAAACACGCTCAAAAAGATGCTACTAAACACACTAGATCCTTGTTGTTTGGTATAATTTCTCTTGAGTTCTTTATGAGTGGATGCCTAGTACATTGACATCAACCCCCTTTGAACCTACACATCCTCCAGATGGACCGACATTACTGTTTGTCATCACAATTGAGATCCACAAATAACTTGATCTACTCATTCTCTCCATGAAGTCCATTTGCTACATTATCTACTAGATCATCAATATCCTCCTTGTCTTCTATTACATCTCTATCATGCTATTCATCGTTAATAAACTCTTCAAAGACACAGGCCTCATCTTCTATCCTCTTAAAGATCTTTATCATTTTCCCTCCAATATGTACCTATAATACTATCCCATCAAGCTCACCCCATACATAGGCAGCATTTTCATAGACATGCTTTAGTACATAGGTCTAAATCACCTCTTTACCATGTTGTAGATGACACTATGCTGACTGTCTAGGTTGTTATCATGCATCAATGCTTGGTCACCCTCTTCCATAGCTCTAGGTCGTAGATGATGCCTACTATCAAATCTGTCCTTATTTCTCAATCTCACTATTTTCAATCTCTCCATTGCCAAGTGCACATTTTTTGGTCTTTGATCTAGCTACTTGATGCAAAGACGTAGAAGCTCCTCTTTAGATAAAATATCCTATGAAGGAAATACACTCTAAGTCAAGGCACAAGTCTTAGTGGGCATAATCGATTTCTTTCCCTACATCAACTGTGTTGGCATAAATCCTTTAATCATATTGTGAGTCATATTACTAACCTAGAATGCAAAAAGTTAGAAACCTTGGCCAATCTCCAATTCAACCAACGCAAGCTTTAGCCAATGCCTTCACACTATCTATGGATGTCCTCTCTCACTCATGTAATTTCCTTTTCTATTATAAGTGGTTGTCAAAGCTAGTTGAATACTAAGCTTAAAGAAGAATTCTCTAGCTTCTTTTGCATCTACTTCAATAAGGTTTGTAGTAAATTTTCCAACACATCGATACCTATAGAAAATATCTTCAAGAAGAAACTTTCATATAATACTAGTAGTTCATGTCCGTAATGCTATACCCTCTAGTTTATTTGTAAGATCTTCTCTAGCTAAAACTATATGCCATATCTTCTAAAGACCCACTAGCATAGTGACTAGGTCATTTGCCCACTTATAGTGCATATTGAGTGCGCATGAAGGATGTATCTCATCCCTATGATATATCTAGGAATATAGTCCCTACAAGTTTTCACAAAGTGAGAAATATCTTTATCCATACATTTCCACCAATATCTCTCCATAATCTTATTATATGTTGCATGCACACCCTTATAACCAACCCATAGGCTTTCATGAAACTCTCCCATAACCTGCAACAATTGGGTAGCCCTATCATAGACTACATGCAAGGGTAGATTTCATCTCTTCTTGGGATGCTTTCAAAGCATTTCTTCTTTTAAGAAATATCCATAGACTTTTCTTTTGATCTTCATGAATTCTACATTTGTGCATTTATTCCTATTGGTCAGTGTACTAAGATACTGACCTATTTGCAATCACTCTCCTGTATAAAGCTACCTTGAGAAGGTCTCAATGGTAGAGCCATGACTGAAATGATCCAGTGGTAGATAATATTTCTTCATCATCCTTGCATCTCATACCTAGTGCCTCTAGAAAGCATACCTACTATTGGGGTTTTATTTCCCATTATATGTCTAAATTCTAAATTCAATGACTTGATGTAAGTAATAAGCTATGTCTAGGATAGAGTAACTAGTAATCATGCCTAGCAAAGGCAAGTAAATTATCTCAATGACAACTAGGGCTCCAATAAAATACTCATTTTTGTACTCAAGAGTTGTAGCAACTCCCCATAGCTCCCTCTTAATTTGTGGATACCTCGTTTGCCTCTCATTTACCACTTTTTCTCCGAATTGAATGGCATACATATATGCTTCCTCATTGTCTTGATACACATCCCAACCTATACCAATAGGACTAATATCAACAATTAGCACTATAGGCCTTCCACTATTGTACTCTACCATGAGGAGTTCCTGGTACTTATGGTAGAAGAGGTTTTCCATAGGATGGATGATGGACTACATGTATGCATACACGTGACATAGACAATGACATGCACACAAGGCAATCAAGAGTGGTGCTTCAAAGCCTAACTAGTTGGATGTGGAAGATTGGTAGAGACTTAGGGAGGAGGCCACAGACTCTCTAGGACAATGCAACAATAGTGGAAGGTAGCGAGGGCATAGTTGGAGATAGAGGTTATGCATAATCTATTGAGTGGCAGTCATATAATTTATTTGGAGGATTCTGTAAGTTTTATTTTTTTTATTCTCACTTTCTTTTTTGGAATATCACTTATACTAATAACCTTATTTCTAACAATGCTACTTTCTTTTTCTTACAACACTCTATCACAAACCGCGATCCTATAGGTTTGGAGCTCAATATGTAGAGAGACATGATCTCACTGCACTCATCGATACATTGTATGTGTGTGGTGGCCTAGTAAGTCATGCCTCTTTCTTATTTTCAATCGTTAGTTTTTTTCTGATGCATTATGTATTGTGGAGTAATCTCTAGTTGTTTGTATTGCATGTCAATTTGATGCTTCATTGCATCATGATGAGCTCTTGGATGGTGAGAGGAGCTATAGCAATCACTTGGATTCATGGAGCACACATCCTTTCCTTTTTTGGCCTATGACCCATGCAAGCTCTTTCCATGTATTTTTCATTAAATATATTTCTTATCCTTTGTATGGACTCACATTTTTTGATATTTATAGATACATTTCTATGGTTTTTTCAAACATTTAATATTTTTTCCATATCATGGACAAAGAAAGAAAAACTTTGTTAGGTTGACAAAGATCTTGGCCAATATAGATACTTTTGCATCCTCATTGCTATCCACCTCCTCATCAAGCTTGGAATGAACTTGGGAAACTCTTATAGGAAAGGATCCTTTGGAGGCCCTTCCCCATCGCCACCATTACTATTGGCATTTGAAAATGATGCCTCTACGGAAACAACCACTATGGCAAGCTCCTTGGCTATGGCTTCCACTCTTTCGGCAATGTATATTGGCTTAGCCTTGGGGTCTGGGGCATCTTTCAAGGAGCAATCAAGATGAACCTTCTTCTTGATTGGGACAACATGGGAATCATCTTTCTCATTTAGTGGAAGGAGAGATGTAAAATCCAAGAGAGAAATTGGTGACCTAATACATCCATCCTAAGTGTTGGGGCCTTTTAGTTAGTAATTTTCTATGGAAGGTAGGGGTTATATTCTTGACAAACTTAGCCAGTAGTTTTTTTATGGCATCATATCCATTGATATACTTCAAGAGGCTAATGGTGACCCAATTATCTTTAGATCCCTTTATTACAACCATATTCTCTCGAAAGTAGGTGTTCATGTATTTGATGGGCCCTTTGAGATTGATCCCATGCAAAAGTATTGTACCATAGAAAGATATGGGAGGGTTAAAAATTTGCAGAAAGAGGTATTTTTTATCTTTGAATTATATCCTCTCCAAAAATCCATGAAGCTACCTAGGTTGGGAGTCCATGCTTGCCTACTACAAATAAGGAGGGATTCAAGGTAGGGGTCTAGAGGTGAGAGGGAGACACAAAGAAAGTTATGAAAAATGAGAATCACACACACACACACACAGAGAAAAGATTCAAGTCCTTCAACAATAAGACTAGAATGATTGTAAGTGGAGAGAAGTGGCAAGAATATGCAATTATATATTTAAATACTAGCTAGTTGTATACACAAAAAAATTTATTTTCGTGCAACCTTGTGCATAAGTAGAAATACATATTTTTCATTTCATGCTGGTGTGTCTAAGTTATGAAAATGTGTCAACTAGATATGATAAGAAAATGTGACAACCAAATATTCAATGAGCACACATGCCCAATCCAAGCCATCACTGTGAAGCTACAAGTGGATCTATCTAACAAGAAGATAGTCCTTTCTCTTCTTTGCAAGATTTGAGAATTTCCATGAAGATGTTTAGAAAAGATATGAAACAACAATCAAGAGTTATGACCTCAAGCAACATTTTTTGCAATCAACTTGCCCTTGACTATGTTATTTGTGACCTAAGGAACCGCAAGAAAATGTATATTTGAGAGGCAATAGTAGTGTCCATGAAAATTTTTTTTACCAATCCACATTGAGATTCAAGTTTGGGCATGTTTCTGTATCTCTCAATGTAGCAGATGCATTGAGGAGGAATAGATAAGTAGTCGTAGTAGGTTACATGTAGGTTTTGCTCCATCTTGGAACTTTTGTTACATGTGAACGCCATATTGTGTTTCTCCATGTTTGATGTAAACATAAAATTCGACAACTTTAGGAGTGATGGTTTCTATCATTGGGATCCAGGAGATAATATCTTGTTAGGACAACCTAGAAAACACATTTTCTACCTACTCTACTATAATACAATTATCATATAACTACATAAATAGACTACCTATCAAAATATATGAGCTAAAGACCTTCTTTGTATAAACATGTTGTTCTTGAAGGATGTCTAATGCAACCAATTTTGATGAGCATGCAATGGAAAATGAAGATCCTTTGTTTTCTTATAAGGTACTCAACCATTGGATTCTCTATTGAAGCTTTATGAAATTAGTTATATCTTGCCCCAATCACGATAGGAGCAATGACTAGAATTAAACACTACAAGGAAACTAGGCCATAGCGACGCTGATTAGCGACACAAAATAGCAGCGTCGCTATTTTCGTCACAAATGCGACACTAATAGTGACGCAAATAGCGATGCCCCACAGAGAAAAAAAGCGGGCCGAAACTTGAGCATGTTTCATTTCGCGCATTCGTGAAAGTTTTCGAGAGGGAGAGCGAGAGTGAGAGAGAGAGAGCAACCATTTTTCATAGAGGGTGAGAGAGGGAAAGAAAGAAGGCTTCTCACCGCTGCCGCCGCCGCCACCATTGTTGTTGAAGGAGAGGAGGAGCCACTGTCGTGAACAGGAGCTGCCATCACGAAGAGGAGCTGCCAAACGCTCCTTCAAATATTTACGGTGAGTCCATTCTCTCTCTCTTTTACTTGTTTAGGGTTTCATTTGTGTATATTGAGAGAGGGAGAGGAAATGAGAGAGAAAGAGAGGGAGAGGAAGGAAATGAGAGAGGGAGAGGGAGGGAGAGAAAGAGAAAGAGAGGGAGAGGGAGAGGGAGCGAGAGAAAGAGAAAGAGAGGGAGAGGGAGGGAGAGTGCATTCTCTTTCTCTTTTACTTTTTTTTATATAATTTGTGTATATTGAGAGAGGGAGAGGAAATGAGAGAGAAAGAAAGGGAGAGGGAGGAAATGGGAGAGGGAGGGGGAGGATGAGGGAGGGAGAGAGAGAGAAAGAGAGGGAAAGGGAGAGGGAGAGGGAGAGGAAATGAGAGAGGGAGAGGGAGGGAGAGAAAGAGAAAGAGAGGGAGATGGAGGAAATGGAAGAGGGAGGGGGATGAAATGAGAGAAAGAGAGGGAGGGAGAGTGCATTCTCTCTCTTTTATTTTTTTGTATAATTTGTGTATATTGAGAGAGGGAGAGGAAATGAGAGAGAAGGAGAGGGAGAGGGAGAGGGAGGAAATGAGAGAGGGAGAGCAAGGGAGAGAGAGAAAAAGAGAGGGAGAAGGAGAGGGGGAGGAAATGGGAAAGGAAGAGGGAGGGAGAGAGAAAGAGAACGGGAGGGAAAGAGAAAGAGAGGGGAAGGGAGAGGAAATGAGAGAGGGAGAGGGAGACATTAAACATAATAGGGAAATGAGAGAGGGAGGTAGACATTAAACATAATAGGAAAATGAGAGAGGGAGAGTAAATGAGAGAGGGAGAGGGAGAGGGAGATGGGGGGAGATGAAAACATAATACGGAAATGAGAGAGGGAGAGGGAGAGACAAGAAATGAGAGAATGAGAGGAAAAGAGAGAAAAGATGTTAAACATAATAGGAAAAGAGAGAAAGAGAGGGTGTGGGTGAGGGTGAGGGTGAGGGAGGGAGAGGAAATGAGAGAGGGAGAGGAAGAGAGAAAAGGAAATGAGAGAGTGAGAGGAGAAAGAAAAAGAGAAAAAAATCATTAAACCTAATAGGAAAAGAGAGAAAGAGAGGGTCAGGGTGAGGGAGAGAGAGGAAATGAGAGAGGGAGAGGAGAGAGAAAGAAAAAAATCATTAAACCTAATAGGAAAAGAGAGAAAGAGAGGGTGAGGGTGAGAGAGGGAGAGGAAATGAGAGAGAGAGAGAAAGAGAGAAAGAGAAATGAGAGAGGGAGAGGAGAGAGAAAAATAAATGAGAGAGAGAGGAGAGATAATTAAAAAGAGAGAAAAATCATTAAACCTAATAGGGAAAGAGAGAAAGAGAAGGTCAGCGTGAGGGAGGGACAGGAAATGAGAGAGGGAGAGAAAGAGAGAAAAGGAAATGATAGAGAGAGAGGAGAGAGAAAAAAATGAGAGAGGAAGAGGAGAGAGAAAAAGAGAAAAAAATCATTAAACCTAATAGAGAAAGAGAGAAAGAGGGCGAGGGTGAGAGAGGGAGAGAGAGAGAAAGGGAAATGAGAGAGGGAGAGGAGAGAGAAAAAGAAATGAGAGAGGGTGTGGGTGAGGGTGAGGGAGGGAGAGGAAATGAGAGAGGGAGAGGAAGAGAGAAGAGGAAATGAGAGAGGGAAAGGAGAGAGAAAAAGAAATGAGAGAGAGGAGAGGAGAGAGAAAAAGAGAGAAAAGTCATTAAACCTAATAGAGAAAGAGAGAAAGAGAGGGTCAGGGTGAGGGAAGGAGAGGAAATGAGAGAGGGAGAGAAAGAGAGAAAAGAAAATGAGGGAGAGACAGGAGAGAGAAAAAAATGAGAGGGAGAGAAGAGAGAAAAAGAGAAAAAAATCATTAAACCTAATAGAGAAAGAGAGAAAGAGAGGGTGAGGGTGAGAGAGGGAGAGGAAATGAGAGAGGGAGAGAAAGAGAGAAAGGCAAATGAGAGAGGGAGAGGAGAGAGAAAAATAAATGAGAGAGAGAGGAGAGAGAAAAAGAGATAAAAATCATTAAACCTAATAGGGAAAGAGAAAAAGAGAGGGTCAGGGTGAGGGAGGGAGAGGAAATGAGAGAGGGAGAGAAAGAGAGAAAAGGAAATGAGGAAGGGAGAGGAGAGAGAAAAAATGAGAGAGGGAGAGAAGTGAGAAAAATCATTAAACCTAATAGGGAAAGAGAGAAAGAAAGGGTCAAGATGAGGGAGGGAGAGGAAACGAGAGAGGGAGAGAAAGAGAGAAAAGTAAATAGGACCTTACAATAAGCTCATCCTAGGCTCATAGGGGTTAGGCCGATCCTCAAAAAACCTAAGGGATATATGGTTAGAGAGCCCTAGCATACTTGTGCCTCCTAGCATAATGTTCTTCTTGCAAAGAGACCTCTTATACATGGGGCTTGTCTTGGTGCACAAATCGGATGCTGTATGCTCGCGTAGTAAGCGCGGGAAGGTCCCCAAGAACAAAATAACTCTACTTTTTGCACAAAACTCAAGGTAGAAAGCATGCACGACATAAACAAAGAGACCAATTGGGTGCACTCTCCCCCCATGCCTTGTGTGAGTGCTCCACAAAGCATGTATTTTTTTGTATTAATCATCTTCAAGCTCAAATAATAGCCCAAATTACAAAATAGCACGCTTTTGGCTTTTGAGTTTGCTTTAGCACAAAATAGAAATAAAGCTAATCGGCGGGCGTCCAAAGAGTCAGGCATACCCAATACAATGTCCAAATACAAATATCATAATCGTACACCCATGTGCATACAAAATAATAAATAAATATCCAACGCCTTAATAAATAGGTGCGACAAAATATAGGCACCATGCCTAAGGTATGCGCCCATCAAAATATAAGTGATAACTCGAATACACGCTATCCTCCAATGCTTTCCTCCGCCATTGCTGCTATCTCTTCTCATCAACTGAAGCATTCACAATCGTTAGTAAAATAATACAATTAAACTGACAAAAGTGAATACCTAGCAGTCTTCAGCTACATAAATAAATCAACTGGTTAGAAATCAATCCTAACCTTAATTTATTACGAGTGCGCGCTCTAAACTCATAAATGTTTATTAATTTAATATGTTTTTGCGAAATCACCCGCTATGGAATCACCCATGTACACACTAAATTAATGAAACGCCCAAAAAGGATAGGCATCCCTATCAACTTCTCACACAAAGAATCCACTTTGTATATGAGCTCCGGTCAACAAAGTTTATGGAATCCACCGTAAAACCTCACGGAATCCACCGTGAAATATGCCTCTTGGCATCATACCCCCGGGGTGGGATAGCAATTGTCCTCGATTTCTACTAGCTCAATGTGGAGCTAACAGAGTGGGGAAAGCATTTAGGTCTCTACCGTGCATCCATTGGGCCTCTTCAAGAGGATGGTTTTTAAACTTGACCAAATATCTAGAATATCTATGGCCAGTTCTAGTGGTCATAAAGTCAGTATCTATGATAGCTTCAAGTTCAAGTATTTCAGTCTCTTCATCTAACAAAGGTGGGTTTTCATAAACAGGGTATACAGGTAATTGGCCTCTAAAGGGTCGTAATAAACTAATGTGAAAGGTGTTGTGAATTTTCCAATGTGGTGCTAGTTCTAACTTGAATGCATTGTCATTGATTTTGTGAATGATCTTGAATGGTCCATAGAATCTAGGTGCTAATTTCACAACTGGGTGTTTATCTACACTTTGTAATCTACATTTTTCTATTCTTAACCAAACATAGTCATCAACTTTGAAATTCATGGCCTGTCTTTTCTTATTGGCTTGTTTGTATATGATTTCAGGGCTTTGGAAATCATGTCTTTAACCTCATCAAAAATAGTAGCGTGCATGTTAGCAATAGCATTAGCACTCTGAATTCTATTTGATAAAGATGGAACAGGTGTAGACAATCTATAACCATAAATCACTTCAAACGGTGCTTTCTTTGTAGCTATGTGTGGTGTATTGTTATATGCAAACTGTAGTAAATGCAAATGTGTGTCCCATGTCTATCGTTTAGAAATAGTATAAGCACGTAAAAGATCTAAAATAGTACTCTTAGTGGCTTCTGTTTGACCATTAGTTTCTGGATGAAATGCAGATGAGAAATCAATCTTTGTTCCTAGGTTAGCAAACAAAGTAATCCAAAAGTTATTACAAAATCTAGAATCACGGTCAGAAATAATAACTTTTGGTAATCCATGATTAGTGAAAATAGTTTTCAAAAACAATTGTGCTCCCTGAGATGCTGTTAAAGTTTTCTTACATGGAATGAAATATACTTGTTTACTAAACCTGTCTACAACAGTCCAAATCATATCATGGTTAGCTTTAGTCTTAGGTAAACCAGTAATAAAGTCCATAGAAATCTGTTCCCATGGTCTTGATGGAATAGATAAAGGCATAAGTAAACCATATTGTTTACCATGATGTCTCTTAACTCTATGACAAACCAAACATTCAGAAACAAATTTAGATACATCAGTGTCCATATGTGCCCAATAAAAATCTTCAGTCAATGTACATAAAGTAGATATGATACCTCTATGACCTTGATATGGAGGACAATGAATCTCATTCAAAACAAAAGATCTAAATGGAACTGTAACACATAATCTCTTTTCATAAAACATGAATCCATCATTATAAGACAGTGAATGAAGAGGAATCCAATTATTTCTAACTAATTTATTCTAATCAACATGAAAAGTAATGTCCTGATGATAAGTATCTTTCATAGAAGTTAGAGAATCAAATGATATGACAAAAATATTATGAATGGTGGGTCTTCTACTTAAAGCATCATCTACTACATTTTCTTTACCTGGTTGATATTAGATAAGGGGATGAAAACTCTGAATAAAAGCTGCCCATTTGATATGTCGATCAGATATTTGGGGTTGACTAAGGAGATGTCTAATGCTTTGTTGGTCAGTCTTAATCATAAACTCAGAACCTGTTAAGTAATGTTTCCATTGTCTTAAAGCTTGTACAACAGCTAACAATTCTTTATCATATGTGGAATATTTAAGTTCGGATGGTTTCAGTTTACAGCTAGAATAGGCTATGGGATGATTATCTTGCATAAGTACGGCTCCTATTTCAGATCCACTAGCATCAGTAACTACTAAAAAGAATGGTCTATTGAAACCAGGTAGTTGTAATACAGGAGCATGGGTTAATGTATGTTTCAATAAATCAAAAGATTTCTATTGATTATCAGATTAATAATAAACAATACCTTTCTTTAAAAGTTCAGTCAAAGGCAAAGCAAGTAATGAAAAATTTCGCACAAACTTCCTGTAAAAACTAGCAAGATCTAGAAAAGAACGTAACTTATACACATTTTTAGGTATAGGCCAGCTCAATATTGCTTCTATCTTCTTTGGGTCAACCTTAATACCTTCTGATGACACAATATGACCTAGATATTCAATTTCTGTTTGAAAGAACTCACTCTTTTCCAGATTAGCATACAATTGATTATCTTTCAACAACTTGAAAAACAAAGATAGATGTTCATAATGTTCTTTCTCATTTTTACTGAATACCAAAATATCATCAAAGAATACTATAACACAATGCTGATATTTCAAAAATATGTGATTCATCATTCTACTGAATATAGCAGGTGCATTAGTCAATCCAAAAGACATCACTAAAAATTCATAATGACCAAATTGTATTCTAAATGCAGTCTTAAATATATCAGATTTATCTAATCTCACCTGATGATAACCAGATTTAAGATCTATTTTACTAAATATGGCAGAACCTTGTAGTTTATCCATAAGATCATCTACCCTAGGAATTGGATATCTATTCTTTACAGTAATCTTATTTAGGGCACGATAATCAATGCACATGCGATAGGTATTATTATTCTTCTTTACCAACAAAACAGGTGCGCCAAATGGAGAACTACTAGGTCTATTTAATCCTCTGTTTAATAATTCCTCAACTTGATTTTGAATTTCTTTCTGTTCAATCTAGTTATGCCTATATGGTGCTTTATAGGGTGGTTGTGTACCAGGAATTAAATCTATTTTGTGGTCTTTAGGACGTGAAGGAGGTAGTCCAGGTGGTAGATCTTCAGCAAAACAATGTTTAAATTATGCAAGGAATTCTTTATGCCTAGGGTGCATATGTTTTTCTTTAGCTTGAAGTTCATTCACCCAAATTAGATAAGATTTACTACTTTTGTGTAATGCACGTATAGCTTGAGTATGAGTAAGCAGTGGAAAATTATTGGATGCGTGCATACCATACAATGTAATGTGTTTTCTTTGAAAATGAATTTTAATTGAATGTGTGGAATAATCTATATCAGGATTATGCTGATGACGCCAAGGCATACCTAGGATAATATCACTGGACTGTAATGGTACAACTAGAAAATTCCTTCTTTCAGTGTATTCACCAATTTGAATTTCTAAATCATGCACCTCTTGTGTTCCGTTATACCTTGTGCCTAAGAATCCTGCTTTAATGCGATAATGCAGAGGAATAGTTTGTAATTTGAATTCTTTCACTAACTTTGCAGAAATAAAATCATGTGTACTACCATCATCATGCAAAATAATCTTTTCTTTTCCATGCACTAAACATTTCATTGTCAACAAAGAATGTGGAGTTGGCATACCTGGTATAGTATCTGAAGGAGTAGCAATGTCGTCCTCATCTTCCGTAAAGTCAGGCATTTCCTCATGTTCTTCATCTTCCATTGCTCCAAGATAGTTGATATGGACAGGTGGCTTCTTCGATTGGCAATTGGCTGCTAGATGTCTAGGTTGATGGCATTTGTAACACACTATAGGTTTGGCTTTAGATACATTGTTTGCAATGGCAGGAAGTCTAGGAGTATTAGGATTTGGCTATGAGGATGGCTTAGGGTTTTGATTGGTATTTGATGGCAAAGCAGGTGGTTTTGTCTAAGACTTACGGAAAGATGATGAAGGAAATCAACTTTGATTAAATCTTCTAAAATTTGAATTGAATTGCTTAGAACCATAGCTACCATTTGCTTGAAATTGTTGTAGACTCTTGTCTCTTCCTCGAAGCTTGTCTTCAGTGTCATGAGCTAAAGAAATTGCATCTTCAAGAGTTGCAGGCTTGAACATATTGACTTCAGCATAGAAATGCCCAAGTAATCCAAACATAAACTTGCGCTTATGAGTCGCTTCAGGTATGTCTTCAAGCATGCGTATTTGGAGTAAGGCATTTCAAAAGCATTCGGTGTACTGGGAAATAGGCTCACGATCTCTTTGATGAAGAAGGTCCCATTGCTTTATGACTTTTTCATGAAATTGTGGAGGAAGGAAATTCTGCATAAACTTCTTTTTGAAACTCTCCCAGGTAGTGGGACAATCTATGCTCTTACGAACCACGGTCCACCAAAGAGATGCTCTATCCACTAGATGATTAAGTGACACACTTAATTTTATCTTTTTCAGCGTATGTCTCTTCATGAAAGTAATCATCAAACTGACTGATGAATGCAAGAGTAGTCTTTCCATCTCGAGTTCCATTGAAAGTACGGAATTTGAAATTTCTTTTACTTATCTTTGTTTCTTTGCGGATGGATTGAGCTTCGAGAGTCGTATCAATGGTTCATCGAATAAGATCTTTGGGTTGTGGTCCATCTTTGTCGATAGTCGATCGTTGAAAATTTGCCAATTGAACTTGCAAGGCTTGTCAGGTTCTTTGTTCTTCAGCCAACTCCATCATAATTAAATCCAATTTTTGTTCCATCGTAGGTTCAGGAAGATCGCCTTCAGCCATTAAATCATCCATATTTTGTTCCGTCATCCTGTAAAAATTCAAAAGACCTCACACTCTCAAAATCCAATTAGCGGGATGAGCGTAGCTCAAAGTCAGGTGTACAAGACTTATAGATTTTTGTTTGGCTTTCACGGTCTTCGACTTTTGCAGTTGCGGGATTTGAAATCTTCGTAATATGTGTGTATGACCTTCTGCGTGTGCTGAAACTGGTTCAGCAAGTCTGCATATGCGAACAAAGTCTTCCAGGGAACAACTTTGCAGTTCAGTGCTTCTGCGCAGGAACAGTCCTTATGGGAGTTTTTAGCATAAGTCAGTTTTGACCTCTGCTGTCTTGCAAAACTTGCAGAGTTGCAAAACTTAATGAACTTGTCCAACTTGAAGATTTTTGTGACTTGAGACTTGGTTGACTAAACTTAGAGTTTAGTCTGTAAGAAAGCGTCGAATTTTAGGGAGGGGGCTTTCTCAGCCGCGAAAATCACGGGATGCTGTCGCCTTCAGAATTCGTCGAATTTGTGGGCTTAAGTAAGCCTTTTAAGCTTACTTAAGCTTGAACTTTGATAGTTAGGAAGCTTATCTATTTTGTCTGAGATAAAAACGACTTGAGTAGGGAGATATTGACCTCAAAGTCGAGTGTACAAGACTTATAGATATTTGTTTGGCTTTCACGGTCTTCGACTTTTGCGGTTGCGGGATTTGAAATATTTGTAAAATCTGTGTATGACCTTCTGCGTGTGCTAAAACTGGTTCAACAAGTCTGCGTATGCGAACAGAGTCTGCCAGGGAACAACTTTGCAGTTCAGTTCTTCTGCGCAGGAACAGTCCTTATGGGAGTTTTTAGCATAAGCCAGTTTTGACCTCTGCTGACTTGCAGAACTTGCAGAGTTCCAGAACTTAATGAACTTGTCCAACTTGAAGATTTTTGTGACTTGAGACTTGGTTGACTAAACTTATAAGAGTTTAGTCTGTAAGAAAATGTCGAATTTTAGGGGGGGTCGTTTTCAGCAGCGAAAATCACGGGATGCTGCCGCCTTCAAAAATCGTGGAATTTGTGGGCTTAAGTAAGCCTTTTAAGCTTACTTAAGCTTTTAACTTTGATAATTAGGAAGCTTATCAAATTTTTTTGAGATAAAAACGACTTGACTAGGGAGATATTGACGTAGACCTCTGCTTCCCCAGGCTAGTCCTTCATGATCAGAGGCTGTAGATAGAGGTTCTTGATCGCCAGGAATCCACCCGTATCGACCGTTCGCGATGAGACTGACTCTAGAGCTCGATCGTTCCAAGAGCTCCGCCTTCACACAAGATGGGTAGCGATTGGAAGCTCTGGATCTCCGCTTCACTTTGATACCACTGGTGCACAGATCGGATGCTACATGCTCCCGTAGTGAGCGCCAGAAGGTCCCCAAGAACAAAAGAACTCTACTTTTTGTACAAAACTCAAGCTAGAAAGCATGCACGACATGAACAAGAGACCAATTGGGTGCAATCTCCCCCCATGCCTTGTGTGAGCGCTCCACAAAGCATGTATTTTTTTGTATTAATCATCTTCAAGCTCAAATAATAGCCCAAATTACAAAATAGCACGCTTTTGGCTTTTGAGTTTACTTTAGCACAAAATAGAAATAAAGCTAATGGGCGGGTGCCCAAAGAGTCAAGCATACCCAATACAATGTCCAAATACAAATATCATAATCGTGCGCCCATGAGCATACAAAATAATAAATAAATATCCAATGCCTTAATAAATAGGCGCGACAAAATATAGCCGCCATGCCTAAGGTATGCACCCATCAAAATATCAGTGATAACTCGAATACACGCTATTCTCCAATACTTTCCTTTGCCACTACTGCTATCTCTACTCATCAACTGAAGCATTCACAATCGTTAGTAAAATAATATCATTAAACCGACAAAAGTGAATATCTAGCAGTCTTCAGCTACATAAATAAATCAACTGGTTAGAAATCAATCCTAACCTTAATTTATCACGAGTGCGCACTCTAAACTCATAAACGTTTATTAATTTAATATGTATTTTCCAGAATCACCCACTATGGAATCACCCATGTATACATTAAATTAATGAAACGCCCGAAAAGGATAGGCGTCCCCATCAACTTCTCGCACAAAGAATCCACTTTGTGTATAAGCCCCAGTCAACAAAGTTTACGGAACCCACCGTAAAACCTCACGAAATCCACCGTGGCATGGAATCCACCGTGAAATATGCCTCCTGGCATCATGTCCTAGCCTCCACCACGCAAATATACAACAAAGGCAATCAACCTATTAGTATGAAAAACATTCATTTTTCATAACGTAAATCCAAAAATAGCTTTGGATATTCCATAAATATCAATCTCTTCTTAAAAAGACAAATACAAAAAACTAAAACAGCATCATTCATATGCGTTGCAAAACTAAAACAGCATCACCACAAGATCTCTTAGGAAAATCATCTTCAACTATCAATTTTAATTAATAAATATAATATAAAATCACTTGCAAGGAAGGACACTCTTTTATCATTAACCCTCTTTCTTTCTTAGAATAGTCTTAGGAACAAATTTATGCTCTAACAAGCATATATTTGAGCATAATAACTATTTTAAGGTTTATTTCATGAGTAGTAGTAGTATATATGCAACCATCAAGCTAGAGATCATGCTTTGGTGTCTGTGGAGATCCCAATCTCATGCCCTCATAGAGATTATACTGTAGTCGTGGTCATAGCCGTAGTCGTAGTCATAGTCGTAGTCGTAGTCGTAGTCGTGGTCGTAGTCGTGGTCATAGTTGTAGTCGTAGTCGTCGTCGTAGTTGTGGTCATGGTGGTCATGGTCATGGTCGTGGTCATGGTCGTAGCTGTGGTCGTGGTCGTGGTCGTGGTTGTAGTCATTGTGGTCGTGGTTGTGGTCGTAGTCATAGTCCTAGTGTGGTCGTAGTCGTCGTCATAGTCGTCATGGTCGTGGTCGTGGTCATAGTCGTAATCGTGGTCGTGGTCGTAGTCGTAACGTAGAAAAAGAGAGAGAGATGGAAGGAGAGGATAACAATTTAAGAAAGAAAAAAAAGAGAGAGATGGAAGGAGAGGATAATAATTTAAGAAAAAAAGAATGATAATAGAAACAAATTGTTTGTCATAACGTAGACAAAATAGAAAACGATGAAGGTCCTGTTGTTCAAGATCACGAGGCATATCTTAATCAGTGTGTCCCATGTTCTTGCTCTCAATGCAAGCTGGCAATTAGATGAAAATATCGATTGTCTATAGAACACGGACGACGATTTGGCGAGTTTCAATCTGAGATCATTGATAAGGCAATTGCAGATTTGTTTCAGCAAACGGTAAGAAAATTTAATATCAATCATGCATTGTACTCGCAAGCTAATTGAATACCATATACAATAAGATTGGGTCTGGCTGGCAAATTTTCTATCCAAAGAGGCGATGTCTCGTCCCAAGGAGGAGTGCACCCTTTGTGGCCAATTAGAAGAGTTTGTGGGCATGCGATGGATGGAGTGTATGAGCCAATCCACCACTTGTAAGGCCAGTCTATACCGTCCATGCCAGAGGAGGCAGGCAGCCTTCCAAACCTACCTATAATCTTAGAGCCTGAGATGGAGGCAATGATTGATGCATTGATTCCCATGGATGTCAAGACTTTTGATCCGCTTAGAGAGAAAGCATCCATACCATTGGTGCCAAGTATCTCGCGTAAAGACACTGCTTGCACTCTTAAGTGTGCAAGCCAAATACGAGTGGAGCGATGTGAGTGTGACCAAATTGTTCAGGTACCTTGTACATATGCTTCATTGATTTTTTTATGGCACTATTATTAAAAATATTTGTGCTTTTTCAAGGTGTTTATGATTTTTTTCAAGTTATTAAAACATCATATATTACCACCTGCAAATACCATGCTTGAGTCTCGTGATGATGCATGAAATGTTTTACAAAAGCTTAGCATGGACTACAACAACATTCATGCATGTATCAACAATTGCATACTATTTCGAGGAGAATACGAGACTATGAAGACATGTCCAAAGTGTGGTGCTCACAGGTATTGACAGGACTTGCAAGGGAAAACCATCTCTCAAAAAGTTCTCAGACACTTTCAGCTTATCCCCCGCATAAACCACATGTTTCGTACGTCCGGAATGGCGAGCTTGACAACATGGCATGTGCAGAATAGGTCCACGGATGGAGTTCAATGAATATCAGCGGATTCATGCACATGGACCCACATTGACTCTACCTTCCCAGGCTTTGCCCAAGAGCCAAGGAATCTTCAGCTCGGTCTTGCAATGGATGGGGTGAACCCATTCGGTTTGCGCTCAACTTCTTACAGTGTATGGCCTATAGTCCTTGTCAACTACAATATTCCTCCATGGCTTTCTACGAAGAAAGGACATCTCATCCTTAGCTTACTCATCCCCGGCCACTACAAAGTCAAAAATATGGATGTGTATCTTCTTCCATTAGTCGATGAGCTTAAGATTTTGTGGAAGGAGGGGGTCACCATGCAATATACACTTGAAGGATTGTAACGTATAGGGACGGTGGGTAGCAACGCAGGAATAGCGGCGTCGCTATGCCCCACAGGGAAAGAAAACAGGCCGAAACCCGAGCGCGGTTCATTTCGCGCATTTTCATCAAACATTTCAAGAGGGAGAGCAAGAGAGAGAGTGACCGTCTTGCATAGGGTGAGAGAGGGAGAGGAAGAAGGCTTGCCACCGCCGCCGCCGTTCGCGAAGGAGAGGAGGAGCTTTCATCGCGAAGAGGAACCGCTAAACCCTCGCCATATCTCTTCAATGAGTCCATTCTCTCCTTCTTTTGCTTGTTTAGGGTTTAATTCTCTTCTTCTTTTGCTTGTTTAGGAGAGGAAATGAGAGAGAAAGAGAAACAGAGGGAGAGGGAGAGGGATGGGGAGGAAATGAGAGAGGGAGAGGGAGGGAGAGTGCATTCTCTCCCTCTCTTTTACTTTTGCTTATATAATTTGTTTATATATATTGAGAGAGCGAGAGGAAATGAGAGAGAAAGAGAGGGAGAGGGAGAGGGAGGAAATGGGAGAGGGAGGGGGAGGGAGGGAGAGGGAGAGGGAGAAAGAGATGGAAATTAAAGAGAGGGAGAGGGAGGAAATGGGAGAGGGAGGGGGAGGAAATGAGAGAGGGAGAGGGAGGAAGAGAGAGACGAAATGAGAGAGGGAGAGAGAGAGGGAATGAGAGAGCGAGAGAGAAAGAGAAAGAGAAAGAGAGGGAGAGGGAGAGGGATGGGGAGGAAATGAGAGAGGGAGAGTGCATTCTCTTTGTCTTTTACTTTTTCTTATATGATTTGTGTATATATATTGAGAGAAGGAGAGGAAATGAGAGAGAAAGAGAGGGAGAGGGAGAGGGAGAGGGAGTAAATGGGAGAGGGAGGGGGAGGGAGGGAGAGAGAGAGAAAGAGAGGGAGAGGGAGAGGGAGTGAGAGTGAGAGGGACTAGAGGGAGAGGGAGAAAATGGAAGAGGAAGGGGGATGAAATGAGAGAACGAGAGGAAGGGAGAGTATATTCTCTCTCTTATTTATTTATTTATTGTATAGTTTGTATATAATGAGAAGAAATGAGGGAGAGGGAGAGGGAGAAAGAGAGGGAGAGGAAGGAAATATGAGAGGGAGGGGGAGAGGAAATGAGAGATGGAGGGGGAGGAAGAGAGAGAAAATGAGAGAGGGAGAGGGAGAGGGGGGGAGAGACGAAAACATAATAGGGAAATGAGAGAGGGAGAGGGAGAGAGAAGAAACGAGAGAAGGAGAGGAAGAGAGTAAAAGAAAATGAGAGAGGGAGAGGAGAGAAAAAAAGAGAGAATGAGAGGAGAGAAAAAGAGATAAGATGTTAAACATAAGAGGTAAATGGAGAAAGAGAGGGTGTGGGAGAGGGTGAGGGCGAGCGAGGGAGAGGAAGAGAGAAAAGGAAATGAGAGAGGGAGAGGAGAGAAAAAGAAATGAGAGAGAGAGGAGAGAGAAAAAGAGAGAAAGATCATTAAACCTAATGGAAAAATAGAGAAAGAGAGAGTCAGTGTGAGGGAGGGAGAGGAAATGAGAGAGGGAGAGAAAGAAAGAAAGGGAAATGAGACAAGGAGAGGAGAGAGAAAAAAATGAGAGAGGGAGAGGAGAGAGAAAAAGAGAAAAAAGTATTAAATCTAATAGAGAAAGAGAAAAAGAGAGGGTCAGGGTGAGGAAGGGACAGGACATGAGAGAGAGAGAGAAAGAGAGAAAGGTAAATGAGAGAGGGAGAGAAGAGAGAAAGAGAGAGAGAGAGAGAGAGGAGAGAGAAAAATCATTAAACCTAATAGGGAAAGAGAGAAAGAGAGGGTGAGGGCAAGGGAGGGAGAGGAAATGAGAGAGGGAGAGGAAGAGAGAAAACGAAATGAGAGAGGAAGAGGAGAGAGAAAAAATGAGAGAGAGAGAGGAGAGAGAAAAAGAGAGAAAAACCATTAAACCTAATAGGGAAAGAGAGAAAGAGAGGGTGAGGGCGAGGGAGGGAGAGGAGAGAGAAAAAGGAAATGAGAGAGGGAGAGGAGAGAGAAAAAGAGAGAGGGAGGGAGAGGAATGAGAGGGAGAGGAGAGAGAAAACAAAATGAGAGAGAGAGAGAGGAGAGAGAAAAAGAGAAAAATCATTAAACTTAATAGGACACGCTAAAAAACAGAAAAGGTCATGAACCATGAAAAAGAGAAAAGGTCACGAACCATGAAGAAGATGGTATATCATGAAAAAGAGAAAAGGTCACGAACCATGAAAAAGAGAGAGGAGAGAAAAAGAGAAAAGGTCACGAACCATGAAGAAGATGGTATATCAAGGACACGCTGCTTTCTTGCCAGAGGATCATGAACTGAGGGAAGATTTCCTTAGACGACCTCCAACACGTATGAATGCCGCAAGCTGGTACGAGCTGAAAATGGTCCACGCGGAATCACATCCAAATGGAATGCGGCGGTTCTCAGTTTTCTATGAGTTGCCATATTGGACCCACTTACAGGTCAACCACTTGTTGTATCCCATGCATATTTTCAAGAATGTGGCCAGCTTGTTATGGGACCACATCACAGGAAAGAGAGACACTATAGGGACACTATAGGAGGCGCTTTGGCCGCACTCAAGTGCTGATGGTCACGTGCAGCTTCCTCGCGCTCCTTGGGTTTTTTCCATGAAAGAAGAGTGCATTGTGAAGCAAGTAATCAAGTCTATCCGCATTTCGACGGGAATGATGCATTCTCTCAGGTCTGCATTTTCTAAAGACGACCAATTATCAGGGCTAAAATCCCATGACTGGCACAAGATATGTCAGGTTTGTACTACGAATGGATTGTAATTGGCGTGGGCATTTTGCTATTTGGAATGTAGCCATTATTCATAATGCTTTCTCATTTATGGCAGCTTGTACTACCGATTGCGATCGCAGGATGTCTTACTCCAGAAATACGCGGGGCCATTTACAAGTTATCGACTTTGGTGCAATGGATATTAGAGAAGGAGATTAAGACGTCCTCTATTGAATCCATGAGGCGGGGAGCAGTGGAGATGGTCTGTCTCTTTGAGAAATACCTGCCCACTAGCATGCTCACAATACAAATCCACCTTCTTGTGCATCCTGTAGATGAAGTGGAGATTGTTGGACATGTCCATATGCGATGGATGTTCTTCTTGGAGCGCTTCATGAAAACCCTGAAAGGCTTTGTGCGAAAACGAGATCGGCCAGAAGGTAGCATGGCTGAAGGTTGGTTGGTGTCTAAGGCGCTAGTGCATATTTCACAATGGCTACCAATGGTGGAACCAGACAATGAAATGCTATGGTTGCTGAAGGATGATGATAGACTGACTAGAGATGTGGTGGTAATTGGAAATGGGGTAGAAAAAAGAATGGATGTCTCAATGGAAGAGAAGGTGAATCACTTTTGTATGTTGCACTATGCCTCTATGGAGACGTGGCTCGCCAAGTACCAGATTACTAGGCAAGATCGAGAGGAAGTGCGAGTTGAATTCTGATGTAGTACGCGTCGTCGACCGATTCGATATCTCGAAGGCATAGACGAGATGTCGTCGTTCATGTCAACGCGATGGTTGCATGGAGCTTTGACCGCAGCGTCTCATGAAGGGACCGAGGTCTCAATGGAGGAGTGGGAATTCTCGAGGGGATGTAGTCCAAAGATGATGAGGGGTTTAGAATCTGTCTTATCTAAATTTTATATGTGACATCTAATTTGAGTGTTTCAATGTACAGTACAAAATATATAGTGCAGCGTGGTCGTGTGGACGGCATTTTCGCGTGGAGTGTATTGACAAAATGCGCTCCACAATGGACTGTGGTATCATGGCAAGGTTCGAGCAAGAGAGCTGGCGACGAGCAATAGATCCAAACACGGTTGTGGATGAGATGGAGTATTTTGGAAACTTGCAAAGTATTGTTACAGTGGATTACCGTAGCTTCTCCATGATACTATTCGATGTGCAGTGGTTCAAAGTGGTACTTGGAGGAGCTGGAGCAACAGTTCAATGAGGTCCATCTAGATTTCTTGAAATGGATTCCGAAAAAAAATGGATGGATTTGCGCGACACCTTTGTGTTTCTGGCCCATTGTGAACAGGTGCATGGACTTATTTGCTTGCTAATTGTATTACGACATGGTTTATGTCATAATGGTTTGAACTCTCTTGTACGTGTTTGTGAATAGGTAATCTTTTATCCAAATCCCCGACAAACCTCGATGGTGGTATGTTATATCTTCAACTCCCCAAAGTGCGAGAGTATATGATCAAAGCGATGTTCCGAGCATAGATGAAGATAATATGTAAATAGAGGGGTCGATATTGCAAGGGGTGGAGGCTGTCGAAAGCTTGGAGCCAGCATCGGCTAACAATGATGGAAATATAGGAGTCCAAGAATTCTTTGAGAATGAGGTGGACTCATTCTTTTCTGGTGACATGTCTATCGACCTTCCAATGTATGCGGAGTTGCGTCAGGAGATTAACATGGGACCATAGGATACTTCATACTTGGAGCATCCACTTACTCAATTCATTGACCAATCGCTTATAAGGGTACATAAGATATGCATTTTAAGTGAGATTTTTTTAAAATGATTTATATTACTATGCTTTTTATGATTTAAATTGATTATTCTAACATCATTTTTTATCTGTGTAGGTGACATTTTTAGGATGAGTCGAGGGATGAGCGATGACAAGTTACAGGACATCTTCACACGCATGTCTCCAGACCAGATCGCGGGATTCAGAGAGATGGCAGACCAGGAGTTGTCTCGGTCTTCGTAAGGGCACTCTGCTAGATCTATTTCAGTGCGATCGGATGCTTTGGCTTCGAGCAGACGAGCTCGATGCTCACGACTTGGCCCAGAGGGAGGGAGTGCATCGGAAACAGGGGGTGCTGCAGAGATATAGAGGCAGTGAGCCCGCGGTCGACACGGGATACAGGTGCAACTCCTCGCTCTCGTGGCCCTTCTAGGGACCGTGGCTCAAGCTGAGGTGGATGCTGTGGAGGCACGGATGCGGTGTCTCCGTCTCATCGTTCAGCTGGAGCTGCGTCACCTCAAGGATTTGTCACATCTATGGGGACATCTACTCCAATTACTCTGGCTTTTGCTCAGTTGTCACAGCAGAGGTGGCACCCTTATGGGTGCCACTCCGAGAGATATTACCCCGGTCAGTATACCAGATGCAGAGGGGTCTCCTAGATATGCCCAGGAGCGTGGACGCAGATGGGAGAGGACCCATCTTAGGCCGACTCCAAGGGGTTATGGATATCTAGTCGATAGTAGGTCAGGAGCCATCATCATGAATGATGAGGGGAGGAGGGTGATGGCTCGCATAAGAGAGTTGTGCCAACAAGTTTTTCGGCATAACGTTTTGGATCCTTAGAAGAACATATCGGAGGGGAGCAAGGACTACATAGTAGCATCCTTACATGAGGAGTTTTCGGTGCCAACCTCAGTAGATAGATTCTCTACAGGCTGGATGATGAATTGCATGCGTGCAAACATGTCACATAGACGACCCGACGCATGCAAGGCAATCAAGAGTGGGGCTACAAAGCCCAAGTGGTTAGATGCAAACGACTGGCGCCGACTGAGGGAGGAGGCTACAGATTCTCCAGGACGTTAGTGTCAGCAATGCGAGGTGGCGAGGGCATGACTCGAAGCTGAAGTGGTCCATCACCTTGGGAGTGGTGGCCACAAGACATATTTGGAGGACTTTGTAAATTTTTCTTTTGTTTTGCTTGTTTATTTTTTTGAAATATTCTTTGTACTGACAATCATGTTTCTAACAGTTAGCATTTTGTTTTCTTTGCAGCACTCCATTACAAATCACGATCTGACTGGCCATGAGACTCAATATGCAAAGAGGCATGGTCTCACTTCATTGATCAACTGATTGTATAGATGCTGCAGCCCTATAAGTCCTTCATCTTTCTTGTCCGTAGTTACTATGATATATTTGAATGCATTATTGTATGGTGGACTGACATGTTGTTTCTTTTTCTACAGAGTCCGTTCGATGCTCCTTCGCAGTGGGACGAGCTTTCGGGGGACAAGGATATATAGCTCGCCCTTGGATCCCTGGAGCTCACACATCTTTATTTTTGAGTCACCTGATCTATGTAGATATTTTCTATGTATTAGTGATATCTTGTCATGATTATACAAATCACTTATTATGCGATCATGCATTTATTTCATGTATTAGTGTTATGATTTCAATATACATTGTTTTTGTTTACAAGCGCATTGTACACAGTGCAGAAACTATTTTGTATGGCTCTCATAAAGCACACAGTGCTATTATATGTGGCAGGGCAGCTTGCTGCCCTGCCACAATTTTATTTTTCCCTGTTACTGTCGCTATTAGCGTCGCAAATTTTACTGCTCGCGTCATTATTGGCATCGTTATATACGTCGCAAACCGTCGCTATCATTTGCGACGCTGATACTGATGCCAATATCGACGTTGATAGCGACGGTAATATTGACTGTTCTATGGCGTCGCCAATAACGATGCTTTTTGCGACGACGGGGGCAAATTTTGTTATTTGCATTTTTCGTCCCTTTAAACGTCGGTATAAGGCCTATATCTTATAGTGATATGAGCAAGCGCGATGGTCGGCGGTCTACCAATATTCGAGTCATTCCCATGTGGACGATGCATGACTTTTCGGGATTTGGAGAGTGCTCAGGTGAATAGGCCTCCGTTCTCGTTGGTAATATCTATATTTTATCTCGTTCAAGCTTGTATTCACTGGGTCGTGGTGTTGGAACAGGTTTGGTTATCTCAGGTTATCATGCATGTCCATTGTGCGAGCCACAGTTAGACTCCCGAGGGTCACGAACCATGAAGAAGATGGTATATTAAGGACACCCTATTTTCTTGCTAGAGAATCATGAACTCAGGGAAGGTTTTCTTGGACGACCTCCAACACGTATGAACGCCGCAAGGTGGTACGAGCTGAAAATGGTCCACTCGGAGTCACATCAAAACGGAATGCGGCAGTTCTCAGTTTTCTACGAGTTTTCATATTGGAACCACTTATAGGTCAACCACTTGTTGGATCCCATATTTTCAAGAATGTGGGCAGCTTGCTATGGGACTACATCACAGGAAAGAGAGACACTATAGGGGCATGATTGGATTTGAAGGAGATAGGTAAGATGGAGGCGCTTTGGCCGCAATCAAGTGCTGATGGTCGCGTGCAGCTACCTCGCGCTCCTTGGGTTTTGTCCACTAAAGAAGAGCATATTGTGAAGCAAGTAGTCAAGTCTATCCGTACTCCAATGGGTATGATGCGTTCTCTCAGGTCTGCATTTTCTAAAGATGACCAATTTTCAGGGCTAAAATCCCATGACTGGCATAAGATATGTCATGCTTGTACTACTAATGGATTGTAATTGGTGTGCGCATTTTGCTATTTGGAGTGTAGGCGTTATTTATAATGCTTTCTCATTTGTGACAGTTTGTACTATGTGTTGCGATTGCAGGATGTCGTACTTTAGAAATACGCGGGGCCATTTACAGGTTGTTGACTTTGGTGCAATGGATCTCATAGAAGAAGATTAAGATGTCCTCTATTGAATCCACGAGGTAGAGAGCAGTGGAGACGGTCTGTCTCTTTGATAAATACCTGCCCACCAACATGCTCACGATACAAATCCACCTTCTAGTGCATCTTGTAGATGAAGTGGAGATTGCTAGACCTATCCATATGCAATGGATGTTCTTCTTGGAGCGCTTCATGAAAACCCTGAAAGGCTTTGTGCGACAACGAGATCAACGAGAAGGTAGCATGGCTAAAGGTTGGTTGGTGTATGAGGCGTTAGTACATATTTCACAATGGCTACCAATGGTGGATCCAGATAACAAAATGCTATGGTCGCTGAAGGACGATGATAGACAAACTAGAGATGTGGTGGTTGGAAATGGGATAGAAAAAAGAATGGATGCTACAATGGAGGAGACAGTGAATTACTCTTGTATCTTATACCATGCCTCTATGGAGACGTGGCTCACCAAGTACCAAATTGCTAGGCAAGACTGAGAGGAAGTGTGATTTGAATTCCGACGTAGTACGCGTCATCGACCGATTTGATATCCCGAGGGCATGGAGGAGATGCTGCAGTTCATGTCAACGCCATGGTTGCATGGAGCTTTGACTGCATCGTCTCGTGAAGGGACAGAGGTGTTTAGGATTTCTCATATCTATATTTTATATGTGACATCTAATTTGAGTGTTTCAATGTACAATACAAAATATATAGTGCAACGTGGTCACACGGACATCATTTTTTCGTGGAGCGTATTGACAAAATGTAATCCACAATGGACTGTGATATCATGGCAAGGTTCAAGCAAGAGAGCCGGTGACGAGCAACGGATCCAAACACGGTTATAGATGAGATGGAGTATTTTGGGAACTTGCAAAGTATTGTTATGATGAATTACCGTAGCTTCTCCATGATATTATTCAATGTGCAGTGATTCAAAGTGGTACTTGAAGGAGCTGGAGCAACAATTCGACGAGGTCCATCTGGATTTTTTGAAATAGATTCAAAAAAAAAATGGACGGATTTGCACGACACCTTTGTGTTGTCGGCCCATGGTGAACAGGTGCATGGACTCATTTGTTTGTTAATTGTATTACGACATGGTACATGTCACAATAGTTTAAACTCTCTTGTACGTGTTTGCGAACATGTAATCTTCTATCCAAACCCTCGACAACCTCGATGGTGGTATGTTATACCTTCAACTCCCCGAAGTGCGAGAGTATATGATCAAAGCGATGTTCCGAGCATAGATGAAGATAATATGCAAATAGAGGGGTTGATATTGAAAGGGGTGGAGGCCACCGAAAGCTTGGAGCCAGCATCAGCTAACAATGATGGAAATACAGGAGTCCAAGAATTCATTGAGAACAAGGTGGACTCATTCTTTTATGGTGACATGTATATCGACCTTCCAGTGTATGCGAAGTTGTGTCAGGAGATTGACATGGAACCATAGGATACTTCATACTTACTGGCATCCACTTAATTAATTCGTTGACCAATCTCTTATAAGGGTACATAAGATATGCATTTTAAGTGAGATCTTTTTTTAAGGATTTATATTACTGTGCTTTGTATGATTTAAATTGATTATTCTAACATCATTTTTTGTTTGTGTAGGTGACATTTTCAGGATGAGTCGAGGGATGAGCAATGAGGAGTTACACGATATCTTCACGCACATGTCTCCAGACTAGATCGCGAGATTCAGAGATATGGCAGACCATGAGCTATCTCGGTCTTCGTCAGGCCGCTCTGCTAGATCTACTTGAGCGTGACCGGATGCTTCAGCTTTGAGTAGATGAGCTCGACGGTCCAGACTTGGGCCAGAGGGAGGGAGTGCTTCAGGGTTAGGGGGATGCTGCAAAGATACAGAGGCAGTGAGCCCACGGTCGGCATGGGATACAGGTGTGACTCCTCGCTCTCGTGGCGGTTCCAAGGAGCATGGCTTAGGCTTAGGTGGATGCTGTGGAGGAACGGACGCGGTGTCTTCGTCTCGTCGTTCAGCTAGAGTTGCGTCACCTCTAGGATTTGTCACACCTATGGAGACATCTACTCCAGTTACTCCGGCTTTTGCTCAATCATCTGCAAGTGGTACCCCTATGGGTGCCACTCCGACAGATATTACCCCGGTCGGTACACCGGATACACAGGGGTCTCCTGGATATGCCCAAGAGCGTGGACGCAGATGGGAGAGGACCCATCTTAGGCATATTCCAGGGGGATATGCATATCTAGTCAATGATAGGTCAGGAGCCATCATCATGAATGATGAGGGAGGAGGGTGATGGCTCGCATGAGAGAGTTGTGCCAACAAGTTTTTCAGCACAACGTCTTAGATCATTGGAAGAATATACCGGAGGGGAGCAAGGACTACATAGTAGCATCCTTGCATGAGGAGTTTTCGATTCCAGCCTCAGTAGATAGATTTTCTACGGGCTAGATGATGGATTGCATGCATACATATATGTCACACAGACGATCCGATGTACGCAAGGCACTCAAGAGTGGGGCTACAAAGCCCGAGTGGTTAGACGCGGATAACTAGCGCCGACTGAGGGAGGAGGCTACAGATTCCCCAGGACATTGGAGTCAATAGCACGAGGTGGCGAGGGCACGACTTGAGGCCAGAGTGGTCCATCATCTTGGGAGTGATGGTCAGAGGACATATTTGGAGGACTTTGTAAGTTTTTCCTTTGTTTTTCTTGTTTATTTTTTTGCAATATCCTTTGTACTGACAATCATGTTTCTAACAGTTAGTATTTTGTTTTCTTTACAGCACTCCATTACAAATTGCGATCCAACCGGCCTTGAGACTCGATATGGAGAGAGGCATGGTCTCACTTCATTGATCAACCGATTGTATAGACGCGGCGGCCCTGTAAGTCACTCATCTTTCATTGTCTGTAGTTACCATGTTTAATTAGAATGCATTTATATTGTATGGTGAGCTGATGTGTTGTTGTTTCTTTTTTTGCAGAGTCCATTTGATGCCCCTCTGTGGTGGCGAGACGAGCTTTCGAATGGCGAGGATATGTAGCTTGCCCTTGGATCCCTGGAGCTCACACACCTTTATTTTTTGGTTGCCTGATCTGTGTACACATTCTCTATGCATTAGTGATATCTTGTCATGATTGTACCAATCGCTTTCATTATGGGATCATGTATTTATTTCATGTATCAGTGTTATGATTTCAGTATACTTTGTTTTTTTTTGCACGAGCATTGTACACAGTGCAGAAACTATTTTGTATTGTTACCGTTGCTGTTAGCGTCGAAAATTTACTGCTCGCGTCGTTATTTTCGTCACAAACTGTCAGTATCAGCGTCGCTATTGGCGTCGGTATTAGCGTCAACGCTATTGGCGTTGGTATTAGCGTTGCAAATACCGACACCAATAGCGACGCTGATACCGACGTTGATACCAAATTTTGCAATGCTAATACCGACGCCAATAGCGACGCTGATACCAACGCCAATAGCGATGCTGATACTGACTGTTCTATGGCGTTGCCAATAATGACGCTTTTTGCGACGGCGGGGGCAAATTTTGTTATTTACATTTTCGTCGCTTTTAACGTCCACCATAACAGAAACGAGGCATAGACGCGCAAAGTTAGGCACGTCTATCATTGCGTCTATATGCGCGTATAAAATAGCATTATTTAACCACCTAAAATTGGACCGAATATAATAAAGAAACCAGAGTTAATTATTTTTGCATTGCTCTCTAATAAATGGCAGTTCCTCCAGTTGACAAGCCTGATATAAGTAATTAGCGGCAAGCGACACAAACCTTATTATACAATTAGTAGTAAACATTGCATGTATCTCGTAATTTTTCTACTTGAAGATGATAAAAAATACTTCCTTTTTATTATGGAAAATTCAATTTAGCTTTAAACTTGACTATTGATTCTTGAGTATGCACATGTGCGTATGATATTTTCCATAGAATTAAGAACACACATTGAATCATTAAGTGAATTAAGTATGTTACAATGAATGATCCATTTCATCTTCAATGAGATCAGCCCTTGCTAAACTATCTACTTCTAGATCTATGTTACCAAGAGTAACGAAACAAATAGGTCCACCCCACTATCAGATGTGTTGCTATATTGCTCAATAACTTCATCATTATCAACCACATTATTGTCCTCTTCTGCTTTCCTTGAACATCCTCGGGAGGTTCATCTTGTACTATATCATGCATATCATCCATTATGGTGTCATCATGTATAACATCATTAATTGTTGGATTGTCATCTGCTATCTCTATGTCGGTAATATTACCATATATTGGTTTTGAACGATTAGATATAGGGATGACATACCACCATCGGTTATTGTTTACCACTGGATGATACACAACCTGTATTTGAAAAACAAAAACAAGAAACTTAAATACTTATTATATTGTGTATATGTATCACATGTATACATATAAAAAATTTAGCTTTAACATATATACCTGCTCGCATTGTTGAGGTAGTACTAATGTGTCATTCTTGTTTTGGTGAAATTTTGTAGAGTCAATGATTACAAAACCACTTGGATGACGCTTGATTGTGCAATGCTCACCATTCGTTACCACTTCCTTAAACCACTTCACATCTAGTACATATATAAAGAATCATATGAAGTCAAGCTTCAGAATATCTTGGATCAAGCCACAATAACCTTCCATGGTACCATTGGCATCCTCGAAGTGAGCAAGGACACCACAATCTTGGATATTTCTCTTTTCATCTATACGTTGAGTTCGAAGATGTTTACCCTCACACCAAATAGCATTGAATAATGTGCACTAGTAGTAAAAGATTAAGATCAAACAGGTCAATTTATTATATAAAATATAACTAGAAATAAATTAATTGATACTATGTCTCACCTTTGATAAGCAACCTCGTGTGTATTCCCACTCTTCTTGAGATATATTAATTTCCTCCTCTTTTTTCATTCTCCATTTTCTCATGTAACCAGTCTATATCAATATGACGTGGGAGCGCATTTAGATGATCTAGAAATGAGACATTACGCGCATATCTGGTGCGAAATACTTATCTTTCTCTTTTTCTTCTTGCCCTTGCTTCATTATATTGTGTCACCCATTTGATCATTACATCACTATTGAGCTCACAAAAACTATTTAACTTACGAAGTTCTTCTTTTGTTAGCACTTTACTCATTCCTTTTCCTTGAGGTAATATAGAGGTCATCCTCAAGTCTTCATCGCTTTTCCATAGTCGTGGTTGAGAGGGGTTCACTTCAGCAAGATATTCAGAGATATAAACAAGGGATGATTGCACTAACCAACCCCCAACCATGCTTCCCTTAGGCCATACTTTTTGCCTCACAAAATCTTTCAAGGTTTTCATGAAGCGCTCAAGAAAAAACATCCACCTTGCATGAACTGCCCCACAAAGTGCGATCTCATCAATCAAATGTACAAGTAAATGTAATTGAGTAGTCAAAATGGAGTGAGGAAAAATTTCCTCCACCAAACAAACCACCTCAACAGATAATACTCGAGCATCTTGCAATGTGTTTGGATCAATTTCCTTGGAGCTCACGTATCTGTTAGGATATATTTGACAATTATTTATTTTTATGTAGAAATTCAAAGAGGTTCACTACATGATGTATGGAATATATAATGAAAAAATACAATTTATACACACCTCACAAGCTCTCCCATCTTGTAAATGATATCATCTACATCTTTGGATACACAATGGGATACGCTAGTAGGAAGTACGAACTGAATGTAAATAATATTCATAGATCAAATGATTAGTAGAGGAAAAAGTCATCATACCCCAAAGTTTACACAAAGTTACTCCACTAATTACTATATTCATGGTTAGAGATACCCTTACTTGAATCATTTTGTGCCAATCGTGGGACTTCAAACCAGATAGTTGCTCCACACCTCTTTTTTTTCTTTATGAAGGCTCCCTTGAGATATCTCATACATCCTGTGGGTGTTCAAAAGCTACATATTTGTTCATTCACTATTTTTTCATTGTTCTTTGACAACATTCAAGGTGCATGGGGCAACTCAATCTTTCCTCTAGATCCAATACGTGGCCACGCTCGTCTCATGCGACCAATATTACGTAAATCCTCCCTTACATTGACTGAATCACGAGCCCCTATCAAGTGATCCCATAATGTAGATACAACATTTTTGAATATGTACATGGGGTCCAACAGGTGATTGACCTTGAGTTCAGTCCAATATGAAAGACGAAAAAATATAGAAAACCTAACAAACAAACAATATATCATGTAAACAACTCATCATGCTAAATACTTTAAAGTCAATCGAGAGAAATATACTTCTTACCGACTCATGCCAAGTGAAGGGTGGTTGTCAGCATTAATCCATCTCTCCTTAGAATCTCGAATGGTTAGAGATTGTGGAGTCATTCCATTAGTAGGGAGAACATATTTGGGATGGTCAACAGGAAGAAATCGATGATGATTGTCATAGATAACCTTCTTTAAATGTGCCGGCCTAGAGAAAACTAGAGAGGGACCGCAAATAGGACATGCAAGATATCCTGATGTGGTTAAACCTAAACAAACAAGTGAATTAATAACATGCAATTGATTCAAGTCTTGAATTTCAAATATAGAGTTATATACATGTACCTGAACATTCTCCATATCCTAGAAAGTCATGCATGGTCCACAACAACATGGCCTTCAAAGTGGAATCTCTAGAGGATGCAGATGCACTTGTATCTTGCACCTCAATACATTTCCATAACATTTCTAACTCTTCAATCAAAGGCTCTAAGTAAATGTCCATGTTTTTTACCTTGTGCTTTCCAGGAATCAAAAGGGACAACATTACATGTCCCTTTTTAATTGCCATGGATGGAGGAATATTATAGTTCACCAATACCACTGGCCATACACTGTATGATGTGCTTTTGATGCCAAATGGATTGATTCCCTCCATACGTAAACCAAATCTCAAATTTCTTAGCTCTTCTTTGAAAACAGGCCACAAATTGTCTATATGTTGCCATGTCGGTGTGTTTGCAGGGATCCTTCATTTTCCATCACTTGAATGATAACTAGCATGCCATGACATGAGCTTTCCAATAGACTTACACTTGAACATAATTTGGAACATAAGTTGAATACGTGGAACAATAAAAAAATATCGCAAAACCTTACGAGGCACATCCATTGACTTCATCTCCACTTTCTATCTTGATTCACCACAAATAGGACACTCTCGTACGAAGTCATGAATCCCACGAAATAAGACACAATCATTGACACATGCATGGATCTTGACATAATCGAGGCCTCCCAGAGATGTCAAGTAATGTCTTGCTTGCTCTCTCTTAGTTGGCAATTTGTTTCCTTTTGGAAGCATTTGTGATAATAACCTATATATATTTTTAAAAGTGAGTTAAAAAACCACCAACATATATTTGTGTCTGGTTTCAAAATAGAACAATTAATATTATGATTCATAAGCCAAACTGAATTGATACCTACTTTAATAACGCATTCAAACTGACATTACTCCATTCATAAATTGTTTGCAAGTTAAGTATATTGAGGGACGCATGAAGTGTTAGCTATATATAGTCTATCTATATATAGCGCCCCTGTTAGCTATATATAGTCTGTCTATATATAGCACCTCAGGTCCCCTCTATATATTCCTATCATGTGTGCTCAATTAACACACTTCTGGGGTTCCACTTCCAGTGTCTCGTGTCTCTCTTCTCCTCTCTCTTCCTCCGTTCCTCGTCTCCCTCACTCACTGTTCAACACGAAGAACGGAGCACATACAACCTTCATACAACAGAGTAGATGATGCTACGTATAGTGGGTCATCTGGCTTCATAGAGTGACCTTCTCCCTGAACTGGTTGCGAAAATAGATCCTGTACCATGTTGTCCAAAATCTCATCCTCTACAACTTGATGGGGCATTTCATGAGGGTTACTATCATGGTCGTCAGTCTCCACTCTTCTTGAAGACTTTGCCTCCTCGCGTCGACGTTTTGTAGTCTCAACGCCTGGGAGGGAGTATCTGAGGATGTGGCACTGCATCCTACTCAACCACAAAAGGGAGTTACATGTACGTTGATCTATATTGAGTAACATAGACTAGTATCTTAGTATTAAAAACAATGAATACCGGTGATTTTTCTCGGTCCCATTCTCCATACATGCTGAGGTGTGACATTGCAACTCGACGTGCTCAAAAAATATACCCTCGACAACAATAACACATGCATTTAATTTTTCGTCGTAGCCATGCATCTGTATTATGAAGACATAATGTTTCATCCTCACTTGAGGATGTGCTCATTGACTCATCAGCATGCACCGCATTAGGTGAGGATGACGACATGATTAAACCTAATTTATGACAACATCAAATTTGTTATTAATATGTTTACATTAATTATTCTAAGATATTCAATTTTAAATACACAAAACTTATCATAAATACATAAAAACTTATGATAAGAACTTACTATCAAAACTTATCTTAAATACAAAAACTTATGATAAAAACGCAAGCATGCTAAATCCGCATCTATATTTGCGTCCAACTATGCATCTACATCTGTATCTATCTGCATATCTAACTCCACGTCTATTAGCGCATTTACGTAAATTTAGACCCGCATATATACACAAACATCAAAATTCAAAAGATACAAGCGACTTATTTTCAAACTGCGCCTTTCCTATATTTTTTGTGTGTTCTGAAGCTTGAGTTCAGCCGACATGCAATCTACCTCCACTAGTCTCTTCATGACTCACCTCTTCTTTCACTTCAAAGAGACAAAAAGGGAAAGAAGACAGCTAAAGAGAAGAAAGCCAAGGAGAGGAAGAAAGAAAGAACAAAAGAGAAGAGAACAAGAGGAACAACAGGCAAAGAGAGGAGACAACAAGCAACAAGCATTAAAGAAGAAAAACTCACCAAGGAGAGGAAGAAGAGGAAGGAAGCAGCACCACCACTCGTCCACACCAAAGGCCCAAGATGAGTCCTCTCTCTCTCTCTCTCTCTCTCTCTCTCTCTCTCCCTCCCTCTCTCTCTCTTTCTATATTAGGATCTATGATTGAAGTTTTTATATCACAAATAAATCATGGATGGCGGTTGTCGGATTGAGAGTAGCCGACTTTCGCGCGTTTCACAGCACGTGTAGATTCCAATGCAGACGCAGACATAGACGCGCAGCTGTGTTTGCTATCATCGCGTCTGCAGTCGCGTCTCCAAGTGCATGTATTCTGCATCTCAAATGCGAGAATACACGTGCTCTGCCCAGAAGCTTTGACTTCAAAGACGCATCTGAGAGCGCGTCTATTCTGCATCTCAGACACGAATATACACATGCTCCGCCCAGAAGCTTTGACTTCTGGGAAGCGTCTGAGAGCATGTCTATTCTGCATCTTAGACGCGAATATACACGCGCTCTGACCAGTAGGTTTGACTTCACGGAAGCGTCTGAGAGCGCATCTATTCTACATCTCAGACGCGAATATACACGCGCCAGCTCTCATAAAAAACAAGTTTTTATTTCTGGAATTGTACGAACATGTTACATAATAGTATAGTTTACACAATATTGTAGTTTAGCAAATTTGTCTTATTCCTGTGTTTTGTTTGCAGATGTTGTCTCCTGGTTCATCTAGCAATGACCCAGATTTGGAGCGCATGAATGATACATTGGGCTTGTTCAATAGAGGGGTCAATGCTTTTTTTGGAGGTTTTCCTAGTAAGGAAGACTTCATAGGAGAGATGACTAGACACCTTGGCCGCTCTCCCACAACAAACGAGGTGTTCAGCGTCATGTCTGGAATGCCTTTGACGTCTTTGTCTGGCACTGCTTTCCAAAAACCAAATGTCCAAACTCCAATTGCAGATACTCCACGTGCAGTGCCTGTACATGCATCGGCTGAAGCACAAGCGTCAGTCAACGCACGTGCATTTGCGAAAGCACGTGAATCCAGCGAGGCAGAGGGTAGTCGATAGAGAAGGAGGAGGGAGAGTCGAGGGGGAGGACGAGGCTTGTGTGGGGGTTGCCTAGGAGGTGACGAGTGATCACCCTCACCAGAAAATCACGTAGAGGAGCCTGTGCGCCAATACTATAGAGTTACAGATAGTGGTTGCATCTTCCATGATGATGAAGGAAGGGATGTAATGGCGTACACGAGGAGCGTCGTGCATGCGACGTGTAAAGATTGTTTCGTTTACTTCAAGAATCAGAAAAGCGGCTTGTGGCAGGAGGTGTTGAGGGTAGTCCATAGGAGGTACCCAAATCTTGAGGGTCAACGATTCTCGGATAATTGGGGACAGACAAAAGTGAGGGATTTGCTTCACAACAAAAGATCCCAGCTCATGATATGCACCAGCGAGTCATTGCGGAGACAAAAGGAGCGGTGTGGAGCCTATAGCCAACCACCTATGTGCCACCGCATAGAGTGGAAGAAAGCCAAGAAGAAAGCAGCAGATGAAGTGAAGAGTCGCCAGCACGCAGAGGCACGACGCATCCAAATGGAAACCATGGGATCGTTGCATTACGGATCGGGCGGCAGAGAGTCGTGGGAGGCAGAGTTTGTAAGTATATTTTGATTTCTAGTTTTTTAAAATTTATATTTTTTTCAATTCTTTATATAATTTGTTCTAATACATTGTGTCTCATAATTGTTTGTATATATCATAATTGTTTTGTAGACTACTATCGTTGGTAGAATACCTACTCCTAGAGAGGTAGGTTACCATTGAGGCCATAACCGCGCAGCCACATGGCTTCACTTCTATGAGGAGGGTCTCATCACTGAGGAGCAATACAACCGGGCTATGAGGATTCGACAGCTATAGGAGGTATGTTTTTCTTACTTTCCTATTAAAAGTATAGCTAATTAGAACTTTTTCTTTGCAATTGTACGTAAGCAACCTTGATCTTTTGTGTGTGTAGGCGAACCCCGATATGGAGCATAGTGAGGAGGGTTATAGCGACACTAGTAGCGATGGTGGTGCTAGCGAAGATGTTTCTTCTTCAGATTCGTAGAGGAGCACCATACCTCCTCTATGGACTTGTTTCCTTGTATATCTATTATTCATCTTTGAGCCTACTGCTTGCGGCCACGCTTTAGGTTGCAAGCACTTAAACTCCCCATGTAAATGCATTTTATATATAATGAATACATGGATTTTTTTTTTCAATTCTCATGCCTTCAGATCCATTATGTTTTTCCCAAATGCACAATTTGATGTATGGGAGGGGCAAAAAAAAAACCAAAGAGTGCTCTCTGGTTTTTTTTTTCCAATTTTGTGCTTCACGTCTATTTGCGCATCTAAATTGCAAAAAATGCACGTCTATACTTGCATCTAGAATGCAGAGTATACGCGCCTATACACATGCTATATAATTCAAATTAATAAAAAGAAATTGAATATATTTTTTAAAAAATGAGATTTTTGGTTTTGCGTTCGCGTCTATTGGCGCATGTAAAAGCGCGTCTATGCATGTGTCTATGTGCCCGTCTAATCTTCCATGTAGACGCGCTTGTAGACGCACAAAAGAAATTAAATAAATAATAATTTTGGTTTTCGTATGCACGTATATTAATGCGTGTATATGCGTCTCTAGAGCGCGTCTATTGGTGCGTGTGGATTTCCTTATACATGCGATTATAGACGCGAAATGGTACACGCACAAATAGATGGGCTTATAGACGCACACGTAAGATTTTCTCTTAATTCAAAAATCGCTTCTAAAAGTGCATCTAAGAGGCCTTTTTGTTGTAGTGGTCGGTATAAGGCCTATATCTTGTAGTGAAAAAAGAATGTATTTTTCCTTTGTGTCCTTTATATCACAATCCTAACTTGAGTATGTCTCAGGTGCTTCAAGTGGCTCAAAAATGAAATGCTCACTCCAAACCATGAAAATGAGCATATATGTTTCATTGTTAGTAGGAATAAAAGTCATTTAATGCAATTAGCCTTGTGCATGTAATTTGAGAGAAAAAAAATATTGCTCATCTCAACAAAAAAAAAAGTGGGTTCTACAACATAAGATTGTAATCACTAAATTGGTTAGAAATCTCATGACAAAAGAGACCACATTAAAGTTGAGATCTTTTGAGAGACATGCAAGATCTTGAATAGTCTCCGGTCAGTTATTGAAAAAACATATTTAAAGGGTGATACAATTATTGTATTAGGTTGAATACAATATATAGAACAAGAAAGAGATCCCATTAGAAAATTGCTGAGAAGTGTCATGACAAAAGAGACCACGTCAAACTTGGGATGTTTTGAGAGAAAGAGAAAAGTAAGGTCTTGAACAATCTCCAATAAACTAATGATAAAATATACTCAAATGCTGAAACAACTAATGTTTTAGGTTGAGTCCAATATGTAGGACATGAGAGGGATTTCATAATGAGACACATGATTAGCATTTGAGCACCCATGGAAATGATGAATGCTACAAGAAATTCATGTCATGAAAACTTCTCTCTTTTGTGAAATATAACTAAGCTCAGAGATTAGGGATGATCTCTATCTTAAGAAATGTAGTGATTTCAAACTAAACTTTTCTATCACCTTGCTATAATCAAGTATCTTTGCTCGCATAGAGTTTATTATCAAGACATTTCATAAAATTGATAGATGGCATAATTAAAAATACAATATTTTCATGTAGAACACTCATTGTAATGAGAAGTGATAAAATTTACTTTCAAATCCTTTGTATCACTTACCTTTTTCCCAAGTCCTTCAACCTTCTAATGGATGAATCACTCAAAACCATGAAAATTGACACATTCATCTTGTTATTTTCATAAATAGAAGTCATTTATTACACTTACCTTGTGTGTGTAATTTGAGAGAGAGAATTTTCTTATCTCAAGAAATAAAAAGCAAGAAATGGTTGTTTGACTTAGGGTACAAGTGATCCATGTACTTTTCAAAACTCTCTTCACAAAGGAGATTGCATCTCTCATAAGCAAAGGCATGATCAAAATATGAAAAACCGTCAAAATGATCCATGTGACAAAAGTTGTGTGGTATAAATGCCTTTGCATGAAGGATGATTGAGATCAAAGATGGAGAGCAAACAAGAAATTTGACAATAATTACTAGAAGCAATGCATACGATGAGACCTAGGAAGATTGTAAAAAATTGATTGTGGCTTTCAAGCTTACTCAAAACTTTGTGTTGTTGTATTGAATTAGAATCCAAATACACAACACAAGCAAGAGTCATCAAACCCATGAAGCAATACACCCAAAACCTTGTGAAAAAAAAGCAAAGGAATGTCATGAAATGCAATCAAGGTGTAATGAACACACACACGCACACACACATGCATGCATATGCGCATATGCATGCACCCACCCACCCCGCCCCACACACACACGCACGCACGCACAGGCACACACTGAGTGTGTGTGTGTGTGTGTGTGTGTACTTTTCTAAAGGCTATAATTCTCAAAGGACTTGAATTTTGAAGTAAAAGGTTGATTTGATTGCAACCAAGTCTATGAATTGTTATCCTTATACACATGCACACACATGCACACACAAACCCAATTATCCACAATGAGAGGACTAAGAACGAGAAAGTGCTATCGAAAGAGAGATAGAAGGTCAAGTGAGATCTAAGTTATAATAATTACCCCTAAAAGATTTAGAGCAACATAATTTTATTTAAAATTGAATTATGTATTTTGGAAAATTATTATTCCTACTTTTTGTTCTAGTGAAAGTTGTGGATCAAAGTGATCACTATGCGATTAGGCAGCCCAATAAGTGAGACATGCAGGTGATGCTTGAACTATGGATAGTTTTGGGGAATGAGTAGGATTTTTAGGATTTGAAGGAAAAGATGACTAGCTATGTAGTATAAGCATTTGGAGCATGAATCCCCTCAAAGTAATGAACACCTCACTCCTAGATATTAACATGTGGTGAAGGTAGAAACCACCAACATTAGTGTATGCTTATCTCTCTCATAATGTAATCCATGTGTATAAAGTCTAAGTACTCAAGCTTGGTTCTTTCACATGCTAGGAGTTGTTAACAACTTTAGAGACACGTGGATGAACGCATCATTAAACTACCTTGTAAGTAAAGTAAATAGCCCCATAGTTGTACTCCCTATGAAACTAGTTCCACTCCAATCATTTAGAAATTAAAATCATAACACCCTAGCGTTTCAATATACATACAACAATGAGAAGCTTACTAGAAAGGTGTCTACCATTGAAAGCTTTACATGCAGCACTAGTTAAAACCTACTTAATGCATATGTGCCACTCTCCATATATTCTAGTACTAACCGAGATTAATACATACCAATCATATATTAACATAGCCATAGTGTAACGTTGATTTGTGTAAATTACACTTAATTGGACATGGTAACAATTCCAAGTTGACTTGTATACATAAAAGAGCAAAGAGAGTAAAGATTTGCATAAGAACGGCTATTTAATATTGTAACATAATGTGGAATCTACTTGGCACATTGTTGTACTTGTCTACACGCACATCTACTTGCTAGAAACCATCACATACAAGTTGCCACTGAGGTCTTGTAACATGAATAGTTCTTATGTCAAATCAAATCAAGGGACCACACACGAAGTCTAAAGGTCCGAATACATGAAAGTATTTTGTGATATACTTGTGGTTGAAAAGGAAACACAAACGCCCAAACTGTAGCATGGACTCTCGAGTCTCAATCCAGGAAAGGAAAGTGGCTTAAACTCATTTGTTTAATCAGACGAAAGCAAGAAATTTCTATGCATGTATTTCTAAGGTGTCCATTGTGCAATGAACTCAATCGAAGGCTCAGTCATTCTCTTCAACATGTAAGGAAACACAACAACGTGCTCTATTCAGCAGTATAATACTCATGTGGATCTACCGTGAGGGATCACTGGATCTCGGCTTGTTACGTCTCGTCTTGTCGTTGCAATATTGTAACATTTACAGACGGCACAACTCGCGTTCCCCGCTCGCCAGCCCTGGACCACCGCTTCCTAACTAGAGAAAGTTTCAAACACGATACATTATGTTCGAACATGAGACGTGGTGTTCGATTCCTCAAAGAATAACGGATTCCCTCTCTCTTCCGTTAACGTACAAATGTTAACAGCCGCACTGTTGACACCGTCATTATTTCAGCTGATATATTATTCGTGAGTAGAATAACTGATCAATCTAGGACAGCACTGTGCTTAATTTTGTGTGTCCCATTTGCGATGCTTACCTGGCTCCAACCGTTGCTCAGATTATTGAAAAGCTCCGGGATTCCTGATGTAGTACAGAGTCCACTGTGCAGAGGATGTTAACGCAGGTTTTATCGATCATATTCTACTGAAGCCAAGGCGACTTCTCCATCCCAACATGGAAAGTTGGAATTCATCAGCCGCATTTATAAATATGTCCAAGAAAGTTCCATTTTCCTGACCCATGGGCATTTATAAATATGTCCAAGAAAGTTCCATTTTCCTGACCCATGGGCCATATGATTATATCTAAGGACGTCTGATTTCGGAATTAACCACTCTCTCCAAAGAGACCGAACACATGCCGTGTAGAACAATCAATGTTTATATTACTGTTAGTGAGCAGTGAAAAGTCGCTGTTTCCGATTGCAGACTACTCGATTCTCGAGTATTAGCCTCTACCTTTATACGCATAGTGGTACCAGTCTGCAAGAGGTAGATCATTGTCCTCTATATAATCCAATTGAAGCAGGATCCACTCGGACATAATATGGTGGAGATTTTGTCAGGCGCGGGAGGCCTCTGAATATATAACTGAGAACGATGGGCCGAGGAGCGGGCGTGCACAAGTGTTGCGACAGACAGAAGCTCACGCGCGGCCTTTGGTCGCCTGATGAGGATGCCAAGCTCATCGCCCATATACACAAGCATGGAGCCGGGTGCTGGAGCAGGGTGCCCAAGCTTGCAGGTCAGTGCAATCCTGATAATTATAATTAGAATTAGAACTATGTACTATAAGTTTCTGACATGTTTATTGTATACTGAATCGAGCTGCATGGTTGCAATTTCATAATGTAATCTATCAGCTTAAATGGTTAGCCAATTTCAACATCTGTATCCCGAAATCTGGATTGCCAGTTGTAACCTCTCCGATCTCTGATTCGCGAAAACATCGAGCTCAGAGTTTAATAGATCACCGTTTCTCTGACTTGCGAAAATAGTGCCCTGGGAGGTCTTTAATCCGTTGGTGTTTAATACAGGACTTCAGCGTTGCGGCAAGAGCTGCAGGTTACGGTGGATCAATTACCTGAGACCAGATCTTAAGCGGGAAATGATGAGTGTGGACGAGGAGAGCCTCATCATTAAGCTCCATGCCATCCATGGCAACAGGTATCACATATTTGTTTGGCAGTTCGTCACGGATTCCCGGTATCCGACTGAATCAGCTTACTTACAATGTTGATTTATTGTTCACGCTGATAGGTGGTCGAGAATAGCGGCGCAGCTCCCTGGCCGAACCGACAATGAGGTCAAGAATTTCTGGAACTCCTTGGCTAAGTCCAAGAATCATCAGTCCCACAAAGAGCAACAGCGTCGGACTAGCGAAAAGAAGGAGACTAAGGGTATCGAGAAGAATCAGATAACCTCATCAATCTTCCCCTTCTCATATTACAGGGTATGGACTCGATGGTAGTCACCGGAAAATATATGTCTGACTAAAGATAATCGAACGACACTCTAAAAGTCAATAAGTACTTATAACACGGCTCTAATAGTGGTTGTTGCAGAATGATGTTAGGACCTTCAACGATGATAGTTCAGTGCCTCTACCTCCGGTGTACTGTGAGCTGGAGACAAGAAGCTGGATGTCATCACGAGAAGATAGCTGCGATGCAGTATCTGGGGCTATTCATGCACTAAGCAATCCTCCAGTAATATTTCCGGATCAAGTGCATTCAAATGTTCAAGAATCTTCTTCCACGGTACTCGATTTTCTGCATCAATCCAGCCACCTCCTCATAGAACGAGAAATTGAAGGTTTGAGAGCTATGCTAATCTCGTCTGATTATAAATACACTGAACGGGAGGTGCTTAACTCACAGCATAACGATGCGATGGCTTATGATTATATCAAGCAGAAGAGCACCTCGGCCAATAATATAGCTGAAGATAGTCAGACTAGCTGGCTATCGACGTCTATGGACTTGCAACAAGCAGACCTACACGCTTGTCGTTCGTTGGCCAATAATTGCATTAGTCCTATCAATAGTAATTACAGTCAACCATTTAGTGACAGTCGTTCAGTTATCAACGGTAACTCCAGTCAACATGGTTCCATGCTAGCTGAGCTCGAAATCATCTACGAGTACCATAATACAACATACAATTCGTACAGCTTACATTCTCTATGATTATTGGTCAAATCGTGCTAACCCTATCATGATAGCTTCATGTGACACTGACATATGGGTCAAACTATGTTACCCGTATCATGATAGGTTCATCTGACACTGACAGCATCCAACAAATTTGAACTCTCATGAATGCTTGTCCAGCTATGTGTTGGAGAGATTTTAAAGTATATCCCTCAACTAAGAGGAGGCAAAGCGGCTGTGAGATATTCTCGCTAGCTGCGCCTGTAAACATGCTAGGAAGGAACTCAATGACAATCATTTATTCAATTAGTATGCTAATATCATTCGTGGGCTGCAAGAACGGTTCATTCGGTTTGACTGCAGAGAAAAACCCTGTACCAGGGCGATACACAGCTCTGTCTAAAGAAAGAATTCACTCCAACCCTAAGAGGAGTGTGCAATTAAAATCTAAGTTTGGTTCAGAACTAAGTTTCAGAGAATATGCGACCTGTATTATGCTGCGCAAACATTGTTGTTTGGCCACTTAAAGCTCGGATCATCAAAAGACGCTACTTGTTTTTCTTCAAATTTTGTCCCTCTCTCTGCGCCCCTCCCCCCTTGCTAAGCAAGGGTGCTCGTGATGTCCTGCCCCTTAATGGACTTTAGTGTCTCGCTCTCCACGTTTCCCACCTCCTAGCCCTCTGTCCATCATTCCTCCATCCATCCAGTCCTCTCTACCCTTGGACTTTAGTTTCTCGCTCTCCACGTTTCCCACCTCATAGCTCTTTGTCCATCATTCCTCCAACCATCCAACCCTCTCTACCCATGTTTCGTATGGAGAGGTTTCCTTGAGGGAGGAAGAGAGAGAGAGAGAGGTAATTCATTGGTAGAGAAAGGATCAAGGCTTGTGTAAAAGCTGCATGTATGAAAATTTATTAAGAGTGCCTTCACGCCACGAGTTCCACAGAGGAGGAAGGGAGGAAGAGAGAGAGAGGTAATTCATTGATAGAGAAAGGGTCAAGGCTTGTGTAAAAGTTGCACCTATGAAAATTTATTAAGAGCATCTTCACGCCATAGTTCCACAAAGGACCCACATCAATTTGGCTGATTTTTTAGACCTTCACACAATGTGTTGCGTTACACATCCAAAAAGAAGGATGGAGGATTCATTTTCCTAACTTTTGCCTGGTAAGGAAAAGTTACCCTACTTTCCCATTTGTTTCCAATATAGAGGAATGCCTATCAGAGGTTCTCCTTCCCTACTCAATGCAACCTTTCCCTTCTCAAAAGATGGTTCAACCTATTGGCGGCTCATCATCACTTGCAATAGGAGGTGTGTGAAGCAACTCAAACACCTTGGGGAAAGGTGGTGAAAAAAACCACATCTTCAATTCCATGGCACACAAAACACACAGGAGGTTGTTGCAAACCCTTTGTGTGAAGCTCCTCTAAGGGGATATATATTCAGACATGTATTTCGATGGACACTCCAATGTATATTCTCACAAATGCAAAGCAGTTACAAAATGAAATGACTAGAATTCACGTGCATGCCACCTCCTTTTGGTACCTCCACCTCTCAAGATTTTCCTACGTCTCATTGGTTTGGATCAAGCCACCTACGCTCCTCTTATCGATGTTGTAGACATTACATGCCCTTTGAATAAAGTTTGGCTGGGTGTTTCTCAATTTATGTTTCTGTACAATCACTCAAAAACCTATCACTAGGAGATGCTTGTGGAAACTCATCATGGAGACTATGGATGATATATTCTTTCAAAGTGGCGCCTTAGCTTCTCCATTTTTTAGCAATTCTATGTCTACATCCTTGCATGATAAGTTAGCACAACTTGGCAACAATGACTCTCTTGCCTTTGTAATTCATGTCCAACTAATATTTTCATTGAGTGAACAAGAGGAGTCATAGGTTACCTAAGTTTCCTTAGGAAAGTGGTCCCCCTCCAAGAGAAGGTGAATGTGGTTAAGAGGTTATGGTAGAAGGAGACATTGATGTCCTAATGTTTGGAATGACTGAACACAACATTCGTGGCCTTTTCGTCGAGGTTGAGGAAAAGGGGAAACATTGTCATGAGGATGAAAGTCTAATGAGATTGAAAACTCTAAAGGAGAACATCAATGATTGCATTGTAATTGTATGCCTAAGGAAGTGAAGTTTGAATTGCCTATGTTTATGTTGAATACATACTATTATGAATATGCATCATGAAGATTAAGTTTGTTTCACACCTTAGTTGGAATGCAAAGTATCATGAGTCTTTAGTGGAGAATAAAGTGAAGTCATTTATCACCGTGGAGAGTTGTTTTGTGCTTGACTAAAGAAATGATGAGCTATAAATCAGCCTCTGTGATTTTTGCCACCTTTTGCAAGCTATTGTTGCACAGTGCCAATAGGGCAGAGAAAAAGTAAATGAGAGAGCAATAAAGAACATACTAATTGAGCTTACTATGTCTTATATGCTAGAAAAGCAAGGCAAGATTAGGGAGAAACAAACCTTTGAGTGCTTGCGGCATGATGTATGTGTTTTCTCACTACTTTGAATAGATTTGAATAGGGATTTTATATAGTCTACTACTGTGCTCAAGGATCTATCACTATTCTATATCTAAAGATTTGTCTTGGCTATCACAATAGAGGGATATTGTGGACTCTTTTGATGCATCTTCCTCTATAGTTGAAGTATGACACAAAATTGATAGTTTGGACTAGAAGGGTATTTTGGGAAGTCAAAACATGGATTTGCATGTCTATAGATTCCCAATTATTAGTATGAATATAGGCATGTTGTTGGGCCAAAAATCATTGTTTAATGTTTAAACTCATGAATGGTATACCATAATACTTATGGATTGAATAGAATCAGGTTTATATTGAGCTATAGTCTTAGATCTTAGTTTATATCATCATGCGAATATTTTATATGGTTTGGGCTTAAGCTTTTATGCCATATCATGATCTATAGCTGTGGTTCTTATATATATTGGATTTCAATTATTCCATAGCATCTTGTTCTACAAATTTTATTCTCTTTACACTTTGAGCCCTTATTACTAAAGTCTCTATGGCTTCTCTAAATACAATCTAAATGCCTCAAAATAGCATAATTCAAATATCGGTATTAGGTGATTGAGAAGCTTGTAAAGTAAGAATATATGAGGAGTTTGTGGATCACAAATACATATGTTTAGATAAAAGGGCTCAAGTATAAAATTGTAAATATAAAGGTTAAACCTATTGCACTACCAGCTCTTCCTCACACCTAGGAGAAAATTGAATTAGCTTCACATCACCTGAGATACGTGAAGAAGATTTATCACATTAGTTTAAAGTAGATTCTCTTAGGGAAGTAAAGATTGGATGTGAGGATTTTCTTACATGTAGAGAGAAGTAGCACTTTATGGATATGCTATATGTACATGATAGAGTATTCAAATTTTAGCCTAGGTAGCATTATCCAATCTGAATAATGGTTTCTATTTGAATAATATCTTGTTATTTATGGTTTTCCCAAATAATGGTCAAGTGTCCAAATAAAAAGTGTTTTGATCGAAAAAGTTTTTGATCAAAAAGCTTTCAATTCAAAGTCTTTCCATTAAAAAATAATTTCTATAAGTACCATTTGCAAACCATTTCAATAGTTCAATTTTTTTTGAATTTATTGATTTCTTCCTTTTGCCTCTCTTGACTGTCATCTCATAGCTACCTTTGACTTGGGGGTAATTTTCTTTTTAAAAGAAATAATATATATATAATTCTAATATGATATTTAATTATTTTAATTTTTCAATTTTATTTGGAGTTGTGAAATGCTTTTATTGTGTGAGATCTTTGTCACACACTTCAAAAGTATACAGTTTATATTCAATTCTAATTTTTATATGTGCTAGAGGCTTGTACTCACACTCATAGCATAGGTTTCAAACATAATTTTTTTAACAATTGCTAGTATTTGAGACTCACACTCACATTGTGATAGTAAGTTCAAGCAATAAAACCTTCATTCTCGCATGGGTTGGAGGCTTGACTCATACTCCGTGAATGAATTAAAACTATCGGATGCTTGTATTTGTGTTGTCTAGACAATATATTATTTTTTAAATTTAAATTATTATTTTGAAATAATTTTTTGTATTTGAGTTTATCTCATACTTCAAAAGTATTAATGTTATTTCTTATTGTATAATAATTTTGTTTTGTGGGACATTTATCACTTAAAATGTATTATTTTTATTTTTCATATATATTAATTTTCAATTTTCCTATTGTGTTAGAGGATTACCTTGTAGTTCAAAATTAGTTTTTAATTTAGTATGTCTTTCTATGTGTATTAGAGACTTTCCTCACACTCTAGAATTGAGACATTAGGATGTTTATTTGTGCTCTGTATTAGAGACTTACACTCATACTCATAGCACAAGCAAAATACTTACTTACATTTGCTATTGTTAGTATTTGAGTCTTATAGTAGCAATACAATAGTAAATCCAAGTAATAAAACATTTGTGTTTGCATGTGTTAGAGACTTTGCCACACTAAAAAATGAGTTAAAATTTGGCATTTATATTTGTGTAGTGTTAGAGTCTTGTACTCACACTCACAATACAAAGGGTAGACTTGTACATTTGCTAGTACTAGTGTTATCTCGGCTAGCATTCGGTCCTACATTAGTTAGAGAATTGTAATAGTTCGTCAATTGCCATAGTTACACAAGCATTTGAGTGAAAAGCTTAGTCTACATTGTATGACAAATTTGAGACTTAGGATTCTTGTACTTAGGTTTTGTTTGATTATAGGATACTTGCAAACTTTAAACTAAAAGGAAAACAGAAGTTATTTATTATTTTTAATTTTTATTCAATTAAATTAATAATTTGATCATATTATACTTATATAAGGATTATTGTTAGTTTCTTTAGATCATGGTCGAAGTTCAAGAACCTACAACGGCACCTAAAGTATAGAATATTAAACTACATTCATTATTAGGATTTAATCTTCTCCTAAGAAAGATGGATTTGAGGTGAACCAATGAGAGGAGTATTAGGCATATTTACTGCACTCCTCTCTCCACCTTTGATCTAGAAAGGGTGGCTTTTCTTAAAAGATTCATGGTTTTGTGGATTTTGAAAATTCAAAATTTAGGATCCCTTCCCAAGAGCATACAATGGTTTGACAGGTGTAAAGAAGGTTCAAGGGATTTTCAATTTCCAAATTTTTATTTTATTCATTTATTTTTTAATATTATTTTCTTAATGTCCTAAAATGCATTGAGAAATGAGTGTTTGCCACATGGCATGGAACTCGAAAGAGGGACTATATAATATAGCCCATATGCTTTGGAAAAAGAATGTGCGATTCTAATGGGAAGTCACAATCATAATGCAATGCCAACATGTAGGCCCAATGGCCTTACAAATAATAATGTGTGATCAAGTTGCTCGTGGGATTGAGCCCACATCCTCCCTTTGGTAGGCCGGAGCCCTTAGGAGTAGAGTAAATATTGGCCAATCTTGTTAGGACATGTGGCCCGTAACATGGTAAATTAAAATAAGATGTCATTTTTATGACTCTTAACTCAAAACCACCTCTTTTTATTGAGAAAACTAGGTTTGATCTCATCATAGATTTCAAGCCCACCATATTCACTAGTTGGCCAAAACTAATCCTCCTCCTAATCTATTCCTTATGAGCCCCTTTTCAGGTCCATATTTTCCCTAATGATTATGAAGCACAACATATTCTTCAAAAATGGTAAGAGAGTTTTGAAAACCATGTTCTATCAAACATAGCACTCCATGCTAAGGAGGAAGATAACCTAGAGTGAAAGTCACTTTCTCTTAAGGAGATTAGAAAGCATTTCCCAAATTGATTTATGAGTGATAGTTTATTTTGTGCATCAAGTAGGACAAAAGTAACAACCTCTCCAAAGACTTCAAATCTCTAGAATATAGGATTGGCTAGAGTCCTTTTAGTAAGATGCACTCCACAAGAAGAAATTTTTTGGATAATAATCAAATAGCTACACTTCATCCAAAAGTGTTATGTGCATTATATTTTTAGAAGATGAGTATATTTAAATGGCAAGCCATCAAATGCATGAGTAGACCAAGATCCATCATCAACAAGGTGAAAGAGCAAAGAGATAAAGATGCACAACCATTTAGAAATAGACCAACGTGCTACTTTTAAAGAGCATGAACAAATTTTAGAGATGGCAATGCAAGGGGTCACATTTGTATCATAGGAATAAACCATTTAAGAGTTACTAATGATGAATGCAATGATGCAACAAGAAGACATTGAGCTCTAACATTTTATTAATGAATTGAAAATGCAAATCGCACAAGCGCAATGAGGTATAATTGCTTTTAGCAATCATCTTAGCAACCACTCATTTGATAGATTCAATCTATCAGATTTTGATCAGTGAAAACTTGTAAATACAATGCAATGTAATGTTATCACATATGTAACAATGTAATGCTACTATTAAAGAAGAGTTTAATAATGAATAATTGATCTAACTCATTGTAAATTTTTGTTTTAAAGTATATTGATTAGAGCATTTCCAATTATGTTCATCATATGTGATATGCTACATATATACTATATTAGGTATAAAATGTTTTATGTGTATTAATTTTAACTTGTGTGATTATCTCATTGATAGTTTGCACAAAGTATCTTGTAGAGAAGAATGGTTTGTGTGATGATCTTTGTTAATGGTTGTCACATTTCCATATGACAAATGCACACATATATGGAAATGTGATGAGAATGTAATTCAACCCTTAAGACAAAATCATATATCCCTCTAATCCTTTTGGAAAATAATCCAAGGTGAAGTGTAAAATTCTAAACACCAACTTCCAAGTCTAATCCACATTTATGCTACTAAAACTTAAAAGAATTCTAATACATAGGCAAGTCATGATAGACTATGTGTCTTCCTAGATATGGTTATATTGAAGCACACAAAAATCACTATTATGTTGCAAAGAAAATTACAAACATCTAATATTTGAGTGTAGATGAATCATGCTACAAAACAAACTACAACATATACAAAAATAGTTAGATACTGAAAAGATGCTTAATCATGGAGCTTAAGAGTTATCACAACTAGGATTCCATTTTCACACATCTAGGAATCCATTTGCTCCTACACCTATACATACCCAGGCATGTAAGAGTCAATATAAGCTACAAGAATAATATATATAAAAATTTGTATACTCAATATACTTTAATTGAAAAGTTGTAATAGTATAATAAAATCATATTGCATAATCAATATCGTGTAACTAACATACCAAAATTGGATGATTCAGCACTTTGGGACACCCAAGAGTCCATATATCTTCACCATATCAAATGTAGAGTTATTAGCCACAAAACAAGGTAACATAACACATACATACAAAAATATAATATGGTGGTAATTTTCACTAGCTCGAAGTAGTCATGTATATCCACACAACTACTTCAAGCTGGGAATTTTCAACCATTGTATACATCATTTCATGTGTTCCCTCCATCATTGCATTTGTAGCCAATGACTCTATGTGAAATTGGATCAATAAGATTTTTCACTAGTGTGTGTATGTATCCACATGTATACATGTGCATCTCTCTTTGTCTCTCTGTCCCCCCCTCCCATTCTCTCTTTGTCATTATGTACTCTCTTCCCGTCCTCTCTCTCTCTCTCTCTCTCTCTCTCTCTCTCTCTCCCTCCCTCCCTCCCTCCCTCCCTCCCTCCCTCCCTCCCTCCCTCCCTACTTTTTCTCTACTCCCTACTTTAGGTACCCTCTGTTTTCTCTCTTTACTTTCTCTTATTCTAAAATATGAGATACTATAACACAATAGACCAATCAAAAGCTCTAAATTTTTAGAGTTTATCTTGAGTATAAGAAAATATCTAACATAACAAAATGAACTAACAACTATTATAATCATTCTAAAGTGAAAGAATTTCTCTAACATGAAAGAATGAGCAATAATTACTATTTAACAAATTAAATATTTCAGTTAATAATTTTAATTGATGAATCTAAATATTTTAATAAATGAGTGATTTAAAATATCTAAGTATTTAACTCACTTTTTTAACTTTTTGACGAGTCCAATGATGTACTTAACCTAACTATTTAACAAATCTAACTATTGTAGCTAATAATCTATGAATAATCTAATTATTGAATTATTAAACTACTATAACTAAAATACAGATTCAAAATATTAAACTAACTTTAAAAAAATTATATTTAGTTAATAATCCAACCTTAGTTTTTTAATTTACAAGCTTTTTGAATTTCAAGCCAAAAGCTCCAACATAAGTGCTCCCAAGAGTGAAGAGCAAGTCTTGGATTGATAAGTATAAAATTGGAGTTTTCCTATCAAAAGTCTTTTCAATCGATTGCGACACTATTTGGTTGTTTCTTAAAACAATGATGTATCACTGAATAAAAGAGCCAAAATTTTGGGGCCAATGTAGAGTTCAACCATTATTTTTATAAAATTCAAAGTCCAAATAACATAAAATGTAGCTTACATTTTTGCCACACCAAATCACTCACATTGATCCAATTATTATTGTACCTACTATCATTTTGATTACCTTGCATGTATCTTGGAATTTGCAGTCAATTCTAGTGCGAAAGGCACATCTGTCAAACTTGATTGATTTGTTGAAGAAGGAGATTGAGACGGGAATTTGGGAGCCTTCTTTAACTCCGTATTCACACATATAGTTTACAATGTCCAATAAAAATGGAATATTGAGATTTATTCAAGGAAAGTGACAATTTGAAATATAGGGGTGGATCTACTTTGGGTGAATTTGCAAACTTGCTTTTACTTGGAGATAAATTTTCTCATTGGGTGACTTATATTCTAGTTATAAATAATCTTAGTTGTTTATAGAGAGTAGGATCTCAATTTTATTAAACACAACTAGTGTGAATCTAGCTATTGTAGCTAATAATCTATGAATAATCTAATTATTGAATTATTAAACTACTATAACTAAAATACATATTCAAAACATTAAACTAACTTTAAAAAATTTCTTTTTAGTTAATGATCCAACTTTAGTTTTTCAATTTACAAGCTTTTGAAATTTAAGCCAAAAGCTCCAACACAAGTACTCCCAAGAATGAAGAGCAAGAAGTTTGACAAGTATATGGACGTTTTCCAATCAAAAGACTTTTCAATCAGCTGTGACACTATTCAGTTGTTTCTTTAAAAAATGATGTATCGTTGAATAAAAGAGCCAAATTTTTGGGGCCAATGTAAAGTTCAATCATTATTTTTATAAAATTCAAAGTCCAAATAACATAAAATGCAACCTACATTTTTGCCACACCAAATCACTCACTTTGATCCAATTATTATTGTACCTATTGTCATTTTGATTACCTTGCATGTATCTTGGAATTTGCTGTCAATTCTAGTGTGAAAGGCTCATATGTCAAACTTGATTGATTTGTTGAAGAAGAAGATTGAGATGGGAATTGGGGAGCCTTCTTTAACTCCCTATTCACACATATAGCTTACAATGTCCAATAAAAATGGAATATTAAGATTTATTCAAGGAAAGTGACCATTTGAAATATAGGTTGGATCTAGTTTGGGTGAATTTGCAAACTTGCTTTTACTTGGAGAGAAATTTGCTCCTTGGGTGACTTATATTCTAAATTATAAATAATCTTAGTTGTTTATAGAGAGTAGGATCTCACTTTTATGAAACACAACTAGTGTGAATCTAACAATTGTAGCTAATAATCTATGAATACTCTAATTATTGAATTATTAAACTACTATAACTAAAATACATATTCAAAATATTAAACTAACTTTAAAAATTTTCTATTTAGTTAATGATCCAACTTTAGTTTTTCAATTTACAAGCTTTTTGAATTTCAAGCCAAAAGCTCCAACACAAGTGCTCCCAAGAATGAAGAGCAAAAGGTTTGACAAGTATATAATGGATGTTTTCCAATCAAATGTCTTTTCAATTAATTGTGACACTATTCAGATGTTTCTTAAAACAATGATGTATCAGTGAATGAAAAAGGCAAACTTTTGGGGCCGATGTAAAATTCAACCATTATTTTTATAAAATTAAAATTCCAAATAACATAAAATGCAACCTACATTTTTGCCACACCAAATCACTCACTTTGATCCAATTATTATTGTACCTATTGTCATTTTGATTACCTTGCATGTATCTTCGAATTTGCAGTCAATTCTAGCGCGAAAGGCTCATCTCTCAAACTTGATTGATTTGTTGAAGAAGAAGATTAATATGGGAATTTGGGAGCCTTTTTTAACTCCCTATTCGCACATATAGTTTACAATGTGCAATAAAAATGGAATATTGAGATTTATTCAAGGAAAGTGACCATTTGAAATATAGGGGTGGATCTAGTTTGGGTGAATTTGCAAACTTGGCTTTTACTTGGAGAGAAATTTGCTCCTTGGATGACTTATATTCTAGTTATGAATAATCTGAGTTGTTTATAGAGAGTAGAATCTCACTTTTATGAAACATAACTAGTGTGAATGTGCATTTTAACACATAAAGCAATGAATTTTGTTGCATACATAATCTTTGTGTATCAAAATAAAGCTTGCTCACTCATGAGAACAACCCAAGTCATAATTCACCCACATAAATATAAGGAATCATGATCTTGGTTAGTTAAGAACCCTTCTTTAGCCTTCATGCATCAAACTCTACATTCATGACAGCAATGACCCATAAAAGCTTTAATTAAACCTACTAGAATTGACAAGAAGGAATATAGTAGTAGCATTGCTCTATTTCCCTTGTATTATACTAGAAGAAACTCTTACAAAAGCCTAGATACATTCATGTTTCATATATGATGAGATACATACATGTTAGATTCAATTTAGTCAGTGTATTCTTTGCATACAAGCAAATATCAACAAGTAATTATAGGGAAGTATGTGCTTTAGATGTGCACAGTAAATATGCCCTATTAAATGTTGTTTATAGTAGTTATAAGAACCTTTCTATAGAGCAAAGAATCCCTTAATATATTAATTTAAATCAAATTAGTTGTTTTACTGATAACATCTATGAAATCTCTTTAAATAGGAAAATTATGAAGTATCAATAGGTGAAGATGAAGAACTTGATGAATAGGGATATATGAGATTTTCTGTAGAGAACATAGCTAATTGTTAGAATATCTTGACTTGACTAGTAGAGATGGATCTCATTCTTTCAAGGTAGAAGTCCATTAGACATTATTGTGAGCCATGTCTACATTGACTAAGTTTGATATTGAGGTGGAATGCTCATCATTATCACTATTGATATGAATCGTATATGGATTGGTTGGGTCATTGGGCAAGATTGATGATGAGGGAAATAGACGTTCTGTAAGGTTTGAGGCTAAAGTGCTATGAGTGAAACACAAAGAAGAAATGTATAGATTAAAAGAGAATGGTGGGGAGTGGTTACAACTTTGAGATGTCATGAAAAATATTTTATTACAACATCACTTATTTGCTGAAAGATATGTTTTACCTCTTCTTAGGATCATGACTAGTTTTCTTACATCTGAGATTGCTATGTTATGGTGGATTTTTTATATTAGATCTATGAATCCTAAAGTTTGACACATCGCAAGGATGGATAATCAAGTGGCCAATATGATTTCAAGATCAAGGTATGAAGATGAAGAATAAATGATGGAAGGTGATGATGATGACACTAAAAATGTAGGGGTAACACTTGATTGTGCATATTCAATCACTTGAGAAGAGACATTTTCAAAGAAATAATATGAAATTGAATGATTGAAAATTGGGAAATATTCTAGTACTTTGACAAGCAAGAAGGGTAGACGATTCTATAGTTGAAGAGGATCAAAAGAAATGAATATGGGCATTTCCTAAAGAAAAGCTCTCGATAATCTTGCACTCACATTAGCATACAATCCTAAAGGTAGTAGAAAGAGTTAGAGAGAACACCCATCCATTTTCTACAGTTTACCAAATGCATGCAAAGGGAAGATATGGGAGTGGGTGAGGCTACTTGTGTATGCTTAGTTGGTTGATTGCACTACTCATAGTGTTACTATAGTAATTTTTGCTAACTCTATGAACTCAAGAGTTCGAGAGAAGACTTTAGAATACAAAAGTTGTAGTGAGATTACTAAAGAAACTTGGGATAAAGAACAAAAACATGTTCAATAAAAGGTATCAGTTTTATCTAGGTCTATAGTAGAATGAGATTTCATGCTTCTTTATGATTAAAGATGGTGCATAGATCGGATGTCGTAAGCGTGTGTAGTGAGTGTCAGAAGGTCCCCAAGAACAAAAGAACTCTACTTTTTGCACACAAATCAATGTAGAAAGCTTGCACGACATAAACAAGAGACCAGTTGGGTGTAATATCCCCCCATGCCTTGTGTGAGCGCTCCACAAAGCATGTATTTCATATATTAATCATCTTCAAGCTCAAATAATAGCCCAAATTACAAAATAGTGCGCTTTAGCTTTTGAGTTTACTTTTGTGCCAAAAAGAAATAAAGCTAATGGGCGCCCAAGAAGACAAGCGTAGCCAAATACAATGTCCAATACAAATATCTAGATCGTTCGCCCATGCGCATACAATAATAAATAAATATCAAGCGCCTTGATAAATAAGTGCGACAAAATATAGGCGCCATGCCTAAGGTATGCGCCCATCAAAATATTGACGATAACTTGAATACACACTATCCTCCAATGCTTTCCACTGCCATGGCTGCTATCTCTACACATCAACTGAAGCATTCACAATCGTTAGTATAATAATACAATTAAACCGACAAAAGTGAATACCTAGCAGTCTTCAGATACATAAATAAATTGGTTAGAAATCAATCCTAACCTTAATTTATCACGAGTACGCACTTTAAACTCATAAACGTTTATTAATTAAATATGTATTTTGTGGAATCACCCATGTACACATAAAATTAACAAACGCCTGAAAAGCATAGGCGTCCCCATCGACTTCTCGCACAAAGAATCAACTTTGTGTATGAGCCCTGGTAATAAAACTTTACGGAATCCACCGTAAAACCTCACGGAATCCACCGTGGCACGGAATCCACCATGGAATATGCCTCCTGGCATCATACCCTCGGGGTGGGATAGCAATTGTCCTCAATTGCTATTAGCTCAATGTGGAGCTAACAGAGTGGGGAAAGCATTTAAGTCTCTAGCATGCATCCATTGGGTCTCTTCAACAGGATGGTTTTTAAACTTGACCAAATATCTAGAATATCTACGGTCAGTTCTAGTGGTCATAAAGTTAGTATCTAAAATAGTTTCAGGCTCAAGGATTTCAGTCTCATCATCTAATAAAGGTGGGTTTTCATAGACAGGGTGTACATGTAATTGGCCTCTAAAGGGTCGTAATAAACTAATATGAAAGGTGTTGTGAATTTTTCAATATTGTGGTAGTTCTAATTTAAATGCATTGTCATTAATTTTGTGTATGATCTTGAATGGTCCATAAAATCTAGGTGCTAATTTCGCAATTGGGTGTTTATCTACACTTTGTAATCTACGTTTTTCTATTCGTAACCAAACATAATCATCAACATTGAAATTCATGGCCTGTCTTTTCTTATTTGCTTGCTTTGTATATGATTGTTGGGCTTTGGCAATCATATCTTTAACTTCATAAAAAATAGTGACATGCATGTTAGCAATATCATCAACAGTCTGAATTTTATTTGATAATGATGCAACAGGTGTAGGCAATCTATATCCATAAATAATTTCAAATGGTGCTTTCTTTGTAGCTGTGTGTGGTGTATTATTATATGCAAATTGAAGTAAATGTAGATGTGTATCCCATGTGTGTGGTTTTGAAATAGTGTAAGCACGTAAAATATCTAAAATAGTACTATTAGTAGCTTCTGTTTGACCATTAGTTTCAAGATGAAATGCAGATGAAAAATCAATCTTTGTTCCTAAGTTAGCAAGCAAAGTAATCCAAAAATTATTACAAAATCTAGAATCATGATCAGAAATAATAACTTTTGGTAAACCATGATTAGTGAAAATAATTTTAAAAAATAATTAAGCAGCTTAAGATGCAGTTAGAGTTTTCTTGCATGGAATGAAATATGCTTGTTTGCTAAATCTGTCTACAACAGTCCAAATCATATCATGGTTAGCTTTAGTGTTAGGTAAACTAGTAATAAAATCCATTGAAATCTGTTCTCATGGTCGTGATGGAATAGATAAGGGCATTAGTAAACCATATTGTTTACCATGGTGTCTTTTAACTCGTTGACAAACTAAACATTCAGAAAAAAAGTTAGATACATCAGTGTCCATATATGGCCAATAAAAATCTTCAGTCAATGTACGCAAAGTAGATATAATACCTCTATGACCTTGATATGGAGGACAATGAATCTCATGCAAAACAAATGATCTAAATGGAACTGTAACACATAATCTCTTTTCATAAAACATGAATCCATTATTGTAAGACAGTGAATCAATAGGAATCCAATTAATTGCAACTAATTTATTCCAATCAGCATGAAAAGTAATATCATGATGATAAGTATCTTTCATAGGGATAAGGAAATCAAATGATATCACATAAATATTATGAATTGTCGATCTTCTACTCAAAGCGTCGGCTACAAAATTCTCTTTTCCTCATTGATATTGCATAAGGGGATGAAAACTTTGAATGAAAGCTACCCATTTAATATGTCGGTCAGATATTTGGGGTTGACTAAGGAGATGTCTAATGCTTTGTTGGTCGGTTTTAATCATAAACTTAGAACCCATTAAATAATGTTTCCATTGACGTTAAGGCGTATACTACAGCTAGTAATTCTTTATCATATGCAGAATATTTTAGTTCAGATGGTTTCAGTTTACAGCTAGAATAGGCTATGGGATGATTATCTTGCATAAGGACTGCTCCTATTCAAGATCCACTAGTGTCAGTAACTACTAAAAAGAATGATCTATTGAAATCAGGTAATTGTAATACAGGAGCACGGGTTAAAGCATGTTTCAATAAATCAAAAGATTTTTGTTGATTATCAGACCAGTTATAAACAATACCCTTCTTTAAAAGTTTAATCAAAGGTAATGCAAGTAATGAAAAATTCCGCACAAACTTTCTGTAAAAGCTAGTAAGACCAAGAAAAGAACGTAACTCATGCACATTTTTGGGTATGGGCCAATTTAAAATTGCTTCTATCTTTCTAGGATCAACTTTATTACCTTCTGATGAAACAATATGTCCTAGATATTCAATTTATGTTTGAAAGAATTCACTCTTTTCTGGATTAGCATACAATTGATTATCTTTTAACAACTTGAAAACTAAAGACAGATGTTCATAATGCTCATTCTCATTTTTACTGAATACTAATATATCATCAAAGAATACTATAACACAATGATGATATTTCAGAAATATGCGATTCATCATTCGACTAAATGTAGCTGGTGCATTAGTTAACCAAAAGGCATCACTAGAAATTCATAGTGTCCAAATTGTGTTCTAAATGTAGTTTTGAATATATCAGAGTTATCCAATCTCACTTGATGATAACAAGATTTAAGATCTATCTTATTGAATATGGTAGAACCTTTTAGTTTATCCATAAGATCATCTACCCTAGGAATTGGATATCTATTCTTAACTATAACTTTATTTAGGGCACGATAATCAATACACATGTGATAAGTATTCTTCTTCTTCTTTACTAATAAAACAGGTGCACCAAATGGAGAACTACTAAGTCTAATTAATCCTCTGTTAAGCAATTCCTCTACTTGATTTTGAATTTCTTTCTGTTCAATTTGGTTATGTCTATATGGTGCTTTACATGGTGGTTGTGTACTAGGAATTAAATCTATTTTGTGATCTTCAGGACGTGAAGGTGATAGTCCAGGTGATAAATCATCAGCAAAACAATCTTTAAATTGATTAACTCACTTTTAAAAATATATGTAAGTTATTATCACAAATGCTTCCAAAAGGAAACAAATTGCCAACTAAGAGAGAGTAAGCAAGACATTACTTGACATCTCTCAAAGGCCTCGATTATGTCAAGATCCATGCATGTGTCAATGATTGTGTCTTATTTCTTGGGATTCATGAGTTCGTATGAGAGTGTCCTGTTTGTGGCGAATCAAGATACGAAGTGGAGATGAAGTCAATGGATGTGCCTCGTAAGGTTTTGCGATATTTTCCAATTGTTCCATGTATAAAACTTATGTTCAAGTGTATGTCTATTGGAAAGCTCGTGTCATGGCATGCTAGTCATCGTTCAAGTGATGGAAAACTGAGGATCCCTGCAGACACACCGGCATGGCAACATATAGATAATTTGTGGCCCGTTTTCAAAGAAGAGCCAAGAAATTTGAGATTTGGTTTAGGTATGGATGCAATCAATCCATTTGGCATCAAAAGCACATCATACAGTGTATGGCCAGTGGTATTGGTGAACTATAATATTCCTCCATCCATGGCAATTAAAAAGAGACATGTAATGTTGTCCCTTTTGATTCTTGGAAAGCACAAGGTAAAAAACATGGACATTTACTTAGAGCCTTTGATTGAAGAGTTAGAAATGTTATGGGAAGGTATTGAGGTGCAAGATACAAGCGCATCTGCATCCTCTAGAGATTTCACATTGAAGGCCATGTTGTTGTGGACTATGCATGACTTTCCGGGATACGAAGAGTGTTCAAGTACATGTATATAACTCTATATTTGAAATTCAAGACTTGAATCAATTGCATTTTATTCATTCACTTATTTGTTCAGGTTTAACCACATCAGGATATCATGCATTTCCTATTTGCGGTCTCTCTCTAGTTTCCTCTAGGCCAGCGCATTTAAAGAAGGTTATCTACGACAATCATCATCGATTTCTTCCTATTGACCATCCCAAATATGTTCTCCCTACTAATGGAATGACTCCACAATCTCTAACCATTCGATATTGGAAGGAGATATGAATTAATGCCGACAGCCACCCTCCACTCGACATGAGTCGGTAAGAAGTGCATTTCTCTCGATTGACTTTAAAGTATTTAGCATGATGAATTGTTTACATAATATATTGTTTGTTTGTTAGGTTCTCTATATTTTTTCATCTTTTGTACTGGATTGAACTCAAGATCAATCACCTGTTGGACCCCATGTACATATTCAAAAATGTTGTATCTACATTATGGGATCACTTGATAGGGGCTCGTGATTCAATCAATGTAAGGGAGGATTTACGTAACATTGGTCGCATGAGACGAGCCTAGCCATGCATTGGACCTAGAGGAAAGATTGAGCTACCCCATGCACCTTGGATGTTGCCAAATAACGAGGAAAAAATAGTGAAGGAACAAATATGTAGCTTTCGAACACCCACATGATGTATGAGATGTCTGAAGGGAGCCTTCATAAAGAAGAAGAAAAGAGATGTGGAGCAACTATCTGGTTTAAAGTCCCATGATTGGCACAAAATGATTCAAGTAAGGGTATCTCTAGCTATGAATATAGTAATTAGTGGAGTAACTATGTATAAACTTTGGGGTATGATGACTTTTTCCTCAACTAATCATTTGATCTATGAATATTTTTTACATTATGTTCGTACTTCCTACTAGCATATCCCATTGTGTATCCAAAGATGTACGTGATATTATTTACAAGATGGGAGAGCTTATGAGGTGTGTATACATTGTATTTTTTCATTATATATCTTTGAATTTCTACACAAAAATAAACAATTCTCAAATACATCCTGATAAATATGTGAGCTCGAAGGAAATTGATCCAAACACATTGCAAGATGCTCGAGTATAATCTATTGAGGTGGTTTGTTTGGTGGCGGAAATTTTTCCTCGATCCATTTTGACTACTCAATTACATTTACTCGTTGTTGAAGGGTTTGTGAAAGCAATGTCGCAACCACAGAGGTTATTGAATAATTTCAGGATAGAAGGTCAATAGTGGCGGCCTCCACAAAGGATCATATTTACATTCCAACAACTCTTCAGAAGATTGATGAGACAAACAACTTATTAGCTTAATAACTCCCTCTTTTACATCAGAGAAGCTGAACTCTATTATAACAGCTTGTTCTTTTGATTTAGACAGGTAATTATTAACTATATTCACATCCATGGCCTTTGAGAATCCTTTGAAAAGTTCTGAACCCTATAGAAAATCTTCATTGTGACGGAAGGAACTCCAGTGTTATATGAAATACACTCTTACAAGCAAGATGTGAAGGTTTAAGCAAGTCATATAATCAGAGTATCAAGCTGAACTCTCCTTGCTCTTAACATGATTTGAGTAAGAATTTCAAGTAGTAGAATTGAGCATGACTTTCACTCTAAACTGCTGGCAGAGAGCCCCTGTTCAGTTCACAGACTCCAAGTCCAGAATGTTGCCCTTCTTTCCCTTTCATGTATAGATGCAGGGTGTCAAAAATGTTTCATTCTATTGCTTCTCCTCTCTGTCGCAGACATTCACCTCAGAAATAGAGGACTTTCTGGTCAATAAAAATCCAGATTTGATAAAATTCCTCAAGAGCATCATCACAAGCAGCATCACTTCATGGAATCCAAAGCTTATCTGATGCCTCCTTTGCCTCTAAGATTGAACAACATCTCGGAAAGGATCTTTCGATCAAATGCATAGTGTACGTCTATCCTCCAGAGTTCTTCATCACTTTTGATAGCCTTTGTGATTTTGTTATGTGACTTGTTCCGCATATCGAACTCCTTCCGTGCCCGAATGGTACCAGTTTCTGAGATAAACTTTGTCAAAAACCTCACATTACCTGATGTTCATCAGCAATAGCTTTCATAGTCATACTCTGTCGCGGATCAGGAGCCTCTAGGGCAGTCGATTCGGTCTCCACTGTTGCGATGCTCTCCTGATCAGTCTGTATAATGACATTCGCACTGGAATCTGAAGAAGGATTGTCCTTCCGAATTATATCTCTGGCAGAGCTCGCATAGGCTATCGATCTGATCGTCAGCAGTCGATATTTCTCCACTACATGGTGATCTTGTGTTGGTACTCTGTCGTTGTAGTTGAATCATGAAATAGAATACCTGGATTAGCTTATACTAGTTGGTGACTTTCTTCTCGAGAGGCTGAGATGGCGAGTTGCAGTAAACCAGCAGGCTTCAGATCAACGGTGATAGAGAGTGAAAAGTATGTCGAAAGCCAAAATTCTTTTGGCAAAGAAAACAGAAGAAGAGTCTGAGCCTGAGTTGTCGTCATTATCATATCCTAAAAGTGTTAAGGATCTGTGCTACAGATTATTAGCCGCCGCCACCAGAGCCATAGGTCTTGCCGAAAAAGATCAGCTGCAAGCGATCGTATCCAGCCAACACACCAGCACCAGCAATGGCTCGCAGAATATTAGCTCCTGCACCCTTGAACAAGGACTTACCTCTTTCTGGATAATCTGACGGAAGCAATCAAGTGTGTCTGAGTTGTCCCAGAATTTTGCGCCAAGTATCCGTCATTCAAACGGACGAAGAGGACGACGATAGCATGGTCCCAAACATCGAACACTTGCTGCTTATAGAGGCTCCTTCAACATGTTCTCGTAGCTACCAATCGATCCACATCATCTGCCGCTGAAATTTTACAAGGAGTCTTCGGCTTGTCCAGCTTGCAGGGCATCTGTGGATTTCGCAGGCAGTGCAGTCTATGAAGCCTGCTTCTTTTGCAATGGCGTGATCCAAGTGTAAGAAAGGATAGGGCAGATGATGAAAGCTGAAGAGAATGGTGCCAACCCAAGTGCAGGCAAGTCTGAGCCCTCCAACGATGTGAGATTTAGACAAAGTAAGAACAAGAGCTACCACAAAATAAGAGGGAAACACTCGGCAGTCTTTGCCATCATTTACAACTTTTTTTGAAATCTTGCTACCTTCAATGCGTGAAGGTGCATTGAGAATTGTACATGAGGGGAAATTCAAAACAATGCGGGAGCTCTAGACTCGCGCTGTAAGACGAGTAGTAATGATCATCCTATGGATGATTTGCTTTTGTTCTCACCATGAGCCTGTCTGTCCCTGTATCATTGAAGGGCAGCTGCTGCATTCTCGTACAAGTATGGAGGGACATCCACACCGTTCAGTAGCTTTTTTAGGCTTGCGTTTCTTCAAGGGCACACTTGCTGCCAGCAGAGGATGAGTTGTGCCCGCCCTCTCCTCCCCTGTTTCTGCCTTTCTTCACCAAAATAGGCTCCTTTTTCCTTAAAGCAAGGTTCCCCCCTCCCGCTTTTCTCCATCGTTCAAAACTTTCCTCCCTTTTCGGATTTCCCTCCAATCCATCCAACATTGATCCTCTCTTTTTATCATTTTCCTATTTTCTGATTAAGCCCCATTCCAAGCTAAGGTTCTCCGAAAAAGCAAAAACAAAACAGCCCATAAAGCTCTCTACAGCCCGAAATATCCCCAACTCAGTGCAAAGCCCCAAAAAGCCGACTTTCACAAAGAAGAATATAAGTAATAACTCCAATGCTCCCAAACATCAGCCTCTGTGCTGTATGAGGTGTAACATAGTAGGCACTTCCCATGACTCCTCTGGCTTGACAAAAACCGATAGACCAAAATTCAATAGCCTTCACACCTTGCTAGTGGTAGAAGGATACTATGTTCAAAATTTGCACCACAATAACCTTTGCATCCTCCTCAGAGTATCTTTCGCCCGTGAGAGAATGCGATCCAACAACTCTCCATCTTCGGCATAGAATGAAAGAGCAAACATAACAACTAAATATGTACAAAGTAACAAATCTCATGCACAACTTTTGGGTGGTTTACACACCTCAAATGCGCAGCAATACGACATCGTACATTTAATTGATGAGATCGCACATTGTGGGGTAGTTCATGCAAGGTGGATTATTTTTCTTGAGCGCTTCATAAAAACCTTGAAAGATTTTATGAGGCAAAAAGCACGGCCTGAGGAAAGCATGGCTAAGGGTTGGTTAGTGCAATCATCCCTTGTTTATATCTCTGAATATCTTACTGAAGTGGACCCCTCTCAACCACGACTATGGACAGATGATGAAGACTTGAGGATGACCTCTATAAAACCTCAAGGAAAAGGAATGAGTAAAGTGCTAACAAAAGAAGAACTTCGTAAGTTAAATAGTTTTTGTGTGCTCAATAGTGATGTAATGAGCAAATGGGTGACACTATATAATGAGGCAAGGGCAAGAAGAAAAAGCAAAAGACAAGCATTTCACACCAGATATGGACGTAATGTCTCATTTCCAAATCATCTAAATGCGCTCCCATGTCATATTGATATAGATTGGTTACATGAGGAAATGGAGAGAATGAAAAAAGAGGAGGAAATTAATATATCTCAAGAAGAGTGGGAATACGCACGAGGTTGCTTATCAAAGGTGAGACATACTATCAATTAATTTGTTTCTATAAGTTATATTTTATATAAATAATTGATATGTTTGATCTTAATCTTTTACTACTAGTGCATATTATTCAATGCTATTTGGTATGAGGGTAAACATCTTTGAACTCAACGTATAGATGAAAAGAGAAATACCCAAGATTGTGGTGTCTTTGCTCACTTTGAGGATGCCAATGGTACCATGGAAGGTTATTGTGGCTTGATCCAAGATATTATAAAGCTTGACTTCAAACGATTCTTTATATATGTATTGGATGTGAAGTGGTTTAAAGAAGTGGTAACAAATGGTGAGCATTGCACAATCAAACATCATCCAAGTGGTTTTTTAATCATTGACTCTACAAAATTTCACCAAAATAGAATGACACATTAGTACTACCTCAATAATGCGAGCAGGTATATATGCAAAAGCTAATTGTTTTATATGTATACATATGATACATATACACAATATAATAAGTATTTAAGTTTCTTGCTTTTGTTTTTCAAATATAGGTTGTGTATCATCCAATGGTAAACAATAACCGATGGTGGTATGTCATCCCTATATCTAATCGTTCAAAACCAATATATGGTAATATTACCGACATGGAGATAGCAGATGACAATCCAACAATTAATGATGATGTACATGATGATACCATAATGGATGATATGCGTGATATAATACAAGATGAACCTCGCGAGGATGTTCAAGGAAACGCAGAAGAAGACAATAATGTGATTTTCGATGATATTGATGAAGTTATTGAGCAATATAGCAACACATCTGATAGTGGGATAGACTTATTTGTTTTGTCACTTCTTGGTAACATAGACCTAGAAGTTAGATAGTTTAGCAAGGGCTGATCTCATTGAAGATGAGATGGATCATTCACTGTAACATACTTAATTTGCTTAATGATTCAATGTGTATTCTTAATTCTATGGTTTTTATCATGCACACACGTGCATACTCAATAATCAATAGTCAAGTTTAAAGCTAAATTGAATTTTCCATAATAAAAAGGAAGTATTTTTTATCATCTTCAAGTAGAGAAATTACGAGATACATATTGCAATGCTTGCTACTAATTGTATAATAAGGTTTCTGTCGCTTGCCGTTAATTACTTATATCAGGCTTGTCAACTGGAGGAACTGCCATTCATTAGAGAGCAATGCAAAAAAAATTATTAACTCTGGTTTTTTTATTCAATGATTCAATGTGTATTCTTAATTCTATGGTTTTTATCATGCACGCATGTGCATACTCAAGAATCAATTTTAGGTGGTTAAATAATTATTAACTCTGATCTTTTTATTATATTAAGTCCAATTTCAGGTGGTTAAATAACTACGTGTCTGAAGGCGCGTCTATATTAGCGTCTATTTACGCGGATATATAGACGCAAAATTAGCGTCTATTTACATGCCCTTTTACACGCACATATAGACGCAATGATAGACGCGTCCGACTTTTCGCGTCTATGTCTCGTTTCTGTTGTAGTGAAAAGATTAGGGAGAATCAACCTATGAGTGACTATGGCCTAATGTATGAGTTTTCTCATTGTTTTAGATAGATTTGAATAGATATTTTATGCAACCTACTAATGTACATAGGGATCTCTCACTATTTATCGTCTAAAGATTGAGGGATATTGTGGCAAATATTGTGGAGTGTTTTGATGTATATTTATTTTTGGCTATAGTATGATGTAAGATTGATGTTTTGGATTGAAAGAAAGAGAATTTCACGAACCTAGGAGACGGATTTACATGTTGTATAGGGCGCATAGGTTTTGGACTATCCATATGCATACATAGCCATGCTTTTGAGCTAGAAATACATTCTTTAATTTCTAAACTCATGTATAGTGAATGATAATGCTTATAATATTTTTGATAAAGTCTCAATTCTTAGAAAATATACTAATGTACATGTATATGGTTAGGGCTTAAGCTTTTATGCCATAATCATTCATAATCATAATCTACAATTGGGATTCCAACATATATTTTCTTTCAGTTCTTCCATATCATCTTTGTCTACAAAATTCCTTCTCTTTGTACTTTGATCTCTTCTTATTTGACTATTTGTGAATTTTGCCCATATATTCTAAATTCCTTGATAATGTTGTACTGATGATCAGTACCAATGTGGCAAGATAACATCATCTCCTCTACGAGGGCTATGGATTTTTTTCAAATGTCTCTCAAAAAGTGATCATCATTTGGTGATAAATATCCCAACTTCAGAGATACCTTATCATAAGTTATTGTATATTCTTATATATTTATCTATAAACATTTATACTTTTCATCCTCCTCCATGGAAATAGCAAGTTTAGAAAATCAAAACTCAAACTTTGTGCCAAAGTGTTCAATATTGGTTTATCATGATGAACTTAGGGGAAAAAAATGAGCCTAGTTTTTGATTAATTTGTTTGAGGACCCGTATCTTTGAGTCTAAATGAAAATGTGGCTCTGGCATAGGAGGCATCATTGTAGTAAGCTGAGGAGATGGACTGTCTATAATAACTTAAACTCTGAAAGAGTTGGAACTCACTCTTTCACCTACATGTTTGACGCTTACTGCTACACATAAATTAGATAAAAATAAAATGTACCAATTAGAAAAGGAAAGGAAATGCAAAGTATAGAATAAAACCTCAATATTGATTCGTTAGTTGAAGCTCAAAAAAATGAGATGAAGGTAATAGAATAAGAAGAAAATAACCAAGATACTATTATCGTGGTTAACATTATAATGAAGACACAATATTAAGTCCATTAGTATGATGGAGAAAAACATGGGTGAGAAAGTAGCAAAAATCGTACTTGCTAGAGTTTATGATGTGTCATATACTAAAACAGTAAGAAAAAATTAGGGAAAATCAACGTTTGAGTGATTATGGTTTGATATATGAGTTTTCTTACTACTCTAGAGAGATTTGGATAGGGATTCAATGCAATCTACTACTACACACAAGGATCGAGTCTCCATCTTGTCATTCTACTAGAGTTGCATCACCTATGGGATTTGTCACACCTATGGAGACGTCTATTCCAGTCACTCCATCTTTTACTTAGTCGTCCTTAGGGGACACCCCTATGGGTGCTACTCAGAGAGATACTACTCTCGTAAGTTCATAAGATGTACAGGGATCTCTTGGATATGCCCAAGAGCGTGGTCGCAATGGGAGAGGGCATATCTTATGCATACCCTAGAGGGGTATGGATACCTTGTAGAGGATAAGACAGGAGCCGTCATCATGAATGATGAAGGGAGGAGGGTGATGGCTCATATGAGAGAGTTGTGCCAACAAGTTTTTCGACACAACGTCTTGGATCATTGGAAGAACATACTGGAAGGGAGAAAGGGCTACATAGTAGCATCCTTGAATGAAGAGTTTCTGGTACATGCTGTAGTAGATAGGTTTTCCACTGTGGTTGGATGATGGAATGCATGCGTGCGTACATGTCACACAGACGATCGAACGCATGTAAGGCACTTAAGAGTGGGGTTTCAAAGCCCGAGTGGCTAGATACAGATCACTGGCAATACTGATCCAAGGAGGAGGCTACAGATTCTCTAGGACATTGGAGACAATAGTGCGAGGTGGCGAGGGCACAACTGGAGGAAGGAGTGGTCCATCATCTTGGGAGTGGTAGCCACATGAATTATCTAGAGGACTTTGTAAGTTTTTCTTTTTTTTTGCTTGCATATTTTTTGCAATATCCCTTGTACTGACAATCGTCTTTCTAACATTTGTATTTTGTTTTTCTTGCAGCACTCCATTATAAAAATTGCAATCCCGCTGGCGTAGAGACTCGATATGCAAAGAGACACAGTCTCATTGCATTGATTGATTGATTATATGGACGTGGTGGCCTAGTAAGTCACTCATCTTTCTTGTTCGTAGTTACTAAATTTAATTAAAATACATTATTGTATGGTGGACTGATGTGTAGTTGTTTCTTTTTTTGCATAGTCCATTTGATGCTCCTTTGCGGTTGGACAAGCTTTCAAATGGCGAGGATCTATAGCTCGCCATTGGATCCGTGGAGCGAATATCGTCTTCTTTTTTGGTCATGTGATTTATGTAGGCATTTTCTATTCAATATGTTATTATCGTCCTTTATATATTGGCATGATTCTACCATCGCTTTCTTTAGACGATCTTGTATTTATTTTATGTATAAGTCTTATGGATTCATTTTGACGAGCATTGTATACTTTACTGTAACTCTTTTGTATGGCCCAAATAAAGCACATAGTACTATTTATGGCAGGGCACCTTGTTGCCCTCCCACAAAATATTTTTTTCCTTGTAACCATCTCTATTAGTGTCGCAATTAGCGTCACAAATCATTGCTAGAGGCATCGCTATTTTCGTTGCTATTAGCGTCGCATAGCTTCATAAATAACGATGCTAATATAGGGACAATTATAGCGATGGTTCTATGGCATCACTAATACTACTGACGCTTTTTACAATGACGGGTGTAAATATTTTTATGAACATTTTTGTCGCTTTGAACTTCAGTATAAGACCTCTATCTTGTATTGTTTCAATTTCGATTTTTTTTCCTCTCACGAAATCAGGTAGACCCAAAAGTTGAGCAGCATACCACTTTGCATCTCTTCTCTATATTGGTGAATTTTCCTCTCGATTGAAGCTCCCTAGGGTGAAAGTAATTAGATATTTGAGTGTTCTGGTTACCTCTACACTTTCTTCTCCATGAAGCTCCAAATTTTGGGCAGAACGTAGGTGTCCATCTCTCTTTGCATTTTCTCTTGTTTGCTATTTTAAATAGGGTTTGATGTCATTTCGTACTGTTATTGTTATTTTGTTGCAGAGTTCTTTTGGGCAGGAGACACATTTACTCATCTCTCTCTCTTTCTCTATCTCTCTCTTTCTCTCTCTCTTCTTTCTTCCCCCCTCTCTCTATGTGTTGTTTCTATTTTATGTTGTGTTTTCAATAGAAGTTGATGGTGGTTCTGATTGTTGTTTTCTTGTAGAGTTTATTTGGAGAAAGAGGCAAAGGTATTAATCTCTCTCTCTCTCTCTCTCTCTCTCTCTCTCTCTCTCTCTCTTTTTGGTTTTTTTTGCTGCAATCTTTTCAATACATCATGATGTTAGTTCTAACCCTTGTTGTTGTTTTATTACAGAGATTATTTTGGGTGACATTGCATAAGTGCTCATCTCCATCTCCCTCTCTCTTTCTCTATCTATGCCTCTTCTTTTCTATTGTTTTTTCAGTATACCTTCATGTAAATACTAACTCTTGCTATTGTCTTGCAGAGATAAATTTGGGCAAGATTTGGATAGGTGCTCATTTATTTCTCTCTCCCACGTGCTCACATACTCTCTCTTTCTTCACCTTTGCATTTTCCCTTTTCTATTATCTTTACAATATGGTTTGATGTTAGTTCTAACTTAAGGATCAATTTTCATTGTAGCACTTAACACAAGGTAGAGTAGAGATTCTACAGTTCGATTTACGGATAAATCTGCAATATTTTGTGGTACCAAAATTTATTCATTTGATTAGTTACTTTTATGTTTTATGGAATTGATATTTTCTTTTGTCCATCTTTTGTAATGGATTTTGATCAGCAACGATTCAATCTTATCTTCATTAGAGCAGCTTATAGGTAAGCTGGCCCTAATTTGTGTCGCTTTTATTCATGCAATTATCTAGATTTTTTTCTTAAAAGGGATTTATGCAAGTATTTTTTTGTACATGCAAGTATTGTATAAGATTTAGGTGAAGTACATAGCTCTTGATCAACTATTTTATTGTGGTGAGTGATTCCTTTGTGCTGGATGATATGGATCTGCTAAAAGTTGATGGTTCAAAAATCCTCTGCTTTATTGGTTATGTGTATCCATTCAGATCTCCATGCCAATTGGAAATCATCCATGAAACTCTTATATTATATCATCCATATAATGCACAATGTATTGAGTCATATAATATCTTAGGTGTCAATCCAATGTGCCTATTAAGATTTGCATACCATGTGGCTGCTATCCTTGTAACAACTACTTTGTAATAACCATGTTTTATACAATGTATTGAGTCAAATCAAACTCCTATTCATTATAATGAAATTTATTTTGGCAAAGTTCTCATAGTATTCTTGTGCTATTCTTTTCATTATATTTCATATAAATGGTATGATTAAAGTGATCACTTGAAATTAAATCTATACTTTGTGTCAATATACATATTCACATGCATTTTGATATCAATGTTTGTGTCTCTTTACAAAAGTGTAAACTTCTCTTAATGCCATGTTGATTTGTATGGCATATTGGTGATTACTAGACATACTTAAAATGCTTATTGTTTAGGGGTGAATACATACTTATTTGCATCTAACGCTATCAAAGAGTTTACTGTTCATCATATAAATCATGGGATTCTTTTGAACACACAAGAACTTCACTAGGAGTTAAATGAGAAATTTGCATACAAAATTCAGACATTGTTATCCAATAACCAACTTAGTTACATAAGTTCTTTTATATTTAGCATATAATTTTCAGTTACACCATATATATTGATGAAAAATAAGTCTATGGGAACCTACAACTTGGTCAACTAGAAGTAATTGACAGTCTACAGGATAAATCACATTGATTCAGGTGCAAAAATATGGTCAGAACTCAAGAAAATTGCCAAAAGTTGCCAAAAGTCCAATAGGTTCACAAGGGACCTGAAGTAATAGACTAAAGTGACCAGCAAGTGACCTGAGTAGGTCAAAAAGTGACCTAGGCCTGAGTAGGGAGTAGCTCGCATTTTTCAGCGCAAAATGCGGGCTACATAGCCTGAGCACAATTGGAGAAAGCTGAAGCTATGGTGCATGCTTTGGAGCATGCAAACTGGAGATCAACAAGACCAGAAGCTGAAGATGTAAACACGGTGAGAGCTCCACTTATCTGTGCATTTGGCCTGACGAAAATGCACGTTATAACAGTCTATAAAAGGGGGAAATCTGAGAGAAAAGTATTCAGCCCGCTCTTATGCACGACTTCTCTCATTTTGTCTACCTCATTCTTGGTCCAATGAAGCCTGACTTGTACCCAAGTACTGGAGTGACTTTGGAGCAAGCAAAGGGTGAGGATTTTGAAGGTGTATGGGCTGTTATGGGCTGAAATAACCAGTCATAAACAGGGCAGCCCACTGTTCTTGTCCATTTTTATGAGCAAACAAGAGATTTATGTGGTTATAATAGAAGGAAATGACCTCTTTTCATTAGTACTTTGTTCATTAATGATTAGAGGAGCTTCTTCATGAGTTTATACACTCATTTTGAGCTTGATTTATGGGCTGGAATTTTCTGTTTTAAAACAGGGCTGAAGCTAAAATTATGCTCCTTCAATGCATTTCATGTACCATTGGCCCAAATCTTGAATGTGTTTGAAGTCTATCAACATAATACTTATCCCAAAGAGTTGAAATCCATCTATGTACTTGAAATAAAAGCCATTAGAACTTGCATTTGATATTCATATTTGGATTGAGAATCTGAAAATATCCTTTATGTTATGATGTATGTATCCAGAGGCATTTGATGTAATCAAGATAGAGTTATTTCTTCCGTTCATGTATATTAAATACATAGAGAAAAAGCTTGAATTCTTCTTCCATATCTAAATCTTTTCTAAATCCCGGATCTTATTAAACCCCAATCTATTTCCCCTTCCTGAACTTTGAATCCCATACTCCTCTTTTGCACTAAGCCCCGGTGGTAGACCTTCAGCCCTTAACACGACGACAACACATGGGTTATAATGCCTACGAGAAGGCCAAACATTCTCTTAATAGAAGTACGTAACATAAAAGATGAAGAAAGTAATTGGATCACTGATACGTATCATTGCTTCTCTTGGGTACATATATGTCCAAGTAAAAAGGGAGCCTTCAGAGTGAAAGCATCTGCAATTGCAGATGTATCAAAGCACTAGAAGGGTAAAATTTTAGCTCTCAGACAAAGGAATGTTGATTCTCACCTTGTAACAGAGGTGTTTGTACAACATGTATTCATGCAAAAACAAATACATATTGTGCCCACTCTGCCCTTTCAACGAAACATTGCAAAAAGTAAGTATTTACAACTCATTGAGAATGACAAATTTCATGATATCTATGTAACTACTTGTCTCGTATTTACAAAAGTATACCCTTCAGATTGTTGTGAGTGGCAAAATGTCAAGAGTTTCACAGGTTCTTTTAAGTGTTATCACTTCAAAATTGGTAGATTGCTCTTTGAAGGGCGTATAACTAAGCAACTCGCAGAGGACCTTTTTTTTTCTCTATGAATCCAAGTATATATTTCCCAAGGGGGATTGATAATATGGAACCCTTGAGTCTATGCACATACTGAATCTCAACAACATAGAATGGCCATTGTGTAGTAGCAACATTATACACAAGTGTAGCACAAAAATTCTATCAGACATATAGAACTCTATGAAGCCAAGCAACACCTCAAAGAATGTACATCTAAGCTTGTTCATACCAATTGCAATTGATGCACAACTAGGTAAAACTTGTATATAAAAAATGTCTTATAGTTCTGACACAGTGGAGTGTCAAGTCACAAAAAGGGACATGGCTTTCAAGTAAAAAACTTCTCTTTTAGTTGACTATTATCTTACATTGGGATGGATCAGCTAACTTTCCTTTCTAATTACAGGTAATTTGTCATATTACAGACTTTATGCCTAGTGTTCAAGTATCGAAGATGGAGAATGCTCAAGGGTAAATGGTTGTGCCTTGATCAAGACATGCATGAAAGTGTAGCTGTGGATGCTACTATCATTTGTGAGGACCGCGAGCCCCAACTGTTGCAAATGAAGGATGATTGGCCCTTAGGTATAATGCGCCAGGAAATTACAATGTTAATGTAAAATCCACATGTTAGCTTCTATTTTAAACTAGATGGTAGGAAAATTCAAAGCCAAGCTAAGGATATTGTTACTAGTGGTGGAAAGTGTGTGGCTCCACATATTTTAGAAATTGTAGAGTCTTCCTAAAAATCCCAACACCACAAATTGTAATATCCAACACTTGTAAGTTTTTAGATTTTTTTGGCCAATAGAATATTGTCACTTGTAAACTTGCAACATTTAAAAATTATGGTATTTATGCAAAATCATACACTTGCTATACACTTTTCACATCAACACATTTACATATGCATGTGAACTTTACAAAGACATAACTAAAGACATAATTAAATGTCGTAGGCGAATAGCCCTTAATGGTTTAAAACTTAAGGTTTTTAAGGTAGAACTAGTTTAGTTCTTGTTTCATTCTTTCATTTCACACTTTCTCTCTTCATCTCTTTATATCCACCACATCCCTCTTACCTTCTACAATGGATGCTCACATACACTTTGACAAGTGGATCCCAAGACTGTATTTTCCAGCTAGAGTGATGAGATATTTCAAGTTTTCTCTAAGAACTTTTCAACCTTGAAAGTGTGCTCTCATGGCTGGATCCCCCCCTTCAGGTTTTGGAAGACTTTGTGAGTGCCATTGCTACCAAAAACATACTCCATCGAGATGTGCGACATGACTTGGGTGCCTTTGGAACAACTCATGATATTTCAGGTAGGGAAGAATTACCAAAAAGTGGGGAATAGGTGTCTGGCCCACATGGATCCTTCGCACAAATTATGCACTATTCCCATGGGCACTGCACCAGGTACAACACCTTTGATCTTATGGAGTATGATTGCACTTTGGCAATTTTCCTCCTTGCATTGGATACACCCCTAGAGGAGAAGAGCGATGAAGATACAACTCGAGAGGTTGTTGTTATCACATACATAGGAGAAGAGTTGATTGAAGAGCTCATAAATGTTGAAGAGGAACATAGGGTGGTGGAAGAGCAAGGGTTGGCTCTCATGGTGATATCTTCTTCATAACAACCACAATTCAACAAACCCAACCTTGCCTCCTTGAGGCCCATTGAAGTAGATGGCATTCAATACTTGCTTCTATGACATGTATTGCAATACTTGGAAATGAAAGAACAATAGTTATTTTCCGTTCTAGTCAAGGATTTGACAGAAGACCTAATTGATTATGATTACATGGATGTGCATCAGACCATGGTAAAGATTGGAAGATATGATGGGACAAGCTTAGATACAGTGAGTGCCATCATAATAGCACAGGAGCATATTACCTCGATTGAAGAAGATTACCTTCTATCGAATGCTGAATTTGAAGCACTACAGCATGCTATGTTCCAAACCAAGGCCCCAGCTTCCTACCAAGGAGCCAAAGAGATGCCTCGCTGACATACTATGAGGAAATGAAGATATAAGATGATCTGGAGAAGGTGAGATTTCTAACTACCATATATTTTTATGCAATGAAAATTGACGGTAGGGTGCATCGGGTCCCTCGAAGTCCACTAGTGAAATCTTGGCTAGACGATAGACTTCAGAGAGGGCAGCTACAGGCATCATGTTTTGCTAAGATTTCACCGACGGACTCCGGGGGACCAAATGCACCCTATTGTCAAGTTTCGTCACTTCCTGATAACTCTAGGTTAGTTGCTAAATATAGTTTTTGATTTGACTTTGTCATTCTGGACATACTTTATATAGATGAGTTTATATCAAGGCAAGGAGGAGCTCAGCATGTAGATCGACGGAAGGATTTAGCTATGAAGCAGTACATTGGTAACCTTGTTACAGACTTTGTGGTCTTCCATAAGAAGTGCTCACCATGACGGCAAGAAAAAATCATGAAAATTTGAGCTTTGACTAAGTTTGGACCTTTTGTAGCGATACTTGTGACAGCTTGGAGCAGGTGGTGCTATCCAAGCAGTCAAAGCTTCTTTATTTGTTGGATGAAATGCATGGTGGAGCAATGTGTGTGCTTGCTACAATAGGTGACCTTGCTAAAGTGTCAAATCCACTTCTCCTAGAAAAAGAGCTAAAGGGGGAGTGTGTAACTTTTGAAGCAAAGAAGGAACTTCTATTTTCATCGAAAGCTCGCTCCTCCTCTCCACCAATGAAAAAGCCAAGGAACGAATGAGAGTTCTTATTGGCTATCGAATTTTTGTATTTTCCATCACTATCAGTCATCCCACACATTTTTCTTGATGAATATAAGATATTTTAGTGTGTCCCTTTAAATAAAAATTTATTGAATAAATGTGTGGTTCGTGTAAGTGTGATGATAATGTGTTGTATGTGAATGACGCATTCGCATACGTTAACATAATCTAATTTAATTATATCAATGCATAGTACTCTACTTGTGATTGTGCATAGGCAATAACATAACTCGTATCCATACATATTACTACTTTCGATGTGTGTGTACGTAAAACAAAATTTAAGAGTTGTATGTTTCAAGAAACAAAACAAAAAAACTTTACTCAATTATTTGAATTCAATACACATCGCATGAGATATTTTGTGTGTGTGTGTGTATGTGTGTGTATTCCAATCTGACAGAGTATACAAAATTTTTTGGTCTTCCAAGATGCTATGGTGCTATAACACTCGTTACAAAACGTTGCATCATTAATCTCATAACATATAGAGGAGTTTCCTTGCCATGTTGAAGCTGAACGATAAAGTTCATGTCTTTATTCGTGATTGTGATGTGCTTTGCATGGATGGCTGCTAACTATGTATCATCAAACAAGTTGGTAAGAAACCCCTCTACGACTGTTTGTAGGGCCTCCATAACTGCAGCAGTTAACATTTCTGCCCCGGTGGGCCATTCCACACTCGCACCCAAAATCTTCCCATCTCTTTCAGCTCCAAGTCTTGCATAACTTTCCAAACAACCTTATGAAAGGATATTTTTCGAATGAGAAGCTTGTATCCGTGTTGGATTCTCCTTATCTCCTGAAGGGCGACAATGCCCGATTTCCATCTCCTCTTCTTCTGTGGTGCATGAGAAGAACACTATGCCAAAAAAGATAACATTACAAACTATGTTCATTCCATTGGAACAAATCCATCCTTCACTATTTGAAGATTTCTTATAAGTTGGAAGTCCTTGGAAGTTATAGTGATGTGCTTGGCATATATTGCACAATGTTGATGAGCATGAATAATCAAGTCAACTAAAAAGGCATCTTGAGCACACTGTAGAGCATGAATATATTATTTTGTGAAGCAAGTAGGTCTATCTTGACCTTTTGCCAAAAACTGGCTTCTACTTCTTATGCGGTAGAGGTCTTGTACAATCTCGCGGACAAGTCTTGAGAAGCTCGCCTTCGGAATGATAAGATCAAATGAGCATTGATACCTCTTGATTTCTCTCAAGACCACTATTCGTGGCTTCCACTTGTATTTCTTGTGGGGATGTTGAGGAGGACCCTTGTGAGGGCGGCTTGAGAACACTGGGTTAGATTGAGAAGGGGGTGCATCTGAGCTAGTAGATACTCCAAGGGACTGAACACAATATGGAGCTCTAAGCAGAAGCTTATTTACAACTACCTTAGACCTAACCATCTTTCCTACACAAGAGATGTAAGAACTCAATGAATAAGATAGAAAATGAAACCCTCTTTTATATAACACTAAACTGTAAGACTCATTTACATAGATGCACACTCTCTCTTTCTCTCTTAAACTATGAACTGCATTCATACTAAACACATTGTTTATCTTACTATCTTAGCTCTCTCAAACCCATTTTATGCCTTGTCAAAGCCTTATTTCTATCCACTTGGCATGGTTTTCTTTGGCACATGACACTTCATAACGCACTCTTTTTGTGACATGACATGATTCCATCATGTCTATAGCCAATTCATCAGCACTTTCATTTTCTCTCTTTTGCAAGAGTTTAGCTTCATCTGCTACCATAATCCTATACCACCAAGATAACAATTGGATCATTGGATTGCTACCATTCACCCCTCCACCATGATGGGTTTTTCTTTGGTATGGACCACATGCTATCCAATTTGAATTTTCCATCCCTTGTGTGGACCAAACTCCGATGGTTCCCTTTTCTGCAAAGTATGGTCCATGTACCTCAAGGATATGTTACAAAGACACATATCACACATGTGCAAAACAATGCTCAATAATTTACACAGTTCATACAATTTGAAAATATTAACTTACTATGCACCATGTAATGTGTGATAGAGCTTTTGCCCGATGCTTCCACCATGTTTTCATAGAAGCTATACACAGCATCGATAAATTCTTTCTTATCTTCATTCTTAAACACCATCTTATGAAGTAAGGAGCCAATTTATTAAGATTTATCCAAACCTTAGCTTTGGCCAACCTTTTTTTCCTCCATTACTTTGATCAGGAACTACAAAATGTAACTTTTTACACCCATCATAGTCCTACGACTTGATGGGACCTAAAATGTGCCGGCACTGGCTATGGCACTAATTATGGATCTCATGCACACAACAGACAACCCCACCACATGGCGTGGCAGATCAGGAGCCTTTGTAATACATCGACGTACACTAGATAGACTTATTTATGCATTTGTAGCTAATATGTAGTCCAATGGACCAACCAATAACAAATATTCAATGTTGAACATCTCCCCTCAGTCTCCTCTTGATCTTGGAGCAATCCGATTCATGCTAGACAAGCATCCGTCATCGCATTCTCTTCTTGATTCTTGCCATGTGAAGCACCATTTGGAGGAGAGAGATGGAGGAGAGAGAACGACTAGATTTGGCTCTTCATGTCCGAGTAGCCATTGCTTATGCGAGAGACGGCGATGGAGAGCGAAGGAAGCAAGAAGATTAGGGATGTAATCGGTTTATGGGGTTACATTGAGGCCCCATAGCTTCCCCCCCCTCCAAAAAAAATCATCTCTCAAGAAGCCATGGCATCTTTTTTTTCTACCCGCGCTGAAAAAAACGGTCCCTCCCTCCTTAACGCAAAAAATTTTGGGAGGTGGCCCCAAGAGTCATACCCCCTCTTACCCCCTTAAGCCCCTTAAGTCCTTTTTCACTTAAGTTCTTTTTGGGCCTTGGACTACACCACTTATTGGCGGCTCCTGGCAAATGCACCATTGATGGGACCTAAAATGGACTGGCACTGGCTATGGTAGTAACTGGACCTCATGCACACAACAGACAATCCCACCACATAGCCTTGCGAACCAGGAGCATATGTAATACATCGATGTACACTAGATAGACTTAATTATACGTTTGTAGTTGATATGTAGTCCAACGTTTACCTTTCCTTCTCCTTAGACGGAGATCCCATAACATATAGGCATAGTGCCTCGTAACACAAACATAAGGAAACTCCCCTCAACTGATTGCCGCGGCTCCACTGCGATTATCCTACACCTCGGGGATTGGCCCCAAGATGTGTCGCTCCAACATATAAAACATAACGCACAAAATCCACTCTTTTCTTATTTTGTATGATCCAAGAGTATATAGATCCTCACCAAATAGTCCCAAGAAAAGCATACAACTTCCCTACAACAAAGGCTCCTTTCCACTCCATGTATAAGTCATATCTTAGGAAGAAAATTGCTATGCAATCTAGGATTGATACCATGTCATGCGTTATGCATAGTGCATATGATCCTAGTGCATAAAAAATATTTATCAAATTAATATTTTTTTATGTGAAAAAACCAGCCCTTTCATGATCTTCACTAAATATATGCTTCAATGCATGGAGACTAGTATCGATTCCTTGTGCTACTAGCCTCTTAAACTGAATTATCGCAATTATAAATGCAATGCACATTCAAATATTTCAAAGATTCAAAACCCCCTCAGCCATCTTAATCTCTTAACATCACCCCTTCTCTCTAACGTTTAGGTTATGCTGCGTTGTTGCATAGGTGTAGAGATTTATTTCGTATGTATTTTTTTGCATAAAACGAAAAAGTACCATTAACTATGACACATCGACAAAGCCAAAATGAAGCCAAACTTCATGCCTCAACTTTGTTATACATGCACAACCATGAATTATAATTTTCTAGATTTTAATAACGTAAAAATCCTATTTTTTTCCATTTTCAAATATTTTTCTCTTTTTATTTGTGCATAAAGATGGATTATTTTTTGATTTATGATTAGTAACTGATTATGACAGCTGAAAGATGATTTTTATCAAAATTTTATCCCATGTGCATCTCTTTTTCCTACCTGAAACCAACAAAAGCTTCATTTTTTCTTTAAAAATGTGCTTTTCGGGCTATAATTTAATTATTACGACTATTTATCATTACAGATCTACATTTCTTTTATGCACAACCCTCAATCATAATGCAAAAAAGGTCCAAACAAATTTCTGTCCATATGAATTCTATTTCAACCATCAAACATTAAAAAAAAGCAAATTTCCTTTGTAAAAATGACGCATACCACTTATTTGCGTGTTGCGGGTTCTTTGATTATTTTTTCGGGTTGCCAACAGAGTGACCAGCAACAAATCTTCAATGGTGAATATCTCCCCTCATCCTCCTCTTGATCTTGGAGCAATTTGATTCATGCCGAGTAAGCATCCGTCATCGCATTCTCTTCTTGATTCTTGCCATGTGAAGCACCATTTGGAGGAGAGAGATGGAGGAGAGAGAAAGACTAGAACTGGTTCTTCATGTTTGGGCAACCATTGCTCGTGCGAGAGATGACAATGGAGAGCGAAGGAAGCAAGAAGATCAGGGATATAATTAGTTTATGGGGTTACATTGAGGCTCCATAGCCTTCCCCCCTCTCCAAAAAAAATCATTGCCCAAAAAGCCATGGCGTCTTTTTTCTTCTACCCACGCTAGAAAAAAAGTCCCCCCCCCCTTCATGTGAAAATTTTGGGGAGGTGGCCCCAAGAGTCACACCCCCTCTTACCCCCTTAAGCCCCTTAATTCCTTTTTCACTTAAGTTCTTTTTGGGCTTTGGACCCCGAGCACCCCCATTTGATTGTTCAATGTCGGAATCATAATCTAAAAAATCCGACACGTCTATCTCGAGGTTTCCCACTACTGAGCATCTCCTAAAGTCTCATTTGACAGTTGAAAAAATTATGAAAATTCCGCAACCGTCACTTGGTGGGTCTTTAAAGCACTTTAGGGGCTTGTCGCTTAAAATAATACTGACTATAGCTGCCGCCTTTGACGAAGTCTATTTTTCCCTTGAAATTCAGATTTTTTGGCCATTTTTAAGAACTTATCAGAGTCAAAAATCACCACTCATGGCCTATGAACCATGACATTCCCTTTGTTGTTGATGGTGTACTGAGAGAAACTTCCTAACCTTTGCTCCTCCAAAGGAAGGCTTTTTTGACAAGTTACGAGATTTTCCTGATCTCTTCTTATCTTTTTCAATCGTCACTTGATGCTTTTATAGCCCAATTTTTGATAACACTTGCTCCACATTCCTACATGTTGCAATGACTTATTTTTCTAGTTTTATCCTATAAGCAAAGCAAATGTATTCATATACAAGTTTCTCCATGATTCTGACAAAAGCATGCAATGAACAAATGTGAATACAATCCAATGGAATGTTGAAGATGGGCTTCCAAGTGGGATCTTCTCTATTGCTCGTCGATGTAGCACTTGTCACCCTTTGCAAGTTCTTCTTTCTGTCATTTCCTTCCACTCTCTTTGTCAAGCAATATAGGCATGGATTCTTTATATTTGCACCATTGGAGGTTCCACACATGTATTTTAAAGTTTTCAAGTCTCTTGCAAGATGCCATTCAACCAAGCATTGAGCATACACTTCAACCAAGAGTATCTTACTATGTTCTTGATGATCGATGATGTTTGGAATACTTATGTGTGTAAAGAACAATTGTAGCACCTCAAATGTTTCCTTAGGAACTTCAAATGCATCGATCCACCACATATGGCGCTCAGATTGAACAGTAAAGTTCCATTGGTTGTTCTTGTCAAATTGTAAAGCTCTATTCATCAGAGATACACTAACTCTTTTAAGCTTTACTCCTTTGACAACCTCACTTTTATCCAATTTTATAACAAACTGCAATTTACCATTACGTTCCTCAACAAACATATTGTAGTGCATTACTATTGTTGACTACACCTTGTAGAAATCTAAATAATAATTATTGAGTTCAATGAGCTTCACCTTATACGCATTTTTGGTTCCAATATTTAGTGTTTCCATGCATTGAACATGCATGGGATCCCCTATCAGCTCCAAAATCTTTGTATTAAGTCGCCATCGGGCCTCTATTAAATTTGAACGTTGAGGAAGAGGCATGATTCTATTTCTTTTCAACATGCACATGGTCAAACCCAGCCTTCACACCTTTGAATATCTTTGAGTAAGTCATTATGCTAATACAAGCCATATCACAAATGGATTCTACATCCATAGCTGAGAAGTCGTTTGACATATCTTTTAATGTGCACTCAATCACCTTTTCCTTCACAGCCTTAAACTTAGGATTGCTCAAAGTGTTTTTCAATGTACTTGCCTTCGACAATCTACTAATACATGATCCAACCTCACCCTCACCTAAGTTCTCATTCTCAGCTACCTTACATGCTTTGATACATTGCTTCCACTAGCTGGTATTCACAATTAACTCATTGATTGGCTTCTTCTTTAAGGAGTAACCAAGACTTCACTAACTGGAGGTCAACTCAACTGACTTGTTTGGACACCTTTAGGAGTGTTTGAAGAGTTCTAGATAGAGGCAAAAGAGATTATGCCAACACTTCTGATACACTTACTTCCAAAGTAAGTGCCAAAGGCTAACTTCATACCTCGAGAAGTGAACTTGAGTAGTCAGCCTAAAACTATTCTTAAGCTCACCTAGAACCATTTGTTGAGAACAACTTGAGTGGAGGTAGCACTATTAGTGATAGTTAAGCCCTTAAACCTCATGCAGCTACGTCATCAAAAGTGACTACATCTAAGAGATGACAACCCTAAGAAGACTAAGATCTCACCTTAATTGGCCTACAAAATCACTCACAAGTGGTTGGATCATCAAACAAAGCGTTCACACATTGTGTAGTGCTCTAAAAATTGTGATTGAATGCTTGTTTGCATATGTCATAATTGAATTGAAAGTTTGAGCACTATCATCATGAAGATACTTGCATTTATATTGAATCACATTGATTGTGGAAAACAAAATCCTAGTTGTGCATGGTGCACCTACATACACTTGAAAGTTAGTAAAATTGTGAATTTCTAACAAAGGATCACAAGATACATAAAGAAATAAAAATCACAAAATACATAAAGAAATTTGAGAAATGGAGAGACCAAATATTGACTAACTCTAGAAACCCCTACAATCATAGCTTAGACAAAGAAAATATACTGTAAAAATGGACCTTATTATCAAAAATATTCTAAAGCTTACACACCATGCAACAGAGACCACATCACTAAATGAGTCTTACTAGTCAACAATGACAAATTAAGAAATAAGCTTTTTAACACCTAGCATCTGATAAATTGAACATATGACAAATTTGGAGAGCGAGAGGTCTTCCTCAGAAGCCACCACTTACTTGCCTAAACGAATCATTTATTAAGACCGTAGTCATGCAAGAGGGGGTAGAGAAAAACAAAGAGAGGGGGAAGAGGGAGGAAGAGAGGAGAATGAGTGAGAAAACATAGGGGTTGGATAGAAACTAAGAGTCTAGGAAAACAAAGAAAGAGAGAGAGAGTAAGAAAGATAGGAAATGAGAGAGGGAGAAGAAGAAAGGAAAAGGAAGAGAGAACGAGAGAGAGAAAATAAACTTGAAAGACAACAAAAAAATGGGAAAAGAGAGAGGGAGGGAGGGCGGGAGAGAGGAGAATGAGTGAGAAAATATAAGGGGCTGGAGAGAAACAAAGAGAGGGGCAACAAAGAAAGAGAGATAGAGAAAGAAAGAGAAATGGGAGAGAACATAAAACGAAGAGCACAAAGAAAGGGGGAGAATCAAAGAAACAGGAGGAAAACCAAGATGACAGTTGGCGTTACTTTTGTTGAGTTACAAGAGAAGAAATTCATTCTCAAATAATTTAAGAAAGAAAAAGAGAACGAGAACAAAAAAAAAATTGTCATAACGTAGACCAAATGGAAAATGATAAAGTTTGTGATGTTCAAGATCACCAGGCGTATCTTAATGAGCGTGTCTTGTGCCGTTGCTCTCAATGCAAGCTCACAATTAGACAAAAGCATCGATTGTCTATAGAACGCGTATGATGCTTCGATGAGTTTTAATGGGAGATCATTGATCAAGGGATCTTAGACTTTGAGAAAATGATAAGAAAATTGTGTATCAATCATGTATTATATTCACAAACTAATCGAATATCATATACAACAACATTGGATATAATCATAAAATTTATACAAGGAGGTGACATCTCATTCCAAGGAGGAGTGCATTTATTACGGTCAGTTAGAAGAGTTCGTGGTCATGCGATGGATGGAGTGCGTGAGCCGATCCACCACTTGGAAGGCCCTATCCAGTCTATACCATCAATTATACCAGAAGAGACATGCAGCCTTTGAGACTATCCTACAATCTTGGAGCTTGGGATGGAGGCAATGATTGATGCATTGATGCCCATGGATACCGAGACATCTAATCCTCTTAGAGAGGAATCATCCATATCATTATATGATGGGCGTTGAGTATCTCACCTAAAGACGCTACTTGCAATCCTAAGTGTGCAAGCAAAATACGGGTGGAGCGATGCGAGTGTGACTGAGTTGTTCAGGTACCTTCTACGTACGCTTCATTGATTTCTTTTTCCGCATCATTATTAAAAAAAAATCACACCATTATAAAAAATAATTTTTTTTTTTCAAGGTGTTTTATGATTTCTTTTCAGGTTGCTAAAGAATCATATATTACCACTTGGAAATACCATGCCTGAGTCTCGTGATGATACACGACATGTTTTATGAAAGCTTGGTATGGACTACAACAACATCCATGCATGTGTCAATGATTGTATGCTATTTCAAGGAGAGTACAAGACTATGGAGACATGTCCAAAGTGTGGTGCTCACAGGTATTGAGAGGACTTGCAAGGGCAAACCATCTCTCAAAAATTTCTTAGACACTTTCCACTTATCCCATGACATATACTTCACATGTTTCGTACGTTGGGCATGGCAAGCTTGACAATGTGGCATGAATAGAATAGATCCAGAGACAGAATCCACCAAATTTCAGTGGATTCACGCATATGGAGCCACATTGACTCTATCTTTTAAGGTTTTTCACAAGAGCCAAGGAATCTTTGACTCAGTCTTGCTATGGATGGCATAAATCCATTCTGTCTCCGTTCAACATCTTACAATGTGTGGCATGTAGTCCTTGTTAACTACAACATTCCACCATGGCTTTCTATGAAGAAAGGACACCTAATCCTTAGCTTGCTTGTTCTTGGCCACTACAAATTCAAGAATATGGAGGTCTATCTCCGTCCATTAGTTGATGAGCTTAAGATTTTGTGGGAGGAGAGGGTCGCCATGGAAGATATAAGCAAGCGCGATGAAGGTCGAGCCATTCTCATGTGGACAATGTATGGCTTTTCGAGATTCCGGGAGTGCTTAGGTAAGTAGGCTTCCGTTCTCGTTGGTCATATCTATCATAGCTCATTCAAGTTTGTATTCAGAGGATCGAGGTGTTGGGGCAGGTCTGGTTACCTCAGGTTATCTTGCATGTCCATTGTGTGGTCACAGTTAGATTCCCAAAGGTCATGAGTCATGAAGAAGATGGTATATCAAGGACATGCTGCTTTCTTGTTGGAGGGTCATGAACTGAGGGAAGGTTTTCTTGGACGACCTCTAGCACGAATAAACGCCCAAAGTTGGTATGAATTGAAAATGGTCCACATGGAGTTGCATCCAAAGAGAATGCGACGGTTCTCGATTTTCTACAGATCAACCACTTCTTGGATCCAATGCATATTTTCAAGAATGTGGGCAGCTTATTATGGGACCACATCATAAGAAAGAGAGACATTGTAGGGACACGAATGGATTTGAAGGAGGTAGTCAAGATGGAGACGCTTTAACCATAGTCGATTTGGCCGCAGTCGAGTGCTGATGGTCGCTTACAACTACCTCATGCCTTCTTGGCTTTTGTCCACTAAAGAAGAGCGCATTGTGAAGCACATTATCAGGTCTATCTGCACTCCCACGGGTATGACACATTCTCTCAGATCCATGTTTTCTAAAGACGATCAACTAACAAGGCTAAAATACCATGGTTAGCATAAGATATGTGAGATTTGTACTACGAATAGATTGTAAGTGACCTACGTATTTTGCTATTTGGAGTGTAGTCATTGTTTATAATACTTCTTCATTTGTGATCGTTTGTACTACCGATCTCGATCGCAAGATGCCTTACTCCAAAAATATGTGTGGAAATTTATAGGTTATCAAATTTAGTGCAATGGATTTCATAGAAGGAGATCAAGACATCCTCTATGGAATACGTAAGGCGGGGAGCAATAGAGACAATCTATCTCTTTGAGAAGTACATTCCCACCAGCATGCTCTCGATACAAACCCAGCTCTTGGTGCATCTTGTAGAGAAAGTGGAGATTGCTGGACCTGTCCATACGTGATGGATGTTCTTCTTGGAGAAATTCATGAAAACCTTGAAAGGCTTTGTGTGACAATGAGCTCGGTCAAAAGGTAGCGTGGCTAAAGGAGGTTGGTTGGTGTTTGAGGCATTAGTGCATATTTTAGAGTGGCTATCATTGGTGGATTCAGACAACAGTACACTATGGTTGCTGAAGGACAATGATAGACTAACCAAAGATGTGGTGGTTAGAAATGGGGTAGAAAAACGGATGGATGCTACAATGGAGAAGAAAGTGAATCGTTTTTGTATATTGCACAATGCCTCCATGGAGACGTGGTTCACTAAGTACGAGCAAGCTAGGAAAGATCGAAAAGAAGCGCGATATGAATTTTGACATAGTACATGCCATCAACTGATTGGATATCCTAAGGGCACGGAGGATATCTTCACACGTATGTATCCAGATCAGATGGCTCAATTCAGAGATATGGCGGATCAAGAGCTGTCTCTTAGACACCATCAGGCCCTTCCGTTCGATCTACTTGGGTACGCTCTCGTGCTTCGATTTCTAGTAGATGAGGTCGAGGTTCTAGGCTTGGGCTGGACAGAGGGAGTGGTTCAAAGGGATGTTGCCAAGACTAGATGTTGTGAGCTTGCGGTTGTCTTGGTATATAAGTGCTACTCCTCGCTCTCATGCAGGTTCGAGAGAGAGGTGGTTGTTATGGAGGTATCGATGTAGTATCTCCATCTCGTTGTTCTACTGGATTTGTGTCACCTATGGGATTTGTCACACTTGTGGGGATATCTACTCCAGTCACTCCAGTTTTTTCTCTATCGTGCACATGTGGCACTCCTATGGGTGCTACTCCGAGAGATACCACCCCCATTGGTACATGAGATGTACAGGGGTCTCCTAGATATGCCTAGGAGCACGGTCTCACAGGTAGGAGAGGATGCATCTTAGGCATACCCCAGAGAGGTATGGATACCTTGTAGATGATAGGACAAGAGCTGTCATCATGAATGATGAGGGGAGCAGGGTGATAGCTCATATGAGAGAGTTGTACCAACAAGTTTTTTGGCATGTCTTGGATCATTGGAAGAATATACCGGAGGGGAGTAAGGACTTATAGTAGCATCCTTGCATGAGGAGTTTCCAGTACCCATTGCAATAGATAGGTTCTCCACAGGGTGGATGATGGAGTGCATGCATGCGTACATGTCACACAAACAATCTGATGTACACAAGACACTTAAGAGTGGGGCCTTAAAGCTCGAGTGGCTAGATGCAGATGACTAGCATCAATTGAGGGAGGAGGCTATAGATTTTCCAGGATGTTGTAGACAGCAACGCGAGGTAGCAAGGGCACGACTGGAGGCAAGAGTGGCCCGTCATCTTGGAGTGGCGGTCACCAGACTTATATGGCGGACTTTGTAAATTTTTCTTTTGTTATTCTTTTTTTGCAATATCACTTGTACTTACAATCATGTTTCTAACAGTTGTATTTTGTTTTCTTTACAGCATTCCATTAGAAACCGCGATCCCACCTTAGAGACTCAATATGTAGAGAGATATGGTCTCACTACATTAATCAATAGATTGTATGCACGCATCAACCTAGTAAGTCACTCATCTTTCTTGTCCATAGTTACTAATTTTAATTAAAATGCATTATTATATGGCGGATTGATGTATAATTTTCTTTTTTTTGCAGAGTCCATTTGATGCTCCTTTGCGACGGGAGGAGATTTCGGATGGCGAGGATCTATAGCTCGCACTTGGATCCATGGAGCGCACGTTCTCTTCTTTTTTGGTCATGTGATTCATGTAGGTATTTTCTATGCACTATGTTATGATCATCCTTTGTATCTGCCCATGGTTCCATGAGCGCTTTCATTAATTCATCTTGTATTTATTTTATGTATCAATCTAATTGTGGACTCAAGTACACTTTGCCTTCATTTTGATGACAATTGTACACCTTACTATAATCATTTTATATACCCCAAATATAGTAGATTGTGCTACATGTGGCAAGGCATCTTATTGCCCTACCATAATTTTTTTTCTCTGTAACCATCACTATTGGCATCGCAAATTTACTGCACGCGCCACTATTAGTGCCGCTATCAATAAGATCAACGTCGCTATTTGTGTCACAAATAGTAATGTGGATAGTGACGGTTCTATGGCGTTGCTAAAACCAACGTGTTTAATGACAACAAGGGCAAGGTTTTTTATGAACATTTTCATTGCTTTGAACGTCAACATGAGGCTTGTATCTTGTAGTGATACAATATCCCATGCATATTCAAGGCATGGAAACACTAAAGATTAGGACCTTAAATGCATATGAGATGGATTTTACTGAACCCAACAATTACTATCAAGATCTACACAAGGTGCAAATGATCATAGTAATAAACTACAATATGTCTTTTGAGAAATATAACAATAAAATAAAAAGTGGTTCATCAAAAGGAGTGGAGCTTGAAAGATTTATTGTAACTTTAATAAACAGAGCTTTACAATTTAACAACAACAACAGTGTAGACTCAACATTCCACTAGAGTACCATGTATGGTGGCTCACTATATTTGAGGTTCTTAAGTAAACATTTGAACTGCTATAGCTATTCCTTATACACACAACATTCTAAACATCATCCATCATTAGGAAAATGGTGCTGTGCTCTTAGTTGAAGGGTATGGTCACTACTTAGTGGAATGACATCTTACACGGTGAACATTGCATTAGATCGTGTTCATATTTTTTCATTGCATGTTTTTTTCATAATCATAGAAAAACTTCTATATGAGTATATTTGCTCTACTTATAGGATGCAACAAAAAAAGAAGCAATTACAACATGTAGAAATGTGAAGCAAATGCTATCAGAAATTGGGCTTCACAAGCACTAAGTAACACTTGAAAATATGAGAAGATATTTTAAAAAACTAGTTTTAAAAAAATCTTTCTTTGGAGGAGTGAAGGCTAGAAAGTTTCCTTCAGCACCCATCAATGGAAGGAAATGTCACAGTTCATAGGCCACAAGACTACGATGGGTGGAAAAAGTTGCATTTTGCAATTCTTGATTAAAGTAAAGGAGATAAAACAAGGTTGGCCAGATCTGAGGTTTGGATTAATGTCAATAAATGGGCTTCCTTGCTTTGAAAGGTTGTTTTAACAATGGAGATAATAAAATTTTATCAATACTATGCATAACTTCTATGGAAATATGACAGAGGCATGGGGGAAAAATTCTATCACACATTACTTGGCGCATATTAAGTTAATATATTATGTAAATTATTTAGTAGATTTATACTTGTGTGATATGTAGATTTATACTTGTAATATATTTACTTGACGCATGGGCCATACTTTGTAGAAAAGGGAAGCATCATAGTTTGGTCCACACAAGGGATATTAAATTGGTATTGAATAGTGCATAGTGCATCCGAAAGAAAAACCAATCATGATGGAGGGGTGAATGAAAGTAATCCAATGATCCAATTGCTATCTTGGTGGTACATGATCATAGTAGTAAATAAAGCTCAACTCTCACATAAGAGAGAAATTGAAAGTGCTGATGAATCAACTATAGACATGATTGAATCATATCCTATCATTAAAAGAGCATGTGATGATGCCTAAAGTGCCAAAGGAACCATGCCAATTGGCTAGAAACAAGGATAAGATTTAAGATAGTAAGATGAATAACATGTTTAGTATAAATACAATTCATTGTTTAAGAGAGAAAAAGAGTGTACATCTAGGTGAACGAGGCTTAAAGTTTTAGCACTATATAAGAGGGTTTCACTTTCTATCTTATTCAATGAGTTTTCAAATCTCTTGTTGTGTAGAAAGGATTGTTGCTTAAGGTAGGCACAAGAAGCTTCCCCTCAGAGCCCCATATCTTATTCAGCTCCATGGAGTATCTACTAGCTGTGATGTAGACTTGGACAATGATACTTAACAACTCACAAACACACCACCCTCGTCTCAAGCCAACTTCCTCAAGCCACCCTCTGAGAATTCCTCCTTAATATTCCCACAAGAAACGCAAGTGGAAGCCAAGTATAGTGGCCGTGAGAGAAATTAGGACATATGAGCACTCTTTTGATCTCATCATTCGGAAGATGAGTTTCTCAAGACTTATTCGCAAGATTATGGAAGATCTTTATAGGAAAGAAAGAAAATGATGGTTTCTGGCACAGAGTTAAGATAGACATGATCACTTCATAAAAGAATGTATTCATGCTCTCGCAATGTACCATAGAGGCTTTTAAATTGGTTGACTTAATGAGACTAATGCTTAGCGTTGTGCAATATATGTGAAGCGCATCACTCTAACTCCTAAGAACTTCCAACTTGTAAGAAATCCTAAAGCCATGAAGGATGTATTCATTCCAATGGAATAAATATAGTTTGTAATGTTATCTTTTTGGGAATAGTGTTCTCTTGGTGGACTAGACACATGACTATACCCCAGTGCAAAAATATTATGTTGACCTAAAATATGAATTACTCATCCTTGACTACAAACTTTAATGTATATATCTACTATATTTTTTACTTTTAATTATATTTTTTACCAAAACCATCAATTTCAATAAGAAAAATATATCCATATAGTCTATGTGGTGCAAAGTTTCTATGGGCCAGTAATCATAATATTCATTTCTCAATTAGAGATCAATGTAGAATTTTGTTATAGGATAATTTTGAATACACAATGCAATGAAATTGTAAATGAGAACCTATTAAGGGGCCAAGATCCACTTGATTTTTTGGGCAAAAAAAAGGCAAGAGACCCCTTGTTCAAAGTCTAGCCTTTGAAGCCACTTTTCTACCAAAAAGTGACTCCAGACGCAAGACTTTTAATAAGAGATGGTAGAAATGTTACTGTAGACACTAGACTTTGGACAATGGGTCTCTTGGTAATTTTTTTGTCAAAAGAAAGCTCTTGGCCACCTAATTTGTGTGCATGTAAAGCTTTATTGCCTTTTAATAAAATGTTATGGATTTATGATCACATAATAGACAACGTATGTAGAAAGGTTTTTGGGTTTAAATGGGTTAAAATGTAATATATACCAAAAAACTACCCGCATGAACCCCCTTTTAGGTAATGGGGACAATGATACATCAATTTTGAAAATTGTCTAAGGATAATGCAATTTTTTTAATTATTCCCCTCCCCAGCCGACTGTTGTGCTGGAAGGGGAGGGGAATAGAAAGGAGTCGGAAACTCCTCGGTGGGAGCTCGCAGGTGGTAGTGCCATGCATGCTGACATGAAGGAGAGGGAGGATCCTCCTCTCCCCTATTTAACCAGAAGGGTGCTACCGTGAAGAGGAGGTGGAGGGGAATGAGGGCTGCCAAATACCCTGCGCTGCTGCCGTGAGGAAAGGAGGACGAAGGGATGGAAAGGCTATGTCTGCTGCTACCATGGGGGGGATAAGACGAAATGGGAGGCCGCCACAATACCAGTCTATGCAGTGGGTAAGAGCGAGAGGGGGGCTTGAGGAGCATTCTGCCCAGACGAGGGTTGTCCTCCCAGCGCCACTGCCTGCAGCCGCAGGCCTCGCCGCCTGATTACATGCCGTCGTCGTCATCGGAATCACCCCCCACATAATCTTCTAGAAGCATAGAAGCTTCCAAAGGGGGGGGCCTTCTTAGCCCCCGTTCTCCTGGCTTTAAAACCCTTTCACCCCCCCAGTTTTTAACCTTTATAAGCCCCCTTTCCGCCCTGGAAGAACTAAGGCCTTAAAGCACTTATTACCTCGTGTTTTATCTCTTGAAAACCCTTTCACCCCCCGCCCCCCCGCCCCCGTGTCGTAAAACCTTACAAGGGCCCCTTCTTGTGCCTCTTATCACCCCCCCCTCGTGTTTAAAGCTCGTAATCCTTTTTCCCCCCCTAGCCTTCCCATGCTTCCCGTGGGTTTTGAAACCCCCCTCCGTTTTATAAATTTCCTTAAGCCCTTTCCCTTGGACTTTGGGATTACTCCCCATTTTCCCCTATGGTTAAACCCTTAGCCCATTCCTTGCCTATGCAAAATACCCTTGGGCTTTTGTTCTTTTTCCCCACTCGTAAAAGAGAAGAAGAGTGTTGAAGGGAGCGACGGTGGAATTCCAAAGAGGAGTTGTAAAGCTACTTCCACGTCCGAAAGACTGTAATTGCGATGGCTCCTAAGAAAGTCCAAGGCATAGCCATGGGAGGGTCGTCTCCCAGCATCCATGTGGATATCTCACCCCAAACCCAGGTTTTCCTTCCTAATTTTTATTTGATATTGTTGTAATTCAATCATGCAAGGTTAATTGTTAGAAATAGGATATATTTTGTCCTAGATGCTCATGACGAAGGAACTTAGTCATTAATACTTTTAATGAAACATGCAAAATAAAGAAAGCATAAAAGCATTTCTAGCAAATAGCTTATGCATTGAAATGAATTATAAGACTAGATTATTATCCATTAAAATAGTATACTTTGGTTAAGCCTAAAAGTATAAACTGCATCTCGCACTATTAACCCATATCGCAATGAATCATCATGGAAAGTGCAAAGCATGAAACGACTCTTACGATGCATAAACTTTATGAAATTATCGTTGTCAACTACATAAATTAGCAAAAAAAAGGTTGCTTATTTAGCATGAATTTTGTTCGCAAAGAAAAGGGAATATTAATTGAAATTAACCTAACCTATGCCTGACCTCAAACCGATAAGTTACGGTTGAAAAATCAATTTATGCATAGTCAACGAATCATGTGGAAGTAATCTCGAAATTATCTTCTAGAGTTAACCAAATTGGCATAAAACTAAAACACCTAAGCCGCTAAGTACTCGTTTGGAATAAGTTAAATTCCAAGAACGCCTATACCTTAAATACTTTCCCACATTCACTGAATGTAGGGATAGTGAAATGTAATCGTAAAGTGAGCTAGGGTTTGTCCCTAAGAAACTTACAAGATGAAACTTGGAAACCCTAGGTCTATTGACGTCAGCCTATTAACCTAAAACAGATTGTTTCGTGACTCCATAGACTCATAGTTGGATGCAGCACTTATGCAACAAGTGCGGAGTCATTTGATCTTCTGATTGGATCACAAGGGGATGGCCAAGTTCTCGCAATGAAGTTGGCATGTCCTTATGCAAGTTATCTTGCAAGAGGATGAATAATCATCCTAATTTAGTGGTCTTTCTTGAGTAAAGAGGATTGATTAGAAATGAAAGACCAGCCGATAAATTGAAGTAACCAATGAACTTAAGGTTTGACCAAGTTGGGTTAATTGGGTACGCCCTAACCCAGGATATAGGGGATCTTGCCAAGTTGCAAGTCATCCCAGATCGAGTGCTGGATGCATTCGAAAGGAAGGATTCATTCCTTAGTAGTTTGCCAACAAAAACGATCAATGGAAATGTTTGTGCTTGCTACAGATTTTAGAGCACTGTTTGGCTTTTTTTTATCAATGAATTAAAAGATAAATGGATATCTATACTTCAGGTTGAAGACCTGAAGGAAGAGGTAGCTTCACTTACCCCCGACTGCCTGCCTGACCCTAACCAAGGGGGTTGTTGACTGCGCCGGGAAAGTGGACCAAACCCACCGCGAGAGGTCTCTCCGTTGAGCACTACTTGGAGCAGGAGGACACTTGGGTGTCAGGGGGGGCTCTGGCCATAAATCCCTCACCTTCCGAGTCCTGCACAAGAGGCTAACGTGACTTGGGATTGGATCTCGAGGCCCGCATACTAGTCTATGGACGGAAACTTGGATTAGTGATCCCTGTGGATTGCTGGATAGCCTTTGGGAAAATTGTGGATAAGCCTACGGGCTGGACTCTTTGTATTTCAAAGATAAATATGATAACCTGTTAATAAAGAACTTGTTTGATATTGTTTTTCTATGTCAAGTGATAAGATTACGTGAAGGAACTAGTGGCTAACGGGTTAATTAAAGAAGCTTGTTGTTACATGTCCAACTAATGTGTTAGGTGATTAAATAACTTAAAAAAAACGAGGAAAGTGCGGAGGATGGGCCATAGGTCCGTCCTATGGATGGGTGGTCCCGGTTGGCCGTGAACTTTTCTCAAATCTCGATGGACAGCTGGAAGATCGTCAAAGAACACGAACAACAAGAGGGTTGACCTAGAGTTATGATTAAAATTGATTTACGTTATTTTAGGGAAACGGAATGGGACTATGCCTTATGGCAGAGAGGTTGGGCTTTGCATCCCTCTCGTTTCCCATTCTCCTTGAACGAAGTGCAACGTGAATCAGCTTCGGACCTAGCGTTTCTGCGTAAAGTAGTTTGCTTGGGCCTAACACTAGTTGCTATTAGAAAATGACCAATCAGGAAAACCCTAATTCAGGTCGATCCTAAGTGGGAACGGCCGGAATACTTCCGATATGTGGCAAATGCAGAAAGCCCTAGATCACAAATCCCGTAACATTCCATGGGAGTGCCGGGCAAAGCTTTCTAGACATCCTTTCTGATGGCACTACAAGGATACACACATATAGTGACACTAAGTAGCGACGTTTTTTTTTTGGCGTCGGTATTAGTGTCACTATCTGTGTCGCTAAAAACGTCCCTATTAGTGTCGCTATTTAGCGACGTAAATAGCGATGCTAATAGTGACAGCTTACTGTGGTAACATTTCGCGGAAAACTGAACGTTTCTTTCAAATGTGTGCGCAAAGGCGGAGAGAAAGAGAAAGGGAGGTGAGCAAGAGAGGGAGGTGAGCAAGGGAGGTGCGCAAGGAAGCAAGCTCGAGCCGCACGTGAGGAGAGGAGCGTCGCCCGCACGAAGAGGTCGTGGAAGAAGAAGAGAGCACGACGGTATGCCTTGTTTTGGTTTCTTTACAATCTTTGTTTTGCTTTGCAATGTAGGTTAGAAAGTGTTGGTTTCTCTTCGATCTTTGTGTTGCTTTGCAATGTAGGTTAGGAAGTGTTGAAAGAGAGAGAAATGGAAGCGAGTGTTTTCAAAATTTTTCTTGTGTTGATTTTTATTCTTTGCAATGTAGGTAGGAAAATGTATGTGTGTGAGCATAGTTTAGAGCCGACCTCAAAGATAGATAAGTTTAGAGCCAAACTCAAAGAGATAGGTACAAAAATTTAAAAAAAAGACCTCAAATATATAGAGTGGAGTGGTCCCAATATACAATATAGAATCATTATTAAATTATCATTCCATTACATCGCAGTCAAGATGTCTAGCACTCACGACCAACATGGTGGTGATCGTGAGGCTTGGCTCAATCAATGTGTCCCCTGTCCATGCACGCAATGCAAATTGGCCATTCGTCGAAAACATCGTTTGTCCATAGAGCATGTGCAATGGTATGGAGAGTTTCGAGTTGAGATAATCGACCAAGCAGTCTTGAATTATGAGATTGCGGTAAGTTCTCTCTCATTACTATATGACATGTAATTGATTTAAGTATAACAGTTTGGGGTTATCTTAGAAGTTAGCTCCTTAACGTCCTTTACAGGGTTAGGGCCATGTTGATACATTGCAGTCCGCAGATCTCTTGCATCCAGTAAGACGGGTTCGTCCGTGCTCTATACAAATGCCGTCCGAGATAACTAACTGTCTCATAGAAGGTGATAACTCTCAACCCCCTTCTATGGGTGAGAATGCTGGAGACATGGACGGTCCTCCTGCTTTTTTGGAGCCCGAGTTAGAGGACATGATCGAATCATTGCTTCCAACAGACTCGGAATCCCAAGATCCTTTAATTGTAGAGGCTGTCATTCCATTGTATGATGGGAGTCGGGTATCCCGTTTGAAGACACTTCTTACATTGTTGAGCATACAAACAAAGTATGGATGGAGTGATGCGAGTGTGACAAAGCTATTCAGGTATATTATGATGTGTATGATTCTTTATTGAAAGCCATTAAAATGTGCTATGTAGTACTCTAATAACGTGCTTCATTGCAATTTGTAGAACGTTGAAATCTTACATTTTGCCTACCCAAAACACGATTCCCAAGTCTCGTGATGATGCAAGACAAGTGCTGCGAAAGCTAGGCATGGATTATGATTGCATTCATGCTTGCCCCAATGATTGTGTTATCTTCTGGGGAGAGTTTGAATTGTTGGCCACATGTCCCAAGTGCGGTGTGGATAGGTATCAAAATGACTTGCAAGGACAAACTGTTCCGCAGAAGGTTTTGAGGCACTTTCCGTTGATAATGCGTGTTCGTCACATTTTTCAGACCAAGAGTTTTGCAAAGTTGACTACATGGCATGCGGAAAATCGATCCACTAATGGTGTACAACGTACACCAGCTGACTCAAAAGCATGGCATCACATTGACGAGACTTTCCCTGACTTTGTAAAGGAGACAAGGAATCTACGATTCGGTCTTGCCATGGATGGGGTAAATCCTTTTGGTTTACGTTCCACCTCCTATAGTGTATGGCCCGTGGTCCTTGTTAACTACAATATACCGCCATGGCTTTCCACCAAGAAAGGACACCTTTTGCTCAACTTGCTTGTGCTTGGACAATACAAAGTCAAGAATATGGATCTCTACCTCTCTCCACTGATTGATGAGCTAAAGGAGTTGTGGGAGGGAATTGTAGTGGAGGACATGAGCAAGCATATTGGTAGGTGATCCGCAACTATAAGGGCAATTCTTATGTGGACCATGCATGACTTTCCAAGTTATGGAGAATGCTCTGGTAAAGCGTGTTTTCTTATTTTTCTAGTTTTCTTTGAGCGATGTTGGTGTTATGACATGCCTCATTGTACATGTGTTCCTATTGGAGGATGTTATTTGCAAGTATGGATGTATTGGAAAAGTTTGTGCAGATAGAGATGAGTTGGATGTTCATAGGGCTAGGGAGTTTTTCTCTTGCCTCTTGGCATTAAACTTTCTTTGAATTTAGCATATAATCCATAAGGCAGCAAAAAGAGTGAAAGAGGCCATCCATCGATTGTGAAAGCCTTGGCCAAAGCATGCGGTGGACGGGTTTGGGAGTGGTCTAGGTTGTTGCCTTATGCCTTATGGGCTGATCACACTACTCAAAGTGTGACTATAGGATATATGCAACTTGAGTTGATGTATGGGCAGAAGCCAATCATGCCTACAGAGACTTGCACACTTACTTGGAGTGCTTTACCATGGCAGCAAGAAGAGATGACAAGAGAAAATATTTTGGCTCTTCGTTTTCGTTAGTTGGAGAGAAGACCAGAAGATTTTGTGAGAGCAATTCAAAAGCTTAAAGAGGCTAGAAATCCCAACAAAGACCACTTTGATACTAGACATAGATTGAGGCCTAAAGAGATTAAGGAACGGGATTGGGTGTTGGTCTATGATAGCAGTTTAGACAACCAGTATGGTGCTATCCGCAAGGTTTCTAGGTAATGGTTTGGGCTCTATTAGTGCAACATGTCCATGACAATGCTACATATTCCTTAGTAGAGCTTCATGGTACGGCCTTGCGGATTTCGATTGCAGGGAAGAGAATCAAACTATTCACACTACAAGGATATGGAGGTATAGCGACGGCAGTTTCCGATGCAAAATAATGGCGTCACTATTTGCGTTGCTATTAGCATCGCATTTGCGATGCTAACTATGACGCAAATAGCGACGGTACGTAGACGGAAAAAACGCGGGCCAAAATCCGAGCGCGTTATTTTGCGTGCATACACAAAAGAGAGAGCAAAAGGGAGAGCAAATATCTTGCATTTGAGAGGGAGAGGAAGAGAAAGAGAGAAAGAGGGAGACGGAAAGCTTCTCACCACCGCCACCGCCGTTCGGGAAGAAGAGGAGGAAGTGTACGGAGGGCAAAGAGGAGTTGTCATTGCGAAGATGATCCGCCAAACCCTTCTTTGAGCCTTTATGGTGAGTGCATTGTTCCTTCTTGCTTTGTTTTTATGTTTTCTCTTTCTCTTTTACTTGTTTTTGTTAAAATTCATGTGTATTGAGAGAGGGAGAGGAAATGAGAGAGGGAGAGGGAGGGAGAGGAAATGAGAGAGGGAGGGAGAGGAAGAGGGAGAGGGAGATGGAGGGAGAGGAAGAGAGGGAAACATTAAACATAATATGGAAAGAGAGAAAGAGAGGGAGAGGGAGAGGGAGAGGGAGGGAGAGGGAGAGGGAGAGGGAAGAGAGGGAAACATTAAACATAATATGGAAAGAGAGAAAGAGAGGGAGAGGGTGAGGGAGGGAGAAGAAATGAGAGAGAGAGAGGAAGAGAGAAAAGGAAATGAGAGAGGGAGAGGAGAGAGAAAAATAGAGAAAAAACATTAAACATAATAAAAAAAGAGAGAAAGAGAGGGAGAGGGAAAGGGAGTGAGAGAGAGAAGGAGAGAGAGGTTGTTGTTTTCTTGTTTGTTGTTGTTGTAGTAGTACTAGTAGTTTTTTTTCTTTTCTTGTTTATTGTTGTTTAGTTTTCTTGTTTTTTGTTTGGTTTTCTTCTTTTCTTGTTTATTGTAGTAGTAGTAGTAGTAGTAGTAGTAGTAGTAGTAGTAGTAGTTGTTGTTGTTGTTGTTTTTTCTTCTTTTCTTGTTTATTGCAGTGGTAGCGGTAGTGGTAGTGGTAGTGGTAGTGGTAGTGGTAGTGGTAGTGGTAGTGGTAGTGGTAGTGGTAGTGGTAGTCGTGGTCGTGGTCGTGGTTATTGTAGTAGTAATAGTAGTAGTAGTAGTAGTTTTTGTTGTTGTTGTTATTTTTTCTTCTTTTCTTGTTTATTATAGTGGTAGTGGTAGTGGTGATGGTAGTGGTAGTGGTAGTGGTAGTGGTAATCATGGTCGTGGTCATGGTCGTGGTCGTGGTTGTAGTCGTATTCGTCGTCGTCGTCATCGTCATAGTCATGGTCGTGGTCATGGTCGTCGTGGTCATAGTCGTAGTCGTGGTCGTAGTCGTGGTCATGGTCATGGTTGTAGTTGTAGTCGTGGTCGTGGTCGTGATTGTAGTAGTACTAGTGGTTTTCTTGTTTGTTGTTGTTGTTGTTGTTGTAGTAGTAATGGTTTTTTTTATTTTCTTATTTATTGTTGTCTAATTTTCTTATTTTTTGTTATTATTGTAGTAGTGGTAGTAATAATAGCTTTTTTTCTTAGTAGTAGTAGTAGTAGTAGTAGTAGTAGTAGTAGTAGTAGTAGTAGTAGTAGAGAGAGAGAGAGGAGAGAGATGTTTTGTTAGAGAAAATGAGAGAGGGGGAGGAAGAGAAAAAGGAAGAAGAAACAAGAGAGATGGAATAAACATATAGCATAATAAAGAAAGAGAAAAAGAGAGAGAGATGGAATGAGAGGAGATAATGAATGGATGAAAAACAAAGAGAGAGTGGTGGCGAGGTCCAATGAGGTTCAGTGTAACACCACAAGATGGAAAACACTCCGACATACATTAATTTGTGGGTGGGTGGGTTGAGACTTTATAGACGTTAATTTTTACTGAGTTATAAGAGAAGAAATCCCTTCTCAAATAATTTAAGAAAGAAAAAAAGAATGATAACAAGAAAAATTTGTTTGTCATAACGTAGACAAAATGGAAAACGATGAAGATCTTTATGTTCAAGATCGCAAGGCGTATCTTAATCAGTGTGTCTCCTCATCATCATATCTGGCTCTAGACAGCATATCTGCCACTAGATTATCCTTCCCTGCTATGTGTTTAAATTCTAGATTTAATGACTTAATGTATGCGATCCATCTCAGCATAGCTATATCCGGAGTAGAGCAACTCATAATCATACCTATGAATGGCAAGCAATCTGCCTCTACCACAACTAGGGCTCCAATAAAGTACTCCTTGTCACATTTGAGAGTCGTAACAATTCCTAGTAATTCCCTCTTGATTTGCGGATACCTCCTCTATCTCTCGTTTAGGACTTTCTCCCCAAACCGAATAGCATACCTATTTCAATCTGCATCATCTTGACCCACAGCCCAACCTATGCCAATTGGACTAGTGTCAACTGTCAATACAATAGGCCTTCCGCAATTATAATTCGCTTTCCTGAGAGTAGGAGCAATCTGCAATAACTTCTTCAATTTCCGCATGGCTCATCCGAAAAAAAATTCTACCCCTTTTGAAGTAGCTGATATAAACAATCTGCTATGTGTGCGAAATGGGATATCCAAATCATGTAAAACACACACGCTCCAATAAATCTTCGTACCTCTGAAGTGGTAGAACAATACTCCGTAATCTTGCCTATAGCATCCACCTTCTCAGGTGAAGGTTTCCTGCCATAATACCCACACATATGTCCAACAATGACAACCTTATTTACTCCAAAAATAGATTTTTGCCATGTGATAGTGTCAAGTTCACTTCTTCTAACCTGGCCAAAATCTTATCACAAGCTGCAATATGATCAGCCACAAAGTATCTACATCCCTTCTCATTCAGACTCTCATTCTTCTCTTCTTCTGCACACCCCTTAATGGGCACATCATCCAAGAAAGGCATGGTAAGCTGAGGTATGTACTCACGAAGGACCTTATGCATGGCATTCATCATATGCGCAACAGAATTAGCGGCACCTTGAGGTAAGGTACACATCCTGACAAGCCTAATAGGAGTTCTCATACTGGTTATGTCCCTACTTTCCAAAGCTAGCTGAAACTAATCATATCCCGAATACAAGTCACCTAAAGAATAGATGGCATGTCCAGCAAATGCTTCTGCAAACTCATCCAGAACTGGACCTATACCAACATTCCTGATAGTAACTCTGTTTACTGGCTGCATGTCCTGTATAAATTGGATAGTACCATTCTTCTTTGGAACCGTAAACCACCTATTCGAGTATGGTGCAGATGATGGCTCTAGGATTCCCATCCTGATTTTCTCATTCAATAAGTCAACTAGCTTTGGCAAGTGTGCCCTAGGCACTGGAATGGGTCGGAGGTTCCATGGAATATGAGAAATAGTAAAGATCACCATAGGGGCAACAATATCCAGATTCACACATCCAATCTCATGCGAGAAAAAAACAAACCCCCTTCCATGTCGCTCAAGCATATCCTGAAAGCACTGCTTCTCTGAGGGTAGCAAGAAATCACCATTCCCTATTTTTAATTCAGCAAGAGTTCTTGCTGAAAATTTATGGCCTATATGCTCTAGATTTCTCAAAATTGGCTGGTTGGTAGCCCTCTCTATTTGCTGATCACTGTCAGGTGGAAGCGGTCCAGCTACTGGCTTCACCTTCTTATCCACAGTCTTGTATTTCGTATCAACCCTGGCTTCATTATGATCCTCTCCACTACTCAAATCTTGCTGTAAATCAGCAATTCTTCCCTCGGCTGAATATCCTCATCCCTTTGCCCTATGGACTGCATGGGAACAGCCCTAAACTCTGGATGCTAAAATATTTCAGCAGTAAACTCTGTTGGCTGAAAGTTTTCAGCCCTCTGTGTCTCTCTGGCTGATCATAACTAGTCGAAATCTCTGTTTGCTGAATTTCTTCAGCACTCAACACTTTTTGTTGAGTCACCTCAGCCTCTGGCTCTATCTGTGACACAAAATCTGAAATTTCATGAAGCATGTCCAGGGACTGTATTGATACATTACTTCAAAACTCTGCATATCAGTTTTCAGTATATTTTCCATCTCTGTCACATCATATCTTCACAAGCCATACTATCATATGTCCCATCCATATGCTCATCATCCTCTAAAATACCTAGATTTTTCAAATCTTTCTCCTTCCTGCATATGTACTGTCTGGCAGCTCTAGGCAACTTAAAAATCTTCTGATAACTCATCGAATTGTTTGCTGAAATTCCAAAAAAATTGGATGAGAAAACACTGCTGCTAGAAGCTGAGAACTCCAATCTCCTCTGCTCTGTACCACCGTCGTCTCACGAAATAGCGGTACCTAATGAATACCCGAATCCCTCACAGTGGGCAAAGGTGCATCTCGAAGAGTATCCCTGTTTCTAGCATGGTTTACACACATAGTCATAAACTAGACTGCTCTCATACCATCTTTACTGCGAATCCCTGCATAAGCAGATCCATCATCCATTACTTTTGTCTCCATGTGCATCTCTGTGATGAATGGTTGTCCAAGGATTATGGGGTAAGAGCATGAATCCTGCACAAAGAAATGGAAATCCTCCTCTACATCTCCAATAGAAATCCTGACACTGGGACAGGCAGCATACAAATCACCTGCAGTATTGTTGGTGGCTCTCATACGCCACCCATGCTCTGCTTCCATAGGCCATCTATTACTTTCATAAACTCCACGAACTATGAGATTAATCTCTGAACCATGATCCACCAAAGCAACATAAGGCACTTGTTTCTCTCCAATTTTTACCACTGTTTGTGTAGTTTCCCTAGCCCATTGACTCCACGAAAAGTGACTGCACAGTTCTATGGTTGCCCTAGCCCAACGACTCCGCAAAAAGTGACTGCGCGGTACCAAAATAGGTTCATCAGTTTCAGCATAATGCATAGCCTGAACTCTCTTCTCTGTCTACGGAAAAATAGAAGTATTCTCAACCATAACCTCATCCTCATCCTCATTCAACTCCCCAATCAAAACTCCCTGTGTATCAGTAGTAGGCAATGTATGTCTTTTCCTCTTTAGGACTTCTTGGAACTGATCTTAAAACTCTCTTTTCGAGATACCCAAAACCTCAGAAATAGTAAAAGTCACCTCACTGCCAAGTATCTTATCATTAAACATTTTCTTCATGTCCATAGATGTCTCAATATCGGACATCAATCTAAACCCTAGCTACTTTCTCTGTCTAGGTTCTTGCATCTTTTCTTTCTTTTGAGCATCCTCCATTTGTTGTTCTGGCCCTTGTCTCAAAGATAGCCCTGCAGTAGATGGAGTAACAAACTCACCCCCTCTAGTCTTTTTAGCTGCATTTGGATTCTCTTCATCCCTCTTACGCTTCTCCTCAACAAGTACATCTGCTTCCTGAGACTTAGCCAAGTAGGCATAAATAGTGTACCTATCAACAGGCGAATCCCAACCTGTCTCAGATCTGATGCTAGAACCTGCACTAGTCAAAACAGTCTGCTGAATTTTCCCCTTGTTTGCCGTCTCCAAAGCATATGTACGGTCCACAATACCTTGGACTTAGCTTCTTGCATTCACCTAGAGATAGAGAACTCTTTCTCGGCCGTACACGAATGAAGACCATGTCTCCTTCTCCGAAGACCCTCTCTTGGCGTTTCAAATCTGCATATGCCTTTTGTCTATCTTTGGCTGCTTGTATGTCTTGTCTTATTGACCTTATTTGGTCATCCATGTCCTCCAACATTTGTCTTGAAGCTTCCACCCTTAGGGTAGGATCAGAAAAATTTAGGGGACTTCGACAATCATGACCATACAATGCCTGGAAAGGCGTCATTTGAATGCTCTGCTGGTAAGAAGCATTGTAAGCAAATTCTACTAACGACAAGTATTGAATCCACCTCTTCGGCTCCCGACAGCAGTATGCCCTAAGCATATCCTCAATAATTTGATTCACTCGCTCTGTTTGTCCATCCGTTTGGGGATGGTAGGCAGTGCTAAAACAGAGTTGAGTTCCAATAGCTTCAAAGATAGCTCTCCAGAAGTGTGAAGTGAAGAGAGAATCTCGATCGCTAATGATCCTTCTAGGTAACCCATGTAGCTTGAATATTTCTTTGATAAACAATCTTGCAATGTCGGAGGCTTTATAGTTTGTCTTTACTGCAATCAGGTGTGCAACCTTAGTAAGCATGTCAACTACAACCATAATGGAGTTGTATCCTCCTTGGACTTGGGGTAAGCCCACCACGAAATCCATACTGATGAATTCCCATTTCATTTGGGGAATGTCAAGTGGTTGCAATTTTCCTGGCATCAAGACATGTTCAGCCTTGATACGTTGGCAAGACAAACATTCAGTGACATATTTGAGGACGTCACCTTTGAGCCTCTCCCAATGATAGCTCTTCCTAACTGCATTAAGAGTTTTTGCATAGCCAGGATGTCCTGCGAAAGGGGAATCATGAGCTTCCCATAATATCTTTTGCTTAAGTGACTGGCTTGTTGGTATACATAACCTTGTTCTGTAATAAACAAGTCCATTATCAGTGGAAAATTCCCGATACTTAGCTTGTGACTTCAGATTTTGCTCTTTGGTAGCTATTTCTTTTATCATGGTTTGGTAGGCCAAATCATGGCATGCCTCCTCTCTAGCTAGTTCGAGTATAGGGTTGCTTGGCATAGATACCTTTGTAGCCAGAGATCTGGCCGTTGATGGATTCTGCAAGATTAGGGAAGTTAGGAATGCCTTGCGACTGAGTGCATCGGCAACTACATTCTCTTTCCCTGGTCGATACTTGATTTCAAAATCATACTCCTCCAATACTTCGATCCATCGACGTTGCCTCATGTTGAGCTCGTTCTGGGTAAAAATCCATTTGAGACTCTTATGATCTGTTACTAGAGTAAACTTGTTACCCAACAGGTAGTGTCTCCAAAGCTTTAGAGCATGGATGACAGCTAATAACTCCAGATCATGAGTGGCATAATTCTTTTCATGACTTTTCAATTTCCTTGAAGAATATGCTACTGGATGACCTTCCTGCATAAGAACACACCCCAAGGCAAGAATGCTGGCATCAGTTACAACCTCGAACTCCTTATTGAGGTCGGGAAGTTTCAGAATAGATGCCGATACCAAACATTGCTTCAATTGGTCGAAGCTATTTTGCTCGGGAGTTGACCATGTAATGGAAGTCTGCTTCTTTAGTAAGTCAGTAAGAGGTGCTGCAATCAAAGCATAGTTTTTGATAAAGACCCTATACCATCCTGTCAAGCCAAGAAAACTGCGTATTTCTTTGACGGATACTGGTATTGGCCATTCAAGCACATCTCTGACTTTGGCTGGGTCTACTGATATTCCTTCTGATGATACTATGAATCCTAGATATTCAATCTGACGTTTGAAAAATGCACACTTCTTCATTTTTGCATACAGCTTATGAGACCTCATTGTCTCCAAAACAATCCGTAGTTGAGGTTTATGATCTTCTTCGAACGTCTTAGCAGTCCAACGGAAAGGATGTCTAGAAAACTCCGCCCGGCACTCCCATGGAATGTTACGGGTTTTGCAATCTAGGTCTTCCCGTGTCTGCCCCGTAGCGGAAGTCTTCTGGCCGTTCCCACTTAGGATCGACCTGAATTTGGGGTTTTCCTGTTTGGAATAGTCTAGAGTGTCATCAAAGAAGACGAGCACGAAATTTATCAAGATATGGTCTAAAAATATCCTTCATTAACCTATTGAATGTGGCAGGTGCATTTGTAAGCCCGAATGACATAACCAAGAATTCAAAGTGCCCATATCTTGTATTGAAGGCCGTTTTTGGAATATCTTCATCCTTGATCCTGATTTGATAGTAACCTGACCTGAGATCAATTTTTGGAGAAGATCTTTGCACCCTGAAGGCGATCAAGAAGCTCATCTATTCTAGGAATAGGATACTTGTTCTTGACTGTTGATTGATTCAACCCTCTGTAATCAATACATAGCCGAAGTGTTCCATCTTTCTTTTTCTGGAACAGTACTGGTGCTTCCCATGGTGAACTGCTAGGACGGATATAGCCCTAATCTAGTAGTTGCTTGAGTTGTTCCTTCAACTCAATTGCTTCCGGTATAGACATTCTATAGGGTCCCTTCGCAATTGGCGCAGCTCCTATTACTAGCTTGATCTCATGATCTACTTCTCTTTGAAGTGGACGTTTTGTTGACTGGCCAAAGACCAAGCCACTTTTACCCAGGTTAACAAGCCAACTCCTAAGAGTTGTTGCACCAAACAAGTGATTATTTCACTAATTGTTTTAATTTGACTCGACTTAGCCTTCCTTAATATCTACAACGTTGTTTGTAGTAGTCCAACTGCAAAGATTCTAAACTTCAGTAAATTATACTGGGCACTAAATTGCTAAACCTAAGATAACTATGGTTTCTCCTCATCTCTCAGAGGCAGCTCCTCATAATGTACTCCTGCCATGCTAGTGGCGGTTTATCCAGGGAATGTTTTTAATGTTTGACTTTGGAAAGGTTGTTTCAAGAATATAGATCTCTTAGATCTATTTATATATCTCCATTTAAAATTCCTTTTTATGTTTCTCCTCCTGATTAAAATTAATTCTTTTTATTTGTTTAATTTTAAACAAACATTCACATCAAATTTTCTGACATACCATAAACCCCTAAATTTTAATCTCCCTTGGTATACATTTCCCACTCCGTATATAAATTTCGTCGTTGCTTATTAGTTTTTAAATACTTAATTCATTTTGCGAATATAACGTTCTTTCCTTCTTTTCTATTATCAAACCTCAATCAGAATAAAACAAGTTCTTCCATACTCTTATGGTTCACATACAACGTTCATTTTAAATCCCGTATATCCCCTTAGCTTCCTTTAAATTATCCTAGTAGCCCTCCACTCCATATATTTAAGAAGTTGATTGTAAAATGAATAACATGTAAAAATTTAATATAGATGCTGAGGCTTTTCCTCATGCCATCCAATCATCAAATTGTTTGATTTTATTTTGGTTTTAATTTAAACTAAATTTTATAATTGCAACCTAACATTATAAATTATTATAAAGTGTTGTCAAACTTTTTATTTGTAATTTCCCATGTTTCATAAATGTTCACACCGCATATAATTTCTCCTTTCAAAACCAAAACACTATATCTTCATTACGAGCATTTCTTAAGTAAAATATTATTAAATCATTATTTCTTTTCTTTAACCCTTACAACAAAAAATGCACTAACCAATCAAATATTTTGTTTCCAATATTTCACTAAGAACCCATAGTTTATATCAATAAATAACACATTTTACATAAAGGAAAACTATGCTTTTTCCTTAAATATAACTCTTTTCTAATTTTTAAATATAACAAAACATCTTTAAAAATCTTGATAGAAATTCAGTAAATTCCCTGACTCATAAGCTTTATAGGAAAAATATCAGAACTTATAAATTTTCAATCATTACTTTTATAATATTTTATTTATGATCATTTTGAGTCATTTTTTAGTGTTTTCGACTGTTTTTGATTTTTAATAAATAAAAACCAATTCAGATAAATGCAAACAACCATGTACCATGAAAAAACAGGTTTAAAGACATATTTTAAAAATATTAAACTAAAGAAATTATCATGCCATATCATTTATTTTAGATAAACCAGTTAGACACTTACTTGGAAAACCCGTGAGTCGTGATTGCGTCTTAGGAGTCCGCGTCCTCTTGCAGTCGAGCCAAGGAGAGTCTTGTGTCCCGCCAGTCGTTGCAATCGTCAGCTCGTCAATTTTTCTCTCCCTCTCCGACTCTCGCACGACTTTTGCTCTTTGACAATAGGAATGTCCCTTTTTGTTTCTTAAGTTTTAAGTTAACTCTTAATTAAGAGTTAATTGAAACTTTAGCTATGGTTTTCAATTGAAGAAGGCGTCGACTTATGAGGGAGATGGAGACTAATTCAATATCTCCATGATCTGTCCACCAAATCCTATGCGAGGCCAAGCGATTTGACGAGCATCAACTCCTCTACCAGCCTATAATCTCAGTTTACCCAAGTACATTGAGGCTCTAGATTGATGATTAGAGAAATATCACGGCGATGGAGGAGAAGAGAAAGTGGTATCATTTTGGACATGGAATGAGTGGAATTGTCTTCTTTCTGCTATCGTGACTTCATTTCTACCCAATTATCAATCAAATGATCAAAAATTTGGTACCCTCCATCTCTTTCTCTCCTTTTTTTCTTTTTCTTCTCTCTATCTCTTTTATTTTATATTTTCTCTCAGCAATATGGATGGTTAAGATGTCATCTGCTTTGGTTCGGTGAGCTTTATGTTGGCAAAAACCAAACAATGAAAATCTCCAAATATTATATTGTGAGATTTAGCGGCGACTTGCTGCTAACGTCGGGCACGAGGAGGTCTGTACGGTGAGCCATTGCCCCACTGCAGATGGTCTTCAGCGGCTGTCGAGTCTCAACGACTACTTGGCGCCGGGGGCGGGACGGGGGTTTCCCAAGTTGTTCCAACGGCCTGCTTTGGCTTCTGCCTCCACTCCAATGCGCGCGCACCTTTTGCAGTGCGCCTGTCGTCAGTCTGTTGTGTGTGGGACTGCTTGCACGCACCATCTGGCACAGGCAGCGCAAAACCCGATCGCAGTGAGGACTGCATGATGACGCAGTGAACCCCGTTTCACATCTCACGTTACCCTAGCAATCTAGGATCTCCTCCCAAGCGAGGCCACGTCAAGCTCTGCATTCCCCGCTCCATCCTGCGTTGGTAGTCTTCTCCTCTTCCCTTAATCAACCGGTGCCTCCTTCAAGAATCCCATGCCCCCTCCTTTCTCCACGACATGAATTGCAACGGCTTCCCTCTTCCATCGTATTCATTTTGTTTTTTTTTTTCTTTTCTTCCTTCCTCTCAATCCTAATATCCTCTAACCTTAGAGTAGTCCCCACTATCAAGCATGTAAAGATTTAAGACACTTCTTCTTTCATGCTCTCACCCCAAATTATGCACTTCTCTCTTCAAAACGTGTATATTTTGCACAGATCCTTGAAGAATAGAGTGTTCTCTCTTCAGCTCAGTCAATTTTATTTTTTAATAGACGCAACTCATTGAGCCGACACCTATATTGAACTTGCCCTTTGCTAAGTGTCGACTGCTGAATCTTAATTTTTTTTTTCATACAGAAGTGATAGTTCTTCATTTCTTCTTATGAGTTGCTCTGTTTTTAAAATTAAGCGTTTCTGCAGAGTTTGAATCTTCAAAATCATCTCATAAGCTGTTGGATCAGTTCCTTCAAGCTGACGCCAACAATGAACATTCAAAGGGTTTTCTAGTTCCTCAGACAAGGCTTTCACCTTCGTTCGTTCTTGAAGTAGCTCTCGCCCCAATGGGCCTTGTACCTCTAAGTGATAGTTACCAAATCCATCTATGTAAGTGACTAGTTTGTTGCTTGAATTCTTCATCCCCCCTACCACCCTGTACATCATGATGTTTAATTTCTTTTGGATATACTTGTGACAAGGTGTAATCCATGGTAGTAATGTATATTTTTTTTTTTTGAAATAATAATAAGGATCGTTGAAATATGAAGAGACTACCACATGTGTTGTATAAGAATATTAGTTGATGGGGACCACAATACTTAGTAATCAATCGTAGATAGAGCATAATCATCAAGTCATTTCCAAGTAGAAATCTGCCCTACCCCTAACCACTGCATATCTTGGATTGATATTGCAAAATTTCCTTTGGCACCCTTTAAGATGTCACAAGGATAAATTCACCTATGACATAGTGTATCCTTATAACCTTTAACACCAAGAGTACATCCTAGGTGGTACATCCGATCTTCCTTTTGCGAGTAAGTCCCTTTGGATCACATCATCCTTGCCAAGAGTCATCCTCTTGAATCTAATATTCAACACCTCCCCAAAGAAATCTTTCATCAATGATTTAATGATCACCCCTTGATCATCACTACAGTATTACTGCAGACAATAATCACAATCATAATGCTATGTATTTTTTTATAAGTAATTTAATCCTTAGGAGGTAGGAGGTAGCATAACTAATGAAATCCTCCATATTGAGATTAATACTAAAAATATCCTATCAACTTGGCAAGACCTTGTCAAGTCTAAAATTCCCCCGAAGACCCCTAATTTATAACAAGGTCTTATCTCCTCTAAGTGATAATAATCCCTACGGTACAATTTTAAGTAGTCATAGCTAAGATTCACTAAGTAAACCTATCAAATTTTGTCTAAAACTCCACCTTCCCTCCCGTATAAGAACTTTCCCATAGATTCATCTCCTAGCTAGACTGCAAGGACACGGCCTCCAAAGACAGCAACAACGAACACCGCATCTGCATTGAATTCATGTAAAAATTTAGTAATAAGGTGTCAATTGTATACAGTTTTGCCAAAAAATTGTTGCAATAAATGGCATGTTTTTAGGTGTTGTCATTCCTCCCCCACTGAAATGCGAAGCGTCCTCGCGAGCACAGCTACATCACGAACATTCAGCATCACGAACATTGCTACGCAACTTTGAAAGAAAAATATACTCTCCTCCACTTAATTGCGAAGCGTCCTCGCGAGCACAGCTACAAGATCTGCAAAACCGCACACGGACAACTAGTAGACACTGAAAAAATAGAAAAAATACTTATTTGTGTCATATTAAAATGCAAACAATATAAATGTTTCAATGAAAAGATGTAAAAACTTGTGCAAACTAACATTCTCCCTTACTCGCTCTCCCCACTGAAATGCATAACAGAGCTTCATCCATTGCATAGAATATACCAACTAGGAAACTGTCTAGAGCCGCTAAACAACAATAATCCCTCTAGGCAATAAATTGCCACACTACTATCCTACTAAAAATATTGCTTCTGAAATAGCATCACTGATAAGGTCGTTACTTAACAAAGAACCCAAACAAGGTAAACTAATACTACAACACTAAATAGGACTCCTAAGGTTTAGCTGCTAACCATTCATGTTCTATTAGAACAACCAGCCAATGGTTCGTAACTTCTAATTGTCCAAGGCTCTTCTTTTAAGTTTATGTTTTAATGGTTTTTTTTTTTTTAGTGTGATGTCAAAAGAGTATATACATTGATTCTCTTTCCCAAAAGGTCCCACCCCAAAGAGATACAAGGCATCGGACGCAGGGCACCCGTCAAGGAAATCCCTACAGCCTACCAGGACCTCAGAGGCGATGGTTATCTTCTTTTGGTTGTTTTTTTTTCTTCTTTCAAACCCTGTAGTCTCAGGGTGTTTTTTTTTTTTTAAATTCTTTCTTTCTTTCTTTAAAAAGAATAAATATATAAACTCTTCCAAACTTTTAATACTTGGATTTTAAGGATTGTTTTGTTGTTGTTGTTTTTTTTTTAAAAGGATCAACTAAGAGCTAAGAATACATCACTTAATTGAACGATCAAACATTTCAGCTCAACAACTTTGCTCGAGGAATCTAATCTAGCGCATAATACTAGTCACTCTGTCTAAGCAAATGATAAGCAAAGAATACTCGCCAGCTCAGCATCTTTCTTCCACACTACTCCTAGTCAAAATTTCATGGAGAGAACCTTGTTATTCGGCTATCCCACATATCGCTAGAAAAGCGACCAAAAGATAAGGGAAAACTCTATAGGATTCCTAATCGGACACCCATACAATGAAATTCACTATGTTATGCACACATGTCACCCCTTTTTTAATCACTCCCTAATGCTAAGTCCCATCCCATGTGAGTGGACTTCATATAGACAGAATTGTGTATATATCATTCATATTTGTTTAAAATATTTATTTATAATTCCTCTGTAATTTACTTAAGTGTTTTTTCCTTTAACATCTCTAATTCCATTCCATCAATTTTTTATATTCATGTATCTTTCAAAATGAATATGAAATAAAAAGTTTAGGTATGAAACAACCTTGTATGTTCGTGGATATTGCAACTCCAAGAATCAATCAGAAACATACAACAGTGTAACGCAAAATCATAGTCAAATCTGCACATGAAACATACACTAGCCAGTACAATGTTAAAGGGTTAGATAAATAATAAAACTTTTCTCTGTACCAAAGAATTGTCAAATACTCATGTCACAATCGCGATCAACTAGACTGTCATAACGCTCCCACTGCTTAGTTGTTTAAGAAGCAATATATTTCTCCACTTAATAACCATTCTTACATATAGAACTGTCCTTCTTACTAACTTAAATATCCCAAACTCCAGCACTGAAAGGAATATCCTGACCGTGCGTGCAACTAACTACCTAACTACGTGGAAAATAAAACTAAAGTGCATGAAAACCTACAGGATATCAATAACTCAAAGCATTGTATGTTTTTTTTTTAAACGATATATATTTTTGTTTGTTTGGTTGTTTTCAAAATGTAGAATAAAAGAAAAACATAAAAGACTAAGAAAACAAAATATCTAGACTAAAATCTTCAAAGTCTCTGAGATCTTCTAGTGAAAACAATAATCCTAATCCAAAATCATCAACTCCATCTAAGTCAAATCTATTAACTAAACTATCATCTATAGGATGCTTAAGAATAGCCTCTAGCGTAGACACGTCAGAAGTCACAGATCCGCTATCAGATGCATCGCTAAGAACCTCCATCACCTCATGGAGCGAAGCCGAAGCTGCATCATCATAGTAGGGCATAGGGGCCACTGGTAAAGCATCTAAGGAATGCCCCTCAGTCGCATCCATGTACCAACAAATATAATCCCAACATGGGCAGGGAACACTAGTCTGCAAATCATGGTAAGATGGAGTAAGGCGGTAGACAGTGGAACGATATCTCGCAAATTCTGCTTGCTCTCTACCTACCCTAGACTGACCAGCGCCGCGCTCAGGAGAAAAAACACTATTATAATCATGACGCTGGTAGGTATAACCAATCATTTCCTGCATGGCAGTGGTACCATAGCGTCGAAAGTATGTGCGACACTGCCAACACAAGAACTGAGCACGCACAAATAAATGCCGCTGACAAGACCTACAACCAAAAGGTGGATGATACTGTAAACAAAAAATAATCACAAAGGAAGAACCACAACAGGCCTCCCCTCTCGGTGCATATAAAAACCTGTCATGCGTCTGAAAACGCGGAATATCGTAAGGTCCAGCATGAACAGGATCAGTACTATCGGCATCAATACGAGGGTAAAGCGCATCCATCCACAAAAAGGCCATACCTGCATCCCATTTTAAAAAAAACCCCCCCAAGAAAGAAAAAACATCCAAGGGTGGATTAGACAAAATATTATTGTAACTACTAACCTAACTAAACCTAGCTAGCCTAAGTCACAAAATGTTTAAGGCGCAGGCCATTAAACCTAAATATCTCATTTTCAGCATTAATATCCTGCACATCAAGAGAACCATTATCATAAACATTAATCACCTTAAAAGGTCCCAACCAACGAATTTTAAGCTTCCCAGGAAATTTATAATAACGACTGTCATAAAGTAAAACTAAATCGCCTTCTTTAAACTCCCGTACTTTAATATTCTGATCGTGCCATGCTTTACGACGTTTTTGCATTGCTTCTAGACTTTGTAGAGCTAATAATCTTTCCTCATCCAACTTTACCAATTGTAAAATCCGTTGTTTCAAAGATTCAACCTCACCTAGTCGTAATGATAGAGCTACTCGTAAAGTGGGCAACTCTTGCTCAATAGGGAATATAGCATTAGTGCCATAAACTAAATTGAAGGGTGTATTTTGCACTGTCACCTTATAAGTAGTTCTGTAGGCCCATAACGCTTCATATAAACGTTCATCCCAATCTCGCCTGTGGGAAGCAACCGTTTTAGTTAAAATCCCACATATAATGCGATTGGTTACTTCAACCTGACCGTTAGCTCTGGGATAATAAGGTGTTGATTTGCGATGTTTAATTTTATAGATTTCCATTAACTCGCTAATAAGACCATTCAAGAAATGGGAACCTCGGTCACTTACTAATTCCAGTGGGCAACCAAAACGCGTAATAATATTCTCATACATAAACTTAGCCACATCAATGGCTTTATCCGTTTTAAGCGCTTTCGCTTCCACCCACTTCGTAATATAGTCAGTACAGACTAAGATATAACGATTCAATCGATATTTAGTAGGCGGATCAATTGGGCCCACAAAATCAATTCCCCATTTCTCAAAAGGTGCTAATGCTAATATAGGTGTCAAAGGCGTAGCAAAACTCTTAGAAGGACGACCAGTCCTTTGACATACATCGCACTTGCGACAATAATAATAAGTATCTTTAAATAGAGTAGGCCACCAATAACCAGCTAATAGAACTTTTCTTGCAGTCAATTCACCGGCAAAATGGCCACCACACGGCTCATCATGCAATGCCTTAAGAACCACTGATACTTCATCTTCCCTTACACAACGTCGATAGATACCTTCGCGTGGAAAAAATTTATAAAGGTAACCCCCTAATAATCCATAGGAGCGTGATTGCATTAATATTTGACGTTTCCTGCGCTTATCGGCACCAGGTGGATATCGAGCAGTACTAAGAAAATTCGCAATATCAGCATACCATGGAACTTGTGTCTCCACAGTAAAAAGTGATGCATCCGGCAAATCATCTTCCACACCTTCCTCCTTGTCTGATGTTAATAATCGTGATAGATGATCTGCTAGCACATGAGCCCTACCAGGACGAGTAACTATTTGAAAATCAAACTCTTGGAATAACAACATCCAACGAATCACACGTCCTGAAAGTTCTGCTTTATTAAGCAAATACTTTAACGCCTCATGATCAACATATATAGTAAACTTGTTCCCTAATAAATAATGACGAAATTTCTCCACCGCAAATACCATTGATAGGCATTCTTTCTCAGTGGTGGTATAATTCCTTTCTGCATCACTTAAATTTCGACTCGCATAATAAATTGGATGATCCACCTTATTATCATCTGCTTGGCACAAAACAGCTCCTACAGCATACATAGATGCATCAGCATGAATATGGAATTCTTTTGTCCAATCTGGGGGTACGAGTACTGGTCCTTCAATTAACTTATGTTTAAGAAATTCAAATGCTTTCTGGCAAACACCATCCCAAATAAAAGGAGTATCCTTTCGTAGTAGATTTGTCAAAGGTGATGCCACCTTTGCAAAATCGGAAATAAATCTCCGATAATAATTTAGATGTCCTAAAAATCCACGCAATTGCTTAAGATTTGTTGGAGGTGGAAGGGCAGAAATCTTAATAATTTTAGCTGGATCCATTGCAATACCTTCTTTAGAAACGATATGCCCCAATAAGGTTCCTTTTGGTACTCCAAAAACACATTTATCAGGATTCAAGGATATACCTACTTCATCACTACGTTCAAATACTTGCGTTAGTAACTCAGGCATTTCTTTTGCCGTACCATAGACACAAAAGTCATCTAAGAAAACTTCCATCCATTGACGTAGAAAATCTTGATAAGCTGCAATCATAACTCTCTGAAATGTTGCGGGTGCATTGCACAAACCAAAAGGCATTACTCTATAAGCAAATGTACCCCATTCAGTAGTAAATGTAGTTTTAGATTGATCTTCAGGATGAATTAGTACTTGGTTATAACCACTAAATCCATCCATGAAAGAATACAGCTCATGACCAGCAACCTTATCAAGTACCTGATCAGTAAATGGCAAAGGAAAATGATCTTTACGTGTTTTGCTATTCAGCTTTCTATAATCGACACAAATGCGAATCTTCTTACTATTCTTCTTGGGTACTACAACAATAGGAGATACCCATTCACTGTATGCAACAGGATAAATAAATCCAGCATCTAAAAGCTTAGTAATTTCAGCTTTCACTAACTCTGCATACACAGGGTTTGTTCGTCGTTGACGTTGACATACAGGTTTTGTGCCTGGTTCTAGATCAATGAAATGCTGACATAATTCAGCTTTGATACCCTTAAGGTCCCTATATGACCAAGCAAAAGCGTCAACATGCACTCGTAAGACTTCTTCGAATCTTTCACGGTGTGGCGATTCCAATTGGTCTCCTAAATTTAAATATTTTCCTTCCGCCATTTTAAGCTTAACTACTTCAACTTCAGGCTCTTCAATAAATAGAGAGTCTATTCTTCGTGGCTTAATTGTGGGCACATCTTCGGATATCTGCATCAATACATTTCCAAGCAGATTATTCTTAGTACTTGATTCTGGTGCTTCTTCTCCCACATTCACAGAATTTACTAAGGGTAAAGCCCTATAAGGAATAATAGCCAGGTTATCTTGCGTAGCACCATCAACTTCTACTCCATAAACATTTACTAACTCAGGAAATGATTTTTCAGTATATCTCTTCCCGTATTTATCTAAATCGCCATTATTGACATTTACATTTTTACGAGATTTCATGGTAAATGAGGTTCTTACAGAGTCAATTACGCTAGGTATCTGCTCTGAAGTACATGGATATTGAGCATGTAACCTACGGCGATATCGACGTAAAATTTCGTTATTCTTTTCTAGACATTCCTGATCATCTAAACTCCAAAACCATTGATTATCTTTAAGCTTGAGAATTAATGAATGTAGATTCTCATCCTCCTCGCCCTGAATTCGACAGCCCAAATAATGTATAACTTGTTTCAGTTCCACAAAATTTCTAGGTACTGCAGGTTCAAACCATCTAAGTTGTGGCTCTTGCCCATCCCCATAAATAGTAAAATCCATTACTCTCTCTTTTGGATGAGGCAACACCACCGCTTGCATATTGTGCAATCTAACCTTAGTAGGTTCAGATTGGACTCGTTGATAATCAATTATGGGTCCCCTAGAACAACGATAAATCTTCTGCGCAATTCCGGTCGAACGCCTAAAAGAATGACACAACCAGGGAACATTTGTAGGGTTTTTCTCTTGAGTCTCTGGTTCAAAAATATTCTTAGATTTATTTTTTTCCAAAAACCTATCAATGTCTTCATGTTCTTCCCAATAATTTGTATCCATAGATAACACTTGGTCCATCTGTAACTCACCCCTACTGAATTTAGATTTCTCTTCTTCTAAATAAAATTCTAAAAGCGAGATTTCATCTAGATATCGCCTTTCTCTAAACTGAAACTCTGCCTTTTCCTTTTGCAACTCAGTAATCTTCTTCATTGCTTCATTTACAGCAGTCAACGTTGCCTCACGCTCCACTTCCAATGCCTCTTCCAATTCTCTAATAATCCTAGCGTAATTACCATGATGTTCACAAGAAGTCTGTGAGAACCTGTTAAAAGCCGAAGCTGAATCATCCTCATCCTCACGAGATAGTGGTCTTTGTAAGGGTTTGCACCTATGCCTACTTCTCCTTTCTCTTTCCTTCGCTTTTAGATGGTAGTAATAAATCCTTTTAGCTCTATCTGGCAATTGTCCAAATCCAAAGGGTAAAGCATTTTCCCCATAAGTAAGAGCTTCTAAAATCCTACTCTCAAGCATGCTATTATGATTATCAGTAACACCATCTTCTCCCATACCTTCTGAAGAGGTTATTGAAATGTCAGCCACATCAGATATCATTAACTCAGGCATTTCTTCCTCCTCTAATTCATCCATAGAAATCACTTTCGACCTGTTGTAAGCAAAAAATACATCTTCTTGATCATTTCCTTCTTGATCCGTAGATAATTGAAAACATGTTTCAAGCGAATCATCAGGATACTCTGCTTCCTCTGCTAAAAGCATTAAGCAGTCGAGGGTTGTATCTTCGGATGTAGATAACCACTGAGTAATATCGCTATCCGAATCATTGTCAGATGAAAACGCTACAGCATACTCACCAATACCCATCTGTTCTACCTTGTGAGGCTGATGTACTATATTGACCTCTACTTTCTCTGCTCCTGTTGGGTGTGGTGTCTTAAATAACCAGGCATAAGGCCCTTCATGATCAGTCCTCTCCATTTCTGAATCATAAAACTCACTGTTGGATTTCTCATCCATTTCACTAACTGCTTCATCTCCTGAATCTTTCAAAAATCCTTTTGAAATAACTTGTATCTTAACCCTATCATCTCTAGGACCAATCACAATTGAACCTTTATACCAGTCCTGAATGCATCTTGCTTGGTATAACCAAGGTCTTCCCAACAGAACAGAATATGATGAAATATTTGTTTGCGAACGAACGATCAAATAGTTCACATGAAATTCTAATCCGGCTACTACAGATTTCACATTCCGCAGTAACCCCAAAGGAGTTACTTTCCTTTGATCAGCCACACGTAAAACAATATGAGTAGGTTCTAGATCCTTCAACCCTAATTCTTGCATAGCTTGTTCTGTCATCAAATTAACTGCTGAGCCACCATCTAACTGCACTTCATGTAGCAAGTGGCCATTAATAGTAGTATCGATAACTGGAGCTCCTGGGTCCACAAATAAATCTACTATTTTTACATCCTTAGTTGTTTTTCCTTTGGAAGAATTTTCACGGATCTTAGAAGCGTTTATTTCAATCCTCTTCCTTCGACGCCGAACTAATTTATGGTAAAGTTGTTTCCGACAAACAGGCGCTATTTCTAGCAATTGCCGAAGGTTAATAGTCAATGATATTTCTTCTAATGCAGCCCAAAGATCATAGGTCTTATTTACGGATTCTACATAATCTTTACTCCCTTCCTTAAGAGGAACCAATCTTTCGGGAAAAGGAGCTACTCCCACTTGAATCTTAGGATTTACTAAAGGCACAGGTAATAATGGATGGTCAGAGGAATGCTGCGGAGAATCCGATTCGGGTAGTTCTATATTAGGATCTATGTCCCTAGACTTATCCTTCACTGCTTCGTTTAATTGTGAACTCTCTTCCTCTAAACCTTGCTCCTTCTGTTGTTGCTTTTGTGCCCGAGTAATAACACCAATCATAGGGTCAGCCCTAAAGGTCACCTTACGAGGTATAAATTTTGACTTAACTCCAATATCTTTCCTTATTGTGTCTACTTCAACTAAATTTGCAGCAGACGTTGAAGGTTCGTTAGAGGTTTGTTTCCCTTTGTCAGACATTTTATTATCCTCTCGCTTAGGACAATTCTCTTCATAGTGTCCTTCACCACTGCACCTCCTGCAAAGAGGAGTATAGTCTTGATTTTTACGCGCATTTGGACAATATGTGGCTATGTGACCTTCTTGTTGGCATCGATAACAAATTACTGGTCCCCTAAGTCTTTGTTGACCACCTTGTCCCATTGAATTACGAAAATTTCCATTATTTCTTCTAAAAGGAGAATTTCTCCCTCGATTGCCATCACTGTTGTAATTGTTTCGAGGCACTGGGGGTCTACCCTGGGTGGGCAATCCTCGTGGCCTAAAAGGTTGATTGGGTGGTCCAATCTCATAAGTCCTATTATTACGATCCATGTAATTGTAATTCGTTTGCATTGAACGAGCTTGTTGTTGCTCTTGACCTAATTTATGCCAACAATTTGTATCTAAATGACCAGTCTTGTGGCAAAAAGAGCAAAACGGTGGATGATCGGGCATTAACCTTGAAGGCGTCGGACACTCTGTAGCCACATGGCCGTAACCATGACACTTACCACACCAGATATTAGATCGAGGTGGGTTTGAAGTCGAATTTCCCGACGATTGTTGAGCGCTAGATCCTTGTGTCGTTATCGAATAAATTTCCTTCAAAGGCGCTTGTACGGCAGTCATAATTTCCTCCTTTAATTTTCCTAGAGATTTCGCAATAATATCTGCTACTTTTGCTTCATCCAGAGGAGATTGAGATTGCGGCATAGAAGGCATTCCTGTCTGCATCATATAGGCTGGAATTGAAGTGTACGGATTTAAAGGTACACTCGACATGTTTGAGCTTGCGGTTACCGAGGGATTTAAAGGAACGGTCACATAAGACACGTTCTTAGGTACCCCACCTGAAGTGCTTGGGTATTCTGTCCGAGATTCTTTGAATAGATCTCTCCGTCGTTGTTGACTAAGCTGCACTTCTTCCCACCATCTAGCATGTGTTTTAGCATCTGCCAACGTAGCTGGTCGTTGTAAACTAACATGCTGATGAACTTCAGGATTAAGTCCATCAATAAACTTACGTTTTTGCGTGGGATCGTCAGGAGCAGGATTCATCTTACGAATGATTGTCTCCATGCGCTCAATATAATGTTCAACACTTTCAGTTGCTCCTTGGGACAGATAATCCAATTGAAGAGCCAATCTATCTTGAAAACCTTGTCGTCTAAATTTTTCTAGAAAAGCTCTTGATAAGGCATCATAGGTCCCTTTATGTTGAGCATCTAAATTCCCATACCATTTTGCTGCTTCATCTTTTAATGTTGCAGGGAAGATATGAAGCTTTTGGTCGTCATCTATTATCTCATTGGCGACGCAAGTCACCTCAAATCTTTGCGAATGGGCATCGGGATCTTCGTCCCATAATCCCCCGAATTGCGTGAAATCAGCTAATCTAACTGGGTTGCGAGCCATTGTTTCTCTAAATAGTAGCCCTAACCCTAAATCGTTGATAGTATCAAACCACGGAGGTTCCTGAGGTTCCTTAAATAATTGACGCAATCCGAAGTTTGACTCTAAATCCCAGTCAAAGAACAGTTCAATACTACCGACTGTAGCATTAGCTTCACTCTCCCTAATTTCCCTATTTTTCCTACCTCTTTCCCCAGTGACACTGCTAGTACTGGAGGCAACTTGATCCCATTGATATGAAGCTGCTTCACTTTCTTTCAATGGTGTTCTACCAGTTGACAAGTTAGGCTGAAGAGGTTCTACCGTTGAGTTAGACACAGCGTCTACTCCCAAATTCAGCAATGCGTTGACCCTCTCTAGCCTTTCTAATAGCCAAGCCTCTTGTCGCACTGCTCGTTCTCTAACTCGCTGATCCCTAGCTTCGTTTTGCTGCTTCCGTCTCTCTTCTGAATTCATCCACGAGTACTAAACTAGCTTTTATTGTCATACTCCAAAATTACGCTCGTTCTATTTGAAGCTATAAAATTAAGTTATCGCTTGTATGCGCACTTAGAAGGTTCAAAATAGTCGGCAGCTCTGGGTCTATCTCCCCAAAAGGTAACTTTTCTTCTTGCTCGGGGATTAAACCTAGAATTTCAACAACCTCTCTCACGTCTTTCGTGTCGAAAGAAATTCTTAAACCTCTGGATACACGTATCCAAGGCAACACATCATCCCACACTACTCTTCTAAACGTCCGATAAGCTGTGCGGTGATACCAATCAAAGTGGTACGATACACTGATTGTATTTATCTCTACCGCGTCTATTAACCCAAAATGTGTCGCTAGTAGAACTATGGTTTGCGCACTGTCGTTATAACCCCAGCTCCAAGAGGATAATTGTTCAACGTCCACAGTTAATTGTGGCCCAAAATATGTGCCTCCCTCTACTAACTCTGTATCTCTCGCCCTATCTAGCACTTTTCTTTGACACTCCTGGGGCAAATTAGGAAAATAGTCCCTTAGAAAAGAGACTGCGTATTCACTCATAAATAACACTTAGGATCTAAAATACCCTCGGAAGATTTATCACTCGTTCAAGCGCACTTGGCTCCCGGCAGACGCACCAAAAAATGACTGGCCAAAGACCAAGCCACTTTTACCCAGGTTAACAAGCCAACTCCTAAGAGTTGTTGCACCAAACAAGTGATTATTTCACTAATTGTTTTAATTTGACTCGACTTAGCCTTCCTTAATATCTACAACGTTGTTTGTAGTAGTCCAACTGCAAAGATTCTAAACTTCAGTAAATTATACTGGGCACTAAATTGCTAAACCTAAGATAACTATGGTTTCTCCTCATCTCTCAGAGGCAGCTCCTCATAATGTACTCCTGCCATGCTAGTGGCGGTTTATCCAGGGAATGTTTTTAATGTTTGACTTTGGAAAGGTTGTTTCAAGAATATAGATCTCTTAGATCTATTTATATATCTCCATTTAAAATTCCTTTTTATGTTTCTCCTCCTGATTAAAATTAATTCTTTTTATTTGTTTAATTTTAAACAAACATTCACATCAAATTTTCTGACATACCATAAACCCCTAAATTTTAATCTCCCTTGGTATACATTTCCCACTCCGTATATAAATTTCGTCGTTGCTTATTAGTTTTTAAATACTTAATTCATTTTGCGAATATAACGTTCTTTCCTTCTTTTCTATTATCAAACCTCAATCAGAATAAAACAAGTTCTTCCATACTCTTATGGTTCACATACAACGTTCATTTTAAATCCCGTATATCCCCTTAGCTTCCTTTAAATTATCCTAGTAGCCCTCCACTCCATATATTTAAGAAGTTGATTGTAAAATGAATAACATGTAAAAATTTAATATAGATGCTGAGGCTTTTCCTCATGCCATCCAATCATCAAATTGTTTGATTTTATTTTGGTTTTAATTTAAACTAAATTTTATAATTGCAACCTAACATTATAAATTATTATAAAGTGTTGTCAAACTTTTTATTTGTAATTTCCCATGTTTCATAAATGTTCACACCGCATATAATTTCTCCTTTCAAAACCAAAACACTATATCTTCATTACGAGCATTTCTTAAGTAAAATATTATTAAATCATTATTTCTTTTCTTTAACCCTTACAACAAAAAATGCACTAACCAATCAAATATTTTGTTTCCAATATTTCACTAAGAACCCATAGTTTATATCAATAAATAACACATTTTACATAAAGGAAAACTATGCTTTTTCCTTAAATATAACTCTTTTCTAATTTTTAAATATAACAAAACATCTTTAAAAATCTTGATAGAAATTCAGTAAATTCCCTGACTCATAAGCTTTATAGGAAAAATATCAGAACTTATAAATTTTCAATCATTACTTTTATAATATTTTATTTATGATCATTTTGAGTCATTTTTTAGTGTTTTCGACTGTTTTTGATTTTTAATAAATAAAAACCAATTCAGATAAATGCAAACAACCATGTACCATGAAAAAACAGGTTTAAAGACATATTTTAAAAATATTAAACTAAAGAAATTATCATGCCATATCATTTATTTTAGATAAACCAGTTAGACACTTACTTGGAAAACCCGTGAGTCGTGATTGCGTCTTAGGAGTCCGCGTCCTCTTGCAGTCGAGCCAAGGAGAGTCTTGTGTCCCGCCAGTCGTTGCAATCGTCAGCTCGTCAATTTTTCTCTCCCTCTCCGACTCTCGCACGACTTTTGCTCTTTGACAATAGGAATGTCCCTTTTTGTTTCTTAAGTTTTAAGTTAACTCTTAATTAAGAGTTAATTGAAACTTTAGCTATGGTTTTCAATTGAAGAAGGCGTCGACTTATGAGGGAGATGGAGACTAATTCAATATCTCCATGATCTGTCCACCAAATCCTATGCGAGGCCAAGCGATTTGACGAGCATCAACTCCTCTACCAGCCTATAATCTCAGTTTACCCAAGTACATTGAGGCTCTAGATTGATGATTAGAGAAATATCACGGCGATGGAGGAGAAGAGAAAGTGGTATCATTTTGGACATGGAATGAGTGGAATTGTCTTCTTTCTGCTATCGTGACTTCATTTCTACCCAATTATCAATCAAATGATCAAAAATTTGGTACCCTCCATCTCTTTCTCTCCTTTTTTTCTTTTTCTTCTCTCTATCTCTTTTATTTTATATTTTCTCTCAGCAATATGGATGGTTAAGATGTCATCTGCTTTGGTTCGGTGAGCTTTATGTTGGCAAAAACCAAACAATGAAAATCTCCAAATATTATATTGTGAGATTTAGCGGCGACTTGCTGCTAACGTCGGGCACGAGGAGGTCTGTACGGTGAGCCATTGCCCCACTGCAGATGGTCTTCAGCGGCTGTCGAGTCTCAACGACTACTTGGCACCGGGGGCGGGACGGGGGTTTCCCAAGTTGTTCCAACGGCCTGCTTTGGCTTCTGCCTCCACTCCAATGCGCGCGCACCTTTTGCAGTGCGCCTGTCGTCAGTCTGTTGTGTGTGGGACTGCTTGCACGCACCATCTGGCACAGGCAGCGCAAAACCCGATCGCAGTGAGGACTGCATGATGACGCAGTGAACCCCGTTTCACATCTCACGTTACCCTAGCAATCTAGGATCTCCTCCCAAGCGAGGCCACGTCAAGCTCTGCATTCCCCGCTCCATCCTGCGTTGGTAGTCTTCTCCTCTTCCCTTAATCAACCGGTGCCTCCTTCAAGAATCCCATGCCCCCTCCTTTCTCCACGACATGAATTGCAACGGCTTCCCTCTTCCATCGTATTCATTTTGTTTTTTTTTTCTTTTCTTCCTTCCTCTCAATCCTAATATCCTCTAACCTTAGAGTAGTCCCCACTATCAAGCATGTAAAGATTTAAGACACTTCTTCTTTCATGCTCTCACCCCAAATTATGCACTTCTCTCTTCAAAACGTGTATATTTTGCACAGATCCTTGAAGAATAGAGTGTTCTCTCTTCAGCTCAGTCAATTTTATTTTTTAATAGACGCAACTCATTGAGCCGACACCTATATTGAACTTGCCCTTTGCTAAGTGTCGACTGCTGAATCTTAATTTTTTTTTTCATACAGAAGTGATAGTTCTTCATTTCTTCTTATGAGTTGCTCTGTTTTTAAAATTAAGCGTTTCTGCAGAGTTTGAATCTTCAAAATCATCTCATAAGCTGTTGGATCAGTTCCTTCAAGCTGACGCCAACAATGAACATTCAAAGGGTTTTCTAGTTCCTCAGACAAGGCTTTCACCTTCGTTCGTTCTTGAAGTAGCTCTCACCCCAATGGGCCTTGTACCTCTAAGTGATAGTTACCAAATCCATCTATGTAAGTGACTAGTTTGTTGCTTGAATTCTTCATCCCCCCTACCACCCTGTACATCATGATGTTTAATTTCTTTTGGATATACTTGTGACAAGGTGTAATCCATGGTAGTAATGTATATTTTTTTTTTTTTGAAATAATAATAAGGATCGTTGAAATATGAAGAGACTACCACATGTGTTGTATAAGAATATTAGTTGATGGGGACCACAATACTTAGTAATCAATCGTAGATAGAGCATAATCATCAAGTCATTTCCAAGTAGAAATCTGCCCTACCCCTAACCACTGCATATCTTGGATTGATATTGCAAAATTTCCTTTGGCACCCTTTAAGATGTCACAAGGATAAATTCACCTATGACATAGTGTATCCTTATAACCTTTAACACCAAGAGTACATCCTAGGTGGTACATCCGATCTTCCTTTTGCGAGTAAGTCCCTTTGGATCACATCATCCTTGCCAAGAGTCATCCTCTTGAATCTAATATTCAACACCTCCCCAAAGAAATCTTTCATCAATGATTTAATGATCACCCCTTGATCATCACTACAGTATTACTGCAGACAATAATCACAATCATAATGCTATGTATTTTTTTATAAGTAATTTAATCCTTAGGAGGTAGGAGGTAGCATAACTAATGAAATCCTCCATATTGAGATTAATACTAAAAATATCCTATCAACTTGGCAAGACCTTGTCAAGTCTAAAATTCCCCCGAAGACCCCTAATTTATAACAAGGTCTTATCTCCTCTAAGTGATAATAATCCCTACGGTACAATTTTAAGTAGTCATAGCTAAGATTCACTAAGTAAACCTATCAAATTTTGTCTAAAACTCCACCTTCCCTCCCGTATAAGAACTTTCCCATAGATTCATCTCCTAGCTAGACTGCAAGGACACGGCCTCCAAAGACAGCAACAACGAACACCGCATCTGCATTGAATTCATGTAAAAATTTAGTAATAAGGTGTCAATTGTATACAGTTTTGCCAAAAAATTGTTGCAATAAATGGCATGTTTTTAGGTGTTGTCATTTGTTAACTCTTCAGGAACTACGTCCACGTATTCCTTCAGCCACGTGACCAAATCACTTTACTTCTTTATCAATATTCATAGTCAAGACAATCGGAAGAAAAAGTTTTATTCCATTCATATCAACATAGCCCTTTTGAGGTACAATTATTTCTTGGGGCGATGGAACAAGTTAATACATTAATTCGAAGAGAATAAGATATTATTGCATTCAGCTACAGGAACTGAGTAGTAGTACGGATTGGGGTCATCGATTTTCAGGAATCGATAGTTCATTGGAAGATTAGGGTATCTTTTCCTTTGATATCCATTCTTCTCATGACGTCCCAAAACCTTGATTCGGTCGGCAAGGATTCTTTGAATCACTTCCCCGTACACATACTTATTCTGGTTAACCCTTCGACCTCCAACCTGTAGGGTCGCGTTTGCGTGAGCCTCAACAAAGATGAACAGCTTCACGATCTTCAAATCCTCCATCCACTTGATTCTCTTCAAGTTAATTTGAAGGTACGCAGGTTGATAGGCAGTTATGTAATAGATCCCTGTAACACCCATCCATCTCCATTCCACGTACACAGGTGATGGATTGTAAATGCGGTCTAGGATATTCATCATCCCAACCCTTTGTCGATAATCCGTGGAATGCATCGCGGTCATAAACATGACTTGGAACACTAAGAACTTGTTCCATGCTTCGTAATTCTGCAAGACAGCATTGAAGTAAGGAAATGTTTGGGACAGTAGCATTTTCTTTACTTCGTAAAATTTTCTAAAAACAAATCCTTTGTTGGTTTGCTCTGATACCAACTGTAACGTGTCCACTAGAATCCTCTAGGACACGTCTTGGCAGTCCATCGGAAGGCTGTCTAGAGAACTCCGCCCGGCACTCCCATGGAATGTTACGGGTTTTGTAATCTAGGTCTTTCCGCGTCTGCCACGTAGCGGAAGTGTCCTGGCCGTTTCCCACTTAGGATCGACCGAAATTAAGGTTTTCTAGTTTGGTCATTAGCTAGCAGCAACTAGCGTCAGACCCGAGCGAACTACTTTACGCAGAAACGCCAGGTCCGAAGCGGATTCACGCTGCACTTGGTTCAAGGAGAATGGGAAACGAGAGGGATGCAAGGCTCGACCTCTCTGCCATAAGGCATAGTCCCATTCCGTTTCCCTAAAACAGCGTGAATTGGGTAATAGTTAATTCTAAGTCATCGTTCTCGTTACTTGTTTTGGAGATGATGATCATCCAGCTGCTCTTCCAGATCTTTGAGAAAAGTTCCCGGCTAACCGGGACCACCCATCCATAGGACGGACCCATGGTCCATCCTCCGCACTTTCCTCGGTTTGATTTAGTTATGTAATTACCTAACACATTAATTTGACATATAACAAACAGCTTCCTTGATTAACCCGTTAAGCACTGGTTCCTTCACATAATCTTATCACGTGACATAGAAAGACAGTATCAAACAATTCCTTTATTATCATTTCATCATTTATCTTTGAAATACAAGGAGTTCCGCCCGTAGGCTTGTTCATAATCCGCCCGAAGGCTATCCAGTAATCCACCAGGGATCACTAATCCAAGCTTCTGCCCGTAGACTAATATGCGGGCCTCGAGATCCAATCCCGAGTCACGTTAGCCTCTTGTGCAGGGCCCGGAAGGCGAGGGATTTATGGCTTGAGCCCCCTCTGGCACCCAAGCGTCCTCCTGCTCCAAGTAGAACTCAACGGAGAGACCTCTCACGGTAGGTTCGGTCCACGTTCCCGGCGCGGTTAACAACCCCCTTGGTTAGGGTCAGGCAGGCAGTCGGGGGTAACTGAAGCTGCCTCTCCCTTCAGGCCTTCAACTTGAAGTATTTAGATATCTTTTCATCCTTTAGTTCATTGGGCAAACAATGCAAACAGTGCTTTCTAAACTGTTACAAGCACAATCAATTCCAATGGTCGTTTAGCTGGCAAACTGTTAAGGAGTGACTCCTTTTCTCCGAATGCAACCCGCATTCGGTCTGGAATCAATTGCAACTTGGCAAGATTCCTATCATTCTTGGGTTAGGGTCATACCCTACCAATACTTTAGGTTTTGTTATGGTAGATTCCAGCGACCATGTCGCTTCAATCTATTGATTGGTCAATTGCTTCCAGGCAAATACCTAACTTTCCTTTTCCTTAGCAACTATTTCCCAGGAAAGGTGATGTAACAGGATGATTACTCATCCTTTTGTAGGTTAACTTAGCGCAATAACTTGCCAACATCATTTCCAAGAAATGACAAAACTCTCTTGTGGACAAATCTCGAGTCTATGCGATGTTGCAACTTTTTGTACATGTGTTGTATCTATTCCACGGGATCATTTCACCCATTGAATGGCGTATTCAGGTTACGGAATTAACTTCAGGCGAGTAGCAGGGTTTAGGGTGTCTTCTTACCCAACCCATTCCTAATTATATTGGTCCACGGTCCTAGGAATTTCCAACCCAGTCGGAGTTTCATCATTTGAACGAATGATCCTTAGGATAAAACCTTAGATCATTTTATGCATGAGCATCCAATTGATTCGACATCTCGTGAATGTGTGTAAGATCTTTGGGTTTGCGGGTTTTGACTTGGCAACCAGTGTAAAACTAGGTCGAATTCTTATTGCACTAAACCCTAGTTAATGCCTGATAACCTGGACACTAACTTTCCTAGGTCCTACTAGGACTTACATCAAATAGTCATGCCTACAACCTTATTGTCTATACTTAGAATCTTATGCTTTGACTCCTAAATGCGGCTCCTAATGAATGACATTTTTGCATGATGACTATGCAATACGCAACGTTCTCCTAGCTACAATGAAGTTCATACAAAACTACAGCTAGTGATAATTTATTCCATTCTACATGCCACTTGCAAGCCCATAAGATCATTTCTGTACTCTCTTCTATTTCTTTTCGGATAATATCTTATGGGTGTTAACTTTTCCTCATGAAATCATTACGAGGAGGATGTTGCCTAACATGGGGCACATACTTATTCCTACCATGTCTAAGAAGAAAAAATGCACTTATAAATTCCATTTCTTTGCCTAAGTAATATATGTTTAGACTCATTACTTTGATAATGTACCAAAATAGCATCATGCAGCTAGTCTCCTAAGGCGGGCAACCCGTTTCGAATTCATGACATACTTCAACCTTGCCTAACGTTTCAAGAGATACTTTATCAAATGTCTTTTTACCACTGCCACATGCATTAAAAATAAGCGTAAAATGCATTCTTCCCTATGGAACTAAGCGCACCTAATCATTTCATTAAGCGAAAATAAACTTGAAAGAACCTGGACTTGTGGGCTCGGGGAGATATCCACTTGTATGCTCGGAGATGAACCTCCCGCAGTCGCACCTTGTGATCTTTTTGGGGCCATCGTAGATGTAGAGGATTTGGGCTCCGGGTTTTGTCCTTACTCCTTTATGGCTCTCAAAATTTCCTCCGAGTCTTGGCAAGTAGTCTCAAAATATGTTTACTTCTCCCTTATGTAGGAATACCCCTTTGTAGGGTATGGATTTTTAAGATCCCGGAAAGCTCGTGGAAACGGCTTATGGGAGGTCTTTATGAGCTTCACCCTCCCCTCTTCAAGGGTCCGGGGGTATGAATAGACCTTTGGGGGATGTAGTGGGAAGGGGGGTTAAGGAAGCCCCCCCTTAGAAGCTTCTTAAGAAGCTTCTAAGAAGCTTCCAAGCTTCTGCAGCACGTCGGGGGGGGAAAAAGGGGTCGTGATCCAGGCGGCGGCGGACAGTGTCAGCAAGGCGGCCGTGGCGGCGGCTATGGCGGACTGGCGACTGCAGCACGGCGGCGACCTCCACCTCGACCAGCACAGCGACCTCCACCTCCCACGCTTTCCTTCTCTCTGCACCGCCCTCTCTCCTCCCACGACTCCCTGGGGAGGGGGTTTTTTATAGGCCTTGGGGGGGTGGGGAAGAGGGCCTCCACACACGTGGAGGACTCCCCCTCATGCAATCTGATCTACTCCCCCTTGGCCATTCCTCCCCACACTCCCTCTCCTCCAGCCATGCATCGGCTGGGGGAAGGGATAATAATAAAAAAATTTGCCTAAAAATCTCCAAATTGCCCCTTCAAAAAGGGTGTTCCCTCGCGGCTTTTACGTTCTTCAACCTCGGCCTCTTATTTACAATGTGGAGGCCTCATTTTTGAGCGTGCACGGTATGGATTATGCTCCCAATAATACGATGTAGGGGATAACCTTGCACAGGGTTTACACGGCGTGCGGGAAGTCAATATTTACGGTACGCAGTGTGCGGAAATATTACACTGTTTCAGTCAACCAGATCTTGCCATCTTGTCCCCAAAATACCAAATTCTTCCTCCTTGCATCTTGAAAAGATTCGCAATCCCTACAATGCTGATGGTCCATACTATCACACCAAATACATCTTTGATCTCTCCTAGGTGCACTAGGAGCACTAGAAGAAATAGTAGGTGCGGTCGAAGCAAACTGCTCTTTCAATTTTCCCACCAATTCTGCTTTAACTCACTCCAGTGTCAAATCCATTATGCCTTTGATTATGTCATCAAGAGAGGAAGGAACCGCCGGAGCGGATGATTTTGGAGCAGAAGGAGCCAGCATCGGTCTTGGAATAGGAGGAACAGGAGGATTAGAAACAGTAGGCACATGCATAGGGCAAGAAACTGGCTGAGGAGGAGAAGAAATAACGGGGGTAGAAGCAGTCATAGAAGCAGAAGACGGTGTCACTATCATAGATCCATTCTGTAAGCGGGTCTTCCATATCCGTCTCTTAGTCAAAGTCGAGACCGCATCCTGGGCATCTTGCCAATCTGTTTTAAGACCCATAGACTTCATGCAATCCTCAAGAAGCTCTCCTAATTCTTCCTGAAGAGCAAGATCTGTAGCTTGCAAGAAAAGCTTAACTTTCTCAACATCCAATGCTCTTTATTCAATGGCATCAAGTTGACTATACCTCTCTTCAAATTCTCGTATCAATTCTGAAGCAGCTAGACCTTTGTTTGGCATGTAGACCCACTCTCAGAATGACCGCCGTGTAGCCATCCCAAAGTCCTCAAGAAAATACTCCTCTTTCAGGGCCTTCTTAAAATCTTGCCAATGTGAATTTTGAAGAAAAAGATCAGTCACTTTTATCCTCAAGACGGGTGTGACAAGGCAAAGAAAACATTTACTTATAAGTCCTGTTGGTACTCCAAAAAATCCCATCTTAATCTCATACGTCTTTAAATAAGCCGATACATTATGGCCATCAAATAGCTTCTTTTCATTCTCAACTGCTTCAATCGCCTTAGTCGCACTATGATTGCATTCTCTTGCTCCGAATATAGTTGCCTTTGCTGAAACAACTGTTGTTGATGTAACTAATGCTGCTGCTGCATATACAATTGTGTCTGCTGATTTTGAAGCTGCATATACATAGACATATTCTGCAAAAAAATGCTTTAAATCATTCGTAGAAATTCGATGATACACTTGATTCATTATCTAATGATTTCTAAAGATTATAGACACGAACAGACCTATCACTTGATGTTGCTAATCGAGTAACTGGAGTATTAATTGTAGGAACTGCCAGCTGTTTTAGTGATAACCACCCCTTTTGTCTTGACCTCTTGCTATTGTTGCCTGGACTTTCACAGACAATGATGTCACCTGTGACCCTAAAGTTTTCAGGTATGCAGGATTCAAGACCTCGGCCAATCTCTGAAAGTTTTTCTTTTCGAGCAGCAGCTTCACTCAGCTTTGTTTTCACATAAGCTTTTGGAGTTCCTGGCTTCTGATTTTTGAAAGAGCAGTAATGATAGAGATATATGATGTTTGTTGCAAAGTTATTTCCCTTGTGAGAGCTTTTTCTTGGGTTAGCTTTCCTAACTAGGACAGAGCAGTTGATTCCCAGCAATCTTTGTCGTTGGTCCATGGAAGCTGCAGCGGTGTCAGCAAGTCCTGCCTCCAACAATTCGTCTCGAGAAGCAGAGTAGCTATTTGTGGATACTTATTTCTTCACTTCCTTTTTCACATTGTTTAAATCTGACTTGTACTCTCTGAGCTTCGCAAAAAGGGCAGACTTTTGGTTTGGCTCAGACTTTTGGCTTTCAAGTCCATCCTCCTGCGGATCAGAGATTCTGCTTCCTCCAATCCTGCATTCAACTCTGTAAGTTTTTGTTTCTTTTGTTCTCTAGTAAGAGCCACTAAGGAGGCACACTTTCTCGAAAGATTAGTGGAGAGCTAGGAGTACTGTCTCTCGTAGCCATCGAAGATCTCACTCATTGTTAGAGGCTTTTTTCTTTGCTGCTGGACCTTCTGAGATTGAGTCTAAGGAGACCGAATGGAGAGGAATCAGCGATCCTTTGATGCCTTGAACACACAACACAATTGAAGACAGTAATGAAGGCAAAACAACAGAAGACTTACTCAATTAATGAGTAAGATAGATGAGTACAAGGAGTAGCCATTAGTCCAGCTAATACAATACACCAGTACGATGTGAAGAGATACAACTGACTATGCCTCTCAATAATCCAGCTAATACAGAGAAGATTACAACAGGCGACAAGGCATCGCCATTGCTGAGCTTACACACAACGAAAACACACGCACACCCACCCCAGGGTTCGCCTTCCCCTCTTGATCTTGTTCTTGGACTCTATCTTCCCCACATTTTCCCCTCTGTTGCTTTTTCTTCCCCAGGCGGGTAAAGCTCCTCTCTCTGACCAGAAAAGCGGCCCCTCCCACGCTAATGTTGCAGTGCATACAAGAACCTTTATTATCCCAGATCCAAAGCTAAAAATTTCACCCAACTCATGATTTCTTGATTTCGCAACTTCTTTCTTATAGATCCCATACTGAGCATGATCTTCTACAGTAAAATACCCAATCTCTCCATTCCTCTGTGCCATTTCAACCAGTATGCGAGCAACCTTGCTAGTATCCTTTTGGGAGTGCACAAAGACCATTGCTTGTTTCTCACGCTTGATTGAATCCAAAATCGTATTGTAGCACACTTCGTTCATCAGAGTGTTATGAGCCAAAAAAAAATTTCAGTTATGCCAATGTACTATTGAGTAAGTGGCACAGGTCTGTAGCTACTATCAAAGAAGAAAATCCCTTTGCCTTCAACAACATCTCCCAATAGCATATTGCAATTGTTTACCCATCACATAGATCTGCACATATCTCCAATTGTACAGCCAAACCAAATTCTCAACCTCATTCGAAGATGACTGGATTTCTCAAACCATGTGTCCAGCTTAAGTAAACTGGCTATAATATGCTGCAAACCCATGTCAGAAGAGGTTTAGAAACCGTGATTAACTCAGCTCGTATCATACATTTAGCACTTGATTTTGAAAAGCATCCCAACTTGATAAAAATGCCAAGGGAGTAAAATGCGGAGATCCATTTCTTCTTTTCACCCGGGAATTGGAAGCCAAGAAAAGCCATAGAAGACATCGCATGCCCACCATTGTTAAAGGAGGATCTATCAGGTGCAACAGCAGCTGAAAGGAAAGGCAGCAAAAGACCCCTCTCTCCACTATACTGTCCACGTAGAACAAAAATGCAAACACAACGACTAAGTATGTACAACGCAACAAATGTCACACACACAACTTTTTGGTGGATTCCACACCTCGGATGCGTAGCAGTACGACAACGTGATACTTAAATAATGACCAATCTGCAAATACTCTCCTATACACAAAGTTACATCAAAGCTTTCCAAAGGAGACATATGACAAATATGATTAGCATGCATGGCTGAAAGATCAGTCCCATCATCAGTATTATCAATGTAAGAAAAATCCAAATCATCATACCTCGCTCATGAAACCATATTAGCCCTATTGGGTTGTCTTTACCTGCTATGTGCCTAAACTCAAGATTCATGGATTTTATGTATTCAATCAACCTAAGCATGGCAATATCTAGAGTAGAACAACTCGTGATCATACATAAAAGAGGCAAACAATCAGTCTTGACCACCGCAACAGCTCCAATGAAGTACATTCTTGAGAGCCATGACAACTCCCAAGAGCTCTCTCTTAACCTATGAATAGCTCCGTTGTCGCTCATTGAGGACTTTTACCCCAAATCTAATAGCATACCTATTCCCATCTGCATCGTCTTGGCCAACAACCCATCCAATGCTAATAGGACTAGTATCAACAATAAGAATAATAGATCTCTCACACTCATAATCTGCCTTTCGAAGAGTCGGATAAAAACCCACAATAATTTCTTTTGTTTTTCCATGGCTTTAGTATGTTTTATCTCCCAAGAAAAGCATTGCCCTTGCCTCAAGACCTAGTAGAGATCATATGCACTATGAGCAAAATGTGGAATCCAAATAAGATAAAACACACAAGCTCCAAAAACTTGCGAACCTCCGAAGTAGAAGAGCAAGTCTCCACAATCTTCTCTATGGCATCAACCTTCATAGGAGAAGGCTTCCTACCATAATATCCACACATATGGCCAACAATCAAAACTGCTCTGGCTTCAAAAATAGACCTTAACCTTGACAAGGCCAAATTCACTTCTTCCAGTCTACAAAGAATCCTCTTAATATCTCTAATATGTGAAGCCAGAGAGAATCTGCATCCATGGTCATCTAAAGAATCTTTTTTTTCTTCTTCCAAACAACCCTTGATAGGTAAGTCATCAATGAAAGGCATAGTAACCTCAGGAATAAAATCTCCGAGAGCCTTGTTCATTCCATTCATCATATGCGCAACCAAATTAGTATCTCCTTGCAAAAGCATACACATTCAGACAAGGCCTAAGGGTGTCTTCATCGTAGTCAAATATCTGCTCTCAAGGGCAAGCTAGAACTGATTATATCTTGAATAAAGATTGCTAAGAGAATAGATAGCACACACAGCAAAAAACCATGTGTTGAAATATGGAGTTGAAGATGGCTCTAGAATCCCCATATCCTGATTCACTCATTCAAAAGCTCTACCAATTTGTCCAAGTGAGCCCTCGGCATAGGAATAGGCCATAGATTCCAAGGGACATATGGAATGGTATAAATAACCATAGGTGTCACAACCCTAGGATCAACGCATCCAATCTCATGTGAAGAGAAAGAAAAAGCTTTTTCATGTCTGCATAACATCTCTTCAAAACATCTTACCTCTTCAAGAAGCACAAAATCTTCGGTCCCAATCTTCATCTCTTTCAATGTCTTAACTGAAAACTTATATCCGATACTTGCATGATCTCATCAATGAGGTTGCATAGCAACTCTCCTAAACACCTCATCATTGTCCAAAGATAGGGATCTTGCAACTGGTCTAACCTTCTGTCAAGATTGTGGGAGAGAAGGAAGGAGTCTCACTTGCAGCTTTCTTGCTTGCACAATGGGGGAATACACACAAGGGTGGAGGCTGAAAACAGTTTTCCTCTTCTTAGTTGTGTAAGCCAAATGAACTCTCATACAAAGAAATAGAAGAACCCTATATATGGGTCTCAAAACCAAACTCAACTAACTAAGGTGGCATACTAACTGAGCCACGAACTAGAGTAGATAAGGATAGCTGTCATCTAGCTATTATTCATGGGCGGTGTACCAACCGCGTCTGCAACTGACAAGTCGGTGACATAAGTACTCAACGGTCACCCTGGCGTATCACGAGTGGAGCTCGATATCTCAACACTCCCCCTCGAGCTCAATCCCAATTCCTGCACACCAAGCAGGTCTCTGAACTTGCGCAGCTTCTCTGCGCCCAATGCCTTCGTGAATATGTCAGCTACCTGATCCTCTGTGCTGACATAAACTAGATCAATAAGACCTAGTAAAACCCTCTCTCGCACATAGTGATAATGCACCTCAATGTGCTTTGTTCTAGCATGATAGACTGGGTTATTTGCCAAGTGTATACTACTCATGTTGTCACAATAAATGACAACTGGCCCATCTGTAGGCTCATGCATATCATAAAGTAGCTTATGCAACCAAGCTACCTCACATGCAGCCATTGCTGCACCCCTGTACTCGGCCTCTGTGCTCGACAAGGCAACTGTAGGCTGTTTCTTGCTGCTCCAAGTGACTGCAGCACTCCCAAAAGAGAATACATATCCACTGGTAGATCGTCTATCAGAAATGCTACCAGCCCAATCAGCATCAGTGTATCCATGCAACTGTATCTGAACCCCAGTCTCATAAAATAGTCCATACTGCAATGTGGACTTCACATACCTGAGTATGCGGCTAGCCGCATCCAAATGCGATTTCCTTGGAGCCTGCATAAACTAACTTACCAATCCAACAGCATAGCTCAAATCTGGCCTGGTAATAGTCATATAAATCAAACTTCCTACTATGCGTCTGTACATAGTAGGGTCTTCCAGAAGCTCACCTGCATCTGCGCTCAGCTTCACATTCTGCTCCAAAGGAACTGAAATAGGCTTACAGCCTGTCATCCCATATTTGGACAACATGTCCAATCCATACTGCCTCTGCAAGAGCTGTATCCCACTTGGTGATCTAATCACCTCAATGCCCAAGAAATAACGCAGCTCTCCCAAATCCTTCATCTCAAACTTCTGCTTCAATAGCATTTTCACATGAAGGATATCTTCATCACTGTCACCTGTCATAATCAAATCATCAACATAAATGACAAGTAGCATAATACCTTTCTCTGTTTTTCTCACATAAAGTGAGAAATCTGCCTTGGAAATCTGAAAGCCAATAGTGACAAGATACTATCCTATCTTGTCAGACCATGCTCTAGGTGCTTGCTTCAAGCCATACAAAGCTTTCTTCAACCTGCAAACAAACTCAGGATGAACAGCATGCACATAACCTGGTGGCTGCTCCATATAGACCTCTTCTTGCAAATCACCATGCAAGAAGGCATTCTTTACATCCATCTGATGTAAAGACCATCCCTTTGATGCAGCCATAGCAATGACTGCTCTTACGGTTGCCATCCTTGCAACCGGACTGAATGTTTCTTCATAGTCAATGCCATATGTTTGTGCATACCCCTTGACTACTAATCTTGCCTTGTATCTGTTCACAGAACCATCTGCATTGTGCTTCACCTTATAAACCCACTTACAGCCAATTGCATTCTTACCTTTAGGCAAAGGTACCAATTCCCATGTAGCATTTGCTTCCAAGGCATCCATTTCTTCATCCATGGCTTTCTCCCATTTTTCTTTTCCCATGGCTTGCTCAAAAGAAGTGGGTTCTGGTTCATGTATCACCTTGACCATATATGCATAGTGAATGGCTGTAAATCCATCATATTTTAGCCTATCCACAGGATACCTAAATCTGGTAGACCTGCGCAAAGTGGGTTCACTCCCAGGTGCTCTCAAAACATCCCTGGTCTTCCTTACTCCAGGTGTAACAATAGAAGGAATACCCAACTCATCATCAATGCTCTGTTCTAAGCCACTGGATTCACCATCCACATAAAAGTGACCTGCATTCACATCAAACATGGGCTGATCAACCTTCTCTTTTCCTTTTCGTGATACCTGCATACCACTATCTGCATTACTTTGAGAAGATTCTCCTGATCTCAATCTGCCTGTCCATGGCGAAGAATGTGAACCACTGCTAGAGGACGCTCCAGGTCCACTAATATTTTGTGACTGCTGCTGTGAATTCTGTGCATCATTACCATTTTGTGCATCTACATCATCAATCACATTTACTGGTTTATACCAGCTACTCATCTCATCAATAACAACATCTCTGCTCACTGTAAACTTACGAGTAGAAGGGTTATAGCATCTATACCCTTTTTGCTGCAGAGAGTAACCAATAAAGATGCACTTCTCAGCTTTTGGATCCAACTTGGATCTCAACTCATCTGGCACATGTACATAGGCAATGCAACCAAAAATTTTCAAATGAGAAATATCTGGTTTCCTACCAGTATACCTCTCCTCTAGAGTCATTCCATGTATTGCTGCAGTGGGAGTTCTGTTCATTATGTAGACTGCTGTAGCAACTGCTTCAGCCCAATAAAAATCTGGCAGGTCTTTTTCATTGAGCATGGCACGAGACACCTCTCCAATATGTCTGTTTTTTCTTTCTGCAATTCCATTTTGCTGTGGGGTATGACTGCATGAATATTGCTGTTTTATGCCATGCTCCTGCAAGAACCTTGCAAACTCATTTGAGAGGTACTCTCCCCCTCCATCTGACCTTAGGCATTTTATTTGCAGGCCTGTTTCTTTTTCAACCATAGCTTTAAGAGTTTTGAAATGCCCAAAAACTTCACTTTTCTTTTTCATAAAATACACCCAAACTTTTCTGCTATAGTCATCAATAAAACTGACAAAATAATGACAGCCTCCAAGAGATGCAGCTTTAGTAGTCCAAACATCAGAGTGGATTAATTCCAATGGCTTCTTACTCTCTTGAACATGTCTAGGAAATGGTTTCCTTGCCTGTTTTCCAAACTGACAGGCTTCACATACCTTATGCATTTCTGCAACCTTGAATTTAGGCAATCCTGCAACAATATTTTGGGCCTGCATTGATTTAAGTTGCTGTACATTAACATGACCAATGCGTTTATGCCAGATATCAATATCTGCAACTACACCGGTCCCATGTGCAAACATTGCTGCACTCAATTCAGACATGTCTGCATCCAATGTAAACATTCTGCCCTTCTTCTTTCCTTTTGCTATCAAGCGACCTTTATTTTTCATATCCTCAACAAAGCATCCATGAGGATTAAATCTGACCTGCAAGTCCTGCTCAACCATTTGACCAACAGAAACCAGATTCTTGGTGATATTCGGGACATGAAATACATCGGACAGGTATTTCTTTTTCCCATCCTGCATAGACAAGGGAATTTTTCCAATCTGCACAATAGGATGTGCAGTATCATCACCAGTCTCCACAAATCCTGGTTTTTCCATTTTCCTTGCATCCTCCATCCATTCTGCATGACCTGTCATGTGGTTTGATGCACCTGAGTCAACATACCATACATCATTGCTTTCTTCTGCACTTGTCACAGAATTGTTCATGTGCTGCACCATGAACAAATGCTCATTTCTGTCAATGAATACTCCTTCCATGGCCATGAAAACCTGGGTAAGGGAGGCTGCAAGTACTCTTACAGACCTTGAATTTTAGAAAAGAAGCAATGGAAAAACCCTTTTCTTACACACAAAAACCATGAATCACTGCGCACAACATATTTTACGACAAATTACTTCCTCATTCCTTCTCTCAAGAGATCAGACATGAAGCACAAGAGAAGGGAACGAGAGTTGCGCAGAATGAGAGAGAGAATGAGACATGCAAGAAGTAGTAGTTATAGGCATACTCCTACAACCACCTCCTCATGCGACTCCTCAAACCCTCAATCTTTTATTTCATAAAAGAATTTCAAATACAATGTTTTTGTTCTTGTTCTTTACACTAAGGTTCATAGCCATAAATGTATTAGCCCAAGTACAAATGAATTTTGTATGTCCAAAAGATCTTGCAATTGCAATACATTAGACAATACATAACATGGTTTTTGATAAATTTTGCACTAAATAAAGGGTTCATCATTCTCCCACACTGGAGAGGTGAGCTCCTGCGAACCAAGATTGGTGAAGACCCGCAAATCTTCATCACTTTACTTCATCAAAAGGCTTCTTTGACCTTGAGACACTCCCACACTTATTCTTCAAACTCCATGTTAGATAGAACACAAGAAGGATCTCCCATCCGCCTTTGGTCCACAAAAGAACATCTCCCACAACATGGTAAAAATGACTTTGCCACCTTGAAGCTTTGTGCAAGAAAGGCCCCATAAAAAGATTTTGCTATTCAGCACACCCTCACTAATGATTTTTTCAATAAAGATCTCCTCCCATGGCCTTGTGAATCTTAGACATGAGTTTGATTTCAGCTTAGGATTAACTATTATCATGATTACTTTGTGGGATAGAGAAGAGGCTAAGGATTGTGTGAATTGAACTCTAATTTTAGGGTTTTTTTTAAAAAAACCAGGATTGAGAAAATATATATGTCGACTGTTGTGAATCCATCGTTTTGGCTACAGCGCGGGCATTCGACGATTGATGTGGGCATGGAGAAAGCCAATGGATGCATAAATGTGGCATAGTACATCTTCTGTAGTCGATTGTAGGCCACCCCAAAATATACTGCAATCGTATGTTGCGCTCCGATCTTCCTGTCAGAATACCTTCTTTTCATCTATCTGTTCATCTCACTAATCTTTTGATGCTTCTCTTTGTGCTTGCTTTTGGTCAGCGATTTCCTGAGGCTATCCCGACATGGTTCTTATGAGAAAGCCACCTTTGTTTTCATCCTAGTAGGAAATCGATGCTAAGCCGCCCATGCTTAAGCACATAGGTTACGCAGATTTCAGATTTTGATAGCTTTGTTCTTCTCAATTTGCTACTGAAAATCCATGTTCTCTGGTCTTATTAGTCTATTCTTCTAATGAACAGCATCGAATGCCAGCAGACATAGTCGTTCTCTAATTTTGGCTTCTTTCCTAGCATTCCAGATCACCTCCCTCCCGGCAGACGCACCAATGAATACTCCTTCCATGGCCATGAAAACCTGGGTAAGGGAGGCTGCAAGTACTCTTACAGACCTTGAATTTTAGAAAAGAAGCAATGGAAAAACCCTTTTCTTACACACAAAAACCATGAATCACTGCGCACAACATATTTTACGACAAATTACTTCCTCATTCCTTCTCTCAAGAGATCAGACATGAAGCACAAGAGAAGGGAACGAGAGTTGCGCAGAATGAGAGAGAGAATGAGACATGCAAGAAGTAGTAGTTATAGGCATACTCCTACAACCACCTCCTCATGCGACTCCTCAAACCCTCAATCTTTTATTTCATAAAAGAATTTCAAATACAATGTTTTTGTTCTTGTTCTTTACACTAAGGTTCATAGCCATAAATGTATTAGCCCAAGTACAAATGAATTTTGTATGTCCAAAAGATCTTGCAATTGCAATACATTAGACAATACATAACATGGTTTTTGATAAATTTTGCACTAAATAAAGGGTTCATCACTGTCATCACCCTATCTACTAGAAGATGCATAGTTCCCTTGTTGCAGTTTTCCATTCATGATGTCATTCTGCTTTTTATAGCAGTCCTTAGCCATATGACTCATTTTACCACAGTAGTAGCATTCAACATTACTGTTTGCATTTTGACCTCTTTGCCATCCACCACGACCTCTTTGGCTCCCCCTGCCTCTAGAGTTACCATGTCCTCCTCCATAGGACTGGTTTTCTTGAGTTTGCTGCATATTCTGATTTCTACCACGGCCTCCAAAGCGGCCTCCTCTACCTCTGCCTCTACCTCTTCTAGCATTTGAGTAGAAGACAGCTTCTTTTGAAGTTCCTCCTGAAGAAGATGCACCACCATTTCTCTGCTCCTCAGAAATTAGAAGAGCAATCAACTCCTCAAAATCAGGAAATCTTTCACGAACTGAGATGGATGTCCGAAACTGTGCATAATCCTTTCCTAGACCATTCAAGGTCACAGAAACTAAATCATCATCTTCCACTGGCGACCCAATGGAAGCAAGTGCATATGCAATCTTCTTCACCTTCATGTGGTAGTCATTAATGCTCATATTTTCTCTTTGCACATTATGCAACTCTTGCTTGAGCTGCATTTTCCTAGCTTGAGTATTTGTGCTATACATTTTTGACAAAGTATCCCATGCCTCCTTTGGCGTACTTGCATCCTGAATATGCACAATCATAGAGTCTGAAATACTGATAGACAGCCAGTACATAACTTTCCTGGCTCTCTCATGCCATGCTTTAAATGCCAGCATTTGCTGTTGATTGGGAACTTCAGGAAGAACTGGTTCTTCTTCATTTCCTGCAACAAATTCCCAATATCCTTTTCCCATAAGGAAATTCGTCATTCTAAACTTCCATGCTTGGAAGTTGTTCTTGTCAAGCTTTTTAGTGACAATCTGTGAGAGAGAATCAGATGCAATTACAGAATACTGCAAAAAATTCTGTCACTGCAAAAAACATAGCTTCACCCTCACAAGGGCAAATCTGCAAAACTGGCGAAAGTGGTATTTGACCACACAGTCACTTCCTAGTGATGATTTTGCATCAACAGGCAACAAGGATGAATCTGTAACTCCCAATGTCTCTGCACACAAGCATACGATGCAATTTCTACAGTAACTTTTCACCGATCTGTAGAACAGTGGTCGCACAGCATAAAACTGGGCCTTTTCCTGAGTGCGTGCAGAAAACTTCCGCCTCCAAAACAGGCCCCGAAATGGCCTCAAATCAAAAAAACAGGGTCGCCAAGGACTAAAGCCCTATCCCGCAGTATATACTGCCCTCTTGCTTCACCGCGAAGGGCGTCTCAACCTGAGACAATGCACTCTTGCAATTTCCGACTGTGCTACCTGCAGAGATCTGCTCCCAAAACAGAAAATGAAAGCAACACTGCTCCTCTTACCAGAACACCGCGAGCTTGGCTTGCTTTCTTGAGCTCCTTACCACGAACAAGGCTCTGATACCATGGCAAGATTGTGGGAGAGAAGGAAGGAGTCTCACTTGTAGCTTTCTTGCTTGCACAATGGGGGAATACACACAAGGGTGGAGGCTGAAAACAGTTTTCCTCTTCTTAGTTGTGTAAGCCAAATGAACTCTCATACAAAGAAATAGAAGAACCCTATATATGGGTCTCAAAACCAAACTCAACTAACTAAGGTGGCATACTAACTGAGCCACGAACTAGAGTAGATAAGGATAGCTGTCATCTAGCTATTATTCATGGGCGGTGTACCAACCGCGTCTGCAACTGACAAGTCGGTGACATAAGTACTCAACGGTCACCCTGGCGTATCACGAGTGGAGCTCGATATCTCAACACCTTCTTATCAACTATCTTATATTTTTTCTGAACTCTGGCTTCATTGCTAAAACTTGCAAATTTCAACCCTTGTTGAAAATACCCTGGTAAACACAAATTTTGCTGTGTAGTATAAAAAGGAACACCCAAATCTTTTTGCTGAAATATGTCAACAAGGAATACTTTTTGTTGAGAATCCTCAGCACCCAAATACCTTTGAATCATGAAATCAACAATTTTGCAATACATCGCTAGAGAATGGACCTGTAAGACATATGAAAACTCTTCATTGCTAGCATTTAGCAATGCTGAAAGTTCTTCCATGGTATCTGAGCATGAAAGGCCATCATAGAGACCATCTATAAGGTAATCTTCCTACAAAACACTTGCAATCATCAAGTCTTTTTCTTTTCTTTTTACATACTACCTGGGAGCTCTAGGCATATAAAAAATATGCTGAAAATAAAAAGTACTTTCAATGGTGGATACACCATAAACACATGAGGAAAAACTACCGCTACCAAGAGGAAAGAGCTTTCCCTAACTCGTACCACCATCATCTCGCAAGACAATGGTACCTAGCAAAGATCCGGCTCTCCTACTGGTAGAGGGGAATCCCTCAAAGAGTCCTTATTTTGCTGATGGTTGATACAAACGGTCATGAAGTGGAGACACTACAAGAGAAAGGCCCTATAGACACGCACTATACACACGAAATAGCAGGTGCGTTTATAAGTGGGTGTATCAGCGCCTCTATTCATGCTAGTATAAAGAACACATCTATATACTCGCGTTTATAAATGCACCTATAGATGCGAAAATAAACGCACATATTTTTCATTTCTCATAAAGCCCCTAAATATGACCAAACATCTTAACATCTAGTATTTGTTTGAATACATTACCAACTTTACTTCTTTCTGAGTATTACAAATATACATCCAATCATTCAAAAATAATTATATATGCTACAACGAATGATCAATCTCATCTTCAATGAGATCGGCCCTTGCTAGGCTATCTACCTCTAGGTCTATGCTACCAATAGGCAATGAAACAAATAAGTCTATCCCACTGTTAAAGGTATACTAATGCTCAATTTCTTCATCATCATCTGTAACCATATTGTTATCCTCTTCTGTGCTTCCTTGAACATCCTCGCGGGGATCATCTTGCACTGCATCATATATATCATCCATCATGGCATCATCATGTGCATCATCATGTGCATCATCAATGATTGTTGGATTCTCATCAACTATCTCTATGTTGGTAGCATTGCCATATATTGGTTTTAAACGATTAGATATGGGGATGACGTGCCACCATTGGTTATTGTTTACCATTGGGTGATACACAACCTGCATTTAAAAAATAAAAAGTAAGTAACTTAGATATTTATTGTATTTTGAGAATGTATCAAGAAGTAATATATATAAAAATAAATAGCTTCTAATATACCTGCTCGCATTGTTGAGTTTGTACGAATGTGTCATTCTTGCCTTGGTGAAATTTTGTAGAGTCAATCACTACAAAACCACTTGGATGACGTCTAATTGTGCAATGCTCACCCGTTGTTACTACTTCTTTAAAACACTTCACATCTAGCACATATATAAAAAATCGCCTAAATTCAAGCTTCAAAATATCTTGAATCAAGCCACAATAACCTTCCATGGTGCCATTGGTATCCTGGAAGTTTGCAAGGATACCACAATCCTGGAAGCGCACTTTAATGTTCTGGATATGGGACATTACATCCATGTCTAGCAGGAAATGCTTGCCTTTCGCTTACTCTTCTTGCCCTTCTTTCTTTATATAGTGTCACCCATTTACTCATTACTTCGCTATTAAGCACACAAAATACATTTAACTTACGAAGTTTCTCTTTCATTAGCACTTTGCTCCTTCCCTTTCCTTGAGGTATTATAGAGGTCATCCTCAAATCTTCATCATCTTTCCATAGTCGTGGTAAAGAGGAGTCCACTTTAGTAAGATATTCAGAGATTTGTACAAGGGATGATCGCACTAACCAACCCTCAGCCATGCTTCCCTCGGGCTGTGCATTTTGCCTTACAAAATCTTTTAAGGTTTTCATAAAGCGCAAATTGCATGAACTACCCCACAAATTGCGATCTCATCAATCAAATGTACAAGTAAGTGTACTTGAGTAGTCAAAATGGAGCGAGGAAAAGTCTCCTCCACCAAACAAACCACCTGAATGGACAATACTCGAGCCTCTTGCAACGTATTTGGATCGATTTTCTTCAAACTCACAAATCTACCAACATGCAATTGAGAAGGATGATTAGTTTTGTCCATAAATTCAAGCGGGTTTTCTATGTGATGTACGTAATATGTAAACTAAAAAATAAGTATAAAGTATACATACCTCGCGAGCTCACCCATCTTGTAAAAAATATCATGCACATCTTTTGAAACACAATGGGATATGCTAGTAGGAAGGATGAACTGTATGTAAATATTCATACATTGTTAATTAGTCTACATAGTTACTCCACTAATTAATATATTTATGGCTATGAAAATCCTTACCTGAATTTCATACATTGTTAATTAGTCCCATACTAGTAGAAGATGATGGCATAATTACACCTGGATCATAAGGACAAATGTGATTTCATTTGGTATATATGTCATATTCCCTAAATGCATGCATTGATACTTACAACATGGAGGCAAACATTTTGATATTTAAAGACTAGGAAAGTCTTGTTGATCCAAAAACAACCAAAAGCTAGCATCTAATCAGTTTAATTGTTATTCCGCGTCTATCAGCGCATGTAACATGTATTATCTGCACATATACACGTGCAATTACACACGCTTACAGACGCACTACGCCAATATAAAAAAAGTTGTGGCTTTCTTTTCAAACTAGTGCTTTCCTGCGTTTTTTGCGTGTTTTCTGCAGTTCGAGCTCAACATCACTAATCCTGTCTATCTATCACTTCATGAAGACAATGAGGGAAGGAAATAAGAGTAAAAAGAGGACAAGAGGAAGGAAGAGCCAAAGAGTAAAGAACAAGAGCCAAACAACAAGGAAGAGAAGAAGATTCAAGCAACTTACCAAGGGAAGGGAGAAGGAGGACAAGGAGCTTGCAACCTAGCCACCACCCGTCGGAACAAGCAAAGAAGGTGAGTTCTTCTTCTCTCTCTCAATCTTGTTTACTTTCTTTATCTGTTTCTCTCTCTCTCTCTCTCTGTCTCTCTCTCTCTCTCTCTCTCTCTCTTTACATGCTATAGATTGTCATCTATGGAGGTTTTTTTGCACATTTTTTAACCAAGTTTGAAAAAAATGGTCCGACTGTGCGTGTCTGTCAGCGCATCTAGATGACAGTGTAGACGCAGGTATAGACGCTGAAATAGACGCGCTGACAAATGCACACAAAGATGCAAATATAGACGCAACATATAATATGTTTTATCTACACAGGGTAATATGATTTTTCTTGTGTAGATGTGGAATCCTGGATCTTCCAGCACTGATCCTGAGTTGGAATGCATGAACAACACCTTAGCGGAGTTTTCTAGAGGTGTTAGTAGCTTTTTTGGAGGTTTTCCAAACAAGGAGAAATTCGTGGGAGAGATGACCAATTATCTTGGTCGCCCTCCCACTACAGAGGAGGTTTTGAGTGTCATGTCTGGGACACCTATCACATCTTTGCCTAGCACTGCCGCACAAAGACCAAACCTTGGCACACCTCTACTAACAGGTACTCCACGCACCATGCATACACATAGATCAGCTGATGCACATGGATTAGCTAAAGTACATGGATCGGCCAAAGCACGTGCATCTGCAGAAGCACGTGCATCAAGTGAGGTAGAGGGTAGTGCCCGTCGAGGGAGGAGGGAGAGTCGTGCGGGAGGACGAGGAGGTCAAGGGATTTGTGGGGGTTGCCTAGGAGGTGGCTCTCAATCACCCTCACCGAGAAATGAGAGAGGTGAGCCTCCACAAATGTACTACTCTATCACTGATGTTGGTGGTATCTTACATGACTCTGAGGGGAGGGAAATGATAGCCTACTTGAGGAGTGTCGTGCATGCCACATACAAGGATTGCATGATTCCCTTCAAGCACCAAAAAATGTTTTGTGGCAAGAGGTGCTGCGGGCAATACATAGAAGGTACCCTAATCCTAAGAATTCACGATTCTCAAATGATTGGGGACGGTCAAAGGTGAGAGACGCGCTTCATAACAAGAGGTCTCACCTTATGACGCGCGCCAAGGAGTCACTGCGGAGACAAGAGCACGGGCGCCCTGGATATGACCAACAACTCAATTGCCACCGCAGGGAGTGAAAAGAGGCCAAGAAGAGAGTAGCAGAGAAAATGACAAGTCGCCAGCATATAGAGGCGTGACATATCCAGATGGCAACCATGGGATCGTCGCATTATTGATCGGGTGGCAGGGAGTCATGGGAGGCTGAGTTTGTAAGTATTATTTGATTTCTTTTTTTGAATTAAATTTTGTAATTTGTTTCACTTCATTATGTAGTGTGTTCTAATACGTTGTATGTTCAAATTGTTTTGTAGTATCATATCGTTGGTAGGATGCCTACTCCTAGAGAGGTAGGCTACCATCGAGGTCATAATCGGGTGTCCACTTGGCAGCATTTCTACGAGGAGGGACTCATCACGGAGGAGAAATATAATCGTGCCATGAGAATTCCACAACCAGAAGATGTATGTTTTATTTTTTACCTGAAAATTATAGATAGCTCTAATTTATTTTTTGTAATGGTATTTATATACCTTAATCCATTGTGTAGGCGAACCCTGATGCAGTTGAGGATAGCGAAGGGGGGACTAGCAGTAGCGGTGGCAGTTGCGGCAGTGGCACAGGCAGTGGTGGTGGTAGCGATGATGATGCCTCTTTTGAGGAGATGTAGAGGAGCCCCATGCATGCATGCCTCCCCTTGGCTTGTAGTTTACATTTTTGATATGTATTACTTTCAACTAGTGCTTACGACCATGACCATGCTTGAGGTCACAAGCACTAGAACTCATCATGTAAAAGCGTTTCATCTATATATATGAAATTTCGTATTCTACATACATTGTTTTGTTTTTAGTACAAAAATATTTGAATTAATCTTTCTTTGTTTTCCCTAAACATACAATTTGATGTTGATGGGGGAAAAAAAACCAGAGAGCATGTGGCTTGCAAAGCCACATGCTCTCTGGTTTTTTTTTCACATCTCTGTTTTGCGCGTCTAAATGTGCGTCTAAATTCCAAGATCAATGCGCGTCTATTCTCGTCAAAACCTTGCAGAATAAACGCTTTTTTAGATGCGCAGATACACATGTGTATAGATGCACAATATGAATATATCCACTTTTTTTAAATATGATTATATATTTACATAGAGCGTCAATACGCGTGTCCATATGCGCGTCTATATGGGTGTGTAACTCTGACTATAAGCGCGCTTTTAGATGCGAAATTTTAGACGTAGCAGTAGACGCGGTAATAAACGCGGCTGACATTTTTTAGCATAGTTCAAATATTGCGTCTACAAGCATGTCTATGGAGCCTTTTTGTTGTAGTGAGAGCTCTCTTCCCATTGTTGCTTTGGATCCGTGCATAGGCAGACCCATCATCCAAAACTTTAGTCTCCATCCGAGACTTAGCAATAAATGGCTGCTCCAAAATAATAGGATAAGAACAAGAGTTCTGTACAAAGAAATGATAAGACTTACCCACGTCTCCAATAGAAATCTTCAAGTTTGGACAAGCAGCATATTAATCTCCTGCAGTGTTGTTGGCCGCACGCATGTGCCAACCATGATCCACATTAATTGCCCATCTACCACTATCATATAAACCTCGCGCTATGACATTAATCTCAGAACCATGATCCAAAAGAGCAACACAAGGAGTCTCAGTCTCACCAAGCTTGAGGACAGTATTTGTAGTTGCATGAGCCCAGTGACTTCGAGAAAAATGGCTACGAGGCACCAATCTAGACACATCTTGCTCTCATCATACTGTACGGGTTAAAGAAAAGGATGAAGGGACTTCTTGAACATACATAAAGCTCCATCTATAGACTCCTCAATAGTCTCCTCTTGAGAATCAATCTCCTAAATCTACAATACATAGAGAATAGCCTCAGCAATCGCTAAAGGCTCTCAAAAGACTATATCGTATGTTGGCTCTTCAATAATTTTCTGTTTTCTTTTTATGATGATAATAATAACATCATGAAACTCTCTTTTGGTAATCCCCATGACTTCTCCAAGTGTAAATTCAATTTTGCAATAAAGAATTCGATCCTCAAGTACCTTTTTCAAGTCTATGGATGTCTCGATGTCAGATAGCTACTTGAATCCAGGTTGCTTTTTCAGCTTCAAATCCTTTGTCTTTGGGTCCTTATGATCTTCTTGTACTTTTGGCTTCTCTACATCGGCCATACTCTGCTCCGATCCTGAAGAAGAAGGCTAAAGAAGTGGTTCACTCCTCCTAGTTGCCTTCTTCGATCCTTCAGGTTGATCATTATCTCTTTTGCTCTTTTCTTCAACAAGTGCTTCAAATCCTTGAGATTTTGCAATGTAAGTATAGATAGAGAAGACATCTATATGATCATTTCATCCACTCCCTTTTTTAATTGCATCTCCTATGAATGAAAGTTTGGATGATGAAGCTTTACCTTTCTTTTCTACATGTAGTGCATAAGACCATAAAGGAGACCTATCTTTTGGTAACTACTCCAAATTGAAGACCATAGGCAATAGCTTCTCTTGCCACCTCTTGCTTTACATAAGAAGAGCATAAAAGATATTCCTCCAATAATCTCTTCATACCTCCTTTGCCAAAATTTGTTTTAAGCGCTTGCTCCATATCTCGGAAATATATCGTCTTGTCCTTCCATACCACCAACTTCAGCCTTTTCACTAGTCTTGACAATCCTTCCACTCATGGTTTGGACTATCCCACCATATGCAATGGTGAACGCAATCATTTCTAGAAGAATTCATAAGAGTAGAAGAGGTTGGGATAGAAGTTGGAGCTAGATTAAGTGGTTGTTGTTCTCTTCTGGTCATCTTAATTTGAAGATCTTTCAAGTTTTTTGAAATTTCCTCCACCATGTCTTTGATAGTCGGTTTGGCAGATAGTCTGACAACTGCAGGAGAAATAGGCATAGGCTTGGGAGTAGTCATAGACACAAGATGAGAAGTAGGAGAAGAAGTGGAAGGAGCAACATAAGAACTAGGATAATTCTAGGTAGAAGAAGACATTGCTAGTGGTGTTTGCATACCGTTCTATAAGTGAGCCTTCCATCTCTGCCTCTTCATCAATGTGAAAACCGCATCAACAGCATCTTACCAATCCGTCTTCATTCCCATAGGCTAAATACGGCCTTCAAGATCCTCTCCCAACTCCTCTTGAAATGCAGGATCAGCTATCTACAAGAATAACTCCACTTTCTCTGAATTTAGGGCTCTTTGCTCAAGTGCATCTAATTGGTTGTAATGTTCTTCAAACTCGCACAATAACTCGGAAGCAACAATTTCTTTGTTGGGTTGATAGACCCATTCTTTGAATGTCTTTCGTGTAGCAATACCATAATGCTCCAGAAAATATTCATCTTTGAGCGCCTTCTTGAATACATTCTAGTTTGAGTCTTCCACAAGCAAATCATCCACTCTAACCTGCAAAGCCGGTGGTGTGACAAGTCGTAGGAAATAGTTTCTCCAGTTTGTAGGAACTCCAAAGAAGCACATCTCTCTTTCAAAAGTTTTAAGATAAGCTGACACATTCTGGCTATCAAATAATTTACCCTCACTTACGAAAGCCTCAATTGCCTTGGTTGCACCTTGCGTATACTCTTGTTCTTGATGTAGCATTCATTGTTGATCCAATTATTGCTGATGTAGTTGTTGCTGCTGCTACATAGATAACTGCATCTGTTGATTCTGCATCATAATTGCTGAATAAATATTTTGCAATAAAATCTTCATCTCACCGATCAAAAAGGAAGAGGCACTTGATGATGAAGTGGGTGGCGTATTCAAAGAGTCTTCCATCTTGACAATCAGAGCAACGCTTTTCACGTCAGGTTCACCAGATATCAAATTGAATAATACATGTGGGGGGTTCGTGAAGGTGCTCTTCGTAGGGATGCTATGCAAGGTGGGAACAAGATCAAGATTGATACAAGACAATAGATTTGATGACAAAGGAATCGTGTATTGCAGTTCTATTCCAATTACAAATCCAAAGCCCAATCAAGTCAAAGCATAAACATACCCTTTGCAACTCTAATTCCATGTTGTGGTAATACATGAAAAGTCCCAAAACTCTCTTTAATGATAGAAGAAGCTCTCTCAATGTCAACACAAGAGTTCCAGCCCCCCCCCCCCCCCCAAAAAGCCTCTTAAGTTACCCTATCTAGAACTCAGCTATTGCAGCAAATGCTTCTTGAAATCTACCTCCAACACTAGGTTTGTCTTTATGTCAATTTTGCATACATAACCAGAATAGTTCATACATCATGTGCATATTGTGAGCAAAGATTGTCTTCATGGTTTCTGCAATTTTCGACAGCTCTGATAACTTCATGATCTGAATCAGGTCATTCAATTCTAATTCAAACAATGCTTAATATAGGTCATTCAACATCACCATTATACATCCAAGAAAACAATGCTCTCTCCTTTCATGCAGTGTCTTCTCCTCAAGTTGACTACTATTAGCTAAACACATTGATGATATGCCAACCGCATTCACATGATGATGATACCTTTCTTGATGAATTAATTTCATTATTTTCTATTGCCATCGATGTCTTATTTTCTGACTTATTGCAAGACATAGCATATGCATAAATCAAGTTTCTCGTCGTCCTTTTTACCGAATAGATAACCTCCACACATTTGCACCTTCCTGCACTCTTGGATATCTGATTTGCAACCCGAAGTCTTTTGAGACTTGGAAATTTGATAATGCTACAGTCAACGTATGTTTCAGTTATCAGAGTTTATGTGTACAATAATAGGGAGAAAGTGCAAACCGACAACTCTCAGGATTGATGCTTGCAAGGTGACGTCCAAACTTTTCGACCATGGATGCCTCCCTAGAACCACATCACCCACAAGCTCGCTCCACTCAAGTACAATGACTATTGTGATCCACGTGCACTTTCTGTACAATGAGTGGACCGCCTAGTAAGAGAGAAGGTCGAGACAAAGTGATGGAGTGATCATTGTTGGCAGACAATCCGGAGTTTCCATTGGTCGATGCTTTGGAAAAGTTTGTCTTCGACGGCTAACAAGCAACTATGTCCTGATGACTGATCCATGCTACTCTTAGGCACCGAATCAATTTTCTTCCCATCTCCCTCTCTCTTGGGTTGGTGAATCCTCCTTCCTACATAGTAGGCAGGTGGTAGGCATCAAGGTCTTCGTGTCGTCTCCTCCTCATCCTCGTCCTTCTTCACCTCTGTCCTCTCTGTTGGAACAGTGTCCTTGTTCTTCCTCTCTGTCTTGTAGAGCTTCGCCGGTCCATCTTCCAACGATTTGTCATCCCATGTTCATCTTCTGTTGTTGTCTTCTTCCCATTATCATCTTCGGCTGTTTCTTTTGCTACATGTCTTCATTATTCCAAAATTCCCCCCAGAGTTGTACCCTGCTTCATGCTTTATAGGTAATTCTTGCGGTTTCCTTGAAATTTTGGTCTATCGACATCAATACTTATGTGAATCATCCATCACGATCTTCAAAAAGTTATAAGCTTTTTCTTTCGTTATCTTTATTGTAAGCTACCATATGTTTTGTGTAAGCCTGTCTGGTTTAACCATTCTGCCATTCCATTTATAATGCCCTTGATTCACCCTCGATTCACTAGCCACTGATTTGCTTGAGGATCTTCCATTCTATTAACTTATGTAAAACATCTCCAGTTATACATATGTTGTGAAGGGAGGAGCCCAAAAAGCCACAACCAAAAAAAACCTTTCACTTTCATCGGCCACCTTCATCGCTTGACAATAGCTATCTCAAGCCCGAGGAAAAACCTTGCCAAGAAGTTAATGCCAGGATATATAAAGGGTAGAAGAACAATAGTCAAGTCTCCACTATCTCCACAAAGAATGCAAGTGTCGAATGTAGCAATACTCCATGTAAATGTCTATAACATGAGCGGATATACTTTAGCTTTCATGGACTGCTAAACATTGGTCCAATTTTGCTTATGAAGAGTCCTATCATCTACACTGGCAACATCGGAATTACAATCTTTTCATCAAGTCCTCAAGTCTTCTTCATGTGATTCGTTTTTCCATGAATTGTATCCTATCATGAACATGCTTTAGAAAAGAAATTCATGCCCAATCACTCATGCAGTAGTTTGCAAATTAGAGTCCATGATATGCAATCAATCGAGCGATGCTTCCGGGCAAAATTTTTATGAATGCATTCAAAAAATCGTGCCTAGTCTAACTACATGTTCTCATGTGTCATGCAAATGCAAACATAAAATATATACAACGGAAAATAAACTCATAATGACGCTAACTAAAGAGTCCAAAACCTTGGCTCAAAACTCCACCCTCAGGTTTGCAATGCTAGATGCACAGCATCATGACATACGCGCCCTCCAAACCTGCACATCCTCCGGATGGGCCACAGCTACCCATCCTCATCACCACCAAGCTCGACGGTCAATGAAATCTCTTCGTCTTCTATAATAGTATCAGCAATCTCCACATCTTCATCTTCATCATCTCTTGGCTCTCAAGTCCATCATAAATCACATTATCCAATTCCTCGATTGCATGGGCTGCATCATCTCTTCTTTTCAATAGTTTGATTCTCTTCCCTACAATTGCAATCTGCAAGGCTGTACCATCAAGCTCTACTAAGGAATATGTAGCATTGTCATGGATATGCTGCACTAAATAGGGCCCAAACCATCATCTGGAAACCTTGCGGATACCACTATACTGGTTTTCTAGACTACTGTCATAGACCAACACCCAATCCCCTTCCTTAATCTCTTTAGGCCTCAATCTGTGTCTACTATCAAAGTGGTCTTCATTGAGAATTATAGCCTCTTTAAGATTTTGAGATGCTCTCTCAATATCTTCAGGTCTTCTCTCTAACTGACGAATACGAAGAGCCAAAAGATTTTCTCTTGTCATCTCTTTGATGTTCTCGTAGGTTGCCCAAAAAGCTCGATTGCCAGCCCAAAGACTTTCATGAAACTCTTTCATGATTCTCACCTGTGAAGCTCTATCACAAACAACTCTCAATGGCTATTCTCTTCACTTTCGTGGATGCTTCCAAAGTAGCCCACTTTGCAAGAAGAACCCATAAGCTTTTCTTCTAATCTTCCTAAAGTATGCATCAATGCATCCATCCTTTCTAGATATGGTACTCAAGTAACGACCAATCTACAAATACTCTCCTATATACAAAGTTTCATCAAAGCTTTCCAAAGCAGACACATGACAAATATGATCAGCATGCACGGCCCAAAGATCAGCCCCATCATCCACATCATCAATGAAAGAAAAATCCATATTATCATACCTCGCTCGTGAAACCATATCACCTACTACTGGGTTGTCTTTACCTACTGTGTGCCTAAACTCAAGATTCATGGATTTTATGTACCCAATCAACCTAAGCATGGCAATATCTAGAGTAGAACAACTCCTGACCATACATAAAAGAGGCAAACAATCAGTCTCAACTACCACAGCAGCTCCAATGAGGTACTCTTTATCATTCTTGAGAGCCATGACAACTTGCAAGAGCTCTCTCTTAACCTATGAATACCTCCATTGTTGCTTGTTTAGGACTTCTGCCCCAAATCAAATCGCATACTTATTCCTATCTACATCATCTTGCCCAACAACCCATCCAATGCATATGGGACTAGTATCAAGAGTAAGAATAATAGATCTCTCACACTCATAATCTGCCTTTTGAAGAGTTTGAGTAGCTCTCAATAATTTCTTCAGTTTCTGTGTGGCTTTAGTATGTTTTATCTCCCAAGAAAAGCATTGCCCTTTCCTTAAGACCTGGTAGAGATCATCTCCAATATGAGAAAAATGTGGATTCCAAATAATATAAAACAACAAGCTCCAAGAAACATGCAAACCTTCGAAGTAGAAGAGTTCGTCTCCTTAATCTTCTCTATGGCATCAACCTTCGCAGGAGAAGGCTTCCTGCCATAATATCCACACATACGACCAACAATCAAAACTTCTCTCACTCTAAAAATAGACTTTAACCCTGACAAGGTCAAATTTACTTCTTCCAATCTATAAAGAATCCTCTCAACATCTCTAATATGTGAAGCCACAAAGAATCTGCATCCATGGTCATTGAAAGAATCTTCTTTTTCTTATTCCAAACAACCCTTTATAAGTAAGTCATCAATGAAAGGCATAGTAAGCTCAGGAATAAAATCTCATAGAACCTTGTTCATTCCATTCATCATATGGGCAACTGAATTAGTAGCTCCTTGTAGAAGCATACACATTCGAACAAGGACTAAGGGTGTCTTCATCATAGTCAAATCTCTGCTCTCAAGGGCAAGCTGGAACTGATCATATCCGGAAAAAAGATCGCCAAGAGAATAGATAGCATGTCCAGCACAAGCTTGAGCAACCTCATCCAGAATAGGTCCTGCACCAACATTTCAAATAGTGACCTTGTTTACTGGTTGTATGTCTTGTATAAATTTGAGTGTCCCATTTTTCATAGGAACTATGAACCATTTGTTGGATTATGGAGTTGAAGATGGCTCTAGAATCCCCATCCTGATTCAGTCATTCAAAAGATCTACCAATTTGGGCAAGTGAGCCCTCAGTAGAGGAACAGGCCGAAGATTCCAAGGAGCATGTAGAATGGTAAAAATAACCATAGGCGTCATAACCTTGGGGAAATTACTCTATGTATATTGTCTACATCACGTGAGTTCAAGGCCTATTTATAAATATCCTTATATGTAAATTTTTCTTGAATAAAACATAACCATTTTCTATTCAATCTATAAATAACCCCTTTCTACTACACCCTTCTGTATATAAAAAATGCATAACATTTGTACTTTAAAAATACCTTATTTTGAACTCACATTATGTACACATATATTCATGAGTAACTTACCCGAGGTCACAACCCTAGGATCAATGCATCTAATCTCATGTGGATAGAAAGCAAAAGCTTTTTCATGTCTGTATAACATCTCTTCAAAACATCTTACCCCTTTAGCAACCAAAAAATCTTCGATCCCAATCTTCTTCTCTTTCAATGTCTCAACTAAAAACTTATGTCTGCTACCTGTAGGATCTTGTAAAGGAAGTTGCATAGCAACTCTCCTAATCATCTCATCACTATCCAAAGGTAGCAGTCTACAATTGGTCTAACCTTCTTATCAACTATCTTATATTTTCTCTGAACTCTGGCTTCATTGCTACAATCTGCAAATTTCAACCCTTGTTCAAAATACCCTGGTAAACACAAATTTTGTTGTGTATAAAGAGCAACACCCCAATCTTTTTGCTAGAATATGTTCGCAAGGAATACTTTTTGTTGAGAATCCTCAGCACCCAAATTATTTTGAAGCATGACATCAACAATTTTGCAATACATCGCTTGAGAATGGACTTGTAAGACATATGACAACTCTTGATTGTTAGCATTTAGCAATACCGAAAGTTCTTCCATGGTATCTCAGCATGAAAATCCCTCATAGAGACCATCTATCCAGTACTCTTCCTGCAAAACACCTTCAATCATAAATTCTTTTTCTTTTCTTTTTACATAGTGCTTTGCAGCTCTAGGCATATTAGAAATATGCTATAAACACAGAGTATTTTCAGTGGATACACCATAAACACATGAGCAAAAACTGCTCCTGCTAGGAGGCGAGAGCTTTCCCTGACTCGTACTACCATCGTCTCGCAAGACAATGGTCCCTAGCAAAAATCTGGCTCTCCTAGTAGAAGAGGGGAATCCCTCAAGGAATCCTTATTTCGCTGATGGTTGATACAAGCGGTCTTGAACTGGACAGCTCTCTTCCCTCGGATCCGTGCATAGGCAGACCCATCATCCAAAACTTTACTCTCCATCCAAGACTTAGCAATAAATGGCTGCCCCAAAATAATAGGATAAGAACAAGAGTTATATACAAAGAAATGATAAAACGCACCCACGTCTCCAATAGAAATCTTTAGGTTTGGAAAAGCAGCATATAAATCTCATGCAATGTTGATGGGACCTAAAATGGGTCAGCACTGGCTATAGCACTAGCCAGACCTGTGACATGCACAAGACAATCCCATGGCCTCGCGGTCATGAGCGTCTACAGGACACATTGCCCTACCATCGTACGTACATTTTGTGTTTGTATCGTGTTTATAGTTCAACCCTTAACCTTCTTAGACTCCTCAGAGGGAGACCCTACACATTTTGGTGTAATTCACCATGTAGAACACCATAGGAGGTAACCCTTGATTGATTTCCATGGCCCCACTGCGACCCTCTTACACCTTGGGGATTGGCCCCTTGATGCGTCACTAACACATATAACACATACAAAATAGACTTTGCTCTTGGTACCAATATTATATCATTCCATGAATGTACCAATCCTCACTTACTTGTCCCCTTGGATCCACCGTCTAGACTTATAGCTTGGGTGCCTTACTCTCTCTGGCGTGGGTCATTTATAATTCAACCAATTGCTATGCATGCCAGGAATAGATACCATGTGTATGATTCATGTAATAGTGGATGCCTTATTTTTTGCACAAATAGTTATGGTTTGAAATCAGCCTATGTGTCATTTAAAAACAATCCTTTTAATGAATTTCTGCTAATACGCAATACTTCATTGCAAGAATCTAGCACCAAGGCGAATCTCGTGCTCCTAGATCCATTATTTCCAAATAAACCACCTCCTAAATGTTATGCATAAAGAGAACAAATAGACTTTGTATTATTTCAGTGCTTAAACTATTGTATGACATCATCCTTCCTATCACCATTTAAATTTTGCTGCGGTGCATAGGTGTAGAGGTTCTTTTATGTCATTTTTTGTATGTAAAAGCAATAAATATGCACTTTAACACAAAAAAAATAAAGATCAAATTGAGATTTCACCTCATGCTTCAATCCTGTCAGACATTCATATACATAAATCTTATTTTTTCAAATTTTTAACACAAGAAACAAATTTTTTTCCTATTTTTCTATTTTTTCTATTTATTTTTAATAGAAAATAGGTATTTTTTGTTTTTTTCTGATGACTGATCATTTGAACTGAAACCGAGCATTTTTACTTATTTTATCCTATGTCCACTCATTTTTTTCCACTCAAAATCAAAGAAACTATCAAATTTTATCAAAATTAGTGTTTTTCGGATTTTGAAAATTTATAATTGTTGTAAATTAATACGAGTTCTATAGATTAGTGATTGCAATCCTTAAACATAATGCAAGGAACATTCAAAAACAATTTCAACTCATGTGCACGCCATTTAAAAAACAAGCAAAATTATTTCATAAAATAGAGCATATCATCTTTTTGCGTGTTTTGGGTTTTTTGAATATTTAATTGGGACTGTGTATCGACCAACCAGCCATGGATTTTAGCATAGATCTTCAGCCTTCAATCTCCTCAGCCTCTTGGAATAATCTGGTGCCTCTCGGACAAGCATCTATCTCCCAATTCTCTTCTTGATTCTTGCCACATGAAGTGCCTCTATGCAGGAGAGAGAAAGAGGAGAGAGAAAGATTGAATTCTGATCTCCACACCTAGGTAGCCATTCCACGTGCTGTTTAGAGTGATGAGGAGCAAAGATAGAATGTAGAATAGGCACGACATCAGTTTGGGGGTTGTTTGCAAGTGCCATAGTCCCCCCTCTCCATCAAATCTGGCCATGGCGCCTTCATTCAGTCTACGCATGAAAAAAAAACGGTCCCCCCCCATCCCACGATTTTTGAAGGGGGCCAGAAACGGAGCCCCCAAAAGTCACCTCCTTTGGGACTTTTAAAGTCCATTCTCACTTGACCTTTTGGGTCTTGGTCTCTCGTCTGGCCTATCTCCCGCGTCCGACGTCTGAATTGAAGTCTGAAAAATCCTAAGTGTCTGTCTTGAAGTCCTCCACTATCGGGCATCTCTTAAGGTCTCATCTGACATGCAAAAAAAAAAAACTCACCAACTGTTGTGTAGTAGGTCTTTTAAGCACTTTCGGGAATTGTCGCTTAAAATCATATTGTTTGTAACTGCCGCATTCGATGAACTCTATTTTTCACTTGAAATTCGAAATTTTGGCTATTTTTAAGCACTTTTCGGCATAAAAATTTATAAACACTTTCGAGAATTTCCACTTAAAATCGTACTGATTGCAACCGCCACCTTTGACAAAGTCTATTTTTCCCTTGAAATTGAAATTTTTTGGCTATTTTTAAGCATTTCTCGACATAAAAAGTCATCTATCATTGGCGACCATGGGATAGGGCGACTCAGCCTGTCGAATCCCATGAATAGATCTGCACATAAACACAACCACAAAGTACCAAGCTGATACAAAATAGATATACAAGAAAACAGAACATACTTCTCACCCTACCCCCTTGACAAAACCAAGGCATGAGTTCACGAGGAGTAGATCTAGCATAGTCTGGCAGAAAACCCAAGCTAGTTGCTAACCAACTGCTGCAACACAGCCAAGCTAAAAAGAAAAAGCAAAGAGGTCATCCTAAGTGGTTATCTGAACTACCTACCTAACTAAGGACAACTCAACTAGGAGCTCCTACTAGGTAAGTACTCTTGTAGCGCCTGATCAAGAAATAATTTCTTTTAATGCATTACTCTTTTAGCCTCTTATTTTCCATGCTCCGGTGTGTAAAAAGAAGGGAGCTGAGCGTAGTGACCCAAGGAGAATAGGGCCTCAGCCTCAGGTCTTGTCTCGCTACCCAAGAACCTACCAAGCCCTAGCAAGGCAACACTAAATCCTTTTCTAATACTCACTTTTACTTTCACTCCAACCTTCTTGTATTCTTTGTTTTTCAGCTAGATGCCACCCCTCGGAAGACAAGGCATCAGCCCCGGGTCGTCTCATCCCCAGGAACCTACCACGCCTTCGGAAGGCAATAAACAACAGCTCAAGGATTTTTCTTTCTTTCCCTTTCTATTTTTATAGGGGTTAGAAACCCTTTTTACACACCTCCGTATATTCATATATTATCTTTCAGATATTTAGGGTTTTGCTTCTTTTCATCATTATTTTAGTAGGCTTCTCTAATTGCCTCACAACTAACAGGAACTCCTAGAATGGCCACCTAGCAGGTCAACAGAACATGGTCACTAGAATTGCCTTCTAAAAAAGGTCTTTTAATACCTAACAATGCCCTTGTAGGAGGCAATGAGTACTTAGACCTCCCCCAAATATACAGAGCCTAAACCTGGGACTTCATGCCTTAAGTGCCGGTCCCCAACAAACAAAAGAAAGTAACCCTTACATGCACATATATCATTAATTGCTTAAGGGAAAAGAATCGAAAAGGGGACGAAACCACCTAGAATGGCCACAAGAAGCTCCTTCACAGCAAAGACTCCCTCCAATGACTTCATCAACCTATATGATACAATCACTACAACAAAAAACCATTAATTGTACTTGCATTAAACAGACATGGGACGGCCTAAAGAAATAACACATTTCACTGCAAACTAGCTGACCCTCTTGGCCTTAAAAAATCAAACATGATAGGACAAAACTAATTGGCCCTCTTGGCCTAAGGAAATAGATCATTAAAATCTTAAAACAACTGGCCCTCATGGCTTAAGGAAATCAAGAAAACCAGCTCATATAAATCCCTCCTTGGAAGAAGGCAGAGATACAAAAATACGCTCCATTTTCTAAGGGGAAAAGAAGGGCTTTCAACCCTAAACTAAATGCATCAAGTTGTGACCCATACCTCTTACATATATAGCAAGAGGCATATGCATAACATGTCATCTAATCAACCTATGGGTCTAGGATAATAGTGGTAGATGGGTCTCGACCACTCTTCGCATTACCCATATCAACCATCGCCTCCCATATAACGCGTTATCTAATAACATTCCCCACAAGCAACCACATCCTATCTCATTATCAAGAGTGACATCCAGACTACGACCACAATTGAAGAAGAGATCCTCTTCATAAGCAAAATTAGCTAAGGAATCCGCAAAATGATTCCAATAACGTGGAATGAGCTGAAGAGATACACTCTCAAATTCATCAAATAGGGTTATATCAGTGTGATGATACATACGAAGGATAGGATTCCAGACTGTATATGTCCCATTGAGTTGATTTAAGATCAGTTGGGAGTCCCCCTTTACCCCAAATACTGCAGAATACCACCTTTCTTGGAAATATTCAGTCCCATAATCAAGGCTTTTACACTCTGTCATGTTGTTGGTGAATCCTACCTTGAGATAAACAACTAATTTCATTGCAACCCTACGTCGAGGATCTCGAATAACTACTCTAACACTCCCTTTTTTATTAGGGCCTCGGGACGCTCCATTAAAGTATAAGGTATACGTCCATAATGGGTTTACATAGCTAGCCATCAAGAACTCCCCTATTCGTGATTATGATAATTAAAATTCAACATATTGAGAGGGTGAACTGATGACTCCATCCCACCTTCTTCATTAAACTCAATAGGGATGCTTGTCAAAATTTGTAAATAGTGATGGTAGAAAACTTTAATCTCCCATACAAAAGTACCGTCTTCTTGCTCAATCACTTTGTATCTCTTGCTCCACCAGATAAGCTTTCCCTAATGATATCTTTGCTTGAGATATGGGTGCTCCAAATAAGGGATTAACCGCCCCATTAACTAGTTTAAGCTCTCCTACAGATCTCAAATCAACCACAATATAGACTTGCAATGCATTTAGCACATTAGCATATAGAACTAACTTCCCTTTCTTAAAGGTATATTTCTTCGCTTTTATATCATGCAACCACTTCATTCGACTTTTGGCCACCTCCTGGTGCAACAGACTCTGCAATTTAAGTTCATCCAAGTGGGCTATAGTCGTAAACTGCTCAAATAGGGAATCTTCATCACCCAAAGAATAATTGATTTTGAATCTTATGGTCGGCAACTCAATTTTCAAGGGCAAGACACACTCCTCCCCATAAACTAATTTGAATGGGGTATGGCCAGTGGCTTGCTTGGATGTCGTATTATACACCTATACCGCCACATATAATTTTGTATCCCAATCCCGCTTCTTTTCAGAGTATTTTGAATAGGATACCCACAAGCTGCTTATTGGTACTTTCAACTTGTCCATTTTCTTACGGATTATAGGGGTTCGTCTTATTATGCTTAATTTTTCATGCTTCAGTCAAGCTTTTAATCACCTTGTTCAAAAAATGGGTTCTAGGGTCCGATACTATTTCCTTTGGTTGACCAAAACGGTAAATGATATGCTCAAGTAGGAAAATGACAGTCTCTTTTTCATTGTCCTGCCTCATTGCCTGTGCTTCTGACCACTTTGTAAAGTAATCAGTTGCTACTATAATGTATCTTTTCTGAGTAGTAGACGATGGGGTAATAGGTCCCACAAAATTGATGCCCCACTTCTCAAATGGAAGGGTAGCCATAATTGGTGTAAGTGGACGCTTTCTATTCTCTCTATTGTCATATCTTTTCCATGTATCACATCTCTTGACATAGTCAAATGAATCTTGGAATATGAACGACCACCAATACCCAGCTCTTAAAGCCTTCTGTGCCATCAACCGCCCAGCAAAGTGCCCTCCACAAGCGGAGTCATAGCACTCTTCCAATATAAATGGAACCTCGTCAAGCATCACATATCGACAATAGATATCATCAACACCGTGCTGATATAGTGTTCTTGAGATCAAGGAAAATTTCAATGTCTGCTATTTAATTTTCCTCTTCTCCGATTTTGATAAAGTAGCTCCAGTCTCTCCCGTAGAAAGATAGTGCGTCATAGTAGCATACCAGGTGATAATAGACACCATATCAATCTTGAACAAAGTTTCCATGTCACTTCCTTCAGCCGAGATCTCTTTTGGCTCTCCGAAATCCATAAGAAACTCGACAATACCTTGTAGCTTCGACAGCTTGCTCTTAATCTCATAATCAAATTTCTGCAAAGTGATTAACCACTTTGCTAAATGATCAGACAGTAGTAACTTATTCAACAACAATTGAATCCCTTCCACCTTCGTAGAAAAAACCACCTTCTCATAAAGAATGTAGTGCTTGAACTTTTTTGTCGCAAATACCATCTCAAGGCACAACTTCTCCATGTAGGTGTAGTTAATTTTTGATATCCAACTTCCGACTAGCAAAAGCTATCGGATGGTACCACTTCTCCTCCCCAATTTTGGATAAGCAACAGCTAATACTATACATGGTTGCTACTAAAAATATATAGAACATTTTGCCCCTTTTAGGTGCTTTTAAAACATGTGCTTCGGTAAGCTCCTGGTTCACATCGTCAAAAAATACTTTGCAAGCATCATTCCATGCAAATTGATAGTTAAAGGACAATAGGTTCGTCAGTGGGAACATTCTTTCTGCCAAGGCATTGATAAACCTTCGATAATACCCTACCGACGACAGAAAGCTATGCACTTCGTTTGGAGTATATGGCATACTCATGGCCATTATGATCTTGATTTTTTCAGGGTCAGTCATAATCCCTATGGAACTGACCACATGGCCTAACAATAGCCCATAAGGCACTCCAAAGACACACTTTCGCGGATTGAGAACAATGCAAAATTGTCAGCAATGCTCGAAACTTCTACAAAATAATCAACTGCCTTTATCTTGCAGTGGCTGCCCCCAAGTCATCAATTTATACTTTTAACTCCTCTAGGGAGATGTCACCAAAGGTCTTGTTGGTTGTTCTTTGCCACAAACCAAAAGCATTACATAACCCAAATGCCATCACATGGTATGCAAAGGTATCGAAGACAATGATAAATGTTGTTTTTAGCTTATCTTGCTTAGCAATAGACGTTTGGTTATACCCTGCAAAGCAATCTATGAATGAATATATTTCCCTACATGCCAATTGATCCAAAATTTGGTCAATAAATAGCAACGGGTAGCAATCTTTAACAGTCTGTTTATTTAGCTCTCTAAAGTCTACACAAAGACGGATTTGATTATTCTTCTTCTTTCTAATCATAACTGGCGAACACCATTCAATATGTTGAATTGGGAAGATCAAACCCACCTTCCTCAACTTTTGAAGCTCTTCAAATAGCCCGTCCCTTAGTTCAAAAGGCATAGGCCTTACTTTTTGACGTACAAGGCAGGTACCTTCCTTTATAGGAATGGTATGCACAGCCAGACTAGGAGAAATATCCCTAAGTTCATCATAGCTCCAAGCAAAGATGTCAGGAAACTCCTGAATCAGGGACACATAGTCCTCTCTCTCTTTCAAACTGAGCATGGAACCTAATTTGATTGGCTGCGAATCATTAGGCATGCTAAGGTCCACCAACTCAATAACATTCGCATCTCTTATTCAATCTTGAGGCTCTATTAGCTCATTCAAGGTTATCTGATAAATATCCTCTGTAGTGGACCCTTCTTTAGATCCATCACTTGATGACGTCTCACTACCAGATGGATCCTCTATTGTTTCTAGTTCAGTGGAGGATAATGAAGCTCTCTCACTCTGAGGAAACTCAGGGTAAGCATCCACTATTACACGATGGGCACCTCAATCTACAATCACTCGACCAACGGGTATATCGACTTGACAGTCTATCCGTAGAATCCATGGCCTGCCTAGCAAAACTCGATAGCTAGAACATCTTGCAAACCTTATTACCCTAAAGTCTAGATAGTATTCTATGCTTGCAATTGTAACATGGATTTTAGTAATGCAACCTTCTGATTATCTTAGACTATCATCAGCCATCCTAAGAAGTGTGGAGCCATTTTTTTGTATCTCTAGACCTAACCTCTCCATCAAATCTACACTCATGATATTGACGGAGGATCCAGTGTCCACGATAGCGTGCTCCACTAATATTCCATCCACATACGCTGGAACCCTAGGGCAATGCTTTTCAGCATGATGGAACCAGTCTTCTCCCACTCTAACTATGTCCAAAGGTTTTACAATATACCCTATACGCAGGATTTTCTCAAATTCCTTGCGTACTCCTAGAGAAAGTTTAATCAATTGTAGGAGATTTACGCCTCAACATGATACTCCCTCTCCCATTCACATTTGATGTGGGATCACCTTGACTCCCATTGGTCAAGGCCAAATTATTACCACTCCAATTTATCCTTGCTGCATAAGCCGCTTGCAAGCGCGACTCTACTCTTGCTTGGGTAATAGTAATATCAATGTCAGCTAAAGAAACACTACTAAGCTGAACTTGGATATTGAAATCCAATCCATGTAAAAAATATTGCAACTGTGTAGCCGCGCTGAAATGGGAATATAAGCATTAAGTTTGCGAAGAACTTGCTTTAGTTTCTTGGCATAGGCCTAGACATTCTCATTTGGCTCTTGGCGTGTTACATTCAAGACACATAACCAATATTGTCCAGCCTTCTCAGGAGCAAACTCTCTACGGAAAGCCGTAAAGAATTGGGCATTGCTAGTTATGCTTTCAGCTTCTAGACCATGATACCACACTATCCCTCTTCCTTTTCACGTCATGTTGAAGAACCTCATTAGGTGTCCTTCGTCTTGGATCCGATAGTTAAACGTGAGTGTTTGGAACTCCTTAATATGGAGTTCTCCATCTTCTTTTGCTAACCCATGGAAAATAGGCAAAGATGCTCCTAATACTACTAAATCCCGTGTACCTGCTAGAATTGGGATGGTTTGTGCCATGACTACAACCGAATTGATAACAGAAGTTTGTGTAGGTACAACTATACCCCCACTTGAAGTGGGTTGATTAACTGGAAGAACGGAAGTACCAAGACTTCCACTTGCACTCAAAGGGCTACTCGTAACACTTAGATTACTAGAACCACTACCACTTATTCGTAGTGGGCTGCTTCTTTGAGGAGAATATCGCCTTACAATCTCTGACTGCCGTCTAGCCCTCTCAGCATGTTTCTCTTTTTGTATTTCGGCTTGACGATCCTTTTCAGAGGACATAAACCGAATATTTGGTCCCTAAAACCCTAGATTTGAGAACCACCACTTGTTGGTGGCTCTCAACAAACACACCACTAATGGGACCTAAAATGGGCCAGCACTGGCTATAGCACTAGCCAGACCTCTGACATGCACAAGACAATCCCACGGCCTCGCGGTCAGGAGCATCTACACGACACATTGCCCTACCATCGTATGTACATTTTGTGTTTGTATCGTGTTTATAGTTCAACCGTTAACCTTCTTAGACTCCTCAGAGGGAGACCCTACACATTTTGGTGTAATTCACCATGTAGAACACCATAGGAGGCACCCCTTGACTGATTTCCATGGCCCCACTGCGACTCTCTTACACCTTGGGGATTGGCCCCTCGATGTATCGCTAACACATATAACACATACAAAACAGACTCCACTCTTGGTACCAATATTATATCGTTCTAGGAATGTACCAGTCCTCACTTACTTGTTCCCTTGGACCCACTGTCTAGACCTACAGCTTGGGTGCCTTACTCTCTCTAGTGTGGGTCATTTATAATTCAACCAATTTCTATGTATGCAAGGAATAGATACCATGTGTATGATTCATGCAAGAGTGGATGCCTTATTTTCTGGACAAACAGTTAAGGTTTGAAATCAGCCTATGTGTAATCATGCAAAAACAACCCTTTTAATGACTTTTCGCTAATACGCAATGCTTCATTGTAGGAACCTAGCACCAAGGTGAACCTCGAGCTGCTAGATCCATTATTTCCAAATAAACCGCCTCCTAAATATTATGCATAAAGAGAACAATCGGACTTTTATTATTTTAGCGCTTAAACTATTGTATAGCATCATCCTCCCCCTCATTGTTTAAATTTTGCTATGGTGCATAGGTGTAGAGGTTCTTTTATGTCATTTTTTATATGTAAAAGTAATAAATACTTACTTTAATACAAAGGACAAGGTCCAAGTTGAGGCTTAACCTCATGCTTTAGCCCCGTCAGATATTCATATACATATCTCTTATTTTTCCCTTTTTTAAAACACAAGAAACCCTTTTTTTAATTTTTTCCTTTTTATTTTTAATAGAAAATAGATATTTTCTGGTTTTTTCTGATGATTGATCATTTGAACTAAAACTCAACATTTTTTCTTATTTTATCCCATGTTCACTCATTTTTCCCCACTCAAAATTAAACAAACTTTCAATTTCCATCAAAATTAGTATTTTTCGGGTTTTGAAAATTTATAATTGTTGTAAATCAATATAGGTTATGCATAATAGTGATTGCAGTCCTCAAACATAATGCAATGAACATTCAAATAAAATTCCAGCTCATGTGCACACCATTTAGACCATGAACGATCAAAAACAAGTAAAATTCTTTCATAAAATAGAGCATATCCAACTAGCTATTAATTTCAGCATAGATATTCAGCCTTCAGCCTCCTTAGTCTCTTGGAAAAATCTGGTGCCTCCCGAACAAGCATCCATCTCCCAATTCTCTTCTTGATTCTTGCCACATGAAGTGCCTCTATGCAAGAGAGAGAAAGAGGAGAGAGAAATACTGAATTCTGATGTCCACAACTAGGCAGCCATTCCATGCGCGGTCTGGAGAGATAAGGACCAAAGATAGAATATAGACCAGGCACAAGATTAGTTGGGGGGGTTATTTGCAGGTGCCATAGCCCCCCTCTCCATCAAGCATGGCCATGGCGCCTTCATTCAGTCTGCACGTAAAAAAAAATGGCCCCCCCCACCCCACGATTTTCAAAAATTGAGGGGGCCCCAAGGGGAGCCCCCAAAAGTCACCTCCTTTGAGACTTTTAAAGTCCATTCTCACTTGACCTTTTGGATCTTGGCCTCCCATCCGACCTATCTCCTGCATCTGTGTCCAAATTGAAGTCTAAAAAATCTTGGGCATATGTCTTGAAGTCCTCCTTTGCCAGGAATCTCCCAAGGTCTCCTCTAACATGCCAAAAAATTATGAAAATTCACCAACTGTCATGCAGTGAGTCTTTTAAGCACTTTATGACATTGCAACCACGGCCTTCGACGAAGTCTATTTTTCCCCTGAAATTTGGAATTTTTGGCTATTTGTAAGCACTTCTCGGCATCAAAAATCATCTGTCAAGTGTTGTTGGACACACACATGCATCAACCATGATCCACATCAACTGGCCATCTACTAGTATCATATAAACCTCGTAGTATGACATTAATCTTGGAACCATGATCCAAAAGAGAAATACAAGGAGTCTCGGTCTCACCAAGCTTGACGACAATATCTATAGTCACACGAGCCCAATGACTTCAAGAAAAATGGCTATGAGGCACCAATCTAGGTGCGTCCTTGCTCTCATCATTCTGTATAGGCTGAAGAAAAGGATGAAGGGACTTCTTGGACATACATAGAGCTCCATCTGTAGACTTCTCAATAGTTTCCTCTTCAAAATCAATCTCCTCAATCTGCAGCCCATAGAGAATATCCTCGGCAAGAGCTAAAGCCTCTCAATGGATCATATCTTGTGTTGGCTCTTCAATAATTTACCGTTTTCTTTTTAGGATGTCAATAATAACATCATGAAACTCTCTTTTGGCAATTCGCAAGACTTCTCCAAGTGTAAATTCAATTTTGCAATTAAGAAATTGATCCTGAAGTATCTTTTTCAAGTCTGTGGATGTCTCGATGTCAGGTATAGCAGCTTGAATCCAGGTTGCTTTTTCAGCTTTGAACCCTTTGCCTTTGGGGCCTTATGGTCTTCTTGTACTTTTGGCTTCTCTACATCGGCCATACTCTGCTCCGATCCTGAAGAAGAAGGCTAAAGAACTGGTTCACTCCTCCTAGTTGCCCTCTTCAATCCTTTAGGCTGATCATTATCTCTTTAGTGGTTTTCTTCAACAAGTGCTTCAAATCCTTGAGATTTTACAATGTACGCATAGATAGAGAAGACATCTACGCGATCATTCCATCCAGTCCCTTTTCGAATTGCATCTCCTATGAATGAAAGTTTGGATGATGAAGGTTTACCTTTCTTTTCTGCATGCACTACATAAGACTATAAAGAAGACTTATCTTTCGGCAACTGGTCCAATTGAAGACCATAGGTAGTAGCTTCTCTTGCTGCCTCTTGCTTCACATAAGAAGAGCGTAAAAGAGATTCCTCCAGTAATTTCTTCATACCTCCTTTGCCAAAATTTATTTTAAGCGGATGCTCTTATCTCCGAAACATATCATCCTATCCTTCCAGACCACCAACCTCAGTCTTTTGGCCTCTTCAAATTCTTGACAATCCTTTCGCTCATGGTTTGGACAGAATCATTTCTAGAAGGATTCATAAGAGTAGAAGAGGTTCGGATAGAAGTTGGAGCTAGGTTAAGTGGTTTCTGTTCTCTTCTAGTCATCTTGATTTGAAGATCTTTCAAGTTCTTTGAAATTTCCTCCACCATATCTTTGACACAACCGGTTTTGAAGATGGTCTGACAACTACAGCACGAATAGGCATAGGCATAGGAGTAGGCATAGACACAAGATGAGAAGTAGGAGAAGAAATGGAAGGAGCAATAAGAGAAGTAGGAGAAGTCCAGGTAGGAGAAGACATTGCTAGAGGTGTTTGCATACCATTCTACAAGCGAGCCTTCCAAGACATTGCTAGAGGTGTTTGCATACCGTTCTATAAGCGAGCCTTCCATCTCCACCACTTTGTCAATGTGGAAACCGCATCAATAGCATCTTGCCAATCCGTCTTCAATCCCATAGGCTATGTACGGTCTTCAAGAAGCTCTCCAAACTTATCCTGGAGTGCAGGATCAACTGCTTGCAAGAATAGCTCAGCTTTCTCCAAGTTTAGGACTCTTTGCTCAAGTGCATCCAATTGGTTGTAACGTTCTTCAAACTCACGCAATAACTCGGAAGAAACAAGTCCTTTGTTGGGTTGATAGACACATTCTCTGAATGTCTTCCGCGGAGCAATACCATAATCCTATACAATATATTCATCTTTGAGCTCCTTCTTGAAGACATTCTAGTTTGAGTCTTGCACAAACAAATGAGTCACTTTAACCCACAAAGCAGGTGTGTCAAGCCGTAGAAAATAGTTGCTCCAGTTGGTAGGAACTTCAAAGAAGCGCATCTAGCTTTCAAAATTTTTAAGATAAGCTAAGACAATCCGATCATCAAATAATTTATGCTCACTTACCACAGTCTCAATCACCTTGATTGCACCATGCGTATACTCTTGTTCTTAATGCAACATTCATTTTTTATCCAATTGTTGTTGATGTAGTTACTGTTGTTGCTGCATAGATAACTACATCTGTTGATTCTGCATCATAATGGCTAAAGAAATATTTTGCAATAAAGTCTTCATCTCATCCATCAAAAAGGAAGAGCCACTTGATGATGAAGTGGGATGGAGTATCCGAAGAGTCTCCTATCTTGATAACCAGAAAATCGATGCTTTTCACGTCAAGTTCACTAGATGTCACATTGAATAATACGCACAGGGAGTTCATGAAGTCACTCGTCGCATGGATGCTATATATGTGAGATGGGAACAAGATCAAGATCGATACAAGACAATAGATTTTATGACAAAGGACTTGTGTATTGCTGTTCTATTCCAATTACAAATCCAAAGCCCAATCAAGTCAAAGCATAAACATGCTCTTTGTAACCCTAATTCCATGCCGTGGCAATACATGAAAAGTTTCGAAGTTCTCTTTAATGATAGAAGAAGCTCTCTCGATGTCAACACAGGAGTTCCAGCCGCCCCCCCCAAAGCCTATTAAGTTACCCTATCTTGAACTTAGCTGTTGCAAAAAATACTTCTTGAAATATACCTCCAACACTAGGTTTGTCTTTATGTCAACTTTGCATACATAACCAGATTAGTTCCTCCATCCTATGTTGCTTATTGCTCCAATTTCTGACAGCTCTGACATCTTCATGAATTGAATCACGTCATTCAATTCTAATTCAAACAATGCTTAATATAGGGAGTTTAGCATCATCACAATACATCCAAGAAAATAGTGCTCTCTCCTTTCATGCAGTGTCTTCTCCTCAAGTTTACTATTATTAGCAAAACACATTGATGATATGCCAACCGCGTTCACATGATGATGATACCTTTCTTGATGACTTAATTTCATTATGTTGCTATTGCCATCGATGTCTTCTTTTCTCAGTTAATGCAAGACATAGCATATGTAGAAATCAAGTTTGTCGTCATCCTTTTTATTGGAAAAATACACCTCCACACAATTGCACCTTCCTGCACTCTTGTATATCTAATTTGCAGCCCGGAGCCGTTTGAGACTTGGAACTTTGATAGTGCTGCAGTCAACGTGTGTTTCAGTCATCAGAGTTTATGTGTACAATAATAGGGAGAAAGTGCAAACCGACAACTCTCAGGATTGGTGCTTGCAAGGTGACGTCAAACTTCTCGACCATGGATGCCTCCCTAAAACCACATCACCCACAAGCTCACTCCACTCAAGTACAACAGCTATTCTGATCCAGGTGCTCTTTGTGTATGATGACTGGACCACCCAGTTAGAGAGCAAGTCGAGACAAAGTGATGGAGTAATTATCATTGGCAGACAATCCGGAATTGTTGTTGGCCGATGCTTTGAAAAGTCTATCTTCCACGGCTAGCAAGCAGCTACGTCCTGATGACTGATCCGTGCTACTCTTAGGCAATGAATCATTTTTCTTCCAATCTACCGCTCTCTTGGGTTGACGAATCCTCCTTCCTCCACAGCAAGCAGCCAATATGCATCAAGGTCTCTATGTCATCTCCTCCTTGTCCTCGTCCTTCTTCACCTCTGTCCTCTCTATCACAACAGCGTCCTCGTTCTTCCTCTCTGTCTTGTAGAGCTTTGATGGTCCATCTTCCAATGCTTTGTCATCCCACGTACATCTTCTGCTGTTGTCTTCTTCCCATTATCATCTTCAGCCATTTTTTTTGCTGCAGGTCTTTGTCATTTAACGATTCCCCAAGAGCCGCACCCAGCTTCATGCTTTATAGATAAATTATGCAGTTTCGTGGAAATTCCGGTCTATCGACATCAATACTTCCATCGATCATCCATCACGATCTTCAAAAAGCTTTAAGATTTTTCTTTCGTTATCATTATTGCTAGCTGCCATATGTTTTGTGTATGCCTATGATCCGCTTTGAACATTCGGCCATTCCATTTATAATGCCCTCCATTCACCCTCTATTCACTAGCCACTGATTTGCTTGAGGATCTTCCTTTTTTTTAAACTTATATAAATCTTCTCCAGCTATACGTATGTTGTGAAAGGGAAGAGCCAAAATGCCACAACCAAAAAAACCCTGCACTTTCATCGGCCACCTTCATCGCTTGACAATGGCTATCTCAATCCCGAGGAAAAACCTTGCCAAGAAATGTCAGGATATCTAAAGGGTAGAAGGACAATAGTCAAGTCTCCACTATCTCCACAAAGAATGCAAATGTCGAATGTAGCAATACTCCATGTAAATGTCCATAACATGAACAGATATCTTTTAGCTTTCATGGGGTTCTAAATATTGGTCCAATTTTTCTTATGAAGAATCATATCATTTGCACTGGCAAAATCCAAATTACAATCTTTTTATCAAGTCCTCGAGTCTTCTTCATGTGATCCATTTTTCTATGAATTGTGCCCTATCAAGAACATACTTTAGAAAAGAACTTCGTGCTCAATCACTCATGCAGTTTGCAAATTAGAGTCCATGCTATGCAATCAATCGAGCGATGCTTCCATACAAAAAATCTATGAATGCATTGAAAAAGTTGTGCCTAGCCTAACTACATCTACTCGTGCGTCATGCAAATGCAAACACAAAATATATACAACAGAAAACAAACTCATAATGACGTTGACTAAAGAGTCCAAAATCTTGGCTGAAAACTCCACCCTCAGGTTTGCAATGGTAGACGCTCAATGTCACAACAATGGAGCTTGAGGAGATCACTCTTGGCCTGAGCGTAGAAGCAACACAGAGCTTGGCCATTGTGCACCCACCTCCCTTCCTCTGTGATGAGACACCGATGAATGATGAGCCATCCCTCACTTCTCTCCATGTCACCATCGAGAGGGTGGAATATCTACTCATGCAAGATGAATTGGAAATTTTGGAGCTAAGAGAAGAAGAACTATATTCAATCATGGTGTGTGATGCACCTAATGATTTTATAGATTTTGATATACAAGATGCTCTAGCACATGTTGATGAGATGACTCTATATGATAGCATGAGCGTCAATGACATCTCTGCCATTGTGAGAATCCAAGAGTAGATTGAGGATGTGGCGCCACAATATGAGATCTCTGATGAGGAGTTTGAACGGTTGTAAGAAAGCCTTTTTGGTCCTCAACCCGACTACACAGTACCTTCCTAGGAGAGAGATGAGGGTGGCCTAGTTTGTAGGAACTAACTTGGATGATCGCTTAGAGCACCAGATAGATGATACAAAGAATGTAATATTCTTTGTTTTGCATGCAACTTCGCTAGTAGGGCCTCTAGGGCATCGGGACTCCATAGAAGAAAATTTGTCGGGATTGGACCCCTAGAGCAGCCCTAGTCGGAGGCTCACATCTGGGGGCTTGAATTTGCAAGTTGCACACAAATATGATGTATATATCTTTAGCACACTCCATGCATACTGAGTCTCACACTGAACTTGTGTGATGCAAGACATTGTCTATATATATGATTTTTCATCTAGGCAAGGTAGCCGATCTGGTAGCCAAGGAAGGATGTAGGACTCGGCATTGAAGGAGTACATTGGCCAACTTGTGAGTGATATTATTGTAATTTATAAGATATACTCTCCAACTTTTGGTGAGAACTTCCTAAAGTAGCTACTCTACTTATTCACTTGTGCTAGGTCTAAGCCACTTTTTTCCATGGTGGCCCATGGCATGGTTATTGTATTCAAGACCCCAATGTCATTAGGCAAGAACTACTAGGGCAAAATGTTTTGATGCCTATGATCAAGAATAGCTCTGACCATGGGGAGTGCAGCTCGAAGAAGCCTAGAAGAGAGTAGATGTATTTATTGTCTAATGATATCTCATCACCAATGTAACACACTTTGTATTATTCTCTTGAAGTAATGAAAACCTATGTTTGTTGGATTTGCATGCAATTTAGTTTGTGATATATGTCGTTTATTATTATTATTTACTTGAATGTTACATTTATTTGTCAAATTTATACGCAACACAATTTGTACCCTAAATTTAATACACAATGCTTTATCACATTTGTGCGCAACATGTATTTGTTTGAATGCATGTAATGATAACTCAAAGACATAAATAAAGCAAATAACAAGCAACTAAAAAAAATAAGATGCACCATAAAATTTGTATTCATATTCATAACATTTTACATGGGATCCTTTACAACCAAGGTTTTAGAAAATATCTTTGGAAGCTACATTCCATATATGTTTAAGTAGTACACCCCTATCATTATTGATCTCAACGAGGACTATGCTTCCATCACCACAAGAACCTCACTTTCCGCAAATTCCTGTCAGTGAGGATGACTCTCCTTGCATGCACCATTGTGCAGAGACCGAGACTCCAAACAAGTCAATGAGGTAAGCTTCTGCAACTTTTTGTAGTGCAAGGAGAGCTTGGGGAGTCTAGCAATCGGTTTGCTGTAAGCATGTTCCATCTGGGAAGTTCCTCTTGCTTTTCTTAATCAGTATGCCATCCATAATCTTCCGTACTTAGCTTTTGGAATGGAGCCTTTGGTATCAGGAGGTGGGTGGTCTTCTAATAATGGCGGATCTCACAAGGAGCTTATGTGCCTGGCCTTCATCAATGCATGTGATGCTGGCATGGTGGTGGTGGTGGTGGAGCTAGGGGAGGTGGTGTGTGTATGGGATTTCTAGGGGGTGTCTCCAAGTTGCTTACTTGGTATGTTTCATGTCTTCTAGGACAGAAAACTCAAAACTCAAAAGTGAAATGTGTAAAACGAGGTGAAAATTTAAACTTATAGCCAAAATTTTTAAAAAACCTTAAACTTAAATTAATGTATCCAAGCTTTGGGAAAAATATGACTAGTGATTTGATTGACGTGAAATTTTACCTGTGTACTCCTGTAGGACACATCAACCACCCAAAAAAAAATTGGCCCCATCAAAAGCTTATGGGACACATGTCCATAGGCTCACGTCTGGAGCCTTGAATCACAAGATTTTGATTTATAAAGTTGACGGCTCAATATTTTTTTAAAATTTCATTAATTGGATTACACTTCACTGATAACAGAAAAACTCACCAACGAATGGGCACAATTGTATATTAAATGTGTTGTCAACCAAACTATGTGAAACATTCGAAACTTAAAAATTCACAAAAAATAAGTCATGGGTAAAATAGAAAATCGCATATCAGATATAGTATTGTAAAACCACTAACTAATCACTTATGTGTGCGTAATTGTGCATTGAGTTTATCATCAATGAAACTACTTACCAAATTGGAAGCTTGAAAATATGCACAATGCAAATCATGGTCAAAACATAATCTCACATATTAGATTTAGCATTACAAAACCATGAAATAGATGGTAGATAGTGCATCGCACCAAGTACAACTAGAGCTGGGCAAAGTTTAGCTCCATTTTGCAGGCCACAGCTATCAAATACTTGAAGTTCTACTAGAAATATAACCCAAAACTAAGCTCCTTACAATCTACAACTAAACCTAAGCTAAAAACATAGGTCCAATTACAAGGTAGCTTCTCAAAGCATATTGTTGACATTAAGATTAAATGCATCCTTGTTGTTGTGGATCCTATGAACAAGAACCATATCTATGGGCTTAATAGTGATACGTTGGACATGAATGGCTAAAATGTTGACACTCACTCATTAGATCAATCAAGTAACTTTTAGTTGCTTCTTGGAGACAAAGCAAGGCTTGGCTTGACCATCGCCCAACATTCCTTACCTAGTTTCTTGAAAAGAACTTGTAATGATGCCTTGATTGTGCAAATCTTGCAGTATTTCTTACACCAACCTAGAGAATGGTGCCTTAAGAATAATCAAGTTGGCACTCTTCTAGATTTCTCTTATCTCACGTAGAGCAACTACACCTGGTCTCCATCTTCGCTTCTTATGTGTTGAAAGATGTGTATTACCAACTAGAGTAGTAGTGGGAGGTGGAGCAACTAGATCATGTGGACCACCATTTCTGGAGAATGGTGAACCATGATTATTGACCACACTAGGGCAACCATTGTTGGCCATAGTAGTGCCATCATCATTAGCTGCAATAGGGCCATTGTTGTCAATCCCACCAAGGGACCTTTGACACTCACAGTATGCTCACTAGATTCAGAAGAGTGTTAAGCTTGGAACATGCCATGGTTGCGATGATGAAGGATAGAAAGGTGGAGGGTAGAGTGAAGAGTAATGGAAAAAAATGAAAGGAGAGACTTGACTTAAATACGAAACTTTTAAACTTATTGTGGTATAAATGTACTTTAACATTATGATTTCATTTCATTATTCTCCACCCCATCCCTACCTCTCTCTGTCTCTTGCCACCCCCTCATGCCCCTCTCTCTCTAGGCAAGTGAATGTTCCAAGGTTTGGAATTTTCATATCTTTGTCTTAAGATCTTGAAATCAACTTTTCATAATTAAAAAACATAGTTCAAATTTGACTTTTAAAAACATAGTGACAAACCTTCAAAATTTTAAACAAAATTTGTAAGATATCTCATGTTAAAGATAGAAGTATTGATGTTGGTAGGTGAATAGGGTAGTTGGCCTCTAACAACCCCCACGACAACACCACAGGATAAAGACCGAGGATCTCCCCTCAACAAAACCCACGAGACAACACCACTCAACACACAATCAAATATTCCTGATCACTCACTCCTCATTGAGACTTCAACTCAACACTTAAGCTGTTTAAACCTTCAAGCTTAGAATTTACCATTTTTAGAGAGAATATGATGTAGAGACAACCTTGGCTGAGACTCTGACAACACAAGCTTTCAGATTCACACAACTCCTATTTTTAGGGATGGCAACCCCATGTGAAAATTTCCCCACAAAGTGTGGTTACCTCAAGCAGTGCAAAATCAGTTGTAGATCCTTTATGTTCTTTTCTCAGAGCACACATAAATACAAACAAAAAATGCATGCAGGCAACCAAAGCTTTATACAATGATTTTTTATGCCAATTCAACTGCTACAAGCATTTCATTGTTGTAGACATTTCATTACTGCAACAAAACTAAGTTTATACTAATATAGCAATGGATAATCATGATGACTTTCATGGGAAACCAAGTTGGTGGTGTAGATGGTGCTGAATTCACCTTTTGCCTCATGCAACATAGAAATTGCCTCATAGAGCATTGCACAAATACATTACTAATCTATATAGTAAACACATAATTTCTTTACTCCATGAAGCAAAAACTTGCAAATGGGAGGAAACTTTCTTTGATTTTAGATTATCATTTCAACATAACAATAGATACATCTCAGAATACCTTCCATTGATGAAGAGTTATTGGGCTTCGAACGTTATGAGCTCTTAATCATCATTTTCTTGGCTGCAAATCCTTTCAAATTTCCACTAACTCGAGTCCATGCATTCCACACCTACCCATAGTACATATTCTTTACCAGATATCCAGTTTCAGATGTAGAGATCCTTTACTTTCATTCTTCTATCTTAACAGGAAGCCTCACGCAAACAACTAACATACATCACTCTCAACATGATGAAGAACAAGCCTCTATTGTCTCTCACTCATATCCACACATCAGAATAGATCTGCATACTCTGTGCCGCCCACACAGCAGTAGAAGAAAACAAGACAAAATGAATACTCTTTTTGCCATCATTTGAAAACTGAGAACTTGCATAAGCCAATTGGCTTCAATTATAGCACCATTGTTAATAAACCACCATCATGCTTCACAGCTCCGATAACCTCAATTTCACGGATTCTTTCTTCATATTTTTCCCTTCTCTTCAGATTGCAAGATTCTCCTCTCTCTCTCTCTCTCTCTCTCTCTCTCTCTCTCTCTCTCTCTCTCTCTCTCTCTCTCTCTCTTTGATACGCTAATTGTCGTTTGTAGAACCCTTCTCCCCCTCTCTTTAAAAAAAAAGCCCCTCACGTTTTTGTCTTTTTTCCCTATTCTACCAAGCTATCCCCTTGCTTCCCCTCAGTTACTAGATGGCAAGCATGCCCCTTGCCATGTAAAATTCCACTCAAAGAGTCAAAATCGGAAGCAAGAACATGTTTCCTATATGAGGACATCTCTTCCTGCATGAAGCATGTGTCTCAAAACTGAAATATCACAACCACATGTCGAACATTCATGGTACCACTTGGGATTTCCATCTATTAACCTAACTCTTGCTATTGGTAGATGTGAAAAAGACAAAAGAATGATATTTGCATGTGTTACCCCACTTGACCCCATGTACCATCATGTCCCCAGTTGCTTATTTTCGCCCACTATGATTAGCCACCCTCTAGTTTGGAATACAAAGTGTGAAAAAATCTTTATTAAAAACTTTGAAAACATCTAACAAAGACAAACTCCTTTTCTTGAAAGTCTGCCTCATAGAGCACTACACAGAACAACTCATAACTTTCTAACCAGGTCTCTGATTCGCTGAGCTTCAAAAAGGAAAGTTGTATCTCTCTTTCCAAGCTAGAACTCTCCATAGCAACTTAAGCCAAAATCTTTGAGCTATTGTCCTGAAATAGCTTTGCATAGCCTGTATTCCTAAATTTTTGCATGTAGTTCGCTTCAGACATCGACCTTCCAGAGGACATAACTTTCACATTCTTGCTCAGAACAACACCAAACTTGACAGAGACCTTTATAGGTGTCAAAGCACACTTTAAATATGTTTTCCATCATTTATAACCATCTGATCAACACTATATTTCAAAAAATTGAATCCACCCCAAACAATAAATTGGAAGCAACCTACTCTACGTATAATATGTATATTATTTACATCCCCTTTCTTTACAGGATTTCGTAGATATATTTATTTAGATGGAACCCATTGATTCTACTATTGTGAACAATCCCATCTAAATCTTGTAGCAAGTAAGTGCCATTTTCAAACTTTTGCTTGATGAGGAAAGGTCCTTCCCATCTAACTCAAAACTTGGTTTGAAAAGTGGAGTCCAAGCTACTATCATATCTCATAACTAGCATTCCCTCTGTAAGATTCTTCTTCTTCAACTATGTATTGAATCATTCCCTTCTTTGCACAATATGTTTTTCATAACAATTCATTGCTTGTTGCCTATCCAACTATAGGATATGCAAGTTCAGTCCTCTGTTAACTCCCAATTTGGTTTGATCTAACTCATGCTTTCTTACAAACTCCATCGTAGGGAACATGGCATTCATAGGTAATAAAGCATCTTGACCATATACTAACTGAAAAGGTGTGAATCCTATACTTGTCTTCTACATTGTTCTACAAGCCCAAAAAGCTTGATATAGATAATTGTCCCAATCTTTAGGATGATCTTCCACCAGCTTAAAGAGAATATTCTAGAATGTTCCATTGAATGATTCGACCAGTCCATTGCACTCAAGGTAATAAGCAACTTTATGTTTCAAGCCTAGTTCCCTGCTAATTCTCTCAATAGCTTATTTTTGAAGCCAAGACCTTGATTGGTCAATATTTCTAGTGGTATTCCAAATCTGCAACATATGTCCTCCATGAGAAACTATGTTACACCCTCTTTCTTGAAATTCCTTGTAGCCTTAGCTTTAGGCCATTTGGTCATATAATCAACTACAATAAGGATGTAAGAATTTCTTGTCAGGCAAAGGTCTAATAAAAACTAAACCCCACTTCTCAAACGGTCCATAGGCAACAATGGCTTTAGCAAGTTTTGGAATTAGTACCCTTTTTGCATATGACTGGCAAGCATGACAACTTTTACACCAATGAGAAACATCACACTCAAACTAGGCCACGTAAGTCTTGCTAGCAAAATTTTCCTTTTGGTAAGCTCAAAACCGAAATGACCACCACATGCTTCCTCATGACAGGAAGATAAGCTCTATGTTTGTTCTTGCCAATATGCCAAATTTCAAATTTTTTGTAGCTGCCTCATGAGGCCTTTTATCTTAGAGCAAGTCCTTCAAAATATCTTTATTGGCTTTCCAAACATTTTGAACCTGTCTGACCACCAACATAGCATCTAAGTTTTGCAACTATCTTCATGCATCCCATCTGAATACACTATTTTAGGCTAGTATGTAAACTCACATATTCAGCTTCATTGTTACTTTGTATCTCTTTATTTTCTTCACTTCCAGAAAAGACTTCTCGATTTTTAGAGTCCATAATGATAAAATCGAGTCCTCCCTTTTTCAGGTCTCTTCTATAACTACCATAAAAAAACAAGGTAGGATCTTTGTCATTCATCTCCTCATGAATTTGCGGATGCAAAATTGGTTTTCGACTTATAATAACTGCACTTTCAACATGTTCTTTATAAATCAAAATATTAGCTAAGCTATCTCTTACAATATCCTCCTTCAAACATGTGAATTGAAGTTCTTACAGAGCCAGCAGCCACTTAGTAACTCTTGGAGCATTTTCAACAAATCGCAAAACCTATTGAAGTAACTGAGAACTAATAAGTACTACAAATGTTTTTTGAATCAAGTATGATTTCCATCTTTTAATTGCATATACCAACCCCCATACCAAAAGTTCTTCTTTCATCCAAGCTTTTTTAGTCACTCCAACGGGTCTTACTCCATAAACATTTATCAAGGTTCAACTGACTGCCATCCTCATCAAATCTGCAAAAAACTTCATTAAGTTTTTGAGAGTGTACTGCCCTCGATCTGTATACACAAAAGTCCTCCATAAACACCTACAAAGATTTCCCAAGGAAAGGGACAAATATCCAGCTAACCCATCTTGAAAAGTTGGCGTATGCATTCATCAGACCAAAGGGCATTACTCTATAGCAGAAGCATCCCCATGGGGTGATGAACATTTTTTTCTTTTGATCTTCTTCTATTATTCTAATCTAGAAATATCTAGAGTATCCATCGCACACACTATAAAATTCATGACCAGTACTTGATCCAAGATCTCATCCTGAAACGGAAGAGAATAGTAGCCCCTCTCAGTCGCTACATTAAGAGGCTTGAAATCAACACATACTCTCCACTTTCCATTCTTCTTTGGCCCAATTACAATAGGAGACACCAATCTGCATCATCAACAGGATAGGTAAATCCCACATCAACCAATTTTTGAATTTTCAGCTATAAGTAGATTTTCCTAAATTGTACCAAGTCTCCTAAGTTTTTGAGCCACTAGTTTATACCCTTGTTTCAATTTGATATGGTGTAGAATGATGTTAGTACCCCTCAGTTGGTGATATTCTGTAGCACATAGTTTCAGGTATTTCTGAAAAATTGCTAAATATTTATCTCTTTCATCATGAGTCAAGTCATTTCCCAGCATATTCGTAAGCTTGGGCAGTCCAACATTCATTTTAGGTTGTCGATCACATGTTTCCTACATGAGTTATATACTTCGTGCAGCAATATTTACAACTTTTTCCTCTCTTTTTGAACCCTAGATTGACAACTTGAAGAGGTCAACATCCCTAGAGAGAAGGCTAGCTTCCCATTCTCTATCTTCCTCATCAAGGCTGGAATTTTTTGAATCACTACTTTCATCACATCCAACATCACTTTCATGTCCATTTTGAATGACAGACCCTGTTTTCATATCAAAGATCACCGTCTTATGAGCTAACTTCTCTAGATAGAGTTTCAATTGACCTCTATACCAGTCTTTTCTGGACCTCATACCAACCAGTCACATGGTTGTCCCAAAATAAGAGGATATGCCCCAATTTTTGCAAGTATAACATGAAAATCCAAACATGCTCTTTGGCCTCCAATGTTGATTTCCAAGTTCTCGATGACTCCCAAACATTTCACTTTTGAGTTGTTTGCCATTTTAACCTTAAACAATGACTTCTTTGTCATTTTAAGATGCATTTGTAGCATTTCTTCTTCAACTATTACACAAACTTGCGCATCACCATCAATAGAAACTTGATAAATTTTCCTTCCATGTATCCATGCACCCATGATAGGTATAATGTCATTCACATCTAATAGGTATACCACACCAACATACACAGTTTGGGTTTTTCCTTTCCTGATGCTAACCAACCGATGCCATTGCCTCCTCAGAGATGAGTTCATTTGCACCAGGTGACCATATGTAACATCAGTCTTCTTACCTTTCAAATCCTCAAGAAAGTTGTAAGGAACTTTATTGACTCTCAAAGCAAAGTCCCCCATTTGAATCTTCCTTCATTATCTAGCTTTCTTGCTGGTTTGTTTGCAGCCTATTTTCCCTTTTTAATCATTGCTGCCCTTTGTGTTTCAATTTCAATATCCCTCTCTCTGGCTCTCTTGTTAGCTAAAACATCTGCATTTTCTCGACTCATCAGACATGCTGTTTTTTTATCAGTGCCTTCATCAAGTCTTCTTTCCAACTTTGCCTAGCCGGTTCAAGTGGCCTTTGTTCCTGTTGAGGTCTAGCATCTTACCTAGCATTCAATTGTGGCATGGGATATATCTCCCCTTCTGGTATTCTTGGATAAGGGAAATCAAGAGCAATATGACCTCTCTACCTGCTAAATCTATTTCTTGGAGGTCCTCTAAATCTAGGTTGCATTTAAGGCTGCCATGCTTGCAATATGCTCATATTCAAATTTAGATTTGCTGATTGTTCATGTAGTTTATTAATCACATCATCATCAGGTTTCCTATGGCCTTATGGAGTTCCATTTTCCACTCTTTCAAATGCCCCATGAAGAGTCATAGCTTGATGTCATGCATTTCTTGCAATAGTGTCGACTTGATTAGGCCATAAAACATGCACAACAATACCTCTTGATTGATAGGCTATAAAAACGCATGCACAACAATACCTCGATTGATCCGACCTCAATTATATTTTCCTTTGCTTTTCTTTGGCTATTTTGACTGCATCTTCATATGTATCAGGGTCTTTGATTACACTCTTTTCTCTAATTTCAAGCATGAGTAATGAAACAAACTTGTCCTTTTTTAAGAACATCATCGTAAGTTGCTCCATACTTTATGCAATTTCTATCCATTTTTCTTCAAATCTCACAACAAATTTAGACACTTCCTCATTTTCCCCCTAAAAATCATTTCCAAATATTTCCATAAACTCTCAGGGGTTTACTTAGCTACAAACCTTGTGAGGAACTCATTTTTAACTTCATTGCAATTTTCCCTTGTCTCTTCATTCTATGATTTTCACCATAATCTTGCACAACCTTCAAGCAACATGCTAATCATTCAAAGCTTATATGCATCACTGTCCCTTTGATCTTTGTAATCCATCCACTCCAATCTCTTGATAAACTAATTAGCATCCTCATTTTCAATACCAAAGATGGGTTCATATCCAAAAGCCACCATCCTTCACTTTGTGTATAGGTTGGTTTCCAAACCTTACACTTCTCAATTGATAAGATCACAGATCTTTAACATGGGAGATCCTTAGTGAAGCACCAATCTATGGTAGGTCAATTGGGTAGTCAGCCTCTAACAACCCCCAAGACAACACCACAAGATAAAGACCAAGGATCTCCCCTCAACAAAATTGATGAGACAGCACCACTAAACACATGATCAAATATTTTTGATCACTCACTCCTCATTGAGACTTCAACTATACACTTAAGCAGTTTAAATCTTCAAGCTCAAAATTTACCATTTTTAGAGAGAATCTAATGCGGAGACAGCCATGGCTGAGACTCTGAAAACACAAGCTTTCAAATTCACACAACTCATATTTTTTAGGGATAGTAGCCCCATGCGGAAATTGCCCCATAAAGCGTGGTTGCCTCAAGCAGTGTAAACTCAATTGTAGATCCTTTCTGTTCTTCTTTTCTCAAGCACACAAATACAAACCGAAAACGCAAGTACTCCAAGCATTTCACTGTTGTAGACATTTCATTACCCCAACAAAACTAAGTTTATACTAATATAGCAATGGATAATCATGATGAATTTCATGGGAAACCAAGTTGGTGGTGTAGATGTTGTTGAATTCACATGTTACCCCATGTAGCATAGAAATTGCCTCATAGAACACTGCAAAAATGCACTGCTACTCTATAAAGTAAACACATAATTTCTTTGCTCCAAGAAGCATAAACTTGCATATGGGAAAACATTTTCTTTGATTTCAAATTATCATTTCAACATAATAATAAATAGATCTCAGCATATCTTGCATTGATGAAGAGTTACGAAGCTTCGAGCGTTATGAGCTCTAATTCATCATTTTCCTAGTTGCAAATGCTTTTGGATTTCCACTAACTTGAGTTCGTGAATTCAACACCTGCCATTAGTACATATTCTTTGCCATATACCCACTTTCAGATGTAGAGATCCTTTACTTCAATTCTTCTCTCCTGTGACGGGAAGCCTCACGCAAGCAACTAACATACATCACTCTCAACACGACGAAGAACAGCCCTCTATTGTCTCTCACTCATATCCATACATAAAAAAAGATCTGAATACTCTGTGCCCCACGCAATAGTAAAAGAAAACAAGACAAAAGGAAGACTCCTATTCCCATCATCTGAAAACTGAGAACTCGCATAAGCCAATTGGCTTCAACAACCCCATCTTTAATATACTCCATGGCTCCGATAACTTCAGCTGCACATCCTCTTCCTTTTGATTTTTCCCTTATCTTTAGATTGCAAGTTTCTTCTCCCTCCCTCCCTCCCTCCCTCCTTACCTCCCTCCTTCCCCCCCTCTCTCTCTCTCTCTCTCTATCTATGATACGTTAATTTTCTTGCGTAGAACCCTTCTCCCCCCCTCTCTTCTTTAAAAAAAAACTCCTCACATTTTTGCTTTTTCCCCCTATTCTACTAAGTTGCCCCCTTGCTTCCCCTTAGTTACTAGATGGCAAACATGCCCCTTATCACATAAAATTCCACTCGGAAACTCAAAATTGGAAGCGAGAACACATTCCATGTATGATGACATCTCTTCCTGCATGAGGTATGTGTCTCAAAACTGAAATATTACAACCACGTGTCGAACATGCATGGTACCACTTGGGATTTCCATCTATTAACCAGACTCGCGCTACGAGTGGATGTTCGAAAGACAAAAAATGATATTTGCATGTATTACCCCACTTGACCCCATGCAGCATCATATCCCCATTCGCTCATTTTCACCCACCAACGTGTTATATCCTTGGTACCTATGCTCTCTCGTGGACTCTAAATGCATCAAAATTATTATCTTTATCTAGGTCTCCATTTCTTGACATCTCTCTCTTAGGTTGCCAACCATTCTGCATGACATTGTCTAGGTGTGTTGTTTTCATATCTTGCTTTTCTCACTTCATATATTGCCTTGCTTGTCAGTTCTACTTGAGAGGTTTCGGACTTCTTTTCTTTTTCATCATATCATATATCAAATCTCCTATACCACCATTGTAATAATTGCCTCATAGAATTGAAATTGCTGATGCCACCTCCATGATGAGTTGCCTTTTGAAAAGCATAGCAAGCTTACCAGTGAGATCGTTTCACACCTTGAGTTAACCATACTACCAAACTTCCTTGATCTACAAAGTATGGACCATGTGCTTCAAGTATATGTTGCACAAGAAGAGAGATTAGAAACACAAATTAGTTTGAAATGATGATTTTTTTTTGTAATGGTGGTGACAATACTGACCATGTAGTGTGTTATACTATTTGTAGTCCATGCCTCCACTAAGGACTTATGAAATTTAGCAACTCTCTCTTCAAATGTATTGGCATCACCATCCCTAAACCTCAACTTTTGTAAAAGAGCTACTAATCTATCTAGGTGTATCCACACTTTCGCCTGCATAATCCTCATTCTTCCCCCAATTGTTCCAATCCAGAACAGTAAGGTGCAACTTTTTCCATGCTTCATACTTCTCTGGTTGTTTTAAAAGTATATTGTCTTTCTCATCTCGAGGTGGAGATATAAAGTTCCTAGGCTTGGGTTTGCCAAAGCATGGTTTACAAGGGATATTTCCACTCTTGCCCAATTTTTTCTCGTCCTTTTTTATTTGTACTTGGCCCCTGTGCAATCCAACTTCAGAGAGGACTTGTTCTACCTTCTTCCATGTAGCATCATCTTTTAACATGGGCTCCATCTTGTATGCAAAGAATATATATTCATATACTAGCTTCTCAATTATTCTAACCAAACAATGCAATGTGCAAAAGTGAATGCTTGTTAGTGGTATTTCCAAAATAAGACACCAGTTTAGATCCACTAGAACTAGCATTCCATTTCTCATGGCTTTCTGATCACGTGTTGGAGCACCTTGTTGTCCTGCCTTCGCAAGCCATTCTTTCTTTCCATCTTTCCCTTTGTTCCTAGTTTTCATGTAGTATATACATGGAAATTTTGCATTCACTGCATTCAATAAAGCAAACATACAGCTCAATGTGTTTAAATCACCTACAAGATGTCATTGAACTTGATAGTTCCCAAACCCCCCAATGTGTAAAATTGCTCCATTATTTTGTTGTCGAATAATACTAGACACATTAGTGATGTTTAAAAAAACTTTAACTACTTCATGGTCCTCCTTTATTGGTACTTCAAATGCTGCAAGCCATCGTATTTCATTCTTTAATTGCATATTAAAGTATAAAGGATGGTTTTCATTGATGTTGGGATCCAATGTAGATGGAGAGCAAAGGCACACAAAGGAAATTTTGAAAATACAAAGTGTAAGAAAAAATTCTAAATGTAAGAGGGAGGTATATAAGAATAAGCACACCTTGATATTTTTTGCAAAAAGAGCACTAGGCACATTGTAATTTATTTTTTAAAAGAGTAATGGGCTCTCTCCCATGCAAGTTGTAAAGAATAAGAGGCACGAGTTAAGGCCATGCTAATAGAAAAGGAGGAAAAAGAGTGGAGGAATGATGTTACTGTGTTTCCCGCAGCACAGAGGAGCGGAAAATGGGGAAAAAAAAAGGAAAATAGCAAAAAAGGCACAGGATAAAAGCAGAAAAAGGCGCCTTGACCGGTAACCAGTCTCTGAAAAGTTTAAATGTTCGGGCACGACCCTCAGAAAGCCTCGGTGTCGGCCTGAGACAACAAAAGAGAAAAAGGGTGCACCATTAAAATGTGGGAGCGCCCCCGAATCTTTGTAAAAGAGTGCCAGGCTTGCTCCTGTGCAAAGTATACGCTTTAGTTGGGAATAGGATAAATTAGAATGGTGGGAAATGGGAAAAAGGTCCTAGGCTATGGCCGGCCATGTAAAAGAGGGAAAAGGGGATGACCGCCCAAAAAGGAATTAGGGCTTTGTATATAAAGTTGAAAAGTGAATGAGAAGCTCATTCTTTGGTGTGTGGCAAAAAGAGTCTTCTTCTTCCTCTCTTCTTCTCTCCTTCTTGCTTGTGTGTGCTCTTGAGAGAGGGAGTCTGAGAGTGTGAGGGAGTGAGTGTATGTGAGAGTGAGGGGTCAAGAGGGTGAAGCTCTTCACCATCTCCTCTTCTCTTTTTCTCTTCTCTTCTCTTCTCTTCTCTTCTCTTCTCTTCTCTTCTCTCGCGCGCGTGGCTATGGAGGATGGCGCTTGGAGAAGGAGGAGGCTTGAGGATGTTTGAGCTGGCATCAAGAATCGTGGAGCTACCGGAGTGCAAGGGAGAGGAGGGTACTCGAACAAGCATCAAGGTAAGCTCACTACACTCATAGGATCGACGGCGCGTCGGCTAGGTGAGAGATAGCCATTAGAGCTCGCTTGGAACGCTTGAAACAATAAGTGGTGCGTGGGTCTTGGCAGTTGAGTGAAAGCTCCCATATTTTGGTTATGTTTGCCGCGACCAATGGATTCAAGTTTGAGCACTTGCGCGTCTCATATCGAGCATCGAAGTAGGGTATTCATCCCCGAAACGGAGCTTGAGATAGGTAGGAGGTTGGGTGTTTTTGATCTTCAAAACAGGTAAGTATTTTGGGATATTCTGGTTGTTTGATGATTGGAAAACATGGAGAAATTAGTTCAGTATTTCGCTTTCGATTTGTGTTGTGTTTAGAGTAGGTTAACAGTAGGAAATCACACCCGAGAGGCACAGGGTTTACTGCTGTAAAACAGGGAGAAAATTGGGGAAAACAGGGGGAAAATGGAGGAAATGCGCATTTGAATGTGTAGGAATCGCTAGGAGAGTGATCTGTAGCATCCGAGGAATGACCAGCAGGGTTATAAGTTCTGAAAGAGCAAGGGAATCCTCATTTGCAACCAGCTGAGAGAGAGAGAGAGAGAGAGAGAAAGAGATAGAGCTTGGGCGACCGTTCGATCGATCAGGGCATGGAGTGACGTTGCTATCGGTGATCCCCAGGTATATAGATCTCTACCCCATCACTCCAACATTACTCCTAGTGAATTTTGTAGTCTATAATCATCGATGTCTTGAGATTTTGGACGAATTTGTGCTCGAAAGTACGTCAGGCCGGCGGAATTGGACACCCTATTCAGTGTCCGATTTTCAGAATCGGACGCTCGGACTACCGTTCGATCGGACCAACTCGTCTGACTCAAAGACTCAGACACTCGGACTCGGATGCTCGGACTTGGACACTCAGACACTCAGACCAATCCCGTCCGATCGGACTACTTGTCCGATTGTCCAATCAAGGAAATCGGACTCACGAATTAGGACACGTTAGCAATCGAACCACATGCCTGGTCCGATCGAACCACTTGTCCGATTTTCAAAAATCGGACACCTATCCCCCGTCCGATTCTGAGACTCGGATGGCTCAAACTCGGACCCACCTGGTCCAATTCCTAGAATCGAACCACTGGTAAATCGGACGTCGGATTCCCAGAGTTGGACACACCTTGAAAAAAAAAAATGGGGGGGGGAACATCAAAACTTGACCCCTATGAGCGACTAGAAGCGCAACACTCCAGGACAACATGGTGAACGCCTCGTAGGCAGTTCCCGACGTAGGAGTCAAGACCAAGGGACAGGGGGACAGTGCTGGAGCACTCCCCAATGACCTAACACTTTGAGAACGGAAATCCAATCAGAGGACCTGTGATCGACCCCCTAGTGAATGGTAAGAAGCAGCGCAAACCCTAAAACACACTAGAACGGCCAGGACTTGAGCAACAAAGCCTATCAAGCCCGAAATGAGCGAGAGTGAGTAAGACGCTGAGGAATTGCTTACGGCACTCACATTGAATTTCAGCACTTGAAGTACACTTAAGAAAGCTGAAAACCTGATTGGGCACAAGTGCACGAGAAACGACATACTCACCGAGTGACCATAAATTGAGATTTGTATTCAATAATCAAAGGAACCCACTCAGATAAATCACTCAAGGAACCCACCAATAGGAGAGGACCCAAGACATATACAAACAATTAAAGCGCAGGGTAGGACCAAGCAAGGAGCGCCAACGACGAGAATCTGTCAAGACTATTCAACCTAATCGACAGCGCAGCGGGGCGCAAGAATTCGACCATGACGGAAGAAAGCTCAGACCATTGGTCTAATGAGGAGCTCGATTTGAGTGTATTCCTAGATGCTATACAGCAGATGGTGAGCAGTTATGACGCACACGCCCGATAGGAGCACCGCGGCAGGGCAACAGACGCAATCATTGCAGACCTAGAGGAGGAGAGAAGGCTAGCCCACAAGGCATTGTAGGGCATAGCTGATTATAATAGGGATCAACAGGCTAGGAGCCAAAGGCAAAGCAGGGAGCTGCATGAGGTGCAGCGAGTGCTGAACTTGGCTGGCCGAAACCGAACAGACCACGAGAGAGTGCTAGAAGGAGACCTGGCATTGAGCGAGTTCCTCATGAAACGACTGCTCGATAACACCGCAGTAGAGCAGAGTGCCACCGCACTAGCGACATCTCTGCTTGCACGATTAGGGACAAACCAGGGTTCAAAGAGCTAGGCCAAAATACGGATTGTTGCTAAGCAACTCGATAAGTACCAACCGCACGACGATCCATACAGCTTTGTTGAGCAGTTTGAGTAAGTCTGCGAAGCCAACAGCCTCAATGACCAGACTCAACGTTCGCAAGCATTTGGGCTTTGCTTAGGCGACAAGGGTAGGACGTGGTATACAAGCCTGGATGCCGTGGAACGAGCCAACTTCAATAATCTCAAGGATCTCTTCGTCAAGAGGTTCACCGAGCCCGAATACTCCGATAACCTGCTAGTACGCCTGATGAATGTCAAGCAGAAAGAGAAGGAGGACATCCGCGATTACGTGACCCATGTGAGAAGTCTCTTTAAGAGAATCCCTCTAGGCGAGCGATCGACTGACAGAGCAGTTTCAACTGTATTCATTAGCGGAATTCGAGACGAGGAGTTATATAAGGCATTGGCAGGCAACTCAAGCTTGCAGCGGGACGTGGTGGCTAGAGTTTTTGAGGAAGCCATCAGAGTTGATGACCAGCTGAAAGAGTGGAGCTCTAGGAGCTCAAATCTAGAAGAGACTAACCCGCGAAGCTCAAAGAGAACGTCGGCCTCTAGTGAGCGGTCAATTCCATAATCCCAAGATAAGGGGAAGGCCACTGAGACAGACCAAGGCTTGGCTGAGGTCAAGATAGAATTAGCCAAGATATAAGACGTGTTGAGACAACCAATGCGCCCACACATCCAATGCGTGTACTGTGGCAGAAACCACTTGGCGGCCAAGTGTCAAGACCCTAGGTCAAGACCTTGCGCTAACTGTGGTAGGTTTGGCCATGATATCGCACATTGCAGACTACCAAGAAGACTTCCATACTCGCAACCCTACGGCCAGCCTTATCTAGCTAACAGGCCGCAGTCATTCTTCGGAAGGGGAGCCCCATTGGCTCTACCCCCGCCTAACGATATGAAATCAGCCATCCCTAGAATGGACATAAATCCTACAGGCATTCCTAGACTGCCTGGTCCTTATGTGACCCACCCACCGAGCGACGCTCTGGTACACTACGTGGAGGAGCCAAATGATGAAGAGGCCTACATATATCCTTACATCTCGCATGACGACGAGGGAAACGCGGTTCTCATGGATTATCGACCCGTGCCGGTGATGGCGTTAGGACGAGGACGAGGTAGAGGCCTAGGAGGGCAGCCACAGGATCCAGTCACTTGTTGGACTTGCGGACACCCCGGTCATGTCTCATCACGCTGCCCTGAAAGAGAGCAGCAAAACAGGGACAAGGCTGACCAAAGCTGCGTAGAGTGCGGAATCACCCATCTTTTTATAGACTGTCCAAAGCGGAAGCCGCCCTCTAGCTCAACCAATTTGCCATCCGTCCCATTGGGGCTGTTTTGGTGTCGAAAATCCCGATGGGGAGGCCACACCTATTCTCTTGCGAGTGATGACACGAGCGCAAATGAAGCAGGCCAGCATCTCTCTGCCAGGACCTAGTAATCTTGACGCAACCTCGATAGGAAAGAAAAGCTGCAGGCGAAAAAAGAAGAGATCGGAAGCTAAGGTTGTACTAAAGACCGAGAGTGCTACGACTCTACCCACGGGGAAGAAAGTCTCAGATGCGGAGGCAGAGACTTCAACCCCTAAGACAGCCGAAAAGGAAAGCGCTAAGGTAGGGGAATACCCGCATTCGAAGTGACAATTAGAGGCCATAGAAAAGGTGAAGGAATGGGTGAGGGAGGCTCAACAGTATCTCAAAGACACTGAACCCATCATAGAGGACAAGATCGATGATCTCTCCAGCATAAGCACGCCAATATCACCGCCTCAACCTAAGTCGGCCGAAGCAACTGTGCCATAAGCAGTGCCGCTGAGACCAAGCCTAGACGCAACAGAGCCGCAGATCAGCCGCGGCCATTGGCCCGGAGAGTCTAGGCTAAAGGAAGGACGAGTATCTAACGAACTCCTGATCACACTAGTGACCACCCCTGTAACACTTAGCCTGGGAGATCTGCACCCTACCCTATGGCAAGACCTTAAGCAGTGGGTCGAAGGATCACAAGGGCAGGTCACGGTAAACCCTCGAGACCAAGATGCAGAAACACAATTACCAAGTTTGACGCTGCACTCCGTGCCTAAATCTTTGCACGTCAACGCCTTTTGGGAAGGCTCTGAGATGCACACGGTCCTGCCCGGTCCTAGCCCTGGGTGACACAACAAGGAAGGGAATCGTAGACACGGGAGCCAGGGTTAGTGTGCTTAGCCACGCAGTGCTTCAGACTTGGGGAAACACGCCTGTCAAAGCTGCTAGGTTTAACGTCACGCTAGCAAACGGTATGAGAGTGAAGCCATTCGGGGTACTGAAGAATTGGCCAGTGAAGATCGCAGGTGTCCAGTTCTCTGTCGACTTTATAGTCATGAAGGGAGTGGACTACGATGTCCTATTAGGCCGACCCTGGATGCGGAACGCTAGAGTCATCGAAGATTGGGGTAATGGCTTGATCTTCTTTGGCAATAGAACGCACGCCGTAAGAACAGAGATGGACACTTGGAAGACCTCACCAATCAACCTAGACGCCATCTCTGCTATGCTTAAGGGGAACACTCAGGTCAAGAAGCCCTATGGGTCCTTGACCAAGTATATCCCAGGCCCAGAGGATGAGCGGGATTGGATGCACGTCCTTGCTACAATTGATCTGCCATTCTCAGACCATGAGGCGTATGAGCAGGCCATCAAAACGATCGGCAAGACCAACAAAGCACTCTCTACACCAATCTACATGATGGCAGCAAGCCTCCATGGAAAGCCTAAGCTTGTCACCTTCCAAGTGCCATCCAACAAAAGGGAACTCCAGGGGGTACTGGAATACCTAACGGACCAGCTAGCGGGCAACCCAACTGCCAACTTCAAACCACTCTAGGATCTCTTAGAGGATTCCAAGTGGCAATGGACTAGGATGCACGAGTTGAACCTCATGTATAACTGGGCCCTGGTTCCTGACTAACGATAGGAGGCATACCAAGCCCTAGGAGATGACGAGCAGTCGAATGAAAAATATTCCTGCGATGAATACGAAGACTGCCAATCCTTCAGTGATAAGAGCGAGGGTGAAGTGGATACCATAGAATACGACACTAAAGGATGAGAAATTGAGCAGATATGAGCAGACGCCAAGCTGCAGAAAAGGCAGGCCCTTAAAATGGAGCAAGGAGTCATGCACATGAAATGTGATCGTGCTTGATTGGAATGCATAGAAGCCATAGACCTTGAGCAAGTAGGCCTAACCCAACCAGGAACAAGATCAATACTTAGAACCGAATCACCATCTAAACTACGGCTACCAGGGGAGACCACCTCTTCTAGCGAAGATGGAGGGTTTGACTCTGAATCGGAAGTTACTTCGGCTAGTGACCCAGAGATCCCTAGGCCGCCCATGACCAGACGCACCAAGGGAGACTTACGCGTCCACCTGAGAAATACGTCTATGTACTCCCACAAGAGAGCGACAAGACTCAACTCTTCTTCACCAGTCAAGTCATCGGCAATGAACACTGAACGGGGTGTCTCCCCTTCCAGGGCTAGGTTTACCTCCTTGACCTTGGCTGGTCCTTCGATTGGTTCGCTCGTCTGCCCTTGACGCTTGGCACTTGACATGACCACTACCCTATCCCCTTTTTTGAATTTAGTGAAGCGTTTAGGGAGGTCCTGCAATTTCTGTTGTTCTTCTGATCGTGTATCCCTGGGGTGCTTTGTCTTATCTTGCCTTAATTGTCTGGTCCTTAGAAGAGCTACGGGGGGTAGATCCGAGTGTTGCGACTCACAACATACCCATGACGTCGGATGCAACGCCGGTCAAGCAGCGACCGTACCCCATGAATCCAAAGCATGCTCATGCTGTCAAAAAGAAAATTAACAAGCTGATGAGAGCTGGATTCATTTAAAAAATTGAGCACACAGACTGGGTATCACCCATAGTCATTGTGATGAAGAAGAACGGCAAAATTCGAGTGTGTGTCAATTACAAGAAGGTGAACGCTACTACGAAGAGAGACAACTATCCCTTGCCATACCCCGAGCACATGCTTGAGAGGGTGCCAGGCAAGGAAGCCTACAATTTTCTGGATGGCTTGTCAGGGTACAACCAGGTGCAAGTGCATCCTGTAGACAAGCAGAAGACCGCCTTTGCCACTGAGTGGGGCATCTTTGCATACATAGTCATGCCCTTCGGGTTGACCAATGCCCCTGCCACTTTCCAACGCCTCATGTGCACCATCTTTAAGGACATGCTTCGCAAGCAATTAGAGGTCTTTGTCAATGATCTGTGTGCCCATTCGACCTGGATCGAACACTTAGACAAACTCCGCGCAGTCTTTGAATGGTGCCTCTTATATCCTCTCTCCTTGAACCCCTTGAAGTGTCAGTTTTGGGTGAAGCACGGATGCATCTTAGGACACGTGGTGTCAAAGAATAGCATTTCCACTGACTTCTCGAAGGTCAGGGTTATTGTTGACCTTCCACCCCCAATTAATTACAAGGGAGTTCAATGCTTCTTAGATCACACAGGATACTATCGGCGGTTTGTGCTTAACTACGTGCTGATCGCCAGGCCATTGTACAAGCTGATGATTGTCTTCGAGTGGATCGACGCATGCCAACGGGCATAGAAGAATTGAAAAAGGCTCTAATAATAGCACCAATTCTACGAGCCCGAGATTGGACCATTACCTTCCATGTACATATCGATGCTTCTAAGTTTGCCCTAGGCGTAGTGTTGTGCCAACCTGGTGAGCATAACTTAGATTACCTAGTGAGCTTTGCTAGTAGACAACTCACTGAGATGGAGGTGAATTATTCAACAACAGAAAGGGAGGAATTAGCCATGGTATTCGCCGTGAAGAAATTTCGGTATTATCTATTGGCCACACCTTTCATCTTCTTCGTGGACCATCAAGCCCTGCTCTATTTAGTGAAAAAACCTTGTGCTACAGGATGCATAGCTCGATGGCTCCTCCTGCTCCTTGAGTTCGATTTCTCCGTGGTGGTACGAAAGGGAAAATAGCATTACATGGCTTATCACATGTCCCATATACCCACAGGAGAAGCCGTTGGACAAGGCATCATTGACGAGTTATTTGACGCCCACTTATTCCACCTGTCCAGCGAGAGAGATCTATTTAAGGCTGATCTGTGCCATACTAGGCAAAAGACATAGTCCAAGTGCTCGAGCACGGATTACCTGAGTGACCAATAGAAAAGGCACAACTTAGGCACTTGATCCTGAAGATCCAGCCCTACCAGTTGATTGCAAGCCAACTCTATAGGCTGGGGCAAGATGGATTGCTGCGTAGGTGCGTGTATGAGCATGAGATGCACGATGTGCTCTCAGAGGCACACAGTGGCATTGCAGGAGGACACTTTAGTAGAGACACAAGAGCACGGAAGGTGCTGCAATCCCAACTATGATGGCCCACACTTTTCCGTGATGCCAAGCGATTCGTCAACCATTGTGATGAGTGCCAACGGACAAGAGTCCCAATTCATAAGGATCAAATGGAGTTAACCCCAATTATTGCTCGCCAACCCTTCGAAAAATGGAGAATTGACTTCATAGGACCCATCAGCCCCGCGGCGCAGTACTCACAAGCCAAGTACATCGTGGTGGCCATGGATTACCTCACGAAATGGGCAGAGGCAAGAGCCACATGAAAAAAGGACGCTACGACAACTGCCAAGTTCTTATGGGAGCAAGTGATCTCGCGCTTCGGTTGCCCCATCGAACTGGTTAGCAACCAAGGCACACACTTCATCAACGAAGTGATAGCACATCTCCTATCCACCTTTCTTATCATCCATCGCAAATCCTCACCATCCTACCCTCAGGCTAATGGCCAAGCAGAATCAACTAACAAAATTCTTATCAACATCTTGACTAAAGTAATCTCAGCCTCACGAAGCGACTGGGACAACAAGTTGATGGCAGCCTTGTGGGCCTACCACAGAGCTTATAAAACGGCCATCGGCCAAACCCCCTTTAGGCTGACCTATGGAACTGAGGCAATTCTACCATTAGAATTCTTTGTCCCTAGCCTGAGAATAGCACTACAAGAACGATGGGAAGGGAAGGAAACATGGATGCAACGCCTGGTCGAGTTGGAACGCCTATTAGAGACTCGCCTTCTAGCCATCCACGCGCTTATCTACGAGAAAGCCCGATGAAAGAGCTGGTTTGACAAGCATGTCACGCAACCCGAGTTTGAATAGGGTGACTTAGTGCTCCTCTACTCAGTTAAAGGACATAAGCAAAATATGAAATTTAGAGGTCTCAGACCCTTCAAGGTTCGGGCAATCAGCCGAACTGGTAATGTCGAGCTTGAGACCCTGGACGGTGACAGAATAGGCTTCTTCAATGGCAGTCGTATCAAGAAGTACTTTCCTCCCACTCATCCTTTGCATGAGCCACCAATGTTAGAACAGCCGGTCAAAATACGAGTAGCCACAATCACTGAAATCAACGAAGATGATGAGGAAGCTGTAGAACCCGCCTACATCCGTGTCACGGTCGCTGCCAAGCAAACATGCACTTTCAACGCCTTGATTAATGAGGGAGCAGACTTCAATGTCTTAACGCACAAGCATTGGATCCAACTTAGCAAACCACTACTTCAACCCACGACTACCAAATTAAGCCCATATGGGACTCAATCTTACGCACTTCTCGGCAAGTGCAGAGTCGCCATTTCTATTGATTCTGAGACTATTCCAATGCTGTTTTACGTGTTATCGAATGCTACAGACACAGGCATGGAGTCGCTACTCGGGCGAACCTTCAAAAAGCAAACTCATTGCAATGCTGATTATGAGTTGCAGCGCATCCACCTAGCAATCGGCAACGTGCGCATTGTCACAGCTTTTAGCAAGGGCTGCGCGACACTATCACCGTCCGCAGGGTCACCGATAGAAACATCCATAGGCAAGATTAAGGAGGGGGCTAGTGCGCGTCCGCTACTCCCCGACTTCCATAAACCGCAGCCCGTAACAACCAAAGCAAGGACCCAACAGCCTCGCTTTTAATGGGTGCTTAAACAGCCGCAACAACCGCCTAGGAGTCGACGCACCTATCTGCATAAGACCCAAAACTCTAAACCTAGGAGACCAAGACGCAATCACCGAAAGCGCTGCGTGATTAAGAAAATATGGGTCCCTAAAACCCTCTTGCGTGCACAAGGCTACTATGAGGGAAATGCCTCACTGTGGATCCCTAAGGCCCCCACGGCCAAAGGCACTAGTCATACGCCACCCTCAAGCTTGATCAGCCCACACCCCCCAACACCTCAAGACCATAGGCTGCAGTGCTCTCCAAGCCCCAGCCATCCGACTCATCTATGCTTCGGCCCAAGAGAGTTGCGCAAACCTATCAGCCCAAGCACCAGCCACCGTCATAGGTGGCATCATCCGACCAAGTCAATCCGACTCTCCGTAGCAAAGCCGACTGCAACAGCTCAGCTGTGACTGACCCTAACCCGCCTTTCTTCCAAACAGCCCGGTTGTAGGCTCAAGAAAACTCCCAACCGCAACTATGTACTGTCAAAGCCTCTAGTTCTAGCAAACCTCAACCGTCTGTCGGCCTTATGCCCTCCTATGAACGGAAGTCATTTCTAGCACTAGCCGCCGCTGACCTTGCAGAGAACACCGGAGATGATGTGGTAGACTGCATAAAACAGCTCGATGCCACCTTCGTGTCGCTAGCCCTCAGCTATGACCGCTTAGACTTGGGTCTATTAGAGGAACCCTTTGCAACGGAAGTGCGCAATATGCCTTGGTCTTGGGACACTTTTGAATTCACCTTTGCACAGGCTTCTCGCTCTACTGCTGAGCTGCTCGGTAGCAAGGTCTCCAAAGAGCAAGCCATTAAGCAACGTCTGATCATGTCATACGATCCACGGACCACTTTTGCTATCACTGATCAAGAGATCGCAAGGTTATCCCACCTTGCTTATACTGGATCACTCTTCTTGAGGCAGTGGTATGCTCTTAGGTTGCAATGGGAGGTTGACCAACGCATAATGACCAACGCCGAGCCATCAAAACAGTCGAGTATTATCCCACTTATGTCGTGCCTACCTCATATAGAGTGTTAACCACTCTCTGTGGGCAACCCATGGACGAGCACATCAAGGGGCACCCCTACCTTGACCGCCTCCTAACAGAGGAAGAGCTCCACATTGCAAGTAGGGTAGATTCTGCCAATCTCCTAACTGATGTTCTGACATACATCACGCATGTCAGTATCCGCCCATTCGAATTAGACAGGGAAGCTCAGCTTCAGTATAACCCCAACTTCTACGCCTGGCTCCTGCACAAATAGACCGACACCCTTTATGCTGAATGCCCTTGGCCTCTCAACCTCCAATCCTGGGACGGATTCTTTTCGTTCCAAAGGGGGAAGGGGGTAATAAGGTGGAACGTAAAAAGTAAAAAAGGGAAATCTAAAAAGTAAACCAAGTATGAAACGTCAATTAAATTTGAAATGCAAGGGTAAGATGTGATGGTAAAAGTCTGAAAAGCAAAGTTCAGGCTATATTCAATAAAATCTTCCACGCTTTTATTCCTCCAGCAAATTAGTTGTCAAAAAACACTAAAAGTGAAAATGGTTGAACTTGTAGGTAGCGATCATGGCAAGCCAGGACAAAGCGGGCAAGCTCCCCTTCTCAGAGGAGGAGTAAGTAAAGTACGGCCTTATGGTGGAGACGAGAGCCTTCAACTAGTTGAAGTTCTGTCACGTCTTCAACCTTGAAGACGTGGTCATGGAAGAGCCGGCAGTACGCCAAATCATAGATCAGTGCCACCTGCAGAAGTACCTGGACGCAGTGGGCCAGAGGGTGGACTACACCTAGTGCGCTGACTTCTTGCACACCTTCAATAGAAATAGAGGCACCATCACGGTGCACGACAATGAAGCCACCAGACAGGTGCAGATCGAGCTGACCCCCGAGTTGGTGGAAAGGGCACTAGAGCTGCCGAATAAGGTGAAAAGAAAGCCGAAAAGAGACATCTACGCCATGTTGGGAATGGACAAGGTGAAGGTCCATACCAATGATGGGATTAGCCTGGCAGACATCCCCAACCCAGAAATCCAGCTGTAGGCAAAGATGGTGCACGCCTTGTTCTCAAGCCAGAGGTACAACAGCATAATGAGCTGAATCAATGTACCTCTGCTCGACAGCATTGCGGCGCAATCGCTGGACGAGGTGAACCTTAATGGGTTTGTGAGGAAAACAATAGAGGCTTCGGCTAAGGCCCTAGCAACAGGAGGAAGAGCCGTTGGAGGGGAGTCCCCGCCGTCATCCCGATCAACCCGCAAGGCATCATCCTCCAAAGCCGCAACCATAGGGTTTGGAGGTGTCCTTACAGCCATCATCCAAGAAGCACTAGGGCAAGGATGGGAAGGAGGAGACAAGAAGGGAGGCGACGAAAGAAGTGACGAATCACCATCACAATCCCCACCTCACACAGAAGAGCAGCGATGGTCATCTGATGAAACGGAGACAGACGCATACGAAGAGGGAGAATCCCAGAGCACCCCACAGAGGCACGCAGAACAACGAACCAAAGCCCTGCATGGAAAAACGGAAGAGGAGCGAAAGAAGAAAGAAAATGAAGATCTGGAGAGGGCTTGAAGGGAGTCAGTCAAGGATGAGAAGGAGAGAAAAAAGAAGACCGAAGAGGAGCTGAGAAGGAAGGAAGAGGAAGAAATAGAGCTGGCCACCCGGGAGAGGGAGGGGAAGGAAATGAGAGAGGAAGAGAAAGAGAAAGAGAGGGAGAGGGAGAGGGAGAGGGAGAGGGAGAGGGAGAGTGCATTCTCTCTCTCACTCTCCCTCTTACTTGTTTAATGTTTGAATCACTTTCTTTTTTGCTTGCTTAGGAGAGGAAATGAGAGAGAAAGAGAGAAAGAGAGGGAGAGGGAGAGAGAGGGAGAGAAAGAGAGGAAGAGGGAGGGGAAAGAAATTTAAGATAATAGACTTATCGATAATGGTATGCAATGTGCTTTGCCATGGGCCACGTACATTGGTGACTCTTTAAGATGGTTTAAAATTGGTCATGTCCTTCATAATGTCCAAGTAGGGGATCTAATTGTGATATGCATAATTCATTGTTTTTGTATTAACTTTATAGGCATAACAAATTAGAAATCATGCCAACTAGTCAACGGAAGGACTAAAAGAAAATGATACCGTAGCTAATGGTCATTACGGTACTTCATCAAAATGAACCCAAAAGTGTTGTTATAGAAGAAGAATCCCTTAAATTGAGTATAGGATATTTTCTCTCAAGTCTTATGACTATGAGTAGAATTGATTGACATAAATTTTATTACTATAGTTGATAAATTTCATAGATGGCATTAATTTTAATACGCGATCCTAGGACAAAAAAACCACATTTCTAAGATGCTTTTTGTTGAGACTGATTTATTATTAGACTAAGAGATCCTCAATGATGCTCATAAATGGATTACTTATACTCAAAGCCCTCAAGTGTAGTTTTTTACAATAACGAATAATTATCTACCGGGACAAACAAATCCTTGAGCATGATACAAGGCCGAGATATAACATCAAAAAATCTCTCAACTACTATGTACAATGCAAGATTTATGGTCAACTTGCAACTTGACGTACATCTCCATAAAGCTATCCATTTAAGCCTCGTTTGCTGTAATGTAGATAAGATGGAAAATGAAGAAGGTCTTATTGTTCAAGACTGCGAGACGTATCTTAATCAGCGTGTCCCATGTCCTTCCTCTCAATGCAAGTTGGAAATTAGACGAAAACGCCGATTGTCTATAGAACACGTACGACGATTTGGCGAGTTTCAATCTGAGATCATTGATCAGGCGATTGCGGATTTTCAGCAAACGGTAATTTGAAGTTAATATTAATCGTGCATTGTACTCACAAGCTAATTGAAAACCATACACAATAAGATTGGGTCTTGTTGGCAAATTTTCTATCCAGGGGGATGATGTCTCGACCCAAGGGGGAGTGCACCCTTTGCGGCCAAATAGAAGAGTTTATGGACATGCGATGGATGGATTGCAAGAGCCAATCCACCACTTGCAAGGCCCATCTATACCGTCAATGCCAGAGGAGACAGACAACATTTCCAACCTACCTACAATCTTGGAGCCTGAGATGGAGGCAATGATCGATGCATTGATTCCCATGGATGTTGAGACATCTGACCCGCTTAGAGAGGAAGCATCCATACTATTATATGATGGGTGCCGAGTATCTCGGTTGAAGACATTGCTTGCACTCTTAAGTGTGCAAGCAAAACACGGTTGGAGCGATACGAGTGTGACTGAGTTATTGAGGTACCTTGCACATAGGCTTCATTGATTTTTTTTTTTTTAGTATTATTGCAAACATTTGTGCTTTTTCAAGGTGTTTTATAATTTTTTTCAGGTTATTGAAATATCATATATTACCACCTGCAAATACCATGCCTGAGTCTCGTGATGATGCATGACATGTTTTACGGAAGCTTGGTATGGACTACAATAACATCCATGCATGTATCAACGACTGCATACTGTTTCGAGATCAATATGAGACTATGGAGACATGTCCAAAGTGTAGTGCTCACAGGCATCGACAGGACTTGCAAGGGCAAACCATCCCTCAAAAAGTTCTCAGACACTTTTCGCTCATCCCCGCATAAACCACATGTTTCCACGTCTGGCATGGCAAGCTTGACAACGTGGCATGTGCAGAATAGGTCCACAGATGGAGTTCAACGAATATCAGTGGATTCGCGCGCATGGAGCCACATTGACTCTACCTTCCCAGGCTTTGCGCGAGAGCCAAGGAATCTTCGGCTCGGTCTCGCCATGGATGGTGTGAACCCATTCGGTCGGCGCTCGACTTCTTACAGTGTGTGGCCTATAGTGCTTGTCAACTACAACATCCCTCCATGGCTTTCTACGAAGAAAGGACATCTCATCCTTAGCTTGCTCGTCCCGGGCCGCTATAAAGTAAAAAATATGGACATGTATCTTCGTCCATTAGTCGATGAGCTTAAGATTTTGTGGGAGGAGGGGGTCACTGTGCAAGATATGAGCAGGCGCGATGGTCGGTGGCGGTCAGCCAACATTCGAGCCATTCTCATGTGGACGATGCATGACTTTCCGAGATTGGGAGAGTGCTCAGGTGAGCAGACCTCCATTCTCGCTGGTAATATCTATATTTTATTTCATTCAATCAAGTATTCACTAGGTCGTGGCTCGCCTTACAGGTCTGGTTACCTCAGGTTATCATGCATGTCCATTGTGTGGGCCACAGTTAGACTCCCGAAGGTCACGAACCATGAAGAAGATGGTATATCAAGGACACGCCGCTTTCTTGCCGGAGGATCATGAACTCAGGGAAGGTTTTCTTGGACGACCTCCAACACGTATGAACGCTGCAAGCTGGTACGAGCTGAAAATGGTAAACCCGAAATCACATCCAAATGGAATGCGACAGTTCTCAGTTTTCTACGAGTTGCCATATTGGACCCACTTACAGGTCAACCACTTGTTGGATCCCATGCATATTTTCAAGAATGTGGGCAGCTTGCTATGGGACCACATCACAGGAAAGAGAGACACTATAGGGTCACGAATGGATTTGAAGGAGGTAGGTAAGATGGAGGCGCTTTGGCCGCAGTCGAGTGCTGAAGGGGGAGTGCAGCTTCCTCGCGCTCCTTGGGTTTTGTCCACCAAAGAAGAGCGTATTGTGAAGCAAGTAATCAAGTCTATCCGCACTCCGACGGGTATGATGCGTTCTCTCAGGTCCGCATTTTCTAAAGATGACCAATTGTCGAGGCTAAAATCCCATGATTGGCATAAGATATGTCAGGTTTGTGAACAGAATGGATTGTAATTAGCGTGGGCATTTTGTAATTTGAAAAGTGGCCATTATTCATAATGCTTTCTCATTTGTGGCAGTTTGTCCTACCGATCGCGATCGCAAGATGCCTTACTCTAGAAATTCGCGGGGCCATTTACAAGTTGTCGACTTTGGTGCAATGGATCTCACAGAAAGAGATTAAGATGTTCTCTATTGAATCTGCAAGGCGGGGAGCAGTGGAGACGGTCTGTCTCTTTGAGAAATACCTGCCCACTAGCATGCTCACGATACAAGTTCACTTTCTTGTGCATCTTGTGGAGGAAGTGGAGATTGCTGGACCTGTCCATACGTGATGGATGTTCTTCCTGGAGCGCTTCATGAAAACCCTGAAAGGCTTTGTGCGACAACAAGCTCATCCAGAAGGTAGCATGGCGGAAGGTTGGTTGGTGTCAGAGGCGTTAGTGCATATCTCACAATGGTTACCAACGGTGGAACAAGACAATGAAATGCTATGGATGCTAAAGGACGATGATAGACTGACTGGAGATGTGGTGGTTGGAAATGGGGTAGAAAAAAGAATAGATGCCTCAATGGAAGAGAAGGTGAATCGCTTTTGTATGTTGCACCATGCCTCCATAGAGACGTGGCTCGCCAAGTACCAGATTGCAAGGCAAGATCGAGAGGAAACGCGAGTTGAATTCCGACGCAGTACGCGTCATCGACCGATTCGATATCCCGAAGGCATGGAGGAGATGCCACGGTTTATGTCAACACGATGGTTGCATGGAGCCTTGACCGCAGCATCCAGCAAAGGGACAGAGGTCTCAATGGAGGAGTGGGAGTTCTCAAGGGGATGTAGTCTAAAGGTGATGAGGGGTTTAGAATGTGTCGTATCTAAATTTTATATACGACATCTAATTTGAGTGTTTCAATGTATAGTACAAAATATATAGTGCAGCGTGGTCATGCCGACGGCATTTTTGCGTGGAGCGTATTGACAAAATGCGCTTCACAATGGACTGTGGTATCATGGCAAGGTTTAAGCAAGAGAGCCGGCGACGAGCAATGGATCCGAACACGGTTGTGGATGAGATGGAGTATTTTGGGAACTTGCAAAGTATTATTACGATGGATTACCGTAGCTTCTCCATGATACTATTCGATGTGCAGTGGTTCAAAGTGGTACTTGGAGGAGCTAGAGCAACAATTCGACGAGGTCCATTTGGATTTCTCGAAATAGATTCCGAAAAAAATGGATGGATTTGCGCAACACCTTTGTGTTGCCGGCCCATTGTGAACAGGTGCATAGAGTCATTTGCTTGCTAATTATAATACGATATGGTTTATGTCACAATGGTTTCAACTCGCTTTGTACGTGTTTGTGAACAGGTAATCTTCTATCCAAACCCTCGATAACCTCGATGGTGATATGTTATGCCTTCAACTCCTCGAAGTGCGAGAGTATATGATCAAAGCGATGTTCCGGGCATAGATGAAGAAAATATGCAAATAGAGGGGTCGATATTACAAGGGGTGGAGGCCACCGCAAGCTTGGAGCCCGCATCGGCTAACAATGATGGAAATACAGTAGTCCAAGAATTTTTTGAGAACGAGACAGACTCGTTCTTTTGTGGTGACATGTCTATCGACCTTCCAGTGTATGCAGAGTTGTGTCAGGAGATTAACATGGGACCATAGAATACTTCATTCTTGGAGAATTGTATTACTCAATTCGTTGTTTAGATCTTCCATAAAGATACATAAGATATGCATTTTAAGATGGATTTTTCAAAAATTATTTATATTATTGTGCTTTGTATAGTTTAAATTGATTATTCTAACACCATTTTTTATCTGTGCAAGTGATATTTTCAGGATGGGTTGAGGGATGAGCAATGAGGAGTTTCAGGACATGATGGCACGCATGTCTCCAGACCAGCTCATGAGATTCAGAGAGATGGCAGACCAGGAGCTATCTCGTTCTTCGTCAGGGTGCTCTGCTAGATCTGCTTCAGCGCGATCAGATGCTTCAGCTTTGAGCAGACGATCTCGACGCTCACGACTTGGGCCAGAGGGAGAGACTGCATCGGGATCAAGGGGTGCTACTGTGGAGACACGGATGTAGTGTCTCCATCTTGTCATTCAGTTGGAGCTGTGTCACCTCCAGGATTTGTCACACCTGTGGGGACGTCTACTCTAGTTACTCCGGCTTTTGCGCAGCTGTCAGCGGGGGTGGCACCCCTTTTGGTGGCACCCCCTTTGGTGGCACCCCTTTGAGTGCCACTCCGAGAGAGGTTACCCCCGTCGGTACACCGGATGCATAGGGGTCTCCTGGATATACCCAGGAGCGTGGACGGAAATGGGAGAGGACCCATCTTAGGCAGACTCCTAGGGGTTATGGATACCTAGTTGATAGTAGGTCAGGAGCCATCATCATGAATGATGAGGGGAGGAGGGTGATGGCTCACATGAGATAGTTGTGCCAACAAGTTTTTCGGCACAACGTCCTGGATCATTAGAAGAACATACCGGGGGAAGCAAGGACTACATAGTAGCATCCTTACACGAGGAGTTTCCGGTGCCAGCCACAGTAGATAGATTCTCTACGGGCTGGATGATGGATTGCATGCATGCATACATGTCACATAGACGATCCGACACACGCAAGGCAATCAAGAGTGGGGCTGTAAAGCCCGAGTGGTTAGATGCAGACAACTGGAGCCGACTGAGGGAGGAGGCTACAAATGAGTCAGCAGTGGGAGGCGGCGAGGGCACGACTCGAGGCCGGAGTGGTCCATCATCTTGGAAGTGGCGGCCACAAGACATATTTGGAGGAGTTTGTAAGTTTCTCTTTTGTTTTGCTTATTTTTTTTAAAAAAATATTCTTTGTACTGACAATCATATTTCTAACAGTTAGCATTTTGTTTTCTTTGTAGCACTCCATTACAAATCGCAATCCGCAAGGCCTTGGGACTCGATATGCAGAGAGGCACGGTCTCAATGCATTGATCGACCGATTGTATAGACGCGGCCGCCCCGTAGGTCACTCATCTTTCTTGTCCGTAGTTACCATGAGATATTTGAATGCATTATTATATGGTGGATTGATATGTTATTTCTTTTTCTGCAGAATCCGTTCCATGCTCCTTTGCGGCGGGACGAGCTTTCGGGGGACGAGGATTTCTAGCTCGCCCTTGGATCCTTGGAGCTCACACACCTTTAGTTTTTAGTCGTCTGATCTATGTAGACATTTTCTATGTATTAGTGATATCCTTTCATGATTTTACCAATCGCATTTTATGCGATCATGTATTTATTTCATGTATTAGTTTTATGATTTTAGTATACATTCTTTTTGTTTGCAAGCGCTTTGTATGCAGTAGTGCAGAAACTATTTTGTATAGCTCTCATACAACATACAGTGCTATATGTGGCAGGGCAGCTTGCTGCCCTGCCACAAAATTTTTTTTTCCCTGTTACCGTCGCTATTTGCGTCGCAAATTTACTGCTCGCGTCTCTATTGGCCTCGCTATGCGCGTCGCAGATTCACTGGTTGCGTCGCTATATGCATCGCTACGCAAATTTACTGCTCGCGTTACTATTGGCCTCGCTATGCGCGTCGCAGATTCACTGGTTGCGTCGCTATATGCGTCGCTATATATGTCGCAAATGCAACGCATATAGTGACGCCAATAGCGACGTTTTTATGGCGTCACCAATAACGAAGCTTTTTGCAACGACGGGGGCAAATTTTGTTGTTTGTATTTTCGTCGCTTTAAACGTCGGTATAAGGTCTATATCTTGTAGTGTGTAGTCAGCAGCAGCAACTTCATAGAACTAGTCAAAGAGGCCCTAGAGCAAGACCAAGAAATGCACAAGATAATCAGAGATGTGGAAGTAGAGAAGACCCCACATGGAATGTATACGTTAGAGGAGGATATCCTATTTTTAGGCAAGAGATTGTATATCCCCAACAATTTGGAGTTGAAGAAACTCATCCTACATGAGATACATGATGACAAAATTGGAGGCCACAAAGGGCAAAGCAAAACCTTGGAGGCCCTTAGGAAGCAGTTCTTTTGGCCGAATATGAAGGAAGAAGTAATAGACTACATCAAAACTTACCCCACTTGCCAACTGGTCAAAGCACCACAATCTAGACCAGCAGGACTACTACAACCATTACCGATATCCAATCGCCCATGGGACGTCATCAGCATGGACTTCATTGTGGAACTACCTGAGTCCCATGGGTACATAATCATCTTTGTAGTGGTGGACTATTTTTCCAAACAGGGCCACTTCATCCTGGCCAAACCACCACTGAATGCCAAGGAGGTAGCAACGGCATGGTATAGCTACAAAGTCACTTTCCAAAAATATGACCCCCAAGTTCAATCGCTACTACTATGGACCCTACCGAATCACTCAAGTGCTAAACGAAGTCACCTACAAACAGGACCTGCCAGACAGTGTTTGTGTTCATAATGAGTTTCTTGCTCGTCTTCTGCACAGGTTCTATCCCGACAACCAATGGGGACGGCACGTACCAATGCTCCATTCCAACGGTCCCTTCGAAGTAGAAGCATTCCTCCGATGTCGAGAACAAAGAGGCTTCCCTGAATACCTTACCAAGTGGCGCGGGCGGCCACTCAAGGAGGCCACTTGGATCTCAGAAGCAGAGGCCCGCGAACGCGAAAAGGATGCCTTCGCCCTTTGGCTCGAGGAGAACCCCCTGCCCCTTCCAACGACCCTTGAGCCTCTCCAGAAAACCAACAAATAATGCGGTTCTCAATCATAGACCCCAATGTGCCTCCACTCCTCAAATGTAATCGAGTCGAGGGTGGACCCGCATGGTAACAATCATCAAATAACTCCAAAAAACAAAGCCCCAATCTTCCCGTCTAGATGGGTAGACACTAACCAGCTTGCTAGAAAAGGCTATGTTAAGACCCCCAAGTCCTAGTGCGGTAGACACTGGCCAGTCTGATAGTATAGACTGTGTTAAGACCCCGTGGTCCACTTAGAGAGGCAGACACTGACCAGCTTGCCAGGAAAAGCTGTGTTAAGACCTCGGATGAGTCAAATAACAAACGCTACCCTTAGATTGCTGAGGATAGCAATCCAGTAAAAAGCGGGGGTAAGTGTAAGGGCTTTGTAGCTATACCATGTCGTTGCTACCAAATGCACCTATATAGGGAGTAGTAGTGGCTCAAAGCGCTGCCTTGTTTCCACTCTACGTGTGATTCCCTATACCCAGTGGTGAACCCTCTTATGTGCGGCATCACACAAGGGTGTAGTCCTGAGATGTGTCTATGTTGTCCCCTTTTTGGATTGAATAATACAAGAGTATACCTTGAGCTCATATATCCTGTTATCTTTCTGTGCCGTGTTGAGTGAGTAACGAGTGCAGGTTTATCACGAGGGGGAGGGGGGGTTAATGCCTACGAGGGTGATGTTGTGGCACTTTGCATGGAAGTGATAGTTGAGTGAATGGTGGCAAGACAACCGGCTGATGGTAGCAATGATGATGAAGTAAGGTACGTTTTTTTCTAAAAACTAAAGTGTTTAGTTGTTTTTCTTTTTAATCACCTCCTAAAAGTCCCATTCACATGCGAGGTGGGTTGGGGGACCTGAGACATAATAGCAAGCATGCAATACATATTTACAATGGAGAGAAACATTTTAACAATGCAACTTAAGTAAGAGGAAATATGTAAGTGGTGTGGAAAATGAGAAAAAAGTTACAAAATTTTTATATAAGAGAGGAAAAGCAAAGACTTAAGTCAGAGGAAAGATATAAGTGGTGTGGAAAATGAGAAAAAAGTTACAAAACTTTTATATAAGAGAGGAAAAGCAAAGACTTAAGTAAGAGGAAAGATGTAAGTGGTGTGGAAAATGAGAAAAAAGTTACAAAACTTTTATATAAGAGAGGAAAAGCAAAGACTTAAGTGATGCATAAAACAAAAAGAGCCCAACAACACTTTTATACTGCTTATTGTAAAGCCTTATTTAAGATGAGATGTAATACGGAGAAAAGAAAAGGACATCCATAAAACAAAACTTTTATGCGACCTATTTTAAAGCCTAATTTAAGATGATATGTAATATGCACAAAAGAAACAGACATCAATAAAATTGGGGGAAATTGAACCCGGGATTCACATGTGCAAGAGTTGTGCAATCACCATTACACTTGCACGTTCATTAGGTTGAGAATAAAGGAATTTATTATATTGTATTATTCAAAAACGTTGAATGAGTACTTAGATCACCTCACAAGCCTGTACAATTTGGGGGCTTCCCCCCAACCCCCCACAACACACACACACACACACAGAGTCTGGTCGACAGTGTCTCTTTTGCGAGCATAGCCATTTGAAACTTTTTTGATGCAAATACCTGTACAAAGAGGTCAATGGGCTTCTTTCCCAGGTTGATGAGGAATAATCATCTTCCCAAAGACAGAGAGACCTTCTGCGGCACAAATATCTGATTAAAATCCGAGCGTCCCTCTGCAGATCGGACAAGACAGCGGCTGATCAGACGGAGCAGCTTCAATCCACGAGTCGATGCAGGGGGTATGGAAGCCATGAGAGCAGCAGGGCAGGACCCGGATGAGGTCGGCTGCCTCGAAGGTCTCCAAACAGATTGCACAGCTGGCGTCGACGATTAAGACCTTGTAATTAGTGCCATCTACTGTCTCGTCCTTATCAGCCGCAATATTGTGTGGCTCTGCACTGTAAGTATTGCTGCTATCGTGATTATCGCATGCAGGAGCAGCTGATTCCATCGCGGCGGAGAAGGGCATCGACGGCAGGACAGCCTCGATGGCCACAACGTTCACCACGAACGTCACAGCTGGCTGGTCTAGTGCAGCATCGGCAACCGCGGCTATTTCCATGGCTTGTTGAGATAAATCCGGCTGCTGCCGGCTTCTTGCAGGCGATAACATTCTTGAGTACCGCGACCTTTCCCACCAAATTTTTAGAAGCCCCAGGACGAAGGAAAGAAACAAAGACAAAGCAAAGACTATGCCCACACTAGTGGCGAATTCCATTTACGTATTGAACTTTCTCTTCTTCTCCTTCCTTCCTCTCTCTCTCTCTCTGTGAAAGCGCGCGCGCGTAAAACTTAAGCATGCTATACTGATCTGCACGGACAACTCTAGATTACTGACGAGGTATGGCCGAGTGACCGACGTCCCGCCGACAACTGATGTATGAGAGCTACAACCTTTGATACTTGGAATTTTTGGGTCGAGACGGTAAAACTTTTGCAATGCTCTCATTAGGAACTTTTAATCGATCCCTATTCAGGAAATTTCCTAAATTGTAAGAGATTTTCCAATATTTTCTAAAATCTTATGTGCATATGTTTGTACTCCCATATAAATTTGGGGAATTACATTTCCCACGTTCAATAGTAGAGAGTTACCTATTTAACTTATAATTGACAGATTTTACAAGCTTGAAAACTGAGCCTACATGGCATGCATAGAATGCTGCAATAACTCTTTATTTTTTAATTTAATAAATTAGTAAAATTTGTATATCTCCCTTCTTGAAACTTATCGACTTTGCTAAAGGTAGGTATACCAATCTTAATACTCTCACACTATGAATAGAGTTCCACTTGCCATAATCTGTGGACCCGTCACCACCCATGTGCATTAGAGAGAGTGTCTATATGGAGATTTACCTCTCTCTCATCTCTCTTCTAGCAATTTTAGATTGAAGATGCATGAAAAATAATGCTCTGACTATCCCCAAATAGCAACCTCCTCTCCTCCATTAGGTTCTTGCTCTTCTTATTGATAGGATTGTCTCCATTGTTCAATTGTGATGAATGATCTACAGGTAGTAGAGTGAGAGATGAAGTTGTTTAATGGTAGGAATATATTTGCATATTTGCATACCTATGTTCAAAAGATGGAGTTCTTCGGGGTGGCTCAACTTCCATGGAGTTGGTGCGAGTCAGTGTACATGAATCGAAAGCCTGAGTTACTAAATTGTACATGCATGATGTTGATTGGGTAGCTTTTAAGAAGATATTCTGGGAAGAATTTCACATTGAAGGCACCCGTTTGATTACCTACAAGACTTTCATATCCTCCCTCATCGTCTCACGCAGGCTTCATCTACTTTTCTTACTAATGTGGCTGCTATTGACAAGACGAAATATAGATACGTATTTACTATTTGGTGAAGCCTTTCTTCTTTATGAGGTTGATGACAAGGTTTGTAGTTATGGTTGTGGTGCTTAGATGTACACCATTTTGAATCACAATGAGTGCCACTTCCTCTTCTTCCTCCTCAACTTCCTCCATTTCCTTTTGATGTCCTCCTCTACATTATATTCTATCTCCCTCTCATGTGGATGAAACTACAATGTTGCATAGCCCATTGAAGTCACCTCCAAGCTGTGAATATTATTTTGTTTGTTGCTCAACGAGCATCACATTTCAATGAAGCTTATTGTAAGATTCTCTAATTAGAGAGGGCGAAGAAGTAAAAACTAGGCCTAACTCAGAAGCCAAGGTGCAGTTGAGGAGTAATTGGAGAAAGGTAATGAACCTTATGTGCAGTATAACTCCAAAGACATACTTAAAGCTCGAGAAATGTAATGAAAGAAGCTGAGGGGAGAGAGAAAGAGAGCTGAGGAGAGAGAAAGAGAACAACAACAAGAAGAAAGAAGACTAGAAGAGGAGAGAGAAAGAGAGGAAAGAGGAGAGAAAGGAAAAGGAAGCTGGAGATGAAGGTGAAGAGTGTGATCTTGATAATAACTGGTTGTCCTAATCTGGGTCTCTCACACTTTAAATACCCCGATCAGTGTGACGAGGTGTCTAGACCCTAGTCGGTGTGTATCCCGCTTGTTACAATCCATCCCCACTTGAAAGGTTTTTGCCCTCAAAAACAAAGAGAAACAAAGGGGAGTGATGGGTGGGCTAAGGGAGGGTTGCCGAGTACTACTCAGAGCCCTTTGACAATGAAGAATAGGTGTGAAGAGACTAGGGACAGCATGCAGTCCTGGATCGGTCGGCTGAAGTAAACTGGTCATAACTTTTGATAGGTAGCTCCAAATGGGGCATACTATATGTCGAAACGGAGCTTATGACGAGTACTTTCAGTCTATGTAGAATGCACATGCATTGGATTTGAGTAAGTACAAAACTGTTCTAAAACAGTGTGCAGTCTATAGGCAGGAAGTGGGCAATTCGGGTCATGACCAGCTAGTCTTCTAGCCGTTGGGATTCATGGAGGTAGGGAAATTCATCGAGGATGGTTGCTAGGCACCAAGAGGCTTCTTCCAAGGATAGGCCTTGCCATTTGATGAGGTATTCTTTGATGGATCGGGATCCTAAATGCTTATCTTGCTGCCTAATGATTGCTTCAGGAACATATTGAGTAATGCCCTCTTCATCAATAGGGGAAAGTTCTTCCACACAGTCCACTGAGGAGCCTACAAAGGGTTTCTGATACCAGGAGACATATTCCACGGTGGATTCCGTGAGGTTTTACGGTGGATTCCGTAAAATTTTATTACCGGGGCTCATACACAAGGTGAATTCTTTGTGCGAAAAGTCGATGGGGACGCCTATCCTTTTCGGGCGTCTTGTTAATTTAATGTGCAAGTAGGTGATTCCATAGCGGGTGATTCCGCAAAATACATATTTAAATTAATAAACGTCTATGAGTTTAGAGTGTGCACTCATAATAAATTAAGGTTAGGATTGAGTTCTAACCAATTTATTTTGTAGCTGAAGACTGCTAGGTATTCACTTTTGTCGGTTTAATTTTATTATTTTTCTAACAATTGTAAATTCTTCAGTTAATATGTAGAGTAAGCAACGGTGGCGTTGGAAAGCATTGGAGGATAGCATGTATTCAAATTATTATCAATTTTTTATGGGCGCGCATCTTAGGCATGGCGCTAATATTTTGACGCGCTTATTTATTAAAGCGTTTGATATTTATTTATTATTTTTGTATGCACATGGATGTACAATTTAAATATTTGTATTGGACATTGTATTTGGTACCGCCTGACTCCTTGGGCACCCAATAGCTTTAATTCTTTAGTGGCACAAAAACAAACACAAAAGCTAAAACGTGCTAATTGTAAATTGGCCTATTTTTTAGCTTGAAGATCAATAATATATAAAATACATACTTTGTGGAGCGCTCACACAAGGCATGGGGGAAATTGTACCCAATTAGTCTCTTGTTTCATGTCGTGCAAGCTTTCTTCCTTGTTTTTTGTGCAAAAGTAGAGTTCTTTTGTTATTGGGGACCTTTCGATGCTCACTACGTGCACATACAATATCCGATCCGTGCAGGTATCAGAGCGAAGCTGAGATCGAGAGCTTCCAATCGCTTACCATCTCGCACGAAGGCGAAGCTCCTAGAAGGATCGAGCTCTACAGTCAGACTCGTGGCAAACGGTCGATACGAGTGTGTTCCTAGCAGTTAAAAACCCCCTGATGTACACTCAGATCACGAGGGACGGAGGACCATGCAGGAAGATCCTACATCAAGTCGTTGGTTTCTTCTGATCAGATAAGCAAACTTCAATCCATAGCCATTAAAGCTTCAAGATTAAGCTTAGAAAGCTTAAAGAGAAGCTTTTAAAAGCTTCAATCCTCATTTTCTTTCGTCGGTGGTGGCAGTATGTACTGTACGTCGCCGAAACGGACGCCAACATCCTCTTGTCCTCAGAAAGTCATGCTTAATTTTAAAAAAAACTAAAGCCTGCAAGCCCAAAGGTCCTAAAGTTCCTTAGCTTCAATTCCAATTATCTACCATAGAGGCAGTTCCTATTCGATAATATACGAACCTACTTACAATTCTCCGGAAGCCCCTGTTCACACCTGTGAACTAACAGAACCAGATTCCAACAAACAATTGGCAACACGCAGTCTATACGCAAAATTATTTTCTTAGAAGACGACTGTGATATCAAATTTCGCAATCATAAAGGAGAAATACTACAAAAGCCAAATTTTTAAAAAAATATAAGCCTTGTAAACCCAGCTTTGAGCTACGCTCATCCCGCTAACAAGGTTTCGAGTGTGTGAGGTCTTTTGGAATTTTGCAGGATGTCTGATCAAACCATGGAAGATTTTATGGTGGCTGAAGGTGACCTACCCGAACCAACAATGGAGCAAAAATTGGATTTGATTATGATACAACTTCAAGAGGAACGAAGAGCACAACAAACCTTGCAAGCTCAATTGGCCAATCTGCAACGATCTACCGCCGACCAAGATGGATCGCAACCTGAATATCTTATACAATGTACGATTGATACAACACTTGAAGAGCAATCTATTTGGAAAGAAACAAAGATAAGTAAAAGAAACTTCAAATTTCGTACTTTCAATGGATCACGCGATGGAAAAACTGTACTTGCTTTTATCAGTCAATTTGATTATTATTTCCATGAAGAATCATATGCTGAGAAATACAAAATTAAATGTGTCACTAACCATCTAGTTGATTGAGCATCCCTATGGTGGACTATTGTCCGCAAAAGCATTGATTATCCCACTACTTGGGAGACTTTCCAAAAGAAATTTTTGTAGAATTTCCTTCCACCCCAATTCTACGAAAAAGCAATCAAACAATGGGATCTTCTACAACAAAGGGATCATGAGCCTATTTCACAATATACTGAGCATTTCTAGAACGCTTTATTGCAACTACGAATGCTCGAAGATGTACCTGAAGCAACTCATAAACGCAAGTTTATGTTTAGCTTACTTGGACATTTTTATGCAGAGGTCAATATGTTCAAGCCAACAACTCTCGAAGATGCAATTTCCTTTGCCCATGACACGGAAAACAAAATTCGAGGAGGAGATAAGCGACTACAACAATTTCAAACTAATGGTAACTTTAGTTCCAAACAATTCAATTCAAATTTTCGAAGATTCAATCAAAGTCATTTTCTTCCATATTCATTCCGTAAATCTTGGACACGACCACCTACCTTGTCATCAAACACAAATTCAAACCCTAAGCCATCTCTTCAGTCAAATCCCAACATTCCTCAACTTCCTACCATTACCAATAATGTATCCAAAGCAAAACCCATAGTTTGTTACAAATGTCATCAACCTGGACATCTAGCAGCCAATTGTCAATTCAAAAAGCCATCTGTTCATATCAATTATTTGGGAGCAATAGAAGATGAAGAACATGAAGAGATGTCGGATTTTACGAAAGACGATGACGACATTGGTACTACTTCCGATACTTTGCCAGGTATGCCAACTCCCCATTCCTTATTAACAATGAAATGTTTTTTGCATGGTAAAGAAAAGACTATTTTACATGATGATGGGAGTACACATGACTTTATTTCTGCAAAATTGGTCAAAGAATTAAATTTACATACCGTTTCTACACATTATCGCATCAAGGCTGCATTCCCAAGTACGAGATATAATGGAACACAAGAGATGCATAATTTAGAAATTAAAATTGGTGATTATACTGAATAAAGAAATTTCTTAGTTGTACCTTTGCAGTCTACTGACATTATCTTAGGAATGCCTTGGCAACATCAATACAATCCTGATATAGATTATTCTACGCATTCAATGAAAATCCATTCTCAAGGAAAACAAATTACATTGCATGGTATGCACACTCTCAATAATTTTCCATTGCTTACTCATACTCAGGCTAAACGTGCATTACGTAAAAGTAGCAAGTCCTATTTAATATGGATGAATGAAATTAAAGCTAAAGAAAACCAGATGCATCCTAGGCATGCACAATTTCTTTCCCAATTCCAAGATTGTTTTGCTGCTGATTTACCACCTGGATTACCACCTGTATGTCTTGAAGATCATAAGATAGATTTAATTCCTGGATCACAACCACCATGTAAAGCACCATATAGATATAACCAGATTGAACAAAAAGAAATTCAAAACCAAATTGACGAATTGCTAACCGGAGGACTAATTAGACTTAGTAGTTCTCCATTTGGTGCACCTGTCTTATTAGTGAAGAAGAAAAACAATACCTATCACATGTGCATTGATTATCGTGCCCTAAATAAGATTATTTTTAAGAATAGATATCCGATTCCTAAGGTAGATGATCTTACGAACAAGCTACAAGGATCTGCCATATTCAGCAAGATAGATCTTAAATCTGGATATCATCAAGTAAGATTGGACAAATCTGATATATTCAAAACTGCATTTAGAACACAATTTGGACACCATGAATTCTTGGTTATGCCTTTCGGTTTAACTAATGCACCAGCCACATTCAGTCGTATGATGAATCGCATATTTTTGAAGCATCAACATTGTGTCATTGTTTTCTTTGATGACATATTGGTTTTCAGTAAAAATGGGAATGAGCATTATGAACATTTGTCTTTAGTTTTAAATTATTAAAAGACAATCAATTATATGCTAATCGAGAAAAGAGTGAATTTTTACAAACAGAAATTGAATATTTAGGACATATTATTTCATCTGAAGGTATTAAAGTCAACCCTAAAAAGATAGAAGCAATCTTAAATTGGCTGATACCCAAAAATGTGCATGAATTACGTTCTTTCCTAGGTCTTGCTAACTTTTACAGAAAATTTTTGAGGAATTTCTCATTACTTACATTACCTTTGACAAAACTATTAAAGAAAGGTATCGTGTATAATTGGTCTGACAATCAACAAAAGTCCTTTGATTTGATGAAACATGCTTTAACTCATGCTCCTGTATTACAATTACCTGACTTCAATAGACCATTTTTCTTAGTAGTTACTGATGTCAGTGGATCTGGAATAGGAGCAGTCCTTATGCAAGATTCTCATCCCACAGCCTACTCTAGCTGCAAACTCAAACCAACTTAACTTAAGTATTCTACCTATGACAAGGAATTGCTAGCTATAGTACAAGCTTTACGTCAATGGAAACATTATTTAATAGGATCTGAATTCATGATCAAAACTTACCAACAAAGCATTAGGCATCTCCTTAGTCAACCACAAATATCTGACCGACACATTAAATAGGCTACTTTTATTCAAAGTCTTCATCCCCTTATACAATATCAACCTGGAAAAGAGAATGTTGTTGCCAATGCTTTGAGTAGAAGACCGACTATTCACAATATTTCTGTGATATCATTTGATTCCCTTATCCCTATGAAAGATACTTATGACCAAGATCCTACTTTTCAAGCTGATTGGAATAAACTAGTTGCAAATAATTAGATTCCTATTGATTCATTGTCTTACACTAATGGATTTATGTTTTATGAAAAAAGATTATGTGTGACTGTTCCATTTCGATCATTTGTTTTGCATGAAATTCATTGTCCTCCATACCAAGGTCATAGAGGAATTATATCTACTTTGCGTACACTGATTGAAGATTTTTATTGGCCAGACATGGACATTGATGTATCTAATTTTGTATCTGAATGCCTAATTTATCAAAGAGTTAAAAGACACCATGTTAAACAATACGGTTTACTAATGCCCTTATCCATTGCATCACGACCATGGGAACAGATTTCAATGGATTTTATCACTGGTTTACCTAATACTAAAGCTAGTCATGATATGATTTGGACTATTGTAGATAGGTTTAGTAAAAAAGCATATTTTATTCCATGCAAGAAAACCTTAACTGCATCTCAAGTTGCTCAACTATTCTTGAAAATTGTTTTTACCAGCCATAGTTTGCCAAAAGTTATTATTTCTAATCGTGATTCTAGATTCTACAATAATTCTTGGATTACTTTGTTTGCTAACTTAGGAACAAAGATTGATTTATCATCTGCATTTCATCGTGAAACAAATAGTCAAACAAAAGCTACTAACAGAACCATTTTAGATCTTTTGCGTGCATACACAATTTCAAAACCGCACACATGGGATACATATTTACATTTACTTCAGTTTGCATATAATAACACACCACATACAGCTACAAAGAAAGCACCATTTGAAATTATTTATGGATATCGATTACCTATACTTGTAATATTTCTGCTGAAAATATTATGAGGCCGTGTAAAGTCTCGGGCAAATGTCAATGTCGGCATTGTGGTCATGGACGGTGCGGTCTTTAAATGGTACACTCTCCACGGGCCAATCGAGACTTAGGACTAAGGTTTAATAAAAACCTGCATTCTTCATAAGAACCTCCTCTTGGTAGGAGGCCAAAAGGATAATTGATAGATATATGGCAAATTTTTTTATTTATTATCCCTTCTTTCCCCCAGTCGAAGGTCGTGCTGGAGGGAAGGGAGTGAAGGGGGGAATGATTCAACACAGCGCTGGAGATCATGGGGGGAAATGAGCCATGCAGTTGGCCACATGGGAGAGCGAAGGCTCCTCTCCCTATCATCCCATATAAACCCCTTGTGGGGGGGGGGGGGGGGGAGTAAGGGAGGTGGTCATGAGAAGGGAAGCTGTTGACGGACGCTGTTGCGATCGGGTGAATGAGAGGATTTTGAGGGTAAGGGAGGAAGGTAACGCCTCCAGGCCGTAGTAGACAGGGAGAGAATGAGCTGAGCCATGACGCTACCGTGGAGGAGAGGAGCTCCAAGGTTGAAGGAGGAGTCGTAAAGTCTGCGCCAGCTGCGTCGAAGGAGGAGTCGTGAGGAGGGTCGTAACATCGCCAGCTGCCAGAATCCGCCGCCTTCCTCTCGTCTACGTGGTCTCCACGATTCCCAGAAGCTTCTTGGGAAGCTTCTAAGGGCCTTAGAAAGCCCCCCTTCCTGTGGCTTTTATAAGGCCCTTTCAAAAGTGTTTTTTTGATACCCCCCCCTCGGGATTTAAGCACCCATTCTCGTGGGGTTCCACTAAAGCTTATAAGCTCACCTTGCCCTAGGGTTTAAAGCAACCCTTCCCATGGAAATCCTTACTCCCGGGTCTCAAAACCCCTTTTCCATCGGCCCTACAAAGCGGGTTTTTCAAACCTGGAGTTTAAGCCCTTGCATTCCAGAAAGTCCATTTAAAGCTCCCTACCTTGTGTTGGGGTAAAGGCGCCTCTTCCGTGCCGCATTGTGTATTACTACACTGACAGTACTCGACACTACACACTGCAGGTGGTGGGCACCCGTCACGTCACTTTATTCTTTACATTCATTTTAGTGACTAGTAAATAAAGGAAGGCCCGATCACACATTGTGATTGTTGGAGTTCCCATTTCTTGTCTCTCTCTTTCTTGCTCTTGCTCTCCCACCATAGCTCGCGTGTAAGCTTCGATCCTTCTCACCTTTCAACTGGTATCAGAGCTTGGCTTCCTCTTGCTCGAGCTCAACTCAGTGCTTCTCTACCTTCGCATCGACTCCCTTCAAGCATTGGGTCTCCATCCCGGCAGCCATAGTCGATCTCCCGAGCTTCCGACACTTCCCGGCTTCCCGATCTCCCTCTCGGCATTGTTGGGCTTCTTCAGGGCCTTGCCCTTGAGGTATTGCATCAGAGTTTGAAGGGTTTTACTTCAGTTCTCAGTTTTAAATAGGTGGAAGAAGAGGGGCAGCCATCATTTGAAGCTTCAAAGCTCCATATCTCCCTTGCCCTTTGCTTTGGGCATTCATGGCTTTGTGTATGCCCTCTTTGGGGCCTCTTTGAGCCTCCCATCCACACCAACATTGCCACATGGAGCAGCCACTTCCCAGGACAGCCTGCATTGAATTTGCGCCAGATTTCTGCCTGCCTACTCATCATGTTTTCAGCCTATATGCCTTGGCTCCTAAATGAGCACTCAAACAATGGTTTCTAGAAGGCATTTGAGCTACTTTGAAAGCCTCTTTAGGCCTTGTGCTTGGCATTGAAGCTTTGGGGCTGACATTCTCTGATTTGGGACTGTCATTTACTATTATACAGTGCTGGAAATAGGGCAGCCACACTTGGCATTGGCATTTGATGCTTATACTCTACTCCCGTTACCTTGTTCGATGCTCGTATGCGGCCTATATGATGCCTAATGCCTTGGGAATGTATGCACATGATTATGCCATGATTTTGGCCTGAAATATTGGCTGAAATTTCTCAGTTTTGATAGTCAAACTTGGCTGTAATAACAGTGGGCTGAAGGTACTTTGGATGCTTTGTCACTTACCTATTGGTACCGGATGTATGCTTTGGGATTTGCCATCATGTATTTGACATTTGGGGATGACTTTGAGCTCATGTTTGAGTCTATGGAATGTATTTGAGCTATGCATAAGCTCCGTCTTGGTTGGTATTCACTGGCATTTGAACCAACTTGGCATGCTCTTGGACCGCTTATGCCTCATGTCTATGCTTGACAGTTAGGCTTCATACATTACATGCTTTGGTTCGTGATATATGCCGCTTGGTTCGTCTATGCTTTACCGACATTGGGAGCTTTGCCTTGGATGTATTTGAGCATTTCCAACTCAGTTTGATCATTTACTTGGTTGCTATCGGATGTCATTGAGTTGACAGAGATCTTATTTTGGGATTATGTATTGCTCGTTGGTTGCTTCCATCAGTTGCTTCATGTATGTCATGCTCTTGGGATGCGTATGACACATTGACTTGGTCACTTGTCACTGGTACTTTGTCTTGGGTTGCTTGAGCCCTTGAGCTTGTTTGTACGGCTTTTGTGCCAGTGGGAGCATCTTGCATGCTTACTTGACCTTGAGCAGGGATTACATGCTATTGGAGCAGTCCATATCATTGAGCAGTTACAGATGTATTGAGACTTTGGGATTATACTCCGACAATTGGATGTTGCATTGACTATATGTCTTGGTTCACAGGATGCTTATGAGCCAAGTCTCAGTTTTGGATCCGCTTTCTTTTGAGCAGACACCTATTTGTATCAGGTTTTGGCAGTTGCAGGTACATTTTGCCTAGATTGTCTAGGGGTGTGCCTCTTACTGGTGGCAGATGCTATTTGACATCTCTCGATGTTATGCTCATGTATTTTCACTGTCATTTGGCTTTTCTTTGTCCTCTTTATGCCGGCTTTGGACCTAGCATTGTTTAGTTGACATTAGATCCAGTTTTGGGATAGTTTGCTCTCATTATTGCAGTTCTGAAATTTATTACAGCAAGCATTTATTGGTGGACTGAGCAGTATTTTTTATGCTGAAATATCCTGATTTGGTGTATCGCACCTAGTACTAAGTGGGCAGCATCTTTTGACACACTTTTCTCGCCATTTGGAGCTCATTTCAGTGGATTTTGGGCATTTTCTGCAGTAAAACAGCAAGCAGTTTTAGACTGTCTGTGCATTTCCAACCTGCATTATGGCGTCCTCTTCGACTGATAATGCCATATTTAACATCACAAAGTTGGATGGTACCAACTAACCTTATTGGAAGAGTCAAATTTGGCAGGTCTTGGTGCAAAAATCTCAGATTAAGCCACTGCAACTATGAACAATGACGACTGGCTTGAACTTGATGAGCTATGTAAGTCCACGATTGTGTTGTCTCTCACTGAACAGGTACATTATAATGTATTTGAGGAAGCACACATTGCATGGGATCTATGGAATAAGATCAAGAATCTTTATGATAAGAAAAGTCCGGCGAGTCAGATGTACTGATTGAAGCAACTTATGGATCTGCGCATGAAGGATAATGCGACTATGTCTGCTCACTTGAGCCAGTTTCATGCTATACTGAAGAACCTGAATTCGCAGGATATCACCTTTGGAGAGGAAGTAACTCCTCTTTTCTTGCTTGGGACTCTGAATGAGTCATGGGATGTATTTCGTACTGCCCTATGTGCCTCTAGTGCTACTCTAAAATTGAATGATGTTGAGAGTGCTCTTCTCTAGGAAGAGGTTAATCGCAAAAACTTGGATGCCTCTCGTATTTCACATGCTTTGACAGTTAGAGGCAGGAATGATAGGAATGATCGTGGTCATGGCTGTGGTCGTGACTCACAAAAGGGTTGGTCTAAATCTCGTGGAAAGTCGCGTAGTAAGTCGCGTGGATGCAACGCTAATGTCACTTGTCATCATTGTGGGAAAAAGGGCCATATCAGACCACAGTGTCATGAGTTGCGCAATGAGAAGCGCAAGGATAAGGGAAAAGAGAAAGTGCAGAAGAAGTCCTCTGATCGCAGCATAGTACTTGCGAAGTCCAGCGTCAAGATTGAGGAAATTAATGTCACGTAGACCAAGGATTCTAATGGTGGTAATGAGTTCATACTTGCAGCTAGTTCTTCTGATGCCTCACACTTGACTGAAACACCTAGTATGTATGCGCAGTGCTGGTTATTGGATTCAAGTGCGTCCTTCCATGTGACACCTTACCGTGAGTGGTTTCACTCTTACCATACTGTATCTGGATCAGTCAGACTTGGAGATGACAGGTCTCTTGATATTGTGGGCTATGGAGATATTCAGTTGCAGTTTTCCACTGGCAGTTCCTTTTTGCTCAGGGATGTACGTCATGTACCTGCGCTTACGCGCAGTCTTATGTCTGCAGGACAGTTGGATGATGCAGGGTTTCATGTCTCTTTTGGGGATTCTGCCTGGAAGATTACCAGAGGTAGACTTGTGATTGCTAGAGGTGCCAAGGCTGGCAGCCTCTATCCTCTTGTTGTATCTGAATCTTCTGTAGACCATGTTTTGGCAGTGGGTTCTATCCCACATATATCACTTTGGCATGCTCGTTTGGGACATATGTCTTTGAAGGAAATGAAAATGTTATATGGTTTGCAGTATCTTCCGCCTTTGGACTATGCATGTTTTGACTCGTGTGATCATTGTCTTTATGGTAAGCAGAATAGGTCTACGCATAAGAAATCGGGTAGGCCATGCATGAGTGAGCCCTTGGCTTTGGTGCATTCAGATGTTTGTGGGCCCATGCCATGTATGTCTATGGGTGGCGCGAAGTACTTTGTTACCTTCATTGATGATTTTTCTAGGAAAGTGTGGGCTTATCCCATAAAGCAAAAGTCTGATGTCTTGGCAGTCTTTCAGCGTTGGCTTGCTCTTGTTGAGAACCAGACTAGGTATAGGCTGAAATGCCTTAGGACTGACAATGGGGGAGAATATGTCTCACTTGCTTTTGAGCAGTTTTGTGATAATAGGGGTATTAAGCATCAGTTGACTATTCAAGAGCGTGTCCGCTCTATGCTTAGCCATGCAGGCCTACCACAGAGCTTTTGGGCTGAGGCAGTTAGTACGGCAGTGCATGTCATAAACCGATCGCCTTCTAGTGGATTGGATTTCCAGGTTGCAGAGGAAGTTTGCGCTGGTAAGCCACTCTCTTATGCGCATCTTCGTGTCTTTGGATGTGAGGCATTCTGCCATGTGCCCAAGGACAAGAGGAGTAAGTTGGATCCAAAGAGCATTAAATGCATCTTTCTTGGTTATGGTGATTCAGGAGAGATGGGCTATCGCCTATGGGATCCGTAGGCGCGGAAAATAGTACGCAGCCATGATGTAGTCTTCCATGAAGACAAGATGCACAGGCAGCCTGAGAAGGTGGTTGAGATCCGCAGAGTGGTCTGCACAACCAGTTGGACAGCCTACAGCTGGAGCAGATGCTCATGGTCAGGGTATTGGACAGGCAGCTGGGCAGGTAGCAGAGCCTGCAGTGAGACGGTCTGCTAGAGACAGACGTCCACCTCATAGATTTCAGCCCTCTATGCATTATGTTTTGGTTACAGATGCAGGAGAGCCTTTCACTTATGATGAGGCTATGCGCAAGGGTGACAGTCACTCCTGGGAGAGGGCTATGCAGTCTGAGATCAACTCCTTGCATAAGAATGAGACTTGGGATTTGGTTGCCTTGCCTAAGGGCAAGAAGGCTTTGCCATGCAAGTGGGTATACAAGCTGAAAAGTACCCCTGGACACCCCAAGCTGGCATACAAGGCTAGATTGGTAACAAAGGTTTTTAAGCAGGAGCATGGTGTAGACTTTGATGAGATCTTTTCTCCTGTGGTTAAGATGACCACCCTGCGCTTGGTCTTGGCTTTGGTTGCTCAGCTTGACTTAGATCTATATCAGATGGATGTCAAGAAGGCTTTCTTACATGGGGACTTGCATGATGAGATCTATATGGAGCAGCCTAAGGGCTTTGCAAAACTTGGCAGGGAGCACCTAGTGTGCAAGTTGAAGAAAAGTCTTTATGGCTTGAAGCAGGTACCTAGTTTGATGCCTTTATGCAGTCCACAGGGCTATAGCAGGAGTGCTATGGATCCGTGTCTTTACACGAAGAAAGCCCGTGATGGTTCATTGCTTATTTTGGTACTCTATGTGGATGATATGCTCATAGCACGGAAAGCTCATGATGAGCTAGATGCTCTTAAATCTCAGTTGAAGAAGAGCTTTGAGATGAAGGATTTGGGACAGGCCTCTCACATACTTGGTATGCGCATTAGACGCGACAGGCATCAGGGACTCCTCTACTTGTCACAGAGGGAGTATATTCATAAAGTCCTTGAGCGCTTCCACATGTAGGACGTAAAGCCTATTGGCTGTCCATTGCCTTCTTATGTGAAGGTATCACAGGCCAATTGTCTGCAGATAGATAAGTAGAGGGCCGAGATGGCCCAGATCCCTTATGCTTCAGCCGTGGGCAGTTTGATATATGCCATGATAGCCACTCATCCAGATATTGCCTTTGCAGTTGGTGTTGTGGCACGCTATATGGCTACACCTGGCAGGAAACATTGGGATGCCGTGAAGGGTATCATGAGGTACCTGAAGGGCACAACAAATATGTGTATTTGCTATGGTAGATAGGATACAGGGGTCGTGGGGTACACTGACTTCGATTATGCAGGACATGCAGATAGTAGAAAGTCCACTTCTGGCTATGTATTCACCTATGCTAGAGGTGCTATCTCTTGGATGTCCATGGTTCAGAAGTGTATGGCTTTGTCTACCACTAAGGCCGAGTATGTTGCAGGCTTGCAAGGAGGCCATATGGCTAGGCCGTCTAGTTGCTGACCTTGGGATTGATGCTATATCTACACTGCATTCGGATTCTATGAGTGCCATTCAGTCGGCTAAGAATCCGGTCTTCCATGCAAAGACGAAACACATTGAGGTGAGGTATCACTTCATACATGGTGTCGTGGAGGACAAGTCTGTTGACCTTGTCAAGATCTCCACTGACAAGAATCTTGCAGATCTGCTCACGAAAAGCCTCACTACTGAGCGCTTTGCCTTCCTCAGGAGATTGATGGGCATTGGATGAGATGTTGCCTTTCCTCATCCCTTGTACCTATGTACAATTGTACTATCTTTTTCTTTTCTTTTCTCTCTCACTGGGGCAGATTTGCCTTTAAGTGGGAGGTTGTTGGGGTAAAGGTGCCTCCGCCATGCCGCCCTGTGTATTACTACACTGACAGTACCCGCCACTGCACATTGCACGTAGCGGCGGGTGCCCGTCACGTCACTTTATTCTTTATATTCATTTTAGTGACTAGTAAATAAAGGAAGGCCCGGTCACACATTGTGACTGTTGGAGTTCCCATTTCTTGTCTCTCTCTTTCTTGCTCTTGCTCTCCCACCATAGCTCACGTGCAAGCTTCGATCCTTCTCACCTTTCACCTTGTACTTTCATGAGCCTTCCCAATCGGTCCTTATAATCCCAGAATTTAAGCACTCTTTTTCCCCTTGCATCCCCCATAAAGCTCACAATAGCCAGGTTTTTCAATCCCCTTTTCATAGCATCCCCACAAAGTTTTAAACCCTTTCCTATTGCAACTCCCACAAGCCTATAAGGCCTTCTAAAGCCCGATTCCGAAAGACGGTGAAATCGGTCAAGGAAGCCGAATCTCAAAAGGAGTTTCGTGTGCAAGGGAGACAGGCCAAGATCATAATTCTGGCCAAGGCAAGAAGGTCGAATACGAGATGGCTCCTAAAAAGGCACAAGGCACAACCGCAGGAGGATCATCTCCTAACATCCATGTGGACATTTCAGCGAATCCACAAGTCCAAGCTTTCTTCCTAATTTTGATTTACGTCGGAATATCGTAATTATGTATGGTTAATTCACGAAAGTAAGATGCACTTTTATAATGAAAAAGATTGGCTATATTAGGGAAAATAACTCACAATCCAAGAATCGGTCATTTGCATTTTTCAAAGGAACGAATGAAAGAAGGACATAAGACATCTATGCATTCTTAGCAATTTGTTATATGCATTGCAAAGTAACAAATTTTGATCAACTAATGACCATCTTTACAAGTAGAAATTATGGTAGTACACTTTGATTATGCATGGAAAGAATAAATTGCATATTGCGTTATTAGACATCTTTTCTTCGCAATGATTTGTTAAAGAAAGTTGCTAATAACCGTAGGAATTTGCAATGCATGATTCTAGAGCTACATGAAGTAGATTAATCTCTAGGAAATTGACATAAATCTCAATCAACTACGTAAGTAATTACGAAAGATTGTGTAAATCCAGCATACGAATAATTCATTTAGAAATGAAATTAGGAAAAGGTTGCATGGTTCGTTTTAAACATAAAACCCTAAAGCTTAGTAGCATGAATCTTGATTGCATATTATAGAAGGATCAATAGGAATTATGCCATAACTTAACATACGCTTTGATCTTAACCAGAAAAGTTAGGGATTCTAAATCTAATCATATGTAGGCAATAAATTGTGTGCTTATGAGAATGGTATCGAAATGCAACTAGTTTTTTTTTCCCTATTTGATCAAGACTATCTTCATGAATAGACAAGTGAATTGGTTTACCCTAAACACCTAAAACCACACACTCTTATTGCCAAGCTGAAACTTTCATACCCTAAAAGACCTATCCACATTCACGGAATGTAGGGACAACAGGACATACTTGCGAGAAATGATCTAGGGTTTTTACCCTAAGGATCGCTTGCTAAAAAGATGAAACTTGATTTGAATTTGGAACCCTAGGACCAACAATGTCGGCCTAGTGCAATCAAGAACGGATTGTTATGAAGACACCCTAACCCTGTTTCCTATCTAATCATGATTCTGTGATTAGAAGTCACCGTTCGATGGGTAAAATAGTACCATGGATTAGATGTGGCGCTTGTGCAACAAGTTGCAGAGCCACATGATCTTGTGATTTGATCACAAAGGAATGGCCAATTCCTCTGAATGATATTGGCAAATTCTTGCACAAGTTTATCTTGCAAGAGGATGAGTAGTCATCCTGACATAGCACCTTTCTTGGGAAAAGTGACCAAGATAAGGGAATTAGATAATTGCTTGGAAGCAAAAGACCAATTAGTAAATTGGAATAACATATTTACTGCTAATTGAACTTAAGGTATTGGTTAAGTTGGGTTAATAGGGTACGTCCCTAACCCAAGGATATAAGGGTTAACAAACAAACCCTTGGGAATCTTGCCAAGTCGCAATTGATCCCGGATCGAATGCTGGATGCATTCGGAGAGAAGGATTCACTCCTTAGCAGTTGGCCAAAATAACGACCACTGGAAATGATTGTGCGTGTAACAGTTTAGAGAGCACTGTTTGCTTTGTTTCCTCAAAGAATGAAAGGATGAAAAGATATCTAATGCTTCAGGTTGAAGGCCTGAAGGGAGAGGAAGTCTCAGTTACCCCCCGACTATCTGCCTAACCCTAACCAAGGGGGTTGTTAACCGCGTCGGGAAGGTGGACGGAACCCACCGCGAGAGGTCTCTCCGTTGAGCACTACTTGGAGTAGGAGGACGCTTGGGTGCAAGGGGGGGCTCTGGCCATAAATCCCTCGCCTTCTAGGCCTTGCATAAGAGGCCAACGTGACTCGAGATTGGATCTCGAGGCCCGCATACTAGTCTACGGGCGGAATCTTGGATTAGTAATCCATATGGATTACTGGATAGCCTTCGGGCGGATTATGGGTAAGCCTACAGGCTGGACTTTATAAATGTATTTCAAAGATAAATATGATAACCTGTTGAAAAGAAACTTGTTTGACATTTCTTTTCTACGTCAAGTGCTATGATTACATGAAGGAACTAGTGCCTAACGGGCTATTTAAGGAACCTGATTGATGCATGTCCAACTAAATATGGTAGGTAATTAGATAACTAAAACAACTTGAGGAAAGTGCGGTGAATGTGGCCATGGATCCGTCCTACGAATGGGTGGTCCCGGTTGGCCGAGAACTTTTCTCAATCATGATGGACAGCAAGAAGATCGTTTCAAAGGACACGAACAGCAAGGGCGCTGACCTAGAGTCTAAGTTATAATAATCCCGATTTACGCTGTTTTAGGGGAACAGAATGGGACTATGCCTTATGGCAGAGAGGTTGAGCTTTGCATCCCTCTCGTTTCCCATTCTCCTTGAACCAAGTGGTGCAGTGTGAATCCGCTTCAGCCCTGGCATTTCTGCGTAAAATAGTTCACTCGGGTTCGACGCTAGTTGTCGTTTAGGAAATGACCATTAGGAAAAACCCTAATTCAGGTCGGTCCTAAGTGAGAAGGGCCAGAATACTTCCGCTACGTGGCAGACGCGAAAATTTCTAGATCGCAAATCCCATGACATTCCATGGGAGTGCCGGGCGGAGCTTTCTAGACCTCCTTTTCCAACGGACGTGTCCTAAAATGAACAAGTGGACACATTACAGTTGGTATCAGAGCGAACCAACGAAGGATTTGTTTTTAAGAAATCTTAATAAGATAAAGTAAAGAAAATGTTATTGTTCCGAACATTTTCTTATTTTCGATGATGTCTTGCAGAATTATGAAGCATGGAACAGGTTGGCATATCCTTCATATCCATGGGCCTTACTTTGTGGAGGAGTAAGGTCCCCTAGCAACTTTTATAATGGCCAAGGCATGGAAAAATCTCACTATCAAGCACGTACAAGTTTTTTTCGAAGCACAAGACATGGAGGAGGAGTTACAAAAAGCAATGGTCTTGATGAGCTATTCAATTGGATTTTTCGACGACAGCTTCAAAGAATGAATACTTCAACTTGAGAATTTATAGTATTTTTCAAGAAAGAAAAGTACAAAGCTAGCTCTCAGGAGCCTTTACATCATCCTCCCCCTCCGAGATATTTCCTCTATAATGTAGAAATTTTCTTCTCTTGTAGCCAACTATTGATTTTATATCAGTTCAGTTTGTTGCCAAAGCATAAGATGAGAGGGCCAAAAAGTATCTTGCTCTAGAAGCAGAGAAACCAGGACCATAACCAAAAATCCTAATTGACACAGTTTTCTCCAAAAACATCACCTTGTGTGCATTGTACTGTAACCCAGAGAAACCAAGTAGCATTGTAAGTGACTTGATACATAGTATAGGCCATGTTGCTTCCTTTGACAAGATGTTATGAAATACCAAGAAAACATGCGGATCAATCCTTCCTAAGTAATGACCAAGTGCAATATCTTTCAGTGAACTAATACCAACTCTTGTCCCTTTACTCCATCCCAATAAGTTATTGAAATCTTCAATCTCCAACTATAAAAAAAGATAAATGTCAAATGAATGTTGAAATCAAACATATTAATGTATATCTTACAAAATTCGAGATAATAGTACCAATTGATTTTCATCATTCTCTAGCTTAGTTGGATTCCATATGTTAATTGATGATTGTGCCTCATTGGTATCTTTCGATTCTTTAACATATTGTGACTCTTGTCTTCCAAAATTGGAAATTCCAAGTCGGGTCTTGAAGGCCATGGAACTCCTCTTCAGTAATCCCATACTCTTTCTCAGCATTCTTTGCCTTACGAAAACAAAGAGAAAGGGCATCCCCTACTTCAATAAACTTGTCAATCATAATTTTGGTATCAATTTTAAGTAACTCTTCTTTCAATTATTGACAATGCCACTTTGCCGCATAATTTCATGATAAAAATATTAATGAAAATTACTCTTGATGTACTTTTTTTTTGAATCATTTTCAAAACCTTGAAAATTACTCACGATGTACATTCTTTCCTAATCATTTTAAAACATTGAAAATGGCCAAAACATGCATACATACACATGTGCATGCTTAACATGTTGTTGGAGAAGAGTCTTTGTGGGATTCAAACCTACATGTTATATGTTTTATGAACAAGAAGTGTGGCCTGTAAGTATGTCTTGAGCCCCAATTATCATTAAAACAACTTTTCTCAACATTATTTCTTGTAACAAGCGGGATACACACCGACTAGGGTTTAGACACCCCGTCACACTGACCAGGGTATTTAAGGTGTAAGAGCCCCAGATTAGGGCAACTAGTTATTATCAAAATCACACTCTTCACCTTCATCTCCAGCTTCCATGGCTTCCTTCTCCTTTCTCTCCTCTTTCCTCTCTTTCTCTCTCCTCTTCTAGTCTTCTTTCTTCTTCTTCTTGTTCTCTTTCTCTCTCCTCGCCTCTCTTTCTCTCTCCCCTCAGCTTCTTTAATTACAAGTGGTATCAGAGCTTCAGGCTTTGGTCCTTTTCCTCTTTCCCCTTTCTCCCTTTTCAAATCCCAAAAACCCTAGTTACTTAGCTTACATGTACATGTACATCAAGAAGGACTGCAGTTAACTCCAGCTTTTTGGAGCAAGCAGGAGCTATGGCTGGAGACTCAGACATATCTGGAGGTAAAACTGTTAAAATAGCAGGTCATCACTTCTTTTCATACAAATTTTAAGGGTTCCAGGCTAAGTTTAGGGTCCCAGGAGTTAGAAGAGGGTGAAACCCTAGTTACTTTTTGCTCTAGTCCCCTTTCTCTCTCCTCCTAGGTAAGTTGCCATAGCCACACAGCAGAGAGAACCCATCTTTTCCCCTGGAGCAGCCATGAGAAGGCAAGATTGAAGCCTCAGGAGCCTTCTCTGCCTCCCCCTTTGCCCCAGCCCTCCTTCCCTGCTCCCCCTTGCCATTCCAGGCCCTGAATCCACACATTGATCTCCTTCTCCTTGACCCTCTTGCTCCGGGATTCAGCCACAAGGTGGACTGCAGTTGGACTATTTGGGATAGTTTGGGGCAGCCATGGATTCTTCAAGCTAAACCATCTCTGACCCTGAGAGTTCATACCCACAAGTACTTCAGCCCATTAATGATTCCTCTTGCCCGGATGAATCCATTGAGCTCAGCATGCATGGGAGTTTTGCGGGCAGCCATGAAAGCTTCACTTGAAGCTTCCCGTCCTTGAAGCTCAAGCTCGGGGATAAGCTTGGGAACCTTCTTCATCAGCAAGAGCACTCGAAGGCTGAAGCACTCTTCCACGGATGCCCAACCAACAACCGGACTTCATCAATGGAGCAAGTGGCATCATGACGATTCAGGTTTCAACGGTCATCACAAGCATTAAAGAGGTATGCCACTTTGATCTTAATCTCTCAATTTAGCCACTTGCTGAGCTTAATCCATTGTTGGAGAGATTCAAGATTACATACAAGCATCATACCTCTTCGCAAGATTTCATTGTAATGGCTAACATTAATCCCTACTTTGTCTTTTGATCTTGGAAGAATATTAGCCATTGTAAATTGGGTAAGTAGCAGCCAGTGAGTCACTGGACTGCCAAGGTAACCCCTACCCCAACCCTCACCATTCCTTGCATCTCATGAAAAGGTCCAATGTCTTCTTTCCAATGCATCTCATGCTGATTGCTAATTAAAAATGTTTGCCACGTATACTCCGGCTAAGGAAAAAGGCCGATGCCAGGCGAGGTGGTAAGACAAAAGAGAGGTGACCCTCCCTTACCACTTAAGACCTTGAAGGGGTGCACAACCCGGCTTGGGGGAAACTTTGCCCACCTCCCGGTGATCCGGAGCCCAATACTTGTTTGCAGGTGCAGGTACTTCCATAAGCCCCACTTCCCTACCTAATGATCCCTCTTGAATACCCCCCAATGATAATGGCACCCATGTATGCCACTTGAGGTACATGCAGTCAATGGAGATGTATGGCAGTGAATGCACTTATGCATGAATGGCAGAGTTGATGGGTATGCAATGATGCTCCAGATTATGTTCAATATGCTAAAGATGCTATTGAGATGTCAGATCAGGCCCCTTGATCTATGCTCTATCCATGTTAGATAGTGGCACTAAGGGATAGACAATGTTTTTGGTCACAGACCTGTAGGACTGTCACAAAGATCCAATTGTAGAAAATTCTATACTAAATCTGGGGGCAAACCCTATACCTCATCTCAAAGATGGCTTTGTCCCCTCCGGTTTGAATAAAAAATCTTCCCAATCGGAGTTACGGTGTGAAAGTTATGCCCATTTTTGTGCAGTAGGGTCATTGTGGACAGGTTATAGACCACTCCAGGATAGCCTCTGTAAAACCCCTACAGAAAATTCTAATCATTTTCTGTCATAAAGGTTAATAGCTCATCTTGAAGAGGCTATCATCCCCTCCAAGTTGAGCCCAAATCCTCAACAATCAGAGTTTCCTACTAAGAGTTGCACCCTTTTTACTGATAGCAGGTCCTGTGGATTGCATCCAGATGGCTGGCCAGAAAGGCAAAAGCAAGGCCCAAAAGGAACTCCAGAGGGAGATTAGAGACTCCCAGACCTCCATGAATGAGGAAGCAAGCTCAGTGCAAGATTACCATGGTGATATACAGGAGGACATGCCTGAAACGGACCCGTCACACCCTCTATCAACATGAGCTCCGTCATATGGAATCCCACAATGATATGGTCACCAACCACCGCCAGATGATGTCTAAGTTTGATGAAGCGATCAAGCACATGGCCATCTCAAACTCAAAGACCCAACAGGCCTTGGAACAACTCACTACTCTTGTTGCTCAGTTAGCGATCGCTTCATCCTAAGAGAAGACCAATGACTCTAGACGCCTTCCACATCAGGAACCGTTGCATGGACTACAAGGTATACTTGGCGCTAAGGAAATTTCCCCTTCTACTTATGAGGTTAGGGAACCCTCTCACATGCATGATGAGCCCCTATTGAATTCCCCTATCCACCATGCCGGCAACATTCACTTGAGGCCTTCCCCTACCTTGGGTCGAATTTCACCCGCTCTACCTAGGAGCCCCCATGCACCACATATGAATCAGCCCCATCAATGACAATATGGTACAAATGGCCAGCCTGGCAGTCATGTGTTACAACTATATATATAATCTCTCACTTGACTTGGGTCTCACCTATATATACTAACTCTACATCAATATGAATCATTCTTTGGGAGCATGTCTTGTGTATCTCTCTCGTACTCTCTCTCTTTCTCAACATGGTATCAGAGCTATGGATGCGTAGCAACAACAAGGAAGATAAGTTGTTTCATTGTTTATACTTGATTGAATTCTTTGCACAAGTGATGATTTGATACATGAACTTGTTCAAATTAGAAGTATTAGTTAATTTTGTCTTTAAAAACAAAACAAGTCTAGGTGCGTAGCTCTCATCGTGCTCTCAAATCCTGTCAAAACGGCTTGTCAATCGGAGTTCTGGATCAAAAGTTATGATAGTTCAGGATTCAAGACAGCAATTCTGCTCGAATCTGCGATTCTTTATTTAAAACTGTATTTCTAATTACAGTTCGTTAATCCCCAATTACAGTTTATTAATCGCTTGTCTTTGTTAATGATGTTGATTACGACAAGCAAACATCTTGCTATTTTTAGCGATGTTTTATTATCGTTCACGTTCTTTGCTCGACCGAAATAGCACTTTTCTTATATGCGTCATCTCGTCTTGCACGTTACGCCTCTCTATTTCGGGCTTTCTTTTTAGTCACTCAATACTTTTTGTCGTTCTTACGTGCATATCCCTATTTTGATTGTCATGCGTCTCAACTACGCTCGTCTTGATCATGGTTTGCAGATTCAACGATCTCATCTTATTTGTTTTCTCTCGACATACAGGCATGGCCAATTGCGTAATTGTTAACGGATATCCGTCTGGCCAATGTTCGGTTCCCTTCTTCCAAGGACAAGGCTTTCTTGGGTGGAAAGCAAAGATAATGCTAATTCTTGAAGGTGACGAATTATTTGATATTGTTTTGGGCGACGTGTCTTGCCCAGTTCAACCTATTGATGTGATGAATAACAATTCTGTGATTACTGATGGTCCATTATTTGAACAATGGAAAATTGATCATACTGATTGGATTCGTCATGACAAAGCGGCTCGTCGTTATATATTGTCTGCACTTCCTGACTCACTTATGTTGGATGTCTTTCATCTGGAAACCTCTCATGCTATTTGAGAGTATCTTATCTCAACGTTTGAGAAGAAATCGGTCACCAAAATTTTATATCTCCAAACTTGTTTGAAGAATCTTCAATATAAGGTTGGTACTTCTATGCACTCTCATATTGAGGCTTTTAAAGACATTATCAATCAGCTTGGTGCTGCCAGCGCTCCTGTTGCTAAAAATCAGATTGTTACTCAACTTCTTCATACCATCAAAGATCCTTTATATGACAATATCATCACTATTTTGTCTAACAAGGATGATATCCACTTTGACAAAGCATGTATATCTCTTATTGAATATTCTCAACGTCATGAGCATCATTTGGAAAAATCTGATGTTGTTTTGGTCACTCGCGAACAAAGGGATTTTGATGCTGCTTTTGTTGCTCGCAAGCGTCCTGCTTCACGTTTTCAGCAGGGTGGACGCCCTAATCCAGGTAGTAAATCTTCTCGTCTTGCTTATCCTAACAAACATTGTTCTTATTGTGATAAGAAAGGTCATGTGGCTTCTGATTGCTGGGCACGTCAATATGATGAGGAGCATGGAGTCTACAAAGCAACCTCGCTCGTCCAAAAGTTTTCCTCCTTGTGATTATTATGCACATACAGATAATCCATCTTGTCGTTGTTATAAACGCAAATATGATGAAGAACGTTCTCGAGCTTATATTGTTCAACAAACTACAATTGATGATGATCATACTCATCAGGAGCTCAATTTCGTCCATTATGATATCTCTCCAGAAAAGGTACTTCATGTTCATGATGGTTCTCTATTCATCGTTGATTCAGGTGCCACTGGAAACATGACATACCAATCGCAGTGGCTTTACAAGTATCATTCTCTTCTTGTCAAGAAGTTTGTTTACCTTGCGGATGATACGACTTGTCAAGTCAAAGGAGTGGGTGATTTATATCTCGGGACTGTTTCATCCACTAGAATATTAAGAGGAGTTCTTCATGTTCCAGATTTGCAAAGAAATCTTCTTTCTGTTGCTCGTCTAGTTGATCTTGGTTTGTTTGTTGGCTTTGATCATAATCAATGTCGTATAGAGAAAGACGGGCATACTATAGCAGTGGCTCCTCGACATGGTAATCTATTTGAGCTATCATTGAACGATACAGTTGCAAATGTTGTTACTGCCCCTGGAGATGCAGATTCCAAATTATGGCATCAACGATTTGCACACTCTGATTTTGCCAAAATTCTTGATCTTCATCGTCATGGTCTTATGCAAGGTATGGATCTTAAATCTCATGCACGTATGGGAATATGTGAGTACTGTGCACTTGGAAAACACCATCGTTCGCCTTTCCACACTTCTACTTCATCACATTCCTGTGCTCTCTTGGATTTGGTTCATACCGATATTTGCGGTCCTTTTCCTGCCTCAAAGTCCCAATATCGATATTTTATAACTTTCATTGATGATTTCTCACGGTACACACATGTCTATCTCCTTCGACATAAGTGTGAGGCTTTACCTATATTTAAACAATACAAGATAAGTGTGGAGCTTCAAACTGGATTCTCTATAAAGATGCTTCGCAGTGACAATGGTGGTGAATATGTATCCAATCTATTTGATGACTTCTGTAAGGATCAAGGTATTCATCATGAGTTTACAGCTCCTTATTCTCCTCAGCAAAATGGTGTTGCTGAGTGCAAAAATCGCATGATTCTTAATGCTATACGTTGCATGCTTATACACTCTGGTTTGTCTTGAAAGTTTTGGACTGAAGCACTTCTAACAGCTGTTTTTATTCAAAATCATCTTCCAACTACTGCACGTGCTGGTAAAATTCCTATAACAATTTGGACAGGGAAGACACCTTCAGTCTCTCACTTTCGCACATTTGGCTACATTGCTTATATTCATGTGCCCAAGGACAGTCGACATAAGTTGGATCCTCTAGGTTTGAAGGTTATTTTTCATGGTTATTCAGATCATTCCAAAGGTTACAAATTTTATGATCCTTCTTCTCAAAAGGTTATCATTAGTCGTGATGCTATATTTGATGAGAAGACTATGGGTGGCACATGGTTGTCAGATGTTTCAGATGATACACAGTCTTTGCTCAGTGCATTTCCTTACTTGCTTTGTGATTCTACTAATTCTGATGATCATAAACCTCCTTCACCTCCAAAGAAGATTGATGAAAATTTGGAGATCTATGTCGATCTTCCTATTGAGATAGAGCATGGATTCTATTCTATTGAATATGATGTCTTTGATGATGCTATGACTGTCCAAGAGGATCCAATATCGTATATGGAAGCTATCGATTCGTCTCAAAGGGATCAATGGCAAGAAGCTATGCAAGCTGAGTACGATTCTTTAATCTCCAAAGGTACATGGATTCTTACTGAACTCCCCCCAAATCGTGTTCCTATCAAATGTAAATGGGTTTATAAAACCGAGACCAAAGCTGATGGCTTGTTTGATAAGTTCAAAGCATGACTTGATGCAAAAGGTTACTCACAGATTGCAGGAGTAGATTATCAAGAAACATTTTCTCCCGTTGTGCGCTCCACAACTGTTCGTATGACTTTGGCTTTTGCAACACTATTTGATCTAGAAATTCACCAAATGGATGTTAAAATAGCTTTTCTCAATGGAGATCCTGAAGAAGAAATCTATATGGAGCAACCTGAAGGTTTTATGATTGCAGGAAAGGAGCATCTTGTATGCCAGCTTCATCGTGCATTATATGGATTGAAGCAAGCCTCTCGTGCTTGGTATATTAAGATTGATCAGTTCCTCGCATCTAAAGGTTTTGTTGCATGTTTTGCTAACCCAAATCTTTACATCAAAAGGGAGGACAAATATTTTATTATTCTTGCTCTATATGTTGATGATACTATTCTTGTGTCAAATAATATTGCTTTCTTGGATGCTATGAAGAAGCTTTTATCGACTGCATTTGAAATGGTGGATCTTGGTGAGATACATTCTTGTTTGGGTATTCAAGTTCAACGACACCGACAACAAGGCATTCTTCTTCTTCGCCAGACAAAGTTTATTAATGATATTGTTAAGAAGTTTGGGTTGACAAATGCGCACTCTGCCAACACTCCCATTCTTTCAAGCTCTACCAAGGGTACATCTACAATATGCAATGAAGAATCAGCCATTCATCAACCTTTTGCTAATCTTGTTGGTTGTCTTCAATTTATTGGCTTAAACACAAGACCAGATATTTTATTTGCAGCTAATTTTTTGGGACAGTATCTTTCTTCCCCTTCCACTATTCATTGGAGTGCTGCAAAACGTATTCTTAAGTACCTCAAGGGTACTAAGGAATTTGGTCTTATTTATCGTCGTCGAGAGGATTCTTCTTTATCTTCTTCAACTTCTCTTGACCTTATTGGATATACAGACGCTGATTGGGCAAGTTCACACTTATCCATGCGATCTACAAGTGGGAATTGTTTCTTTGTAAATGGATGTTTGGTTTCTTGGTCCAGCAAGAAACAACGATGTGTTGTGGTTTCTACAACTAAAGTCGAATATGTTGCTGCATCATTAGCAGCTCGCGAGCTAGTTTGGCTTCGACAACTACTTGCAGATTTGGGACATTCATCATCTAGTACACCTCTTCGATGTGATAACCAAAGTGCTATTAGTCTTACCAAAGACTATATACAACATAGTAAATCAAAGCATATTGCTATTCATTATCATTATGTTCAACATGAAGTCAAGACAGGTTCCATTATGGTGGAGCATTGTCCCAGTAATCAAATGGTTGCAGACATCTTCACAAAAGCTCTTAGTGAAGCTCGCTTTAGCTCATTAAGACATGCACTTGGTATTGTTCCAAGTTCTTGTCTCACTGATTGAGGCATGTATCATTGTATTCAAGAAAACTTTATAGTAAATCATTTTTGTATCGTAGGTATGTGTAGGGGCTCGGGTTTTTCCCTTGTTCTCCCCAAGGGTTTTTTCACTCGTAGCTAGAGACCTTTGTTTGAGTGGGGATGTTACAACTATATATATCATCTCTCACTTGACTTGGGTCTCACCTATATATACTAACTCTACATCAATATGAATCATTCTTTGGGAGCATGTCTTGTGTATCTCTCTCGTACTCTCTCTCTCTCTCAACATCATGGACATCATGGCTATAATGGACAACACGGGCTAAATGCACCACAAGGGATGTATGGACAGCAGGGCATGTATGGCCACCATGAGATGCATGGACAACAAGGATTTCATGGATAGCATGGCCCCTATGATTTGCGTGACAAGATCATTCTCACAAAGTATCATGGGCAATCTCCCTCACCATCTGACATGGAAGAACGGACGTCCAAGTTGGAGTCCTACTTCAATATCTACCCCCACACTGATGAGCAGAAAATACTTTTTTCTTCTCTCCACTTGGAAGGCTTTGCCTACACTTGGTGGCGCTATATCAATTGGGAGAATAAATAGTTCATTGATTGGGAAGATTTCAAAATGCATAGGGTCCAAGTTTTTGTGTCCCATGTGGAAAAGGAACGATTGGTAAGAAGATGGTACACTCTTGACCAACGTAACCACACTGTATGTGACTACACCAATCAATTCATGAACTTGACCATGTATGTGGAAAGCATCGGTGATGATGCTAAATTGCACAAGTACATCTATGGGTTGGAACCGAGTCTATCAGCTGATGTCATGGCCCAAAAACCCACTACACTGATTGATGCAATTGACTGGCTGAGAGATATGTAAGAAAGTACCGTAAGAATGAGCATTTTCAACAAGGTGTTGGACCTCCCCGCATCCCTTCACAATCAGCCCCATACAAAGGTGGTTTTCGAGGCTCTTCTATGCCTAATAACAGCCCCAAAGTACCCACTTACCCCGCCTTCCATGCTGAAAGAAAAATGGGCACTTTTGGGACAGCCTCGGGCTCTATGACTGAAAATTGGTATGCTGAAAATAAACAATCCACTGCATCACCTTCCCATGGATCCAGTAGTCAACGGTTCATCTCCCCAGATGTTGTCAAAGAACGAAAAGAAAAGGGCCTATGCTTTAAATGTGGAGATAAGTACACTGTTGATCATGCATCCAAATGCCCCTACAAGTCAGCTAAGGTCAAAGTTCATAGCATGTATGTCATGGACGATTGGCACAATGAGGAGGATGACCTGGCCATTGACCAGATTGAGCCCAAGGAGGATGTTGAGCATGAGTAGTTCTATGACTTGGAGGATGGGTTTCCCTTTGACCTGGGCAGTGCGCCCTCACAAATACTTGATTTAACATCCCACCCACCTCCCACTTCCCTTTGCTCGATCTCCTTGGATGCTTGGACAGAATCGCGTAGCCCCAATACCCTTCGCATTCAAGGCAGTATCAATGGAAAGCATGTTTTTATCCTTGTGGATAGCGGAAACATGCACAGTTTTGTCAATAAATCAGCCATTGATTGGTTGAAATGTATTCCTATGGCATTACATCACCCCTTGAAGGTCCAAGTAGCAAACGGAGAAGAAGAAATCAGCACACATGTATGTCCCGCAGTTCCCTTATGCTTGGTTGAAAATTATGTGGCACTGGTTGATCTGATTGCCCTAGATATGGGCCCCATTGATGTTGTCTTGGGCTGTGATTGGATGAAAAAATTGGGGAAAATTTCTATGGACTTCTTTCAGCTTTACATGGAGCTTATGATGCATGGGTAGCCTATCCACCTAGAGGGAGTTCGAGACCATCCTGATTTTCAACTCATTACAACAAAGCAACTCAAACGGGAGTTTAATAAATGCTCACAGATCTTTGTTTTGAAATTAAATAAGGACAATTCTAATCAGCCCTCCACAGTATCATATGACTCTGCCTTGCAGGTCTTACTTGAGGAATACAATGACTTATTTCAGATGCCTACATCCCTCCCTCCCAAGAGACAAGTGGACCACCCACTTGACCTAGAGCCCCATTCCAAGCCAGTGAACAAACCCCCCTATAGACTCTCCAAGTGTGACCGTGAAGAGGTTGCAAAACAAATCAAGGAGTTGCTGGAGATGGGTTTCATCGAACTGAGTTCTTCCCCCTATGCATCCCCTATTCTCTTAGTCAAAAAGAAAGATGGCTCCTTTCGCATTTATATTGACTACAGAGATTTGAACAAGATTACAGTGAAGAACCGCTACCCCATCCCACGGATTGAAGATTTGTTGGACGAGTTAAAAGGGGCATGTTTTTTCACTAAGATTGACTTGCACTCTGGTTACCATCAGATTCGTATGCAGGCAGGAGATGAGGTCAAAATGGCCTTCTGGACTGATCGTGGACTTTACCATTTTCTTGTGATGCCTTTTGGGTTGACTAAGGCCCCTGCCACCTTTCAAAGACTCATGAACAAAATCCTCCAGCCCTTTTTGTTCAAGTTCGTGCTTGTTTTCTTTGATGACATACTCATTTACATCAAGTCATCTATGGAGCACTTGGCACACGTTCGGAGGGTGTTTGACATATTGAGAGAGCATCGACTCTTTGCTAAGGAGAGAAAATGTATATTCATGCAGACATCTATGGAGTACTTGGGACAATTGTAAGCAAAAATGGTATACATGCTGACCCCAAAAAGGTGCAATGTGTTAAGGATTGGCCCACTCCTTCCACCACCACCTCCTTGTTTGGCTTCCTTGGTCTCTCCTCATTCTACAAACGCTTCATTAAGCACTATGCCACCATTGCAGCACCTTTGACTGATCGCTTGAAAAAAGAGTCATTCTTTTGGGATGCCACATCAGATCATAGCTTCAAACAGTTAAAGGACGTGCTTACTTGAGCCCCCATCCTTGTTTGCCCTGACTTCTCTAAGCTCTTTACCATTCATTGTGATGCCAGTGGCTGGGGTATTGGTGTACTATTGTTGCAAGAGCATGGTGTGATTGCATTTGAAAGCCGCAAGCTTAATGAGAAGGAGATGCAAATGAATGTGTACGACCAAGAGATGTTGGCCATCCTCCATGCCATCAAGAAATGGCAATACTATTTGTATGGCAGCCGCTTCCAAGTGAAAAGTGATCACCGAGTCCTCCAATACTTCTTGACTCAATCTACCTTGACTCCTAAGCAAAGGCGATGGGTGGAAACCTTACAGAACTATGACTTTAACATTTCACACACGCGGGGCAAGGATAATATTGTGGCTGATTCTCTCTCTCGAATGTGGGCATGCGGAGTGTCATCTATCTCAGAATTGCACAGTGATTGGGTTGAAGAGCTCTAGGAGGCTTACTTGTTAGATGACAATTTCAGCCACATATTTCAGAGATTACAGCATGGGCTTATGGCTGAAAACTCCCAGTATTAGCTCAAGCATGGCCTTATTTGGTCCCATGGCAATATTGTCATCCCACGCACTTCCCCCTTCATGCAGAAGATCATGGAAGAAATGCATTCTTGCCCCGCTGCCGGTCACTTGGGTGTTTTCAAAATATATGACAGGATTGCCAAGAGCTTTCATTGGAAAGGCTTATGGAGGGATATCAAGGAATTTGTGACCAAATGTGTTCCATGCCAATAGAACAAGGATAGTACGCTCAGGCCCGCTAGCCTCTTGTAGCCTCTCCCCATCCTTGATGGGAAATGGACTCATATCACAATGGACTTTATCACGGCCTTCCCGTGACTAAGAAAGGTGGAACAATATCTATGTGGTAGTTGATCACCTCACCAAAGCTACCCACTTTATCCCCACTAAGGTCCAATATACGGCCTCTTAGGTGGCCACTCAGTTCATGGAAAATGTCTTCAAGTTGCATGGCCTACCACAAGTTATAGTACATGATGGAGATGCAAAGTTTATGAGCAACTTCTGGCAGACAGTTTTCACCTCCATGGGGACCAAGCTTGCTCCATCCACTGCATACCACCCTTAGACTGATGGCCAAACTGAGAGAGTGAACAAATGGATTGAGACATACTTGAGGTACTTTTGCCATGATTTACAGCATAGTTGGGATATGTGGCTTCACTTGGCTGAGTTTGCATATAATAACTCCACACACTCTAGCATTGGAGTTTCCCCTTTTGAGGCCTTATATGGGTATAAGGTTCCCCTTCCTACAGTCTTGTTTACTGATAAGATCAATCCTCAGAGTCAAGCTGAATTGGATCGCATGCAAGCTTTACTTCAACAATGCAAAATAAATCTTCAGAAGGCCCAAACACACATGAAACTCTATGCTAATGAAAGATGCGGGCATTTGGAATTCCAAGAAGGGGAATTGTTCCTTTTGAAAGTGCCTAAGTCCCGCTACTCCACTCTCAAAGAGGGCAACAGTAACAAGCTAGCCCACCGCTTCTATGGCCCATACCGCATCCTGAAGAGAGTTGGTGACTTGGCCTATCGCTTGGAACTTCCCCCTACCACCAAAATCCAGAGCTAAAATTGGTGCATGGATCGGACCCCGTAGTGCGCGTAGTGAGCATCGGAAGGTCCCTAAGAACAAAAGAACTCTACTTTTGCTTTAAAAACAAGGAAGAAAGCTTGCACGACATGAAGCAAGAGACTAATTGGGTACAATTTTTCCCCATGCCTTGTGTGAGCGCTCCACAAAGCATGTATTTTATATATTATTGATCTTCAAGCTCAAAAATAGCCCAATTTACAATTAGCACGCTTTAGCTTTTGTGTTTGCTTTTGTGCCACTAAAGAATTAAAGCTATTGGGTGCCCAAGGAGTCAGATAGTACCGAAATACAATGTCCAATACAAATATTTAAATCGTGCACCCATGCGTATACAAAAATAATAAATAAATATCAAGCACTTTAATAAATAAGCACGTCAAAATATTGGCTCCATGCCTAAGATGTGCGCTCATAAAAAATTGATAATAATTTGAATACACACTATCCTCTAATGCTTCCCAATGCCACTGCTGCCTGCTTGCTCTACACATCAACTGAAGCATTCACAATTGTTAGAAAAATAATAAAATCAAATCGATAAAAGTGAATACCTAGCAGTCTTCAGCTACAAAATAAATTGGTTAGAACCCAATCCTAACCCTAATTTATTACGAGTGTGCATTCTAAACTCATAAACGTTTATTAATTTAAATATGTATTTTACGGAATCACCCGCTATGGAATCACCCACTTGCACATTAAATAAACAAGACGCCCGAAAAGGATAGGCATCCCCATCGACTTTTCGCACAAATAATTCACCTTGTGTATGAGCCCCGGTAATAAAATTTTACGGAATCCACCGCAAAACCTCACGGAATCCACCATGGAATATGCCTCCTAGCATCGTACCCCCGGGGTGGGATAGCAATTGTTCTCAATTGCTATTAGCCCAATGTGGAGCTAGTAGTGTGGGAAAATCACTTAGGTCTCTAGCGTGCATCCATTGGGCCTCTTCAATAGGATGATTTTTAAACTTAACCAAATATCTAGAATATCTACGACCAGTTCTAGTGGTCATAAAGTCAGTATCTAGAATAGTTTCACGCTCAAGAATTTCAGTTTCTTCGTCTAGCAAAGGAGGGTTTTCATAGACAGTGTGTATAGGTAGTTGTCCTCTAAAAGGTCGTAATAAACTAATATGGAAGGTGTTGTGGATTTTCCAATGTTGTAGTAATTCTAGTTTAAATGCATTGTCATTGATTTTGTGTATGATCTTGAATGGTCCATAAAATCTAGGTGCTAATTTTACAACGGGGTGTTTGTCAACACTTTGTAATCTTCGCTTTTCAATTCGTAACCAAACATAATCATCAACTTTAAAACTCATAGCTTTTCTTTTCCTGTTAGCTTGTTTTGTGTATGATTGCTGGGCTTTGGCATTCATATCTTTAACTTCATAAAAAATAGTAGCATGCATGTTAGCAATATTATGAGCAGTTTGAACTTTGTTTGACAATGATGTAACAGGTGTTGTAACGTGTCCACCTATTCCTTTTAGGACACGTCTTAGCAGTCCATCGGAAAGGAGGTCTAGAAAGCTCCGCCCGACACTCCCATGGAATGTTACGGGGTTTGCGATCTAGAACTTTCCGCGTCTGCCACATAGCGGAAGTATTCTAGCCGTTCCCACTTAGGACTGACCTGAATCAGGGTTTTCCCTAATGGTCATTTCCTAAACGGCAACTAGCGTCGAACTCGAGCGAACTACTTTACGCAGAAATGCCAAGGCCGAAGCGGATTCACGCTACACTTGGTTCAAGGAGAATGCGAAACGAGAGGGATGCAAGGCTCGACCTCTCTGCCATAAGGCACAGTCCCATTGTGTTCCCCTAAAACAACGTAAATCGGGATTATTATAATTTAGAATCTAGGTCAGCGCCCTTGCTGTTCGTGTCCTTTGAAACGATCTTCTTGCTATCCATCATGATTGAGAAAAGTTCTCGGCCAACCGGGACCACCCATCCGTAGGACGGGACCCATGGCCACATCCACCACACTTTCCTCAAGTTGTTTTAGTTATCTAATTACCTACCACATTTAGTTGGACATGCATCAATCACCTTCCTTAATTAGCCCATTAGGCACCGGTTCCTTCACGTAATCATAGCACTTGACATAAAAAAGCAATGTCAAACAAGTTTCTTTCAACAGGTTATCATATTTATCTTTGAAATACATTTATAAAGTCCAGCCCGTAGGCTTATCCATAATCCGCCCGAAGGCTATCCAGCAATCCACATGGATTACTAATCCAAGATTTCGCCCGTAGACTAGTATGCGGGCCTCGAGATCCAATCTCGAGTCACGTTTGCCTCTTGTGCAGGGCCTGGAGGCGAGAGGGATTTATGGCCAGAGCCCCCCTGGCACCCAAGCGTCCTCCTACTCCAAGTAGTGCTCAATGGATAGACCTCTCACGGTGGGTTTGGTCCACCTTCTCGGCGTGGTTAACAACCCCCTTGGTTAGGGTCAGGCAGACCATCGGGGGTAACCGAGGCTGCCTCTCCCTTTAGGCCTTCAACCTAAAGCATTAGATATCTTTTCATCCTTTAATTCTTTGAGCAAACAAAGGAAACAACGCTCTCTAAACTGTTACAAGCACAATCATTTCCAGTGGTCGTTATTTTGGCCAATTGCTAAGGAGTGAATCCTTCTCTCCGAATGCGTCCAGCATTCGATCCGGGATCAATTGCAACTTGGCAAGATTCCCAAGGGTTTGTTTGTTAACCCTTATATCCTTGGGTTAGGGACGTACCCTATTAACCCAACTTAACCAATACCTTAAGGTTCAATTAGCAGTAAATATGTTATTTCAATTTACTGATTGGTCTTTTGCTTCCAAGCAATTATCTAATTCCCTTATCTTGGTCACTTTTCCCAAGAAAGGTGCTATGTAAGGATGACTACTCATCCTCTTGCAAGATAAACTTGCGCAAGAATCTGCCAATCTCATTCAGAGGAATTGGCCATTCCTTTTTTATCAAATCAAAAGATCATGCGGCTCTGCAACTTGTTGCACAAGTGCCGCATCTAGTCCATGGGACTATTTTACCCATCGAACGGTGTCTTCTAATCACGGAATCATGATTAGATAGGAAATAAGGTTAGGGTGTCCTCATAACAATCCGTTTTTGATTGCAATAGGCCGACATTGTTGGTCCTAGGGTTCCAAATTCAAATCGAGTTTCATCTTTTTAGCGAGCGATCCTTACGGTATAAACCCTAGATCGTTTCTCGCAAGTATGTCCCATTGTCCCTACCTTCTATGAATGTGGGCAGGTCTTTTAGGGTATGAAAGTTTTAGCTTGGCAATAAGAGCGACTCGGTCACGTCCTTAACGTGCTAAATCCTAGTTAGCACTTGGAATATGTTGCATCAATTTAACCCTTCTTAAGCTATTCCTTCACAGTTTTAGGTGTTTAGGGTAAACCAATTTACTTGTGTATTCATGAAGATAGTCTTGATCAAATAGGGAAAAAAAACTAGTTGCATTTCGATACCATTCTCGTAAGCACACAATTTATTGCCTACATATGATTAGATTTACAATCCCTAACTTTTCTGGTTAGGATCAAAGCGTATGTTAGGTTATGGCATAATTCCTATTGATCCTTCTATAACATGCAATCAAGATTCATGCTACTAAGCTTTAGGGTTTTATGTTTAAAACGAACCATGCAGCATTTTCCTAATTTCATTTCTAAATGAATTATTCGTATGCTGAATTTACCTAACCTTTCGTAATTACTTACGTAGTTGATTGAGACTTATGTCAAATTTCTAGAGATTAATCTACTTCATGTAGCTCTAGAATCATGCCTTGCAAATTCCTACGGTTATTAGCAACTTTCTTTAACGAATCATTGCGAAGAAAAGATGTCTAATAATGTGACATGCGATTTATTCTTTCCATGCATAATCGAAGTGTACTATCATAATTTTGACTTGTAAAGATGGTCATTAGTTGATCAAATTTTGTTACTTTGCAATGCATATAACAAATTGCTAAGAATGCATAGATGTCTTATATCCTTCTTTCATTCGTTCCTTTGAAAAATACAAATGACCGATACTTTGATTGTGAGTTATTTTCCCTAATATAGCCAATGTTTTTCATTTGTAAAAGTGCATCTTACTTTCGTGCATTAACCATGCATAATTACGATATTCCGACGTAAATCAAAATTAGGAAGAAAACCTGGACTTGTGGATTTGGTGAAATGTCCACATGGATGTTAGGAGATGATCCTCCTGCGGTTGTGCCTTGTGCCTTTTTAGGAGCCATCGTGTGTTTGACCTTCTTGCCTTGGCCGCAGACTTATGATCTTGGCTTGTCTCCCTTGCACACAAAACTCCTTTTGAGATTCGGCTTCCTTGATCGATTTCACCGTCTTTCGGAATCGGGCTTTAGAAGGCCTTCTAGGCTTGTGGGAGTTGCAATAGGAAAGGGTTTAAAACTTTGTGGGGATGCTATGAAAAGGGGATTGAAAAACCTGGCTATTGTGAGCTTTATGGGGGATGTAAGGGGGAAAAGAGTGCTTAAATTTCGAGATTATAAGGACCGATTGGGAAGGCTCATGATAGTCCAAGGTAGGGAGCTTTAAATGGACTTTGTGGAATGCAAGGGCTTAAACTCCGGGTTTGAAAAACCCGCTTTGTAGGGCCGATGAAAAAGGGGTTTTGAGACTCTGAAGTAAGGATTTCCACCAGAAGGGTTGCTTTAAAGCCTAGGGCAAGGTGAGCTTATAGGCTTTAGTGGAACACCACGGGAATGGGTGCTTGAATCCCTGCGGCGGGTTATAAAAAAAACATTTTTGAAAGGGGCTTATAAAAGCGACAGGAAGGGGGGCTTTCTAAGGCCCTTAGAAGCTTCCCAAGAAGCTTCTGGGAATCGTGGAGACCACGTAGAAGAGAGGAATGCAGCGGATTCTAGCAGCTGGCGGCATCACGACCCTCCTCATGACTCCTCCTTCGGCGCAGCTGGCGCAGACTTCACGACTCCTCCTAGCTGGCTTGTTGCAGTGGAAACAATAGAGGTTTCGGTCATTGCTTTGGGTGGGGACAAAGTTGTTGACATTATTAGTCCTTGCTTTCTTTCTTTGTCCCTGATTTTGACCTTGAAATCTCTTCATTTGAGGCCTATATGCTCCTCTATTTGGGTCATTATAAGACCAAGTTTTGTTACCTCTTGGTCTAGCCTGCACCTCCTGAATTATATGCGCAGCTCAAATGAGTGCGTCCTGAAGTTCTGATGGGTGCATAGATTCGAGATGGGTATTCATTGGTGGGTTTAAACTAGCACAAAATTTTGACATCTATTGTGTCATGTCCATCTGTGGCGCATACTTAAGAAGTGAGACAAATTTAGAGTAGTATGCGTCAAGAGTGAGTCCTAACTGTTTTAGTTTGTAGAACTCAGTCATTTTCTGCGTGCGATACGCAGGTGGTAAGTATCTTCCTTGCACAGCTTTCATCAGTTTTTCCCAGATAACGGATCCTTCCGCGATCCCTTGATCTCTGCACCATTGTTTCCACCAAATCCTGGCTTCGCCGGTGAGCTTCAGCTTGGCGAACATAGCCTGGTTGGCGAGTGCAGTACCGACTGCTTCAAAGTAATCCTCCATGGATTCAATCCAAATTTCAGCATCCACTTGGATGGACCTGCCTTTCCCATCAAATTCAGGCGGCTTAATCTGCTTGAGAAGAAACTTATTCTCTTGGATTACGGCAATACTTGATGTAGGAGGCGAACTGGGAATCTATACCTAGGGTTGTGCCTGGATAACGGTTTCTTAATGTTATTACACGATAATCGTTATGATTTATATTTCATCTCCAATTCAGCTATCAACCAAGAATCCTAGCCACTTAGCTTTTTATCAATTCTCATCAACAAACAAACATTGATAAAACGAAGTCTTATTGCATTTCTATGGGTCTAGCCCTTTCGGAGTACAACATTTCTAGAGGTGATAGAGAAACTGTTTACATTTAGTTTGGGGAGAATAATGTTGTATTACATTTATCTATGGGAACTGGATAATAGTATGGTTTCGGGTCATGGATCTTTAGGAATCGATAAGTCATTGGAAGATCAGGGTATCCTTTTCTTTGGAACCCATTCTTCTCATAGCACCCCAACACCTTGATCCTGTCGGCACGGATTACATGGGTCACTTCCTCATATACATATGAGTTCAACTCAACCCTCCGACCTCGGATATGTAAAGTTGAGTTTACGTGAGCCTCCACAAAAATGAACAACTTCACGATCTTCAGGTCTTCCAACCACTTGATCCTCTTTAAGTTGGTTTGAAGGTATGCAAACCGGTGGGCAGCTATATAGTAGATTCTTGAGTCACCCGTCCATCTTGTTCCATGTACAAAGGCAATGGATTATAAATACACTCTAGAATGTTCATCATCTCAACCCTTTGTCGATAATCTGGGGAATGCATCGCGCTGCAAATTCATAAGAGTAAGGATCGTTTTATGCCAATTTAGATTTTATCAAAGAAATCTTGGATTAAATATTCTCTGTTACTAAATAAAATGTGATATTTTTTCTCCCCATGCCTCCTTTATTGCTTAAACAAGATGTGTAATCGAACATTTGAACTCTTCTGGATACGTGTAGGTTTTCATTTGTTGCTTGAGGAGCTTTAGGAAGACATCGAGGTGTCTCCAAACCTCCATTCTTAGAAATGCAAGTCATGGTGTGCTTGCAACATTTGTCGTTATCCCACATAGCTCTCTCCAATGTTCCCAAGTAATGCTCACCTAGTTTCCTATATGGTTTCCTAAAAAATGTCTAGCTTTTGAGCCTCCCATTGAGACATCAGCCAAGTCATCTCTTGTTTTCCCTGAAAATGTTGGATGTTTTCTTAAGTGAACTTGAACTCCATGAAAACCCATTTTGGAGAGTAATGCCTCACATTTGTCAATACACTCATCCGATAAAGACAAAGGCTTGATTGAGTATGCATAGTTGAGATGCAACCTGAGAAGCTTATCAATAATTCTAATCTCTGCATGCAAAGTACATATATGAACATTTGTAAGAGGAATTGAAAGAATTGGATCCCACATATCTTCCTTTTTTTTTTCAACTTAGATCTATAGAGTCTTTAGTTGGGGCTCTTCTTACAGGGTGCAAGTTGCTCCAATCTTTAGACCCAACCCTTTCCATGCAATAAATACAATAATAATTTGCATTTGCTCCATTACATATTCCAAGCATACATTTGATAGTTTTCAAGTCAGCACTCATGTGCCATTCCACAATATATTACCAACCCCATCAACAACCAACATTTCTCCTTCACTTTGAGACTTATAATGTTTGGAATACCTGTATGAGTAAACAACCATTTCAATGTTTGATGATTCTCAATTGGTACTTGAGCTGCACCAACCCACCAAATCTCCATCTCAGACTGGAATGTATGCAGTGGTGCTTGACCCCCACCATCGTTGTATCCCAATACCTTGTTCATGATGTAAATGTTGACTCTTTCCATCTTTTGTCCTTTTTCAATCTGCGCTTCATTTAACGTCAAGGAAAACTTCAAAACACCGTGGCATTCCTCTAAGGTGAGTCTATACATGTAAACCATTACAATCTACACTCTTCTTAGATCAACCCATATATTGTTCAATACATTGTATTCAAAACTAGATTTTATTTTTTTCTTTTCATATGACATAGATGCTTCAATATGAATGTATTCCCTGAAAACTTGTGGAATCTTACTATTCATGGCAATCCTTGCAACCGATACTCTTAGGGCTTGAGGTCACCCAAATGCAGTTATTCTATTACATTTTAGATTTTTAAACCATAATCTTGAGATCGCCCAATTACCTTTTTGACTAATGCCCACATTATCACATGTCTCTACAATTTCGTTTGGTTTTACTCTATCCTTTAAGTCCTTAACCAATTCTTTGAGAGTAGGGCCTCTCAAATCCATATTCTAAGGTGACCTAAGAATCCTCAAATTATCATTCTTATTCATGGTCTTTTTTTATTAAATGATTCTCTCCTCACTCTCTCAAGTATTAATACCTAACATGCTAGAGACATATTTCTTTGCAAGATTCAATATTCTTTACTTTACTCTATCACGCAAGCTAGTTATATTTTTTAATGGTCTCTTTCTCTCTCTGAATCCTATTGGAGTTTTCTTTAAGTGTGCTAGCTTGTCTTGTAATGACTTATTAGCATTTTCCAAAATGCCAATCTTATTTGTAAGCTCTGAACTACTTTTCTGTGCAATAAATAATACTTTTCTCATTTCATTCATCTTAGCCATGTATGTGTAAGATATAGAGTATAACCTTTTACAATAGCCAAGCATCCCATTATAACCTTCCCCATCATATCTCACGTAGTTGTGAATATGAAAATAATTAGGATGTTTACCTGTTGAAGGATCCTTGGGAAAAATATTTCCATCCACCCACAAATCTATATGTTTCTTTCCTTGAGTTTGCAATCTATTGGCCTCCATCTCATCTGTTGGTACTCGATGATGTATATTTCTCCAAGATGAATAAATTGGATCTAGTTGGATGGTAAGTTTGTACTTGCATGTGCTTGCATCTGTATTACTTGCAGAGGTATTGCTAAACATTTTAGCAGATCAACGATCACAGTGATCAGAAAGTGAGCACAAAGAAGAGAATGAAGAAAGAGTGTGTGAAAAGAAGATGCGGGAGTAGACAAACTGCGATATAGGTGGACATTTCTCGAAAATACAAATTCTCCCAAATTCCAAGACAAAAAATGGCCGAAAAGGTGACCCTAACATAAATTAAAGATGAGGGACAATTAATGACTAAGCTCTTTAATGAATTCAATATTCTCTCATTAATCACATTTGAGCAACCAAATTTGGCGTTTCCATTCTTCCAAAATCTCAACTAATTAGCAACTTAATCATTTTCTTACAAGTGCCTTTTTTGAAGCGTTTTTTTTCCCTAATGAGCTCACCTCATCCAATGCATTTTTTGCAAGGCTTTCAAGTAAAGGCACTCCTATTCTATTCATAAGGTTATCCATCTTTGCTTGCAGTCTAATAATGGGCTTAGGAATATTAGCCAAGCTGATTCCATCATTAGTATAAATTTTCTTCTTATCCATGGACATCTATCTTCAGCCTCTTTTTGAGCTTCTCCATTAATCCCAAAGAATTCTCCATGGCCTTCGTGTCTAAGTTTTGACTTTCACCCTCCTAGCAGCATCCCCCTATCTGATTATCATTGTGCCACTGCTCTTCTAGACATCAAAAGTTTTCAAATATTTGGTGCATTTTATATGATCTATGTCTTGGCCCACCTTCTCGAGGTACTTAGCAAGATTGCACTATTCTATTTTATGTTTAACTGCCTCTTCTAATGTCACTAGCTCCTCCAGGCTATGGATGCTGTGGTATTTCAGTTGGTTGAAGATGTGTGTCTCAGTGGCTAAGCAATATTTTTTGTGTTCTTCCTCTGAGACACACATCTTCTATTGCCCTACCATTTGGGTTTCTATCCTATTGCCCTACCATTTGGGTTTCTATCACTGCATAACAATCCACAATGAGTTCTCTTTTAAGGACATTTCTTGCATAAAAGGTAAAGTGATTAGAAAGAAATACTATCAAATGGTGAAATGTATAAATCAAGAAATGAAAATTTTCACATCAATCAATCCATACATTCCATGCAAGAACTTCATGTGAAATATTTATCAAAAGAAGAAAAAAATTCAATTCATCCTTTTTCTTTTGAAGTTCAACTCCTATTTTGATTTTTCATTCACCTATTTGGATTTTTTATTTACCTTTCACTTTACCCCGTTCCCCTTGAAAATGATGAAAATCCTTTCTAACATTGTGGAAGTAAAGGTGTAAGGCCTTCAATGCATCCTTGGTGTGTCTCATTGTTTCAAGAACACCATATTAGAGATTTTGGAAATTTTCCAAGTCCCACTTTTAATGAATGTCTTACTTTTGTGAATGAAAGAGAGCACTATGTTTATGTTTATCTTTAAAGGGCACTTTGTTTGTTACAAATATGAGATCACACATCTTGAGAACTTAAGTGATGAATGTAAGCTATGTGGCTATTAGGAGATTTGGATTTCACCTCTATCTTTTCTAGCATACTAACAAAATATGATGTTGTATGGTAGTGGAAACATCAAGGAGGCTTAGCTAGTATATGCCTAGGAAATTTCCAAGCTTAATGTAAGAATATAAAGGTTTGAAGGAGTGCAGAGAGAATTTAGAATACAAGAGGCTTAAACATTATATGAAAATATGTTATCATGGCCAAAATTTATAATGTTATGGATTTGAATATATTATAATCTAAGTTTTTTATTTTAGATATAGCATCATTTAAAGTGACATGTATAAGTTTCATGAACTAGGACCTTAAAGAGTCACCACTAACTAGGTGTGATTTAATAACTTGATCTAATACCATATAGTAATAAGTTTGGATAACCTATGATGTGGTGGTTCTTTTTGTGTGTAAACCAATAGACACAAGTATGTTAAATAATTGCTCACCCCATTTGCAATTTTGTATGTATATGCATGATATATAAATATCTTTTGTTCAAATTTTCTATCTATCTTGACAATATATGGACAAGATGGATATTGGCTTTCGCGAAAATCAACTAGCTTTATAGTTTGACCACCTAAATGAACTTTCATATCATAAAATGAAGATTTATATACCAGCTAGAATTTTATAATTTTTATAAAACCAAAGATTTAACCTTTGACCAATGCTTTGTGTTTCCAAAGAAATAGACATAAATTTTATTATTAATTAAGACCTATTTGTTAGCTAAGACATAAAGAACAAAATTGGACTTAAACCACTTTATAAGAAATTTCAACACAATTAACTAATGTTATTGAAAAAATAAAAAGCATTAAGTAGATTCTCTCATTGATATTGGTGGTGCTTAAAAACACCAAGGTAACTACATCAAACACTTTAAATTTCTAACAAGCATATATTTCATAGCCATGCAAGAGCCCTTAATGTGAGGGATATATTTATTTTGAAAGTCAAAATTAGTCCATATAGAGTCACTGCCTTGTTGCATCATGTATATTGGAAAAATATAACTTTTGTAGATTTTGTATAAAACATTTAGTTGCACTACCATTTATGAAATGTTTGTGATATTCTAACTCATGAGCAAGTTGTATTGTTTCCATATCTTTCAAAGTAGAGACTAAAGGAGTATGTTTCAACTTGGATAATTGTGAGTTGTTCAATGTAAGTGACAGACAACGTGAGGCATTTGTTGAGTATGTTTGTATAATAGATGGTCAAAGTACAAAATGGGACTTAAACCGCTTTATAAGAAATTTCAACACAATTACTTAATGTTATTGAAAGAATAAAAAACTTTAAGTAGATTCTCTCATTGTTATTGGTGGTGTTTAGAAACACCAAGGGAACTACATAAAACACTTTAAATTTCTAACAAGCATATATTTCATAGCCATGCAAAAGCCCTTAATGTAAGGTATATATTTATTATGAAAGTCAAAATTAGTCCATATAGAGTCACCGCCTTGTTACATCATGTATATTGGGAGAATACAACTTTTGTAGATTTTGTATAAAACATTTAGCAACACTACCATTTATGAAATGTTTGTGATATCCTAACTCATGAGCAAGTTGCATTGCTTCCATATCTTTCAAAGTAGAAACTAAAGGAGTCTGCTTCAACATGGATAATTGTGAGCTGTTCAATGTGAGAGACGGATTATGTGAGGCATTTGTTGAGGATGTTTGCATAATAGATGGTCTCTTGAAGCAAGAAGTAATTGAAGTCTGAATATATATACCATCTTTATCAAACATGGTCTCGTGCGGTGTTGATGATGAAGATGAAATACCATCATTCTCTACTCTAGTCCATTTAACAACGACAACCTTGAATTGAGCATACAATTCATATTCGTATTGAACTGGCTCCTGTCCATATCGATCAAACTTGATGACTTCACATGCATCATGGTATTTGCTTAAGCAAGTCAAGTATGGTAGAAGTTCTTTGATCAAGATAGAGTCTCCACAATCAATATCAAATGTAATTGGATAAATGCAATTCTCAACAGGATTTGGACATCCTTTGTAAGGATTGTCATCTATGAGAATAGTCTTGGTATGCTGACAAACATCTCCATATTGATCCCATACATACTTTAGAGGCTTGAACATTGCTTCTACTCCCATCTTATCTGGCCTATATATGATTTTGAGTCGATATCTATGATATTGTTCTTGGCCCCAAATCATGAAGAAAGGATACTTCCTTTTCGCATGGATCTCCAAGCACTTAATAATTGCCATGACATTCTTATGTAAAGGTGTTGACCAAACTCCCACTTGGAATCTTGCAAATAAGGCTTCAAGAAACTCCATACATCTTGGTTGAAGAACAAGCCATTACTTTCCCATTTGAAAGCTTTGAAACTTTTTAGACTTCACAAAGCATCGTTGTAAAAGAAGACCATTGAGATCAAGTATTACACATAATTGTGTTGCATTTCTTATCAATGACACATCAATCACATCATTGTGCTCTACTGTTGTTGAATTTGTTAGATATCCAACCACAAATCTCTTAGTTTAAGTTACAAAGAAGAAAAAAAAGCACATTAGATTCATTTACTTCCTCATCATTCTACTTAATGTTTGAGCTATAAACTGGCATAGAACAATAAAGCAATTTAACTTCACATTGACAAATGCATACATAGGTACTACTTAATAAATGATATCTTAAGAAAATAGACATTTGACCATGTGGACAAATCTAACCAAGAGTAATATCATGAGGTGAAAAAAATATATATGATGATTTCTTTGAAGTAAAACCTATTTTAATAAAGTCATTTTTCCATACCTACTTTTTATCACTAATTAATAGTATACTTGAGATACTAACAATAGATTCTTATAATTAGTTACAAAAATTATATTATCAATATAATATTAAACATACTCGATTTTTAAAAGGGCCTTTAAAAGGGAATGTACAAAGAATGTGTTTATTAGTCCTAATTATTAAAAGAAAATTTAAACATGATACTTTTGACCATGTGACCAAAACTATGTCACATATAAGTGACAGATGACAATTTAATTAAGATAAGTTATAATCTATTTGGATAAGTTTTCATAGTTTCTTCTTAAGGACTAACCAGTCTATTTTTGAACTAGTTATATCCCATAGATATTTAAACTCATGAATTGCAACAAGGATTTTACCTTAATATTCAATATACACACCTCAAAAGATACATTGGAGGTGAAATCTTTGTTGCAATATTTGCTACTGAGGTAAAACTCTTTTGGGAGGTGCAATGAATCTTTTTTGGGGTGTGCAATATATTATTGGCTCTCTTATCCTAAGATACATGCATAGACATACACTAGTGATGTAATAAAAGAGGTTATAAGAGATAAGAGATTTGACCATGAGGACAAATCTAACCAAAACTAACATGACAAGATCATTACACAAAACATATAAGAGTTTAATTGAAATAAGATCTAGAATAGACTTAAGTAAGTTTTGTATAGTTAGCTCAAACTTTTCATTATGGTAAGTATTCTTACACAATAGATTACAATTAAACAGCTATCCTTACAAAGGATGACAAATTTCAATAAGCTCTTTAATACTAATTTAGCAAAATATTTACTTAAATAGATTTTTTAAACCAAACATGCTTGGTACCTTTTGTAAAAAATTAAAAAACTAAAGACATAGTTTCTTTAAGTAATATCACCAAAGAAAGAAAATATTGCAAATGCTAATGGAAGTAACTTCTCAAGAAAAAAATCAAAATTACATCAATGTGTCTTCCTTGATGAAAGGAGAAGGAACGGAGTTTAAACACCTTAAGTGGCCTTTAATTTCTCTTTCATAATTAGACTTCCTATATCTTGGCTTGATTCTTCTATGCCCTCCGGTAGTACTTCAAGAACATGAACTTCAGTAGGAGGAACCTCTTGGGAGTTTGAATTTTGTTTAGCACTCTCATCGACCCTCCACAATTGTGCTTCAACCTCTCTTTGCTCTTGAGTGTTGCAAACCACTGCAATAGTCTTCATATGATTTACCAATGCCACCTTAGATGCAAGTCCACTTGCATATACATCAAATGCAATCTCATGAGAATCATTGAATGCTTTGATTTTAGTTTCCATAACTTTTATTTTCTTTCTCAAAAACTCTTTGCAATCCTTTGTTCTTCTTCAAGATCTTCATCATTGCACTCATTGTCCAAGCCTTCAAAGACCATAATGGAAGGCTTGTTGACATTGTTTATATATTTCTCAAAATTGATGAAGCTTTTCTCCATAGTCACCACAAAAGAATCTATAGATCCAAAAGCAAAGGTTCTATCCATTGGTAGGAAGTCAACACTACCAACTAGTATGTGATATTTGCAAGAAATTCTTTCAAGAGCATTTTTCAAAGCTGATATTTGCTTTCGATCAAGAAATGATAACAACATGAATTGTTTAGGTTCACATGTCATTTGTAGTAGAGTGGATACAACCTTTCCAAACTTTATAGAGTCCCATTTCAGTCCCTCAACCCCATTGTTGCATCTAGAACAACAAACCGCGATGATAATTGGATCTCTGTAAGCATTATATATAAGATCAAAGGTTTCTAGATTGCATCCGAAAACATATACATGATGTCGTCGTGTGGGGGGGGTCGAAGGTCTACCACTGGGGTTTAGAGCAAAAGAGGAGTGAGAGATTCAAGGTAACGAGAGAGAGAAAAGATTGGGGTTTGATAAGTCTTGGGTTTTAGAGATAATTTAGTTGGAGAAGAAGACCTCAAGCTTTATCATATACTTAGCATACATGAATGGCATCAAAGACTTTGACTCAATTACATCAAATGCTTGTGAGGTTAATAGGCCATTACATGTAGAGATTTTATCTCAGATTTAATCCAAATACATATTTCAAATGCAAGCCCAAATGGATACAATTTCATGAATGCCAATGAGCAACAACTCCAAGAAACAAGTATTTGAGTGCTAGATTCCATTACTTCCAAGACATAAAACCAAAAGCTCTTGAAATGCACTGACAAAGCTTTTAACTCACTTCAGCCCTATTTTATAACAATGATTTCCAGCCCATAAACAAGCCCCCAAAACATACATAAACTCAAGAATATGCCTCTCTATTCACTTCCAAATGAAGCCGTGATGTTTAGAGGTCAATACCAACACTTGCAACTACATAGATCACTTGATTTCCCTTCAAGAAGACAAGAACAGTGGGTTTCCCTATTTATGATAGGTTTTAGTAGTCCAAATCAGTCCCATACACCTCCAAGATCTCCCCTTTACTTGCCCCAAAGTCACTCAAGTACTTGGGCACAAGAAGGGCTTCAATGGTCCATGAATACGGTAAGAGAATGGAAGAAGACGTTCATAAGAGCAGGCTGAAAACTTTATCTCTGTTTTTCCAATTTATGGACTGTCATACCACTTATTTTCATGATACCAAATGGATAGGCAAAAAGGACTCTCACCTTCTTTGTTTGTATCTCCTCTCTATCTTCAATTTGCATGCTTTAGAGCATGCACAATAGTCTTCAGCTCTCCCTCCATCTGCCACAGGTGTGCAGGCCCGAAAATTGCACCAAAAAATGTGGGCTGCACTCCTCTTCTGCTTCGACACAAAAATTGGACCATATAGGTCACTTGCAGGTCACACAAGTCTCTTACAGCCATTATTTCGTGTCCCATACAAACCAAATGGACTTTGGGCACTCTTCTTGATTTCCAAGCAAATACACCTCATGAACCAATGTGACATAACCTGTAAACTATTAATTTCCACCTGTTGATCAAGTTAAAGGACCTCATAGACTTAATTTTTGTCAATTTACATGATACAAACTGAAAATTGCATTGTCAAGTTACAAAGGAACTTATGAGATTAAATGGAATTTAAGATAAATGTAGGTGAATAATGACTGGATTATGTATGAAAGTTTCTCATGTGAATCATAATGAAGTTATTCTGTAAACATAAGAACTCCATGTTTTATGCCATGAACAGAAAACCCTTTGACAACGCCAAGGGGAAATAGTGGAGGATTGAAGAGGATTTTGCTTTTTTCCTATTAGGAAGTTCACAATATCTTTTGCTCCATTTGGAAGGGACCGTGAATCAGCTCCACGTGTGAGCTTCTTTGATACCCTATCATTGCAAATGCCTAAAAGCTTTGTGTAGACTTCATCATTGATATCATAATCATCAACAAGCTCTTCCCAATTCTTCATCACAGTGCTAATTTCTTGAACTAAGGCTTTGAAAAGAGTGACTAATTCCTCCTTTAGGACCCTATCTTACTTGATTTGCTTAGCCCTTGTTTCCATGTCAATCATATCTTCCTTATCCCATTTGTTTCTTAGAAAAAGGATATGACCTTCATTGATCTCCTCTTGTAGTGTAAGGATGTCTCCATCCTTTAAACCCATAAGGCAAAGAAATGCAGCAGGAGAAGGTTGCCTTCCCTTTTTTCTAGAACTCTCCTCTTGGGATATAAGCTCACCTCTAGAGTATCTCTTCATGATTTTGATCCAACTATCAAATATTTTTTGGGAGCTAAAAATCATATGGCAATCTATCAAAATAGTGAGCATAGAACAAAAGAAAGAGCATCACAGCAATCTTCACAAAAAGAAAAGGTAAGCTTATATGTGATTACCTGCCATGGTACTCTTTGAGAGCTTGTCTTAGAAAGCCCTTGTTGGGGTTTTGGTGGAGAACCAAATGCTAGCCCACTGATCTCTTAATTGTTGAAGTTGCTCAACATAAGGGGCATTCTTCATAACATTATGTGATTCCACATTTTTCATTTGTGAAAGCTCAATGCACATTTTTGCAGGACAATCAACTAATATTCTAGCATTTCTCGTGGTGTATAAATGCTTGGTTGCTAGACAATGTGTAGTATTACTCTAAATATATATCTTTGCTACATGAATTGAGTGAAGGCCTGATATAATCCAATAACTATAAGTATCCAACTTATTAGCATCCACCTCATCACGATGCATGGGTCTCTTCTCATTGTTGTCTTGTAGAAAAGGCATAATATATGCTGTTGTTGCTGGATTCATGGGATTCTTTATGAAAGACGTGGTTAGCTTCTCTATATAATCCCAACACAGTGACCTATAAGCATACAAAGGAGGTGCCTCATAGTACCTATTAACAAGAATAGGAAATTGTGTTGTTGGACCAAATGGAAAGAATTTTTCAAACATGTGAAATCCTGATTCTTCCTTCTTTCCCTTCTTCTTAACTATCTTTGGAAAATCGAATGTTCTTTCTACTCCCTTGACCTCAAGAGAAATTATTGGCTTTGCAAGTGTAACTTCTAGCATGGAAGGTAAAGTGGCATCATTCTCAATAGTGTTAGCAACCATACTAACAACAAGAGCTTGTGACAAGGAACTTTGTTGAGATGATTTTGACTTTGAGCTTGTGGGATTCAGTAAATTATTTACATCTTGAGGAGCAGGTGAAGATCTCAAGTCTATTTGTTTATCTTGGATCTTCATTATTTTGTTGGGGCGATCACTTTTTCTTGATAAGGAAAGTAGCTCACTATTTTGGATAGCTTGGAATGTTGATATAATGTCTTCTGTGCCCTTTACCTTCTCAAATAAGGTCCATCCCATTTTTTCAAATAGTATTCTTTGTCCTCTTTAATATGTGCAAAGTGAAATGAAAAAGGATCAAGTTTGTATACTACATTTTAACCCTTGATCTTAACAAGATTACATGGTATTCCCTCTTTCCCAGCACATCCATCTGTTATCTTCTCTATGACACCATCTTGTTGAAAAAATGCAATATCGCTTTTTAAAGTAAATAGGAGAACATTGTCAGCCCTTTTTCCTTGACTATCATAAACATCCACATACCATGGATATACAAAATCACCACTAACTCCATCAATGGTTTGGGTCTCCTTTTTGGATGTGCTATCTTTCTTTGCCATTGAATAGTTCTACAAAGAGAAAAAGTTGTCAAAGAAAAGTGGATTTAAAAATAGTCAAAATTCACAAAACCCAAATAAATTTATAAAATTTGTAGGTTGAAAATTGAAAACACAACAACACAAGATTTTACGAAATACAAGACAAATGTACTCCAAAGGGACTCTTCCATAAAATGAAATATTGAAATTTGAGATTAAGTGTGGTATGATATCTAACCATAAATATATGTGCTTATATATTAAATCTCATGGATTATTCTAAGCCTAAGTTATGTTTCTCTTGCAATAACCATATAGTAAAAACTTTGCCATGGACTTCGATGAGAAGATCAAATTCTATCAATAGTGAGACTTGACCATGGGCTTAGCCAAATGGTCAAGTGATAATGAAATATTGAGTGTGAGTGTGGTATGAGATGTAGTGAAAAATAATTGTGGTTATGTAGAAAATGTGATGGATGATTTGTCCCTAAGTAAACATTGGATTTCTTCTCCATGTAAGTTTCGTATGCAAGAATCATACTCTAGGAATTTTGCTAAGATTTTTTGCCATGTGGTCAAATCCTATTTAATCAAAGAATGAGATTTAGTCCAATATGAGATCCACCCATATATCAATGTGCTTATGTAGCAATCTTACGATTCCATTTGGCAGCCCAAAGTTAACATTTTAATTAATGCACATGTAAGTTTCCTTGAAAGGAGCTATATTTTAGAAACATTGTCATTAGTTTTAGCCATGTGGTCAAATCCTAAATTGTCATAAGACTAATCTATAAGATTAGAAACTTTGCCATGGTTTTTTACCATATGGCTTTTAAAGGCTAGTTAAAGAGAGGATGTAGTTTATTGTAATATGAGATTCACATATAAGCAAATATGCCTATGTAGCAAATCCCATAGATAGCAATATAAGGTAATGCAAAAAACACTTGAAAGGTGAAGATTTGACCTCATGGTGAAACCTACAAGATATCTATATTTTTATAAACTATTTTTAACCATATGGCCAAATCTAGTTTCATAACCATATGAAGAAAGTGATTCATTTGTTGCAACATGTTGTGAAATTGGATTTGGCTATATAGCCAAATATTGTTTTATAGTGGAATGAAAAAGTGGTCTCATGGTTTGCAAGATGTATGAGATTAGATTTGATCATATGGCTGAACGAAACAAGAATGGGGGATTAGCATTGATAACAAAACGAAAGATTTGACCATATGGCCAATTTTTATTTTGTAGTGGAATGAAAAATTTGGCTAATTTGTGGTAAAATGATATGATATTTATATATGAACATATAGATAGGAAGTTATGAAAAATTGAAATGAAAGAAATGGTTTATGGAAACAAAGTGGTTTGTTTATTGCACAACAAGTTTTGACCACATGGCAAAACTTCCTATAAATATAGTAGGTAATCAAGGAATTCCAAGTAGAACATGGTTTTCCTTTGTGGAGATAATATAGAATATGTTTGTCTTAGAAGATTTTGCCATACAACCAAATCTAGCATACCCAAGATTTGTGTGATCAAACCCACCATAGATTTAGTCATAATTTTTTCAGGATGAACTCCCAAAAAAAGTGGTTTGTTTCTTGCAAGACAAGATTTGACTACATGACCAAATTATCGAAAGTAAGGAATTTGAAGTAGAAACTAGTCTTTCCTTTTGGAAGTAAGGATTGATAATATAAGAAAGCATTTGACCGAATGGTGAAACGTCATTCTTGTAGTAAAATGAAAAAAGTGGTTGATTTGATGCAAGATATTGTGATACTACAAGAGTCCTTATTTCAACCAATTAGAGATAGATTAAGGAGAAGATTTGCCCGCATAGCCAAATCTCATAGTATATTGGTAAAAATAACATAAATTACATCTTATATTATAAGAAAATATTTGACCTCATATCCAAATCTAAAATTGTATTGAATAAATAACAAAAAGTGATTCTTATATTGTAAGAAAATATTTGACCATATGTTCTAATCTATATATGATGCTAGGAGGCATATTTCACGGTGGATTCCATGCCACGATGGATTCCGTGAGGTTTTACGGTGGATTCCGTAAACTTTGATGATCGGGGCTCATATACAAAGTGGATTCTTTGTGCGATAAGTTGATGGGGACGCCTATCCTTTTCGGGCGTTTCATTAATTTAGTGTGTACATGGGTGATTCCATAGTGGGTGATTCCGCAAAATGCATATTAAATTAATAAATGTTTATGAGTTTAGAGTGCGCACTCGTAATAAATTAAGGTTAGGATTGATTTCTAACCAGTTGATTTATTTATGTAGCTGAAGACTGCTAGGTATTCACTTTTGTCGGTTTAATTGTATTATTTTACTAACGATTGTGAATGCTTCAGTTGATGTGTAGAGATAGCAACAGTGGCAGAGGAAAGCATTGGAGGATAGCGAGTATTCGATTTATCATTTATATTTTGATGGGCGCATATCTTAGGCATGGCGCCTATATTTTGTCGCGCCTATTTATTGAGGCATTGGATATTTGTTTATTATTTTGTATGCACATGGGCGCACGATTATGTTATTTGTACTTGGACATTATATTGGGTACGCCTGACTCTTTGGGCACCGCCCATTAGCTTTATTTCTATTTTGTGCTAAAGCAAACTCAAAAGCTAAAAGCTTGCTATTTTGTAATTTGGGCTATTATTTGAGCTTGAAGATGATTAATACATAAAATACATGCTTTTGGAGCACTCACACAAGGCATGGGGGGAGATTGCACCCAATTGGTCTCTTGTTCATGTCGTGCATGCTTTTTACCTTTAGTTTTGTGCAAAAAGTAGAGTTATTTTGTTCTCAGGGACCTTCCGGCATTCACTACGCACCAGTGATATCAGAGCAAAGCTGAGATCAAGAGCTTCCAATCGCTACCCATCTTGTGCGAAGGCGGAGCTCCTGGAAGGATCGAGCTCTACGGTCAATCTCATCGCGAACGGTCGATACGGGCAGATTCCTGGCGATCAACAACCTCTGTTTCCATCCTCAAATCGCGAAGGACCGGCCTGTAGTAGCGGAGGACCACTCCAACATCCTCCTCTCCAAAACGTTTTTCCACAGTCATATAGAGATAAGTCTCAAAACAATTCATAATCTTCATAAGCTTGATAAGCTTAGTTTAAGCTTAAAAAGCTTAAACTAATCAAGTCATCAACTCGGCGTATCACAAGATGTCCGCGTGATTTTCGCCGGGCTGAAAAAACGTCCCCCGCCCAAAAATTCACCGTTTTACTTCCTACAAGCCTAAAGCTTAATCACTTAAGCTCCAATCACACAAGTCTCATCAATTCTGCAAGTCTACAAAGTTCAAGTTCTGCAAGTCTACTAAATCAACCAAGTTCTGCAAGTTCTTGTACTCTGCAAGTCACCTAAGTCTGCAACTCTGCAAGTTAGACAAGTCACCTGAAGTCAAAACTGACTTCTGTTCAAAACTCATAGAAGGGTTGTTCCTGCGCAGAAACTCCGAATTGCAAAGTTGTTCATTGGAAGGTACTGTTCGCATACACAGGTTTGCTGAACCATTTTCAACACATGTAGAAGATTAAAACGCATATTTTTCAAAGATTACAAATCTCGCAATAGCCAAAGACGAAGATTGTAAAAGTCACACACAAAAATATATAAGCCTTGTACACAGGATCTTGAGCTACGCTCATCCCGCTAATTTGATTTTGAGAGTGTGAGGTCTTTTGAGTTTTGCAGGATGACGGAATTACATATGGATGATTTAATGGCCGAAGGCGATCTTCCTGAACCTATGATGGAGCAAAAGTTGGACATAATTATGATGCAGTTGGATGAAAAATGACGAGCTAGGCAAGCATTGCAAGTTCAATTGGCTAATTTACAAAGATCGACTACCTACAAAGAGAAACCACAATCTGAAGACCTTATTCGACGTACCATCGACAGGACTCTTGAAGCTCAATCCATCCGCAAGGAAACAAAGATAAGTAAAAGAAATTTCAAATTCCGTACTTTCAATGGCACTCGAGAGGGAAAAACTGTTCTTGCATTCATCAGTCAGTTTGATGACTACTTTCATGAGGAAACATATGCCGAAAAAGATAAAATCAAGTGTGTCACTAATCATTTAATGGATAGAGCATCTCTTTGGTGGACCGTGGTTCGTAAGAGTATAGATTGTCCCACTACCTAGGAGAATTTCAAGAAGAAGTTTATGCAAAATTTCCTTCCTCCACAATTTCATGAAAAAGCCATAAAACAATGGGACCTTCTTCAGCAATGAGATCGTGAGCCTATTCCTCAGTACACCGAATGCTTTTGGAATGCATTACTCCAGTTACGCATGCTTGAAGACGTACCTGAAGCGACACACAAGCGCAAGTATATGTCTGGATTACTTGGGAATTACTACACTGAAGTTAATATGTTCAAGCCTGCAACTCTTGAAGACGCATTTTCATTGGCTCATGACACTGAAGACAAGCTGCAAGGAAGAGACAAGCGTCCATAACAATTCCAAGCCAATGGTAACTATGGATCTAAGCAATTCAACTCAAATTTTAGAAGATTTAATCAAGGTCATTTTCCTTCATCATCTTTTCATAAAACTTGGGCAAAACCACCTGCTTTACTATCCAATATCAACCAAAACCCCAAGCCCATTCCACAGCCAAATCCTAATATCCCTAGACTTCCTGCCATTGCAAACAATGTAACCAAAGCCAAACCTATAGTATGTTATAAATGCCACCAACTTGGACATCTAGCAGCAAATTGCCATTCAAAGAAGCCACCTGTCCATATCAACTACCTTGGAGCAATGGAAGATGACGAACATGAAGAAATGCCTGATTTCACGGAAGATGAAGACGACATTACTACTCCTTCGGATACTTTACCAGGTATGCCAAATCCACATTCTTTATTGACAATGAAATGTTTAGTGCATGGAAAGGAAAAGATTATTTTGCATGATGATGGTAGTACTCATGATTTTATTTCTGCAAAGTTAGCGAAAGAATTGAAGTTACAAACTGTTCCTACACATTATCGCATTAAAGCAGCATTCTTAGGCACTAGGTATAATGGAACACAGGAAGTGCATGACTTAGAGATTCAAATTGGTGAATACACTGAAAGAAAAAAGTTTCTTGTTGTACCATTACAGTCCAGTGATATTATTTTAGGTATGCCTTGGCGTCATCAACATAACCCTGATATAGATTATTCCACACATTCGATAAATATTCATTTTCAAGGAAAACATATTACATTGTATGGTATGCATGCATCTAATGCTTTTCCACTGCTTTCGCATACTCAAGCTAAACGTGCATTACGCAAAAGTAGTAAATCTTATCTCATTTGGGTGAATGAACTGCAAGTTAAAGAAAATCATATGCACCCTAGGCATAAAGAATTTCTTGCACATTTTAAAGACTGTTTTGCAGAAGATCTACCGCCTGGTTTACCTCCTTCACGTCCAAAAGATCATAAAATAGATTTGATTCCTGGTACACAACCACCTTGTAAAGCACCATATAGGCATAACCAGATAGAGCAAAAAGAAATTCAAAATCAAGTTGAGAAATTACTAAATAGAGGATTGATTAGACCTAGTAGTTCTCCATTTGGTGCACCTGTTCTGTTAGTAAAGAAGAAGAAGAATACCTATCGTATGTGCATTGACTATCGTGCTTTAAATAAGATCACAATAAAGAATAGATATCCAATTCCTAGAGTCGATGACCTTATCGATAAATTGCAAGGTTCTTCCATATTTAGTAAAATAGACCTTAAATCTGGTTATCATCAGGTGAGATTAGATAAGTCTGACATATTCAAGACTTCATTTAGGACACAATTGGGTCGTTATGAATTTTTAGTGATGCCTTTCGGATTGAGTAATGCACCTCCTACATTTAGTAGAATGATGAATCGTATATTTTTGAAATATCAGCATTGTGTTATTGTCTTCTTTGATGATATTTTGGTGTTTAGCCAAAATGAGAAAGAACATTATGAACATTTATCCTTGGTTTTCCAATTATTAAAAGATAATCAACTGTATGCCAATCCGGAAAAGAGTGAGTTCTTTAAAATAGAAATTGAATATTTAGGTCATATTGTATCATCTGATGCTATTAAGGTTGACCCTAAGAAAATAGAAGCAATATTGAACTGGCCTATACCTAAAAATGTGCATGAGTTACGATCTTTCCTAGGTCTTGCTAGTTTCTACAGGAAATTTGTGCGTAATTTTTCATTACTTGCTTTGCCTTTGACCAAACTTTTGAAGAAAGGTATTATTTATCATTGGTCCAATAATCAATAGAAATCCTTTGACTTATTGAAACATGCATTAACCCATGCTCCTGTATTACAACTGCCTGATTTCAATAGACCATTCTTTTTAGTAGTGACCGATGCTAGCAGATCTGGAATAGGAGCCGTAGTTATGCAGGACAATCATCCCATAGCATATTCTAGTTGTAAACTGAAACCCTCTGAACTTAAATATTCCACATATGATAAAGAATTATTAGTTGTAGTACAAGCTCTAAGACAATGGAAACACTACTTAATGGGTTCTGAATTTATGATTAAGACCGATCAACAAAGTATTAGACATTTACTTAGACAACCTCAAATATCTGACTGACATATCAAATGGGCAACCTTTATTCAGAGTTTTCATCCTATCATCCAATATCAACCCGGTAAAGAAAATGTAGTGGCCGATGCATTAAGTAGAAGACCTGCCATTCATAATATTTCTGTTATGTCATTTGATTCTTTAACGCCTATGAAAGATACTTATCATCAGGACATTACTTTTCATGCTAATTGGAATAAATTAGTTCAAAATAACTGGATTCCTATTGATTCACTGTCTTATAATGATGGATTCATCAGAGATTATGTGTTACAGTTCCATTCAGATCTTTTGTTTTGAATGAGATTCATTGTCCTCCATATCAAGGTCATAGAGGTATCATATCTACTTTACGTACATTAACTGAAGATTTTTATTGGCCGCATATGGACACTGATGTATCTAACTTTGTTTCTGAATGTTTGATTTGTCAAAGAGTTAAGAGACATCATGGTAAACAGTATGGATTACTTATGCCTTTGTCTATTCCATCAAGACCATGGGAAAAAATTTCTATGGATTTTATTACTGGTTTACCTAATACTAAAGCTAACCATGATATGATTTGGATTGTAGACAGGTTTAGTAAACAAGCATATTTCATTCCATGTAAGAAAACTTTAACAGCATCATAGGCAGCACAATTGTTTTTGAAAACTGTTTTCACTAACCATGGATTACCAAAAGTTATTATTTCTGATCGTGATTCTAGATTTTGTAACAACTTTTGGATTACTTTGTTTGCTAACCTAGGAACAAAAATTGATTTTTCATCTACATTTCATCGTCAAACTAATGGATAAACAGAAGCCACTAACAGTACTATTCTAGATCTTTTACGTGCTTACACTATTTCTAAACCACAAACATGGGACACACATTTACATTTATTACAGTTTGCATATAACAATATACCACACACATCTACAAAGAAAGCATTGTTTGAAGTGATTTATGGTTATAGATTGTCTACACCTGTTGCATCTTTATCAAATAGAATTCAGAGTGCTGATGATATTGTTAGTATGCACGCTACTATTTTTGATTCGGTTAAAGACATGATTGCCAAAGCCCAGCAATCATATACCAAGCAAGCCAATAAGAAAAGACAAGCAATGAATTTCAAAGTTGATGACTATGTTTGGTTGAGAATAGCAAAATGTAGATTACAAAGTGTAGATAGACACCCAGTTGTCAAATTAGCACCTAGATTCTATGGACCATTTAAGATCATTCACAAAATTAATGACAATGCATTCAAGTTAGAATTACCACCTCACTGGAAAATTCATAACACATTTCACATTAGTTTATTACGACCCTTTAGAGGCCAATTACCTGTACACCCTGTTTATGAAAACCCACCTTTGTTAGAGGAAGAGACTAAAATACTTGAACCTGAAGCTATCATAGATACTGACTTTATGACCACTAGAATTGGCCGAAGATATTCTAGATATCTAGTCAAATTTAAGAACCATCCTGTAGAAGAAGCCCAATGGATGCATGCTAGAGACTTAAATGCTTTCCCCACTCTGCTAGCTCCACATTGAGCTAATAGCAATTGAGGTCAATTGCTATCCCACCCCGGGGTTATGATGCCAGGAGGCATATTTTACGGTGGATTCCGTGAGGTTTTATGGTGGATTCCGTAAACTTTGATGACCGGGGCTCATACACAAAGTGGATTCTTTGTGCGAGAAGTTGATGGGGACGCCTATCCTTTTCGGGCGTTTCATTAATTTAGTGTGTACATGGGTGATTCCATAGCGGGTGATTCCGCAAAATGCATATTAAATTAATAAACGTTTATGAGTTTAGAGTGCGCACTCGTAATAAGTTAAGGTTAGGATTGATTTCTAACCAGTTGATTTATTTATGTAGCTGAAGACTGCTAGGTATTCATTTTTGTTGGTTTAGTTGTATTATTTTACTAACGATTGTGAATGCTTCAGTTGATGTGTAGAGATAGCAGCAGTGGCGGAGGAAAGCATTGGAGGATAGCGAGTATTCGATTTATCATTTATATTTTGATGGGCGCATATCTTAGGCATGGCGCCTATATTTTGTCGCTCCTATTTATTGAGGCGTTGGATATTTGTTTATTATTTTGTATGCGCATGGGCGCACGATTATGTTATTTGTACTTGGACATTGTATTGGGTACGCCTGACTCTTTGGGCACCGCCCATTAGCTTTATTTCTATTTTGTGCTAAAGCAAACTCAAAAGCTAAAAGCTTGCTATTTTGTAATTTGGGCTATTATTTGAGCTTAAAGATTATTAATATATAAAATACATGCTTTGTGGAGCGCTCACACAAGGCATGGGGGGAGATTGCACCCAATTGGTCTCTTGTTCATGTCATGCATGCTTTTTACCTTGAGTTTTGTGCAAAAAGTAGAGTTCTTTTGTTCTTGGGGACCTTCCGACATTCACTACGCGAGCGTACAGCATCCGATCTGCGCACCAATATATTAATGAAAGATCATGATATCTATTGTTAGAAGATCAAATTACATCCTATGGAAAAATCATATTGAGTATTGGTAAGTATTTTATTGCCATGTGCTTATTGCAAAATTATAAAGAATGTAACCATAAAATCTGATGGAAATGCTTTTACTATGAAAATACAGTATAATAGAAATTTCTATATATTAAAGTATAATATGATGTATAAGAACTTGATAAAATTCTTTAATATTACTAAAGGATAAAAGAAATATAAGGCTAGATTTAGCCTTGAGGCAAAATCTTAAAGTATATAGCATCATAGAATAGAAAGAAAGGTTAGTATTTTGAAAGCACACATTGATAAAAGCATTGCACAAACCATTTATTCCATATTCACATTCAAGAGAGTTTTTTGAACATTACACAAATCATATATTTCATATTCACAGCAAAGAGAGTATTTTCAACCGTGCAAGAAATCATGTTTTTCATATTTATAGCAAAGAAGCTATCATTTGCAAGGTAGTGGGCAGCAAAAAACGCAGGCATTCTAGGAGATCAATCAAGCAATCGAGAAAAAGAAGAAGAAATTGAATTCTCAAGAGTGAGTGCCTAATCTCATTGCTACAAAAATAAAGATTGCATTTAATTTTCATTCATGATTCTTATTTAGAAAATGGTTGTGGTGTTTGGTCTTAATATTATTCAATACTAATCGTACAAAAGAGTAGTAGTGTGACTCGTAGTAATTGTATGGATTGAAATGATCAAAATCAATGTAGTTTAACTCAAAATAAAAAATGAAGTAGGCAGGAGTTGAAAAACTGTTGTGTAGTAGAGGTCAGTAATATGTGCCAACTTAATAAAAATCACCCATGAAGTAGAGCAGACACGTGGTGGAGTGGCGATCATTCACAACCTTGTTGAATTGCTGAACCCTTGGAGTAAGATTTCTGATTTGAAGACACATGTAGTTTTAGTTATAATACCCTGATTCGAAGCAGAATTTGCACTGCACAATCTATTTCAATTTGAGAAAATTAAATAGTGGAGAGCAGTCAAAGAAAAGCAGGGGGATAGAACCACCAAAGATTAAGGCCGCAAAACGTGCAGTAAGAGAGGGGCGACAGGAGTAGAGATAAAAACACAGGGAATCAAAGATGCAAAACCTGCAACTATAAAAACATAACAGAGAAAACACTCAAGTTAGAGAGTTGCGTGGAAGAGACATGGAGGGGAAGAGAAACTCGCTTTGAAAAACATCATGATTAGTTATAAAGACCGACCTCGTGAAAGGGATCATTTAATGTATCATGCTATTCGAATTACCATAACTTGTTACGAAATATGAGTAGATTTAGATCTTATTTTTGAAACTATTTTTTAATTTTATTAAATATTTCAAGTCACGATTTTTTCAAAAACCACGTAATGGCTATACCATCGCCGTTGGGGGCGTTGCCCCCAAACCCCCACCAGGGGGCACTACCCCCCGAACCTCCCATTGGAGGCATTGCCCCCAAACCCCCACTAGGGAGCGTTGCCCCCTAGGACCCCTCGTTGGGGGCATTTCCCCCAAACCCCCATCAGGGGCACTAACCCCCACTAGGGGTGTTGCCTCTAGACCCCCACGAGGGGGCACTACCCCTCAAACGTCCCATTGGGAGCATTGCCCCTAGGTCCCTACAAGGGGCGTTATCCCCACTGGGGACATTGATCCCAAACCTCCACCGAGGAGGACGTTGCCCTCAAACTCTCACTAGGGGCATTCTCCCACACCCGCTCCTTCCCTCTTGCCCCTTCTTAAGAACCTACCATTGGGATATTGCCCCTATTTCCACATCTAGAGATTTTGCCTACATACTCTCCATCCTACCCTGCTAGAGATTCTACTCTCGACCTATCACTAAGGTGCCTTCAAATCTTTAATGATATTACACAATATACATTAGATACATTAAATATACATAATCTTACAAAATATGATTTAATATATTTTAAATATATTTATTAATTATTACTAAATTAAATTAAAATATATTTTAAAAAATATATTTTGATACTATATTTCATAATATGCACATAGTATGATATACTAATATAACATGATTTGGACCAAAATAGTATAACTTAAAAATAAAGTGTAATATGATAGATTTTACTATTATCAACAACAAGTAGGTAGTATAAGATCTATAAATATTTAACCATGATAAAAATTATATTTCCTTTTCAAATAGCTTCTAATTGATGTTGAAATTTCCTCAATCTTTATAGCTTCATGTCATAGGGAATGGAATCTCCTATTCTTTAGAGGTCCTTGTGGTTTCAATATTTAAACAAGAGGTCAGAGTTTCTCATAAAATATATTTATCCTTGTTGTCATGTGGAATACATGAAATAAAGGTTTTGATCATTTGATCAAATATTTTCTAATGGAGATCACATAGATTATTTATCCTTGTTGACATACAATAAAGACTTTGACCATTTGGCTAAATCTTGTTCTATGGATATCACAAACAATTATTCTCCTTGCTATCATCTAGGTTACATACAATAAAGGCTTTGACCATTTGGCTAAATCTTGTTCTATGGACATCACAAACAATTATTATCCTTGCGATAATCTAGGTTACATGCAATACATGTTTTGACCATATGGCTAAATCTTTTCTTTTGGACATTACAAAGAATTTTAATCCTAAGTCTTGTGTAAAATAGTTGTAATGGAGGTTTTGACCATCTGGCTAAATCTTTTTCCATAAAGATCACACACAATGAACTTTTATCCTTGTTGTGTGTATTTTGCTTGAGGTTTTGACCATCTGGCTAAATATTTTTCTATGGAGACCACAATGAACTTTTATCATTTTTAACATGTGAAATACATACAGCAAAGGTTTCAATCATTTGTTTATGTTTTCTCCTATGGTGATCACAAATATTTTTTATATTTGCTATGGTATGGAATACATAGAATAGATTTTTTACCAGGTGGTTAAATCTTTTCCTATACACATTATAAAGAATTTTAATCATTGTTCTCATATTGAATATGAATAGATATAGTACAAGATTTGAACATCTGCTGTATCTTTTCCCAATCAGAACACATAAGGAAGTTTTTTCTTAGTGAAAGATTAGCTAATAAAATAAAGTAAAATCAAGGGCAACTAAAAATAATCGAAGAAACTTCTCTTCTTTAATTTAGGGCATAGTTCATAAGAAAGATTGTTTTTGGTCATATTGTCAAATCTATCCCCTTTCTGTACTATGTTTCCATTAATACTTTCTATTATGGCTATTGGACTCATTCTATCTAATGTTTAAGTGCTTTTTGTGTTTCAATGAAATTTGATACTTAATTGTATTTAGCAATTTCATTACTACTTTCTTCTTTCTGTGAGGTGACAACATACAAATTATAAAATCTCCATTTTCTCACTTGTATAGGTATCATGAATAATGAATTTTATTTTGGAGAAACTGTGAATTTGCTAGTTGATCATGAGATTTTTGCACTTGGGAGAGGGCATGCAATACATCCAAATGAGACATGCCATGGAGAAACACTTGAAGATGGATATATTTCAATGACTATTTATAAATGTCTAAATGTAGCAGCATATTTGCCATTCCCAACAATTGACGCAATGAAGGTTCATGAAGCTATAGGTAGTTTTGCAAAATGGGGAAAGAAAGATGTGGTGATTGTTTCAAATTCAATAACACTTCATAGCGAAGGAGATGATTAAGAATCAAACCATGTCCTACCTTCTCAAGATATTGATGTGCTTAGCATTCGGGAAAGTTGGAGAGAACATAGAGTGATGCTATGGACAAAAGGCAACACAATGTGTGTTGGGACAGGGGTTATATTATTGGCTTTTCCATATGATGTGATAAAATTTGAATTGCTAGGAGAAGAGGATGTTGGTGTGGTGGTAGATAAAGCCCTTGATCAAACTACAAGAACATACATAGATAACAGCCTCCACTGTGTCACTTTGGAAAGATGGCCTATTAAACATGTCACCTTTGATGATGGAACATCGTTGCTACAACAACAATCGTACATGCAATTTATCTCTACAAATGCTTGTGCCAAAAACATGGAAGATACCAATGAAGATTTGTTTTGGCAAAAAAATCATTTTTTGTTCAAAAGAGATCATATTGTATGGTCAATAGAAAGCTTTGAATTATTGCCCCTAAAGGTGCAAACTTGAGGACTTCTATGGACTCCATTTCACAGGTTTCCATGATTGATTGTTGCCAAGAAAAGTATTGTCAGTTTGCTGATAGAGAAGAAATGCAAAATACTTTTGGGGATTGTAATTTGAAGACTACACAAACTATGTTTATGACAAGTTTGAATCATCATGCAAGATTGATTACTTGGGAACAAGGAAGTACAGATTCATCTTCAATGGACAAGTGGTATGTGGAAGGGCATGGTATGAGATTCATGGAATCCAAAATATATCTTTTTACATGTACAAAACAAAATTTGAGCATGGCGTGAGGAGGGCAATGCATGGAAACAACGGGGTAATAAGAGTAGCTTGGGATCACATAGAGATGGGAAGAGCCATTATTAGAGACTTTGTTAATAAGAAGAATACAAAGAAAATGCCACACAAGAGTAGAATAATGCAAGATGGATCAAGGGAGACACAATTGGTCATCCCAGATGTTTACAAGTAGGTAGATATATGGGCAGAAGTAAATACAACATTGAGTGGTATTGGATGTAAGCAAATGTCCTTGTCCACCTTCAATCGTATTTGGAACACAGAGTTCAAGCATGTCACCTTAGCAAAGACAAGTGAGTTCTCCAAATGTGGTATTTGCTCAGAGATCAAAGAGAAACTTGTAGCAACAAAGTGTCTTCAAGAGCGAAATGTGTTTTTAAAGAAGTGTCAATGTCACATGCTACAACAACAAAGTTGTCGAAACATATACTACAATTGGCGCTTGGCCTCAGCATTAGATCCAGATAAAAACCTCTGCATCAAACATGATAAAATGGACCAACAAAAGACAATTATCCCTAGGTTAAGGCTTTCATCAAAAGAGACTAAAAGATCTACTCAAATACCAGTTTCTTTAATAGGCATGATTACACATGGATATAGAGAAGGTAGATATGGACATTTCTCACTCGATCTATGACCTCACGATCCTAACTTCACAATTGCCTCATTGTTGTTGTGCTTTAGGAACTTGGAGCAACTACACAGGCATGCAAATGGTGATCTACAAGTAGATAGAATGCTGAGATCAACCTCTGTGCTACTAAATGCCCTCAACTTGAAAAAAGCACTAGACCAACATCAAGGTGTTGCACAAAATAAATCATGCATGGAAGATAATACACCACAGGATGGCCATCATCATTTCAAACAATTGCCAAAGAACTTACTACTTCAAGTTGATAACTGTGGATTAGAAAATAAAAATCATTATCGCTTTGCATATCTATCATTGCTTGTTGCACGAGGAACATTCAAGATAATCCAGCTTGGGTTTCTCATGGTGGGTCATACACATGAAGACATTGGTGCAATGTTTAGCAAATTTTCAGAGAAGCTAAGGACGAGCATGACCTTCACTTTTCCTCATCTTATGCAACATTTTCAATCATACCGGATCATAAGTCCTACACCTTTCTTATTGACACATGTGCCTGACTTTAAGAGATACATTGAGGGATACTTGTGTGATTCCAAGGATACACTTGTTGGTCACTCAAAGCCTCTTCAATTTTGGTTTTATATGCAAGGAGATACACCTGTCATGGAATACAAGATGCATCCAAGGTCCCCAGACTGGTTACCAAGAGAAGGTGGCATTGAATTATGGAAGAGAGACCTTGCAAGAAAGCCTACTCTTCCAAAGGGTGTTTCAATGTTGCTGCCCATGTTTGAGTATGTTAAGGATCATCAAGAAGTAGTAAGTGGAGTTAAAGATTATTTGAAGTATTGGAAAAGATTGTCAAATATACAAGGACCTGAAGCAGAGTTCACAAAGTTTATAACACCAGTGATTGATTATTGGAAACATATGATCTACACTCTTCAAACTCCAAATGTCCTGGAAGATTTATTTTTCATAGATTTTTGGCCAAGAACACAAAGTGATGCAACTAGTATAGATGTAGATAATGCAAATGACTTTATTGGATTGGAAGAGTTGAATGATCACTATTGTGGTCCTCTCAGCAAATGACCCAAACATGCATTTGAACCAATGCTTGATGTTAAGAAAGATGACTTTGTGCTTGTTAGACTTTGTGCTTGTTAGACCTTCAGATCCAGTATATCCAATATGGTTTGGTGTTGCACAAAGTGAGGTCGATACAAATAGAAATTCCAAAAACTTCAACAATGTACGTATACAATATTGGGCACTAGTTTGTAGTCGTCAAAATGCTAAAGATGCAGAGGTGTATTTTAATTGTTGGGATAAATATTGGATGTGTAACAAAAAAGATCCTGAACGATGGGAAACAATAGATAGCATTGTCTTCTCTTGGATGAAGAAAGGTACAAAATCTCCCAAAATTTTTAAAATTCCCCCAAAGGTTGTATTGAAGGCCAAAGAAAGTCTACAAGAATCTAGCAACTGAAGATTTTCCTTGAATATTTTCAAGGATATTAAAACCAAGGTGTTTATTAACACCACCTTTTTGAGATTTTTTCAATCTCTTGGAACAACCATAAACAATAATATGTTCCATTGCACCAAGTTCCAAATTAATGAAATTCCCAAAATTTACGAAATCCATTTTGATTTGGAATTCCCATATTGATGGGAATTTCCCAAATTCTCAAATATGGAGTTCAAGAGCTAGTCATAAAAGGTTGGGTTATACTCTAATGTCGCATGACAATCCATATCATGCGAACGAATGCCCACATGTGTGATATAATTCAATACATTGGTCAATAGGCCACGTGAGTTGATTTGACTTGCAATATGGAGTTTCTCCTCTATTAGGATCATATCCAAGTATGAATGTTGCATGATATTGTATTTTAATGATTGATTTTTGGTCATTGCTAATACCTTGAATGAAGTTGGGGACACATATGTTTAGTCATACTTGGAAGCCTTGATAGCAAGTCTACAGAGGCCATGTTCTCTATTGAACTGGAGTTACCATCTCTGCACGTGGCTATCAAAGAATGCCTAGGAGATGACGAGTCCTTACAATGCCACCTCTTGCACTTTGAATGTCTGGATGAAACTTGCAAGATGCCCTACAGTACATGGAAGCCATGCAAGCTCAATGAAAGGCCTATCATGATAGCTTCATCAAGCAAAAGAAGTTTAAGGAAGGTGATTTAGTCCTTTCTTATGACTCTCGTTTTGGCAAGTTTCCAGGCAAGCTCCAATAGTGATGGATTGGTCCCCTATAAGGTACTTGCTATCAACCCTAATGGCTTTGTCCAAGTGCAGCTAGTCGATGCCTTTGATGATCCCTTTCTTATTAATGGCTATCGCCTAAAGAATTATTACCCTCCATGGGGATCTTGACAATCACTGCCAATAGTCCCTTCATCCCTTGTGTGTCAATCGGTAAGGTTTTCCCTATTCCTCATGATAGCTCTCATGCTTATCCTGATGAGGTGGCCTCGTTCTTCTATCCCCTCACTATCACCTCCCACTCCTCCTTTTCTCTCTTTCTGTCTAATCTAGTAGAGGTAGTGAAGATGGTTCTGATACATGGTGTTCTTGCCACTCTGATACATGATGAGGATGGTCCCTATCATGCTGATCTATTCTTCAAGAAAAGGTGAAAGCACCCTCGAGAGTAGGGAAAAAGAAAAATATATATAAGGAAAAAAAACTATTATGGAAGAAAAGGAAGAAATTCTCTGTCATAACAGGCCTTGTTCCAAGAAAAGGTGGTACACACCCTTGGTCGGGAAGTTGGTTGTGGAAAAGATAGCAACACCCCGCAGTCCAGGATAGCTGAATCATTTGTTGATCTTCCATGATCCAGTTTCAATGCCACCTCCCTTGGTGTTCTATATCCTGCAACTTCATCAGTGCATTTGACTCCCACAACAGATGATATCTTTCATATACAATCCAAGTACTAGACTTGTTGGCTACCTCCGTGAGTACGCCTCTTCATCAACCAATACAAGTTGACATCATTAATCAAACAAAGTCGATCTTTATCGACAATTCTTTGAGTGATGTGAGCTTTCATCCTAACTAGATGGGAATGTGAGTATGGGCTACCCTCTATATTTATCACCATAGCGTAAGACAGAGGGTGAGGTGAGTGACCAGTCCTTGTCCTTTATATTCAATTGAGGGGTGTGATATGTGAATGAAGCATTGCATGCATGGGATAGGCCTTTTAATGCAAAAAGCACAAATTATTTTTATGCATAGCACTAAAAGGCTTTCTGGCCTTCTTTCTTGCACCGTATGCTGACACAAGGCGGGATGCACTATTGCACCATCAATTGTGCACAAAGATATACAACCTTCGTACAAGTGGCTGTGAGAGGACTTACATCAATGGGTGTGAGGAATTGGTTTTCCTCCTATATTCATCAACAAGAGCATGAGACAAAGGGGAGGCTGAGTGTGATTGATCTCCCTTCCATCAACTAAGAGGTGAGGACTAAGGGACGTTGTCGAAGCGTTTGGGGTCGAAAGCTTACCATGGAGGTAAGAGACAATAGGGTGTAGGGAGATTTAGGGAGAGTAGATGGAAGAGAAGGGGTTTTAAAAAATTGAAGATACAGAAGAATACTCGTAGAGGTGAAGCCTATCAATTTATTTCTGCATCTTGAGAAGATAAATCTCTTGTAGACAAAAACATGCATAAAACAATAGCTTCCTCTCTATTGCTTAGACCGCCAGTCTAATACTTTCATTGGCTTTGAAAGGGGGGTAAAATACCATGACACTTGACCAAAATTCTCCCAAATCACTCTTTCTTCTTCTCCCGGTTCGAAGTGTTGTTCACTGCTTGGAAACTGCAATCGTGGCTGCGTAGTGCAATATCGCCCATCCTTCTTTTTGCATAAACTCTCCCAAAAATAGTTGAAAGCCACTTTCTTTTTCTTACATGTCATCCTATTCTAGAAGTTGTCTATAGCTTTTGGATATTTACAAGAAATAATATCTAAAATATCAAAAAATTGACTAAACTTATCCAAAAATCTAGTATTTCTGAACCATTCACATTACGAATACTGACATTAATGACTAATATGGCATTGGCTCCCTAGAACAATAAGAAAGTCGAATGACGATGCACTCTAGAGTTTTTCACACTATGACTGCATAGTGGCACAACATCCACCCCCTTCTAACTTGCATATCCTCTAGCATGTGCCAAACTCTTATGGATCTGCAGTGTCACAAGAGTATCCTCTGCCATGTCAATGTCTTCATCTTCTACATCTTCTTCTTCCATATTCTCATGTTCATGCTCAGTATCCAACTCCTTCAACTCATATGCTGAAGACTCCCTATGTTTAAAGAGCTTGATATGTTTTCTAGCCCCACTAGAATTCTTAGAGATGTCCCATCCATCTCATTTAATACATAGGTAGCATTGTCAAAAACAAACCTTACCACATATGGACCAAACAAACCACCGCTTTGCCATCTTTCGACTGGCATTATGCTGATTTTCCAAGCTACTATAATAAACTAGCACCCAATCCCATTCTTGTATAGCTCGTGGTCGAAGTTTGTTTCCCTTGTCAAACCTCTTCTTGTTCTTGATCTTTATAGTATTCAAATTTTTCATGGTTGTCTCAATGACTTCAAGCCTTCTTTCTAACTGTCTAATGCGTAGGACCAACAACTGTTCTCTATTCAAAACCTCTTCCCATGCTAAAACACTCCAAGTAGCAATAGTCTCCTCAATAGGCATGATTGGCTATTGTCTATACATTAATTGAGTAGGCATATACCCTGTAACTGCACTATGAGTGGTCCTATCAGCCCATAAAGCAAAGGGTAACATTCTTAGCCACTCTTTCATTCTGCCCTTGCATGACTTTGCTAATGCCTTAATGATAGGCTAATGATCTCTTTGTCTTTTGCCATTTTCTTCAGGATTGTAGGCTGAAGTTAAAGCCAGCTTGATACCCAATCGTGAAAAGAAGTCAAGAGCCTCATTCACATCCAAGTCTCCTCTGTCTGCAACCACTTTACCAACACAACCATACCTACAAAAGACTTCTTCTAATAAGAACCTGCAAACTGCTTGAGTAGTCTTTGTGCTAAGATCTCGACCTTCCACTTGATTTGTCAAGTCTTCTTATGCAAGCACTAGATATCTCATATTCCATAAACCTATAGGCATCGTAACCAAATCAACTACCCATTTGTAATGCATAGAGAATGGATAGGTCGGTTGCAACCCATCTATATGCTTTACCATGGAGAGTACAACTGACAAACACTACATGATTCCACATAATGCTCCGCATCTTTATACTTCTCTTTGATCTTGGAAAATGTGCCCCAAACTCCTCTATGTCTACCCCATAAGCTTTCATGAAACTCCTGCATCACCTATTGTTGAGAAGCCCCATCTCCCAATACACGTACTGGAGCTCCTCTCTTTTTCTTTGCATGCTTCCATAAATATCCTTCTTTCAAGAGAAACATAATCTTTTCTTTTAATCCTTTTGAATTCAGATTCAGACCACTCTGTCTTCTTTGTCGTGAGGATGAGATATTGACTTGTTTTTAGCCAATCATTTTCATACAACTCTTCCAAAAATTGTGTTCTCATTGAAGCATAACATTGATGATGCTTTCTCTTTGCTGCCTATCTCATCTCCATGGCTATAAGCTCTTTTTCCATACAATCTAATGCTTGCATCCAAATGCAATATTTTGCTGCTTATCAATTTGGATTGGATGCAATGATTTAGATTGGATCCAAACTCTCCAATGATTGCTGCTCATCGGCATCCAATTGCACATACCAACTTTCAAAATCATGAAGCAAAGCTATAGCAACCAACCCTTTATTGGGCTTTTCAATCCAATCTGTAAATGTCTTTTTAGTTACCAAGCATGCATCTTCCAAGGAAAACTCTTCTCTCAAAGCTTTCTTAAAAGTTTCCCAATCAGCATCTCTTGTATGTAACTCATCAATCCAATCATGCAATGCATGCATGGCCAAATGGGAGAAATACTGACTCCATGTATACTATGGTACCCCATGAAACAACATATTTTCTTCATACAGCCGGATGAAGGCCGAAACATTTTGACCTTTAAACTGGACGACCACAGCAATTCCAAGCCAATGGTAATTATGGATCTAAACAATTCAATTCCAATTTTAGAAGATTTAATCCAGGTCGTTTCTCTTCATCATCTTTCTGCAAGAATTGGGCTAAACCACCTGCATTACCATCCAATGTCAATCCAAATCCTAAGCCTATTCCACAGCCAAATCCTAATGTACCTAGACTTACCGCTGTCGAAGGGTTTCGAAAGCAATGTCGCAACTTCAGAAGTCCTTCATAAATTTCAGGATAGAAGATCCTGTCAAGATTGTGGGAGAGAAGGAAGGAGTCTCACTTTTAGCTTTCTTGCTTGAACAATGGGGGAATACACACAAGGGTGGAGGCTGAAAACAGTTTTCCTCTTCTTAGTTGTGTAAGCCCAAAGAACTCAAGTACAAAGAAATAGAAGAACCCTATATATGGGTCTCAAACCAAACTCAACTAACTAAGGTGGCATACTAACTGAGCCACGAACTAGAGTAGATAAGGATAGCTATCATGTAGCTATTATTCATGGGCGGTGTACCAACCGCATCTGCAACAACTGACACGTCGGTGACATAAATGCACAACGGTCACCCTGGCGTATCACGAGTGGAGCTCGATATCTCAACACTCCCCCTCGAGCTCAATCCCAATTCCTGCACACCAAGCAGGTCTTTGAACTTGCGCAGCTTCTCTACGCCCAATGCCTTCGTGAATATGTCAGGTACCTGATCCTCTGTGCTGACATAAACTAGATCAATAAGACCTAGTAAAACCCTCTCTCGCACATAGTGATAATGCACCTCAATGTGCTTTGTTCTAGCATGATATACTGGGTTATTTGCCAAGTGTATACTACTCATGTTGTCACAATAAATGACAACTGGCCCATCTGTAGGCTGATGCATATCATAAAGTAGCTTATGCAACCAAGCTACCTCACATGCAGCCATTGCTGCACCCCTGTACTCAGCCTCTGTGCTCGACAAGGCAACTCTAGGCTGTTTCTTGCTGCTCCAAGTGACTGCAGCACTCCCAAAAGAGAACACATATCCACTGGTAGATCGTCTATCAGAAATACTACCAGCCCAATCAGCATCAGTGTATCCATGCAACTGTATCTGAACCCCAGTCTCATAAAATAGTCCATACTGCAATGTGGACTTCACATACCTGAGTATGCATCTAGCCGCATCCAAATGCGGTTTCCTTGGAGCCTGCATAAACTGACTTACCAATCCAACAACATAGCTCAAATCTGGCCTGGTAATAGTCATATAAATCAAACTTCCTACTATGCGTCTATACATAGTAGGGTCTTCCAGAAGCTCACCTGCATATGTGCTCAGCTTCACATTTTGCTCCAAAGGAACTGAAATAGGCTTACAGCCTGTCATCCCATATTTGGACAGCATGTCCAATCCATACTGCCTCTGCAAGAGCTATATCCCACTTGGTGATCTAATCACCTCAATGCCCAAGAAATAACGCAGCTCTCCCAAATCCTTCATCTCAAACTTTTGCTTCAATAGCATTTTCACATGAAGGATATCTTCATCGCTGTCACCTGTCATAATCAAATCATCAACATAAATGACAAGTAGCATAATACCTTTCTCTGTTTTTTCCACATAAAGTGAGAAATCTGCCTTGGAAATCTGAAAGCCAATAGTGACAAGATACTGTCCTATCTTGTCAGACCATGCTCTAGGTGCTTGCTTCAAGCCATACAAGGCTTTCTTCAACCTGCAAACAAACTCAGGATGAACACCATGCACATAACCTGGTGGCTGCTCCATATAGACCTCTTCTTGCAAATCACCATGCAAGAAGGCATTCTTTACATCCATCTGATGTAAAGACCATCCCTTTGATGCAGCCATAGCAATGACTGCTCTTACGGTTGCCATCCTTGCAACCGGACTGAATGTTTATTCATAGTCAATGCCATATGTTTGTGCATACCCCTTGACTACTAATCTTGCCTTGTATCTGTTCACAGAACCATCTGCATTGTGCTTCACCTTATAGACCCACTTACAGCCAATTGCATTCTTACCTTTAGGCAAAGGTACTAACTCCCATGTAGCATTTGCTTCCAAGGCATCTATTTCTTCATCCATGGCTTTCTCCCATTTTTCTTTTCCCATGGCTTGCTCAAAAGAAGTGGGTTCTGGTTCCTATACCACTTTGACCATATATGCATAGTGAATGGCTGTAAATCCATTATATTTCAGCCTATCCACAGGATACCTAGCTCTCGTAGACCTGCGCAAAGTAGGTTCACTCCCAGGTGCTCTCAAAACATCCCTGGTCTTCCTTACTCCAGGTGTAACAATAGAAGGAATACCCAACTCATCATCAATGCTCTGTTCTGAGCCACTGGATTCACCATCCACATAAGAGTGACCTGCATTCACATCAAACATGGGCTGATCAACCTTCTCTTTTCCTTTTCGTGATACCTGCATACCACTATCTGCATTACTTTGAGAAGATTCTCCTGATCTCAATCTGTCTGTCCATGGTGAAGAATGTGAACCACTGCTAGAGGACGCTCCAGGTCCACTAATATTTTGTGACTGCTGCTGTGAATTCTGTGTAGCATTACCATTTTGTGCATCTACATCATCAATCACATTTACTAGTTTATACCAGCTACTCATCTCATCAAAAATAACATCTCTGCTCACTGTAAACTTACGAGTAGAAGGGTTATAGCATCTATACCCTTTTTGCTGCAGAGAGTAACCAATAAAGATGCACTTCTCAGCTTTTGGATCCAACTTGGATCTCAACTCATCTGGCACATGTACATAGGCAATGCAACCAAAAATTTTCAAATGAGAAATATCTGGTTTCCTACCAGTATACCTCTCCTCCGGAGTCATTCCATGTATTACTGCAGTGGGAGTCCTGTTCATTATGTAGACTGCTGTAGCAACTGCTTCAGCCTGATAAAAATCTGGCAAGTTTTTTTCATTGAGCATGGCACGAGATACATCTCCAATATGCATGTTTTTCCTTTCTGCAATTCCATTTTGTTGTGGGGTATGAGTGCATGAATATTGCTGCTTTATGCCATGCTCCTGCAGGAACCTTGCAAACTCATTTGAGAGGTACTCTCCCCTTCCATCTGACCTTAGGCATTTTATCTGCAGGCCTGTTTCTTTTTCAACCATAGCTTTAAAGGTTTTGAAATGCCCAAAAACTTCACTTTTCTTTTTCATAAAATACACCCAAACTTTTCTGCTATAGTCATCAATAAAAGTGACAAAATAATGACAGCCTCCAAGAGATGCAGCTTTAGTAGTCCACACATCAGAGTGGATTAATTCCAATGGCTTCTTACTGTCTTGAACATGTCTAGGAAATGGTTTCCTTGCCTGTTTTCCAAACTGACAGGCTTCACATACCTTATGCATTTCTGCAACCTTGAATTTGGGCAATCCTGCAACAATATTTTGGGCCTGCATTGATTTAATTCGCTGTACATTAACATGACCAATGCGTTTATGCCAGATATCAATATCTGCAACTACACTAGTCCCATGTGCAAACATTGATGCACTCAATTCAGGCATGTCTGCATCCAATGTAAACATTCTGCCCTTCTTCTTTCCTTTTGCTATCAAGCGACCTTTATTTTTCATATCCTCAACAAAGCATCCATGAGGATTAAATCTGACCTGCAAGCCCTGCTCAACCATTTGACCAACAGAAACCAGATTCTTGGTGATATTCGGGACATGAAATACATCGGACAGGTATTTCTTTTTCCCATCCTGCATAGACAAAGGAATTTTTCCAATCTGCACAATAGGATGTGCAGTATCATCACCAGTCTCCACAAATCCTGGTTTTTCTATTTTCCTTGCATCCTCCATCCATTCTGCATGACCTGTCATGTGGTTTGATGCACCTGAGTCAACATACCATACATCATTGCTTTCTTCTGCACTTGTCACAGAATTGTTCATGTGCTGCACCATAAACAAATGCTCATTTCTGTCATCACCCTGTCTACTAGAAGATGCATAATTCCCTTGTTGCAGTTTTCCATTCATGATGTCATTCTGCTTTTTATAGCAGTCTTTAGCCATATGACCCATTTTACCACAGTAGTAGCATTCAACATTACTGTTTGCATTTTGGCCTCTTTGCCATCCACCACGACCTCTTTGGCTCCCCCTGCCTCTAGAGTTACCATGTCCTCCTCCATAGGACTGGTTTTCTTGAGTTTGCTGCATATTCTGATTTCTACCACGACCTCCATATCGGCCTCCTCAACCTCTGCCTCTACCTCTTTCAGCATTTGAGTAGAAGATAGCTTCTTTTGAAGTTCCTCCTAAAGAAGATGCACCACCATTTCTCTGCTCCTCAGAAATTAGAAGAGCAACCAACTCCTCAAAATCAGGAAATCTTTCACGGACGGAAATGGATGTTCGGAACTGTGCATAATCCTTTCCTAGACCATTCAAGGTCACAGAAACTAAATCATCATCTTCCACTGGCGACCCAATGGAAGCAAGTGCATCTGCAATCTTCTTCACCTTCATGTGGTAGTCATTGATGCTCATATTTTCTCTTTGCACATTATGCAACTCTTGCTTGAGCTGCATTTTCCTGGCTTGCCTATTTGTGCTATACATTTTTGACAAAGTATCCCATGCCTCCCTTGGCGTACTTGCATCCTGAATATGCACAATCATAGAGTCTGAAATACTGATAGACAGCCAGTACATAACTTTCCTGGCTCTCTCATGCCATACTTTGAATGCCTGCATTTGTTGTTGATTGGGAACATCAGGAAGAACTGGTTCTTCTTCATTTCCTGCAACAAATTCCCAATATCCTTTTCCCATAAGGAAATTCGTCATTCTAAATTTCCATGCTTGGAAGTTGTTCTTGTCAAGCTTTTCAGTGACAATCTGTGAAAGAGAATCAGATGCCATTACAGAACACTGCAAAAAATTCTGTCACTGCAAAGAACACAGCTTTTGCCTCACAAGGGCAAATCTGCAAAACTGGCGAAAGTGGTATTTGACCACACAGTCACTTCCTAGTGATGATTTTGCATAAACAGGAACCAAGGATGATTCTGTAACTCCCAATGTCTCTGCACATAAGCATACGATGCAATTTCTGTAGTAACTTTTCACCGACCTGTAGAACAGTGGTCGCATAGCATAAAAATGGGCCTTTTCCTGAGTGTGTGCATAAAACTTCCGCCTCCAAAACACGCCCCGAAATGGCCTCAAATCAAAAAAACAGGGTCGCCAAGGGCTAAAGCCCTTACCCGCAGCATATATTGCCCTCTTGCTTCACCGCGAAGGGCGTCTCAACCTAAGACAATGCACTCTTGCAATTTCCGGCTGTGCTACCTGTGTAGAGATCTGCTTCCAAAACAGAAAATGAAAGCAACATTGCTCCTCTTACCAGAACACCGCGAGCTTGGCTTTCTTTCTTGAGCTCCTTACCACGAACAAGGCTCTGATACCATGTCAAGATTGTGGGAGAGAAGGAAGGAGTCTCACTTTTAGCTTTCTTGCTTGAACAATGGGGGAATACACACAAGGGTGGAGGCTGAAAACAGTTTTCCTCTTCTTAGTTGTGTAAGCCAAAAGAACTCAAGTACAAAGAAATAGAAGAACCCTATATATGGGTCTCAAACCAAACTCAACTAACTAAGGTGGCATACTAACTGAGCCACGAACTAGAGTAGATAAGGATAGCTATCATGTAGCTATTATTCATGGGCGGTGTACCAACCGCATCTGCAACTGACATGTCGGTGACATAAATGCACAACGGTCACCCTGGCGTATCACGAGTGGAGCTCGATATCTCAACAGATCCATTATGCAAGTAAGCAAGATGAGAAAATGATGCCAAGTCTTTGTTTAATTTCTGTTAATAGCAAACCAAGGGTTCAAGATGAAGAAATCGATTCATTCAGTTCATCCTCCCCGAATCCAGGAAAGAAAATAGAAAATCCATTAACTCTTTATCTTCCATCGTTGTTCTAGCCTTTGCAATTTTCCCTTGATAAGTTTTGGACTTATGGGTGATGATAAGAATTCAAGAATATGCTGTTATGTTATGACTCCAATGTCCTGCGAACACCCTCATCATTGTATGTTCTTCATATGTACGGTTTCAGCACAACCCAAAGGTGTTCTCTCCACTGTATATAACTTAAAGAAAGCCATCCTCATCTTTGTGCTCCTCATAGATAGCCGACATAATTGCAGCAGTAGGCGGAAGAACATTGTCTACAAGGATGAAGATTGCTTTCTCTACATTTAATTTGATCCTCTTCCGAATAACATAGACAATTTGATCAACAATAAGGTCAACTGGTACAAGGTACTTCTTCTTATCTATGTCTGGAATGTCACTTCTTTCAGCTTTCTCAACTATTACAAGAATCCTGTAAGGATACTTCTCACGAATCCTAGAGGCTTCAGTTTTCCTCTTCTCTAGATCATGTTCCTCTTCAAAAGAGCTGTTGGCCATTTCACTTCTGCATTGATGAAATCGGTGATTCACGAACGAAATTACAGACAACAACGTGAAGGAATCTATAAATGATAACCGAAAAAGTCTACGAACGGCCACTTCTTTGCGCAGATAATCTGATGACAACACAATGGCAAAAAGAGAAGGTGCGAATCCAGCGATCACAGGAACCTGGACGGAGACCTCGATCCCCTTTGAACGCTTCTGAAAGAAGCCGAACAGGACGGAAATTCCTTCCGCAGCTCGTCTCACATAACATAGTCCAGTGCCTCATCTACAGATTGCATCAAAATCATGGCAGATGTTTGAGTTACTCTCCCTTCCTCCAGCATTGTCCAATAGGCAGCTTGTACACCAATGAATTCTCGCAGCTGGCGTCTTGCAATTCTGTGTACTCGCAAAAATGCAGCAGAGAGGTTTGATTGACAGCGTCCACGGCATGCTTATCCTGTCGTCACAGCAATGAAGTAGCTTCCTTAATCTCCGTTTTTTTTTACTTCCCATCCTCTGAGCTACAGTAAAAACCACGCGTGTCGGGAGCCTTCAAAACAAAAATGTCTGTGTGTGTTCCCCCCCCCCCGTCTTCCTGTCCAACAACGATTCTCTGATTGACAAAAAAAACTCCTCTTTTCTTTCGTCCCGCTCCTCTGTTATTCCATGTCCTCCATTTCCTTTCCTTCTTTTCTGTAATCCCCTCGAAGTTGCAGAGTGCCCTCTATTTTCTTCTTCTGTTCCAGTAATCGTCTCCTTTCGGGCTCTCCTCTCTTTTCAAGTCCTAGCATACTCCTCCGATCAAGTCGCCCTCTTGAACTGCAGAGTACCCACCATTTTCCTCTTCGTCCAGTGCAGCATATCCCCTCTATTTTCCTTCCTTCCCATTGATAAAGCTCTCCCCCCCTATTTCTTCCTCATACGTCTATTTTCCTCTTCATTCAGTCGCAGAATACCAGATTTCCCCCCTTTCTGATTCTCTGTTCAAAAATAGTATTCTTTTTTCCCCCACAAAGGCTCTTTCAAAATAGTTCCTGTTTTGCTTTTGCTTTTTCACGCCCCCTTTGTCCATCATATTCTTGATTTTCTTCCAATCAATTCCCAATCCTTTGAGTCCCCATCACTGCAGAAATGGCAGGGATTCCATGCTCAAGGGCAAGCTGCACATGAACCTCATCTTCATCTGAAAATTCACTGGTCTTCTTAAACCCCTTGTCGATACCATTTGTATCTTCAGCATAAGCAAACAACTTGGGAAGCTCGGAAAAACCATACTCATTGCAGATCTAGAACCCATTCTCCTTCTAATTTGTTTATACCAAATATCAGATTCAATCCTAAACAGCGCTTGTCTCTTCTGTAAAATTGAACACGAACCAACTGAAAGCAAAATGTTCAAGCAAAGCAAAGCACAACGTCTACGTCTAAGTATGTACAAAGTAACAAATCTCACGCACAACTTTTGGGTGGTTTTCACACCTCGAATGCGCAGCAATACGACATCCACCCCCTCTAATCCTGCGCATCCTCCGGATGAGCCAACTACCCATGATCATTATCATCTAGATCCACAAACAGATCAATCTCTTCATTATGCATTTCTGGTAGGTCAACAAGATTATCTGTCATATCATCTGTCTCTTCCATTGGAGTTTCTTCTTGTTGCTCTTCTCTTGCAAATTCTTCCAATGCATAGTCCTCATCATCCCTTTTCTTGAAAATCTTGATTCTTTTTCTAGCAATAGGCACTCTAAGCACTGTCCCATCCAATTCAGTCAGCTCATATGTTGCATTATCAAAGACATGTCTAACTTACGGCCCAAACCATCTTTTCACCATCTTCCGAAGTGCAGTATGCTGATTTTCAAGGCTGCTATCAAAGACCAATACCCAATCTCCCTCTTCTATTGCTCTAGGCCGCAAGCGATGCCTGTTGTCAAACCTGTCCTTATTCCTTAGTCTAGCAACTTTCAACCTGTCAATAGCTAGCTGAATATCCTCTGGTCTCCTCTCCAACTATCGAATCCGAAGAGCTAAGAGCTCTTCTCTCGTCAAATCCTCCTGCCAAGGTAAAACTGACCAAGTCAAAGCACAAGTCTCAATCGGCATAACAGGTTTCTGACCATACATCAACTCTGCAGGCATATATCCTGTGGTAACACTATGAGTCGTACGATCAGCCCACAAAGCAAATGGTAGAAGTCTCGGCCATTCTCCAATCCGTCCTCTGTATGCTTTGGCTAATGCTTTCACTATCGGCGGATGCCCTCTTTCACTCTTTCCATTTCCCTCTGGATTATATGCTGTAGTTAGAGCCAACTTGATTCCTAGCTGAGAGAAAAACTCCCTAGCTTCATCTGCATCCAATTCACCACGATCCGCAGTGATCTTACCCACACAACCATACCTGCAGAAAATTTCCTCCAATAAGAACTTACACACTGCACTAGTGGTCTTCGTTCTCAAAGATCTGCCCTCAACATGATTGGTAAGATCCTCTCTAGCCAAAACAATGTACCTCATCTACCATAGACATATAGGCATGGTAACCAAATCAACTACCCACTTATAATGAATGCATAGCGGATAGGTCGGATGAAGCTCATCTCGATGACGCACTACTGAATACATCTGGCAGTCTCTGCAAGTCTCAACAAAGTGAGAAACATCTTTGTACATGCCTTTCCACCAATATTTCTCCTTGATTTTCTCATAAGTAGCCCATACTCCTCTATGACCAGCCCAAGGACTCTCATGAAACTCCCTCATCACCTGTAACTGTCTCTCTCTATCGCAGACAACCCGCAAAGGTAATCCGCCTCTTTTCTTCGAATGCTTCCAAAGAAATCCGTCCGTGAGAAAATAACCATAGGCTTTCCTTCTGATCTTCTTGAACTCTTCATCCGTCCATTCATCTCTTTTGTTTAGTGTACTAAGGTATCTGCCAATCTGCAACCAATCTCCAACATAGAGTTCTTCTGTAAAAGCCACAATATCATAGATATGACAAACATGATCAACCATAGTGGCTGAAATTTCTGCATCATCCTCTTCTGCAAGTAGAGTCTCCTCATCATCATATCTGGCTCTAGACAACATATTTGCCACTGGATTATCCTTCCCTGCTATGTGTTTAAATTCCGGATTTAACGACTTGATATATGCAATCCATCTCAGCATAGCTATATCCGGAGTAGAGCAACTCGTGATCATACCAATCAATGGCAAGCAATCTGTCTCTACCACAACTGAAGCTCCAATAAAGTACTCCTTGTCACATTTGAGAGCCGTGACAATCCCCAATAACTCCCTCTTGATTTGCAGATATCTCCTCTGTCTCTCGTTTAGGACTTTCGCCCCAAACCGAATAGCATACCTATTTCCATCTGCATCATCTTGACCCATAGCCCAACCTATGCCAATTGGACTAGTGTCAACTGTCAATACAATAGGCCTTCCACAATTATAATCCTCTTTCCTGAGAGTAGGAGCATTCTGCAATAACTTCTTCAATTTCCGCATGGCTCTAGTGTGACTCTCATCCCAATAAAATTTCTGCCCCTTTCGAAGCAGCTGATACAAACAATCTGCTATGTGTGCAAAATGAGGTATCCAAATCATATAAAACACACAAGCACCAATGAATCTCCGTACCTCTGAAGTAGTAGAACAATACTCTGCAATCTTGCCTATAGCATTCACCTTATCAGGTGAGGGTTTTCTGCCATAATATCCACACATATGTCCAACAATGACAACCTCATTTACTCCAAAAACAGATTTTTGCCCTGAAAGTGTCAAGTTCACTTCTTCTAACCTGGCCAAAATCTTCTCACATGCTGAAATATGATCAACCACAAAGTATCTGCATCCCTGCTCATTTAGGCTCTCATTCTTCTCTTCTTCTGCACACCCCTTAATGGGCACATCATCCAAGAAAGGCATAGTAAGCTGAGGTATGTAATCACGAAGGACCTTATGCATGGCATTCATCATATGCGCAACAGAATTAGTGGCACCTTGAGGCAAGGTACACAGCCCAATAGGAGTTCTCATAGTGGTTATGTCCCTGCTTTCCAAAGCCAGCTGAAACTGATCATATCCTGAATACAAATCACCCAAAGAATAGATGGCACGTCCAGCAAATGCCTCTGCAAACTCATCCACAACTGGACCTATACCAACATTCCTGATAGTAACTCTAGCTGCATATCCTAAATAAATCGGAGAGTACCATTCTTCTTTGGAACTGTAAACCACCTGTTTGAGTATGGTGCAGATGAAGGCTCAAGGATTCCCATCCTGATTTTCTCATTCAATAAATCAATCAGCTTTGGCAAGTGTGCTTTAGGCACTGGAATAGGTCGGAGATTCCATGGAATATGAGGAATAGTAAAAATGACCATAGGAGCAACAATATCAGGATTCACACATCCAATCTCATGTGGGAAAAAAGCAAATCCCTTTCCATGTCGCTCAAGCATATCCTGAAAGCATTGCTTCTCTATGGATAGCAAGAAATCACCATTTTCAATTTTCAATTCAGCAAGAGTCTCTGCTGAAAACTTATGACCAATATGCTCTGAATTCCTCAAAATTTACTGTTTAGCAGCCCTCTCTATTTGCCGATCACTGTCAGGTGGAAGCGGTACATCAACCGGCTTCACCTTTTTATCCACAGTTTTGTATTTCGTGTCAACCTTGGCTTCATTATGCTCTTCTGCATTACATAAACCTTGCTGTAAATCAGCAATTCTGCACTCCAATGGCTGAATATTCTCAGCCCTCTGCTCTATGGACTGCATAGAAACAGCCCCAAACTCTGAATGCTGAAATATTTCAGCAGTAAACTCTGTTGGCTGAAAATTTTCAGCCCTCTGTCTCTCTGAAAGCTGATCATAACCAGCTGGAAACTCTGTTTGCTGAATTTCTTCAGCACTCAACACTCTTTGCTGAGTTACCTCAGCCTCTGACTCAATCTATGACATAAAATCTGCAATTTCATGAAACATGTCCAGGGACTGCACTAATACATTACCATGACAATTCAGCATATTAGTTTTCAGCATATCTCCCATCTCTGTCATCGTATCTGCACAAATCACACTGTCATACATCCCATCTATATGCTCATCATCCTCCAAAATTCCTGCATTTTTCAAATTTTTCTCCTTCCTGCATACATACTGCCTGGCAGCTCTAGGCAACCTAGAAGTCTTCTGATAACTCATCGAACTGTTTGCTGAAATCCCAACAAAATCGGAGGAGAAAACACTGCTGCCAGGAGGCGAGAACTCCAATCTCCTCTCGTCTGTACCACCGTCGTCTCGCGAAACGGCGGTACCTAATAAAAACCCGAATCCCTCATAGTGGGCAAGGGTGCATCTCTGAGAGTATCCCTGTTTCTAACATGGTTCACACATACAGTCATAAACTGAACTGCTCTCATACCATCTTTACTGCGAATCCGTGCATAAGCAGATCCATTATCCATGACCTTTGTTTCCATGCGCATCTCTGTGATGAATGGCTGACCAAGAATTATGGGATAAGAGCATAAATCCTGCACAAAGAAATGAAAATCCTCCTCTATATCACCAATAGAAACCCTGACACTAGGACAAGCAGGATACAAATCACCTGCAGTGTTATTGGCGGCTCTCATACGCCACCCATGCTCTACATCCATAGGCCATCTGTTACTCTCATAAACTCCACGAACTATGAGATTAATCTCTGAACCATGATCAACCAATGCAACATAAGGCACTTGTTTCTCTCCAATCTTTACCATCGTCTCTGTAGTTGCCCTAGCCCAATGGCTCCGCGAAAAGTGACTACGCGGTATCATGACAGGCTCATGAATTTCAGCATAATGCATAGGTTGAACCCTCTTCTCTACCTGCGGGAAAACAGAAGCATTATCAACCATAACCTCATCCTCATCCTCATCCAACTTCCCAATCAAAACTCCCTGTGTATCAGTGGTAGACAATGCATGTCTTTTCCTCTTTAAAACCTCCTGAAACTGATCCTGAAACTCTCTTTTCGAGATGCCCAAAATCTCAGAAATAGTGAAAGTCACCTCACTGCCAAGTATCTTATCATTAAAGATTTTCTTCATGTCTGTAGATGTCTCAATATCAGACATCAATCTGATCCCTGGCTGCTTTCTCTCTCTAGGCTCTTGCTTCTTTTCTCTCTTTTGAGCATCTTCCATCTGTCGATCTGGCCCTGGTCTTGAAGACGGTCCTGCAGTAGGTGGAGTAACAAACTCACCCCCTCTAGTCTTCTTAGCTGCGCTTGGATTTTCTTCATCCCTCTTACGCTTCTCCTCAACAAGTACATCTGCACCATGAGACTTAGTCAAATAAGCATAAATAGAATACCTGTCAACAGGCGAGTCCCAACCTGTCTCTGATCTGATGCTAGAGCCTGCACTAGTCAAAACAGTTTGCTGAATTTTTCCCTTGTTTGCAGTCTCCATAGCATAAGTCCATAGTGCGGACTGAGTCTCTGATCCCTTCTCAATCTGTACTCCATATGCAGAAGCATCACCTCTAGCTGTCATATAAGAAGTACGCGCAGCCATGTCCTCCACTAACTTCTTCATTCCACCTTTACCAAAGTTGGTAGCAAGTGGAGCTCCTGTCTCAGTCAACCAAATCTTACCATCTTGCCCCCAATATACCACATTCTTCCTCCTTGCAACCTGAAAAGAATCACAATCCCTGCAATGCTGATGGTCCGTACTATCACACCAAATACATCTCCGATCTCTCCTAGGTGCACTAGGAGTACTCCTAGGTGCAGTAGGAGCACTAGAAGAAGTAGCAGGCGCAGTCGATGCAAACTGCTCCTTCAACTTTCCCACCAACTCCGCTTTGACTGACTCCAGTGTCAAATCTGTGATGCCTTTGATTATGTCATCAAGAGAGGTAGGCACCGATGGAGCAGATGGTTTTGGAGCAGAAGGTGTAGGCATCGGTCGTGGAACAAGAGGAATAGGTGGAGTGGAAACAGTAGGCACTGGCACTGGCCAAGAAACTGGCTGAGGAGGAGAAGAAATAACAGGGATAGAAGTAGGCATAGGAGTAGATGATGGTGTAGGTGTCATGGAACCATTCTGTAGGCGAGTCTTCCATATCCTCCTCTTGGTCAAAGTCGAGACTGCATCCTGAGCATCCTGCCAATCCATTTTAAGACCCATAGGCTTCGTGCGATCTTCAAGAAGCTCACCCAATTCTTCTTGAAGAGCAGGATCTGCAGCTTGCAAGAAAAGCTCAACTTTTTCAACATCCAATGCTCTTTGTTCAATGGCATCAAGCTGACTATACCTCTCTTCGAATTCTCGAATCAACTCCGAAGCAGCGAGACCCTTGTTTGGCATGTAGACCCACTCTCGGAATGATCGCCAAGTCGCCATACCAAAGTCCTCAAGGAAGTATTCTTCTTTCAGAGCCTTCTTAAAATCTTGCCAATGTGTATTTTTAATAAAAAGATCAGTCACTTTTGTCCTCAAAGCAGGTGTGACAAGACGAAGGAAGTACTTACTCATAAGTCCAGCAGGAACTCCAAAAAACCCCATCTTGATCTCATATGTCTTCAAATATGCTGAAACATTACGCCCGTCAAATAGCTTCTTCTCATTCTCAACTGCTTCAATAGCCTTAGTCGCGCTGTTTTCATTCTTCTGCTCCGAATAGAGTTGCCTTTGCTGAGAAAACTACTGTTGATGCAATTGTTGATGCTGCTGCATATACAATTGTGTTTGCTGATTTTGGAGCTGCATATACATGGACATATTCTGCAAAATCTGTTTTAGATCCTCTATTGAAGTACTTGACGTAGCAGTCATTGATGGAGCTAAAGTAGACGCAGCTGGAGTTGTAGAAGAAGCTGAAATAGAGGCTGAAGTATCTCCCATCCTGAAATTTCTGCGACGCTTTCACGTCGGGTTCACCAAAGATGTCGAAGGGTTTCGAAAGCAATGTCGCAACTTCAGAAGTCCTTCATAAATTTCAGGATAGAAGATCCATCATGTAAGTAAGCAAGATGAGAAAATGATGCCAAGTCTTTGTTTAATTTCTGTTAATAGCAAAACAAGGGTTCAAGATGAAGAAATCGGTTCATTCAGTTCATCCTCCCCGAATCCAGGAAAGAAAATAGAAAATCCATTAACTCTTTATCTTCCATCGTTGTTCTAGCCTTTGCAATTTTCCCTTGATAAGTATTGGACTTATGGGTGATGATAAGAATTCAAGAATATGCTGTTATGTTATGACTCCAATGTCCTGCGAACACCCTCATCATTGTATGTTCTTCATATGTACGGTTTCAGCACAACCCAAAGGTGTTCTCTCCACTGTATATAACTTAAAGAAAGCCATCCTCATCTTTGTGCTCCTCATAGATAGCCGACATAATTGCAGCAGTAGGTGGAAGAACATTGTCTACAAGGATGAAGATTGCTTTCTCTACATTTAATTTGATCCTCTTCCGAATAACATAGACAAATTGATCAACAATAAGGTCAACTGGTACAGGGTACTTCTTCTTATCTATGTCTGGAATGTCACTTCTTTCAGCTTTCTCAACTATTACAGGAATCCTGTAAGGATACTTCTCACGAATCCTAGAGGCTTCAGTTTTCCTCTTCTCTAGATCATGTTCCTCTTCAAAAGAGCTCTTGGCCATTTCACTTCTGCATTGATGAAATCGGCGATTCACGAACGAAATTACAGACAACAATGTGAAGGAATCTATAAATGATAACCGAAAAAGTCTACGAACGGCCACTTCTTTGCGCAGATAATCTGATGACAACACAATGGAAAAAAGAGAAGGTGCGAATCCAGCGATCGCAGGAACCTGGACGAAGAGGAAAATAGATGTCGAAGGGTTTCGAAAGCAATGTCGCAACTTCAGAAGTCCTTCATAAATTTCAGGATAGAAGATCCATCATGTAAGTAAGCAAGATGAGAAAATGATGCCAAGTCTTTGTTTAATTTCTGTTAATAGCAAAACAAGGGTTCAAGATGAAGAAATCGGTTCATTCAGTTCATCCTCCCCGAATCCAGGAAAGAAAATAGAAAATCCATTAACTCTTTATCTTCCATCGTTGTTCTAGCCTTTGCAATTTTCCCTTGATAAGTATTGGACTTATGGGTGATGATAAGAATTCAAGAATATGCTGTTATGTTATGACTCCAATGTCCTGCGAACACCCTCATCATTGTATGTTCTTCATATGTACGGTTTCAGCACAACCCAAAGGTGTTCTCTCCACTGTATATAACTTAAAGAAAGCCATCCTCATCTTTGTGCTCCTCATAGATAGCCGACATAATTGCAGCAGTAGGCGGAAGAACATTGTCTACAAGGATGAAGATTGCTTTCTCTGCATTTAATTTGATCCTCTTCCGAATAACATAGACAAATTGATCAACAATAAGGTCAACTGGTACAGGGTACTTCTTCTTATCTATGTCTGGAATGTCACTTCTTTCAGCTTTCTCAACTATTACAGGAATCCTGTAAGGATACTTCTCACGAATCCTAGAGGCTTCAGTTTTCCTCTTCTCTAGATCATGTTCCTCTTCAAAAGAGCTCTTGGCCATTTCACTTCTGCATTGATGAAATCGGCGATTCACGAACGAAATTACAGACAACAACGTGAAGGAATCTATAAATGATAACCGAAAAAGTCTACGAACGGCCACTTCTTTGCGTAGATAATCTGATGACAACACAATGGCAAAAAGAGAAGGTGCGAATCCAGCGATCGCAGGAACCTGGACGAAGAGGAAAATAGATGTCGAAGGGTTTCGAAAGCAATGTCGCAACTTCAGAAGTCCTTTATAAATTTTAGGATAGAAGATCCATCATGCAAGTAAGCAAGATGAGAAAATGATGCCAAGTCTTTGTTTAATTTCTGTTAATAGCAAAACAAGGGTTCAAGATGAAGAAATCGGTTCATTCAGTTCATCCTCCCCGAATCCAGGAAAGAAAATAGAAAATCCATTAACTCTTTATCTTCCATCGTTGTTCTAGCCTTTGCAATTTTCCCTTGATAAGTATTGGACTTATGGGTAATGATAAGAATTCAAGAATATGCTGTTATGTTATGACTCCAATGTCCTGCGAACACCCTCATCATTGTATGTTCTTCATATGTACGGTTTCAGCACAACCCAAAGGTGTTCTCTCCACTGTATATAACTTAAAGAAAGCCATCCTCATCTTTGTGCTCCTCATAGATAGCCGACATAATTGCAGCAGTAGGCGGAAGAACATTGTCTACAAGGATGAAGATTGCTTTCTCTGCATTTAATTTGATCCTCTTCCGAATAACATAGACAAATTGATCAACAATAAGGTCAACTGGTACAAGGTACTTCTTCTTATCTATGTCTGGAATGTCACTTCTTTCAGCTTTCTCAACTATTACAGGAATCCTGTAAGGATACTTCTCACGAATCCTAGAGGCTTCAGTTTTCCTCTTCTCTAGATCATGTTCCTCTTCAAAAGAGCTCTTGGCCATTTCACTTCTGCATTGATGAAATCGGCGATTCACGAATGAAATTACAGACAACAACGTGAAGGAATCTATAAATGATAACCGAAAAAGTCTACGAACGGCCACTTCTTTGCGCAGATAATCTGATGACAACACAATGACAAAAAGAGAAGGTGCGAATCCAGCGATCGCAGGAACCTGGACGGAGACCTCGATCCCCTTTGAACGCTTCTGAAAGAAGCCGAACAGGACGGAAATTCCTTCCGCAGCTCGTCTCACATAACATAGTCCAGTGCCTCATCTACAGATTGCATCAAAATCATGGCAGATGTTTGAGTTACTCTCCCTTCCTCCAGCATTGTCCAATAGGCAGCTTGTACACCAATGAATTCTCGCAGCTGGCGTCTTGCAATTCTGTGTACTCGCAAAAATGCAGCAGAGAGGTTTGATTGACAGCGTCCACGGCATGCTTATCCTGTCGTCACAGCAATGAAGTAGCTTCCTTAATCTCTGTTTTTTTTTTTACTTCCCATCCTCTGAGCTACAGTAAAAACCATGCGTGTCGGGAGCCTTCAAAACAAAAATGTCTGTGTGTGTTCCCCCCCCCGTCTTCCTGTCCAACAACGATTCTCTGATTGACAAAAAAAACTCCTCTTTTCTTTCGTCCCGCTCCTCTGTTCTTCCCTGTCCTCCATTTCCTTTCCTTCTTTTCTGTAATCCCCTCGAAGTTGCAGAGTGCCCTCTATTTTCTTCTTCTGTTCCAGTAATCGTCTCCTTTCGGGCTCTCCTCTCTTTTCAAGTCCTAGCATACTCCTCCAATCAAGTCGCCCTCTTGAACTGCAGAGTACCCACCATTTTCCTCTTCGTCCAGCGCAGCATATCCCCTCTATTTTCCTTCCTTCCCATTGATAAAGCTCTCCCCCCCTATTTCTTCCTCATACGTCTATTTTCCTCTTCATTCAGTCGCAGAATACCAGATTTCCCCCCTTTCTGATTCTCTGTTCAAAAATAGTATTCTTTTTCCCCCCACAAAGGCTCTTTCAAAATAGTTCCTGTTTTGCTTTTGCTTTTTCACGCTGTCGTAGATTTCGTGGAAGGGCTACAGAACACGGGGTTCAAGGTACAGCAAGAAATAAAGACTATCAAGAAGATCTCGATAACACAATATTTGATGCCAAGTTCATTATATTGTTTGTCAAATGCGTTACAAGAAGCTCATGTTCAGAAAAATCTGAACACATTCAGTTTTACATACACTTGATAAATTCTGCTGAGAAATAATGTCTGTGAACAAATTTTCAGGAATCCTTACCAAGTAGGAGTTTAGTAGGCCACAAAGCCTATCATTGTTGCATCATGTTTGGAATACGAAACCCTTTCGCATGGATTTCAGATACATAAACTCTAGTGAGTTGGAACTAACATAGATATTCATTATTTAACTTGCTCCAGCTTAGCACTAACTTCAATTGCATGTCATGCACTGCAAAGATATGGAGTCCTTTTTTTTTTTGCATACAATATCAGATCTCCTACCTGTCCCTGCTAGCCTTAATTATCTTACAGTCACTTCTGGATATAAATATCATCTGCCTCAGCCTGGACAAGTCCCGAACTATCACTTTGTATATAGCAAGAACTTTCAGTCCCTCTTGACATGAACATGTTCCCGAATATACAGCAACAAAAAAAAAGAAGACTCTCAGAATTTACAAGGTAGTCTGAGATTGTGCTAAGAATGACCTGCGTAGGTTCACCAAAGCATAACGGATGCAGCCTTTCACCCACTCAGTAAGTCTCAGTTTTGAAATTATGTGACAGATCTGCATTCAGCTTACTCATGAATTAATAGCCCTCATAAATTGTTAGCTCTTGTATCTGCATAGACCTGACGTGCTAAGGGGAAAATGAAAAACACCAACAACAGTATTTTGCTTGTATCCAGAACCAACGATGACATCCTAAATTCAGTGCCCCTCTTCCAGACTGCCAGTCCGTTAATCTAGGACATGACACAATCAACTGCTGATGATATTCACGACACCTCAAGTTGCATCCAACTGATTCTCTGCACTTTCGCTGTGATACACACAGCTGATTTCAGGTGCTTGCCTCAAATCTCCAACAAAACCAAAAGTATTCATATTTCTCTGATAGTCCCTGACATCATCTGCTGAAATTAAACCGCGTGATTCCAGCACATTCCAATTGCTCTGCCTCAACACACAACCTGGTTTTACCTCTGCCTGAGATACAAAGACATTGAACGGATTGAAGGTGATGAATAGACGATGGTCAAGAACCATTGCACTCATCCCATTGGCCAAGCATATGTCCGGGTTTGGTGTTTGACGATCGATGACCTCCCGAGATGCAACATTGTTGGGTTCCACATTCAGACCAGAGTCAAGAGCAATCCCTGCCCCAATGCCAAGTACAAAGATGCCAGCCAGGATGAAGTTGTTTTTGCCACTCAGAAAAGAAAGCTCATCTGGCTCATTGGTTCTAGTCTTTCTCCTGTATCACCTGTATTCAGCATTAGATGAAGTCAAGTCCTCATCCTCAATGATAGGCTCTGGCCATGATGCTCTACCAAGCGGCCCGGCAGCATCATCTTCAAAATCCCAATTAAAAGAGTTGGGTAATGGCGGGGTAAATCTTGAGGATGAGAAGGACTTCTCGCTCTGATCTTCCTGTTCTCTCGAGGCCCGTGTTTTCTGACTGCTTCTGCACAAAATTGGTAGACAGAGAGGGCAAGACAGCCTACTTGCAGGCTTCAGCTTTACCAATCGATAGCCTTGAGACGATGATGAAGATGATGGTTGGATGTCGAAGTTGGGGAAACAAATCTGAGTGCAGGCAATTGGAAATTCGAGTCAGCAGTCCTTCACTGAGGAGATCATTGCGTGTGCATGGAAGTCGCCATCAATGCCCTGAAGCTCTCGGAGTTTATGACGCCACCTTAGGATGAAAACAGAAGGCATCCGATAGTGCTCTTTGTCTCTCCTCCCCAGAACTACAGACAGCTCCCTCCAAAAAACTCTAATCCAGGCGCAGCCCGCCATTCATAGCCTTTCAAAAATATTCCCCTTTTTCCCAGAATAGGCTAGCCTCCAAAAAGGCCCAACAAATTTAGTTGTTGCTATTAGCATGGTGATCCACGTAATTCCCATCATTCATGTCATGGTCATTTGGGGATGTAAGATTTGCTTAAGTTCCAAAAATCCTTAGACAAACTACACAATTTCACCATCATCTCCATCTTCAATATCAATTTCGATGTTCCCATGTTTTTGCGGGTCTCCATCACCAAAGCACATCTTGTTTGTTTTGAGGATTTGAAGTTTGTCCTGCGCTTTTCTTAGAATTCATCATTGAATTTGACAGCTTATTAATATTCTTTGGCATCAGTTTTTCATATTTTTATTGAAACACGCGCAATAAGATAACTCAGATGCACAACAAAAATGGAGGTGTTCACGACTCGGATGCGCAGCAACACGACATCCACCCCCTCTAAACCTGCGCATCCTCCGGATGTGCCAACTATCCAGGATCATTCAAGTCCACAAACAGGTCAAGTCTATCTTCTGATTCTAGTAGACCTGTTTCTCCATCGGCTTCATCAACCCAATGAAATTTCTGCCCCTTTCGAAACAGCTGATAGAGAACATCTGCAATATGAGCAAAATGAGGAATCCAAATCATGTAAAATACACAAGCTCCCACAAATCTCCGCACCTCTGAAGTAGTCGAGCAATACTCTGCAATCCTGTTTATGGCATCCACCTTTGCAGGAGAAGGCTTTCTGCCATAATATCCAACCATATGCCCAACTATGATGACTTCATTAACAGCAAAGACAGATTTCAGCCCTGAAAGTGTCAAATTTACCTCCTCTAATCGTGTCAAAATTTGCTCACAAGCAATCAAGTGATCAGCCACAAACTGTCTACATCCACGCAAATCAAGACTTTCATTCTTTTCTTCTTCTGCACAACCCTTAATAGGCACATCATCTAGAAAAGGCATGGTAAACTGCGGAATATAGTCTCGAAGAACTCTATGCATAGCATTCATCATATGAGCAACTGAGTTTGTAGCACCTTGTGGCAAGGTACACATCCTCACAAGACCAATAGGTGTCCGCATAGTAGTAATATCCCTGCTTTCCAAGGCAAGCTGAAACTGATCATAACCTGAATACAAGTCACCTAGTGAATAGATGGCTCGTCCTGCAAAAGCCTCAGCAAATTCATCCACAACTGGACCTATTCCCACATTCCTGATTGTCACTTTGTTCACGGGCTGCATATCCTGAATAAATCTCAAAGTACCATTCTTCTTTGGTACAGTAAACCACCTGTTAGAATAGGGTGCAGAAGAGGGTTCCAAAATCCCCATTTTAATCTTCTCATTCAGCAACTCTATCAGTTTTGGCAAGTGTGCTTTAGGCACAGGTATAGGACGTATATTCCATGGTATATGAGGAACAGTGAAGATGACCATAGGTGCAACCAATTCGGGACTAATGCAGCCAATTTCATGTGGAAAGAAAGCAAATGCCTTACCATGACGTCCAAGCATCTCTCTAAAACATTCTTTTTCCACTGGAAGCAAAAAATCATCATTTCCAATCTTCAATTCTGCAAGAGTTTCAGCTGTAAACTTATGTCCAATATTTGCAGGATCCCTCAACATAGGCTGCTTCATAGCTTTTTCAATCTGTTCATCACTATCAGAAGGAAGCGGGCCTGCAACCGGCTTAACCTTCTTATCAACTGTTTTATATTTTGTGTCAACCTTGGCATCATTCAGGCACTCTTTCCTTTGCTGCAATTTCTGCAAATTTTCAGCATCTTTCAACTCTGTTGGCTGAAAAATTTCAGCCTTTAGCTCTATGGACTGCATGGGTGCAGTCTGAAACTCTGTATGCAGAAATTTTTCTGCATTCAACTCTATTGGCTGAATGAATTCAGCCCTCGGCTCTATGGACTGCATAGATGCATCCTGAAACTCTGTATGCAGAAATTTTTTTGCATTCAACTCTGTTGGCTGAATGGATTCAGCCCTCTGCAATTCTATTAGCTGATCAAGATCAGCCATAAATTCAGTTTGCTGAGTTTTCTCAGCCTCTAACTCTGTTTGCAGCATAAAACCAGAAATTTCCTGAAACATATCCAAGGTTTGCACAGGTATGATCTTTGAACCCTTGCATACATCAGTTTTCAGCATTGCTCTCATCTCAAACAATGTATCTGCATAAGACATCCCTTCATACAATCCATCTACATGCTCTTCTGCTTGCAAAATACCTGCATTCTTCAACTCTTTCTCCTTACGACCAATGTACTGCCTGGCAGCTCTAGGCAAATCTGAAATTTTTTGATAACTTACCGAACTATCTGAAGTAAATCCAACAAAGTTATTGGAGAAAGACTGGCTGCCAGGAGGCGAGATCTCCTCTTTTCTCCGCTCCGTACCACTGGCGTCTCGCAAGACAGCGGTACCTAATGAAAATCCAACTCCTTCGCAGGTAGTGGTGCCTCACGCAAGGAGTCCCTGTTCCTCGGATGATTTACCCCAACAGTCATAAACTGAACAGCTCGCATACCATCTTTACTGCGTATCCGCGCATAAGCTGACCCATCATCCATCACTTTTGTTTCCATTCTTGCTTCTGTAATGAAAGGCTGTCCAAGAATAATCAGATAAGAGCATGAATCCTGAACAAAGCAATGATAATCCTCTTCAACATTACCAATAGAAATTCTGATACTCGGACAAGCAGCATACATATCACCAGAAGTATTGTTGGCGGCTCTCATGCGCCAGCCATGCTCTGCATCCATAGGCCACTTGCCACTCTCATAAACACCTCGAGCAATAAGATTAATCTCAGAACCATGATCAACTAAAGCAATCAAGGGAATTTGTTTCTCTCCAATCCTTACCACTGTCTCAGTGGTTGCTCTAGCCCAATGACTTCGTGAAAAATGGCTGCGAGGAATGAGAATAGGGGTCTCATCATCTTCATACTGCATAGGCTGCACTATTTTCTCCAATTGCGGATTAACAGAAGCATTCTCAACCATCACTGCATCATCATGCTCTTCCCCAAGAGCTCCATGCCATAATCCCTGTAAAGCAGGTCCTTCCATCGCATGTCGTTTCCTCCGCAAAAGATCCTGCATCTGATCCTGTATTTCTCTTCTAGCAATCCCAAGAGCCTCTCCAACAGTAAAAGTGACTTCACTATTCAATATTCTTTCATGAAAAATCTTACTCATATCCGTTTGCATATCAAGGTCTGACAAGAGCTTGAATCCTGGCTCTTTTCTTGGTTGCCTCTTTTCTTTCTGTTTGTCTCCCATTGGTTGATCAGAACCTGTTTGAGCTGGAGAATTTGACATAGGTGGAGCTGTAACAGGTGGTAAAACAAAGTCACCCCCTCTAGTCTTTTTGGAGGAGCTAGGACCCTCCTCATCTCTTCTTCTCTTTTCCTCAACCTTGCCATCTAAACCCTGCGTTTTAGCCATATAAGCAAAAATAGAATACCTGTCAACAGGAGAATCCCATCCTGTTTCTCCTCGGATGCTAGAGCCCACACAAGTCATAGTAGAAGTTTGAACTTTCCCTCTTCTCGCTATCTCCAAGGCAGAAGACCATAAAGCAGAGTCTCCATCAGATTTCTGCTCAAGCTGGACTCCAAAAGCTGAAGCATCTCCTCTAACACTCACATAAGCTGATCGCGCAGCCATATCATCAACAAGCTTCTTCATACCTCCCTTACCAAAGTTCGTGTCAAGAGGAGCTCCAGTCTCTGTCAGCCATATCTTCCCATCTTGTCCCCAGAACACTACATTCTTCTTACGTGCTTCCTGAAAAGCATCACAATCTCTGCAGTGTTGGTGCTCTGTACTATCACACCAAATACATCGTCGCCCTTTCCTTTGACCAGCTGGAAACGCAGTCACTGGAGCAGGTGCTACAGCAGGTACTGACATAAGTTGCTCCTTTAACTTACCAACTTCAGCTTTGACTGCTTCAATCGTCAAATCCGCCAAGCCTTTAATAACATCATCTACTGATAAGGGCACTGGAGCAGCAGGAACTGGTGGATTCATAACAGGAGGAGTAGGCTTAGGCAAAGAAGCAGCAGGGGTAGAAGAAGAAGTCTCCAAGGATTTTTCAGGAACTGATCCTATATTTCGATGCAATCTTACTCTCCTGCGCTGCTTCTTAACAAGAGCATTCACAGCATCAATGACATGTCTCCAATCAGTCTTTAAACCTGAATCAGTAGCTTGATCTTCCAAAAGATCATCCAACTTTTCCTGTAAATCAGTATCTGCAGCTTGCAAAAATAACTCCACTTTCTGCATCTCCAAAGCTTGATGTTCAGTCCCATCCAACTGATCATAACGGCTTTCAAACTCTCGCAGAAGAGCAGTAACAGAAAGTCCCTTATTAGGCATAGAAACCCATGCTAAAAAATTCCTGCGATTCATAAGACCTGTATCCTCCAGGAAATATTCATCTTTTAATGCCTTTTTAAATTCAGCCCAACCTGCATGTGCCTCTTGAATTTCTGCAATTCGACCTTCAAGAGCGCGCACCACGATCCGCAAGAAGTAGCGGCTCCAAACATCTTGAGAAACCCCAAAAAACTTCATCTTTTCTTCATACAAATGCAGGTAAGTTGACACTTGCTGGCCATTAAACTGCTTCATCTCCTGTTGGACAGCTTTCAAAGCATCCATAGCATCACTGTCTCGTTTTGCATGAGCTTGATGCTGCATATACATGGTAAATGACTGAAACAGGTTCTTCATGACATTATCATCTGTCATCTCTTCTTGTGAGTCTCCCATCTTGCTGATGACGCAGCACTTTCACGTCGGGTTCACCAGAAATGTCGTAGATTTCGTGGAAGGGCTGCAGAACACGGGGTTCAAGGTACAGCAAGAAATAAAGACTATCAAGAAGATCTCGATAACACAATATTTGATGCCAAGTTCATTATATTGTTTGTCAAATGAGTTACAAGAAGCTCATGTTCAGAAAAATCTGAACACATTCAGTTTTACATACACTTGATAAATTCTGCTGAGAAATAATGTCTGTGAACAAATTTTCAGGAATCCTTACCAAGTAGGAGTTTAGTAGGCCACAAAGCCTATCATTGTTGCATCATGTTTGGAATATGAAACCCTTTCGCATGGATTTCAGATACATAAACTCTAGTGAGTTGGAACTAACATAGATATTCATTATTTAACTTGCTCCAGCTTAGCACTAACTTCAATTGCATGTCATGCACTGCAAAGATATGGAGTCCTTTTTTTTTTTTGCATACAATATCAGATCTCCTACCTGTCCCTGCTGGCCTTAATTATCTTACAGTCACTTCTGGATATAAATATCATCTGCCTCAGCCTGGACAAGTCCCGAACTATCACTTTGTATATAGCAAGAACTTTCAGTCCCTCTTGACATGAACATGTTCCCGAATATACAGCAACAAAAAAAAAGAAGACTCTCAGAATTTACAAGGTAGTCTGAGATTGTGCTAAGAATGACCTGCGTAGGTTCACCAAAGCATAACGGATGCAGCCTTTCACCCACTCAGTAAGTCTCAGTTTTGAAATTATGTGACAGATCTGCATTCAGCTTACTCATGAATTAATAGCCCTCATAAATTGTTAGCTCTTGTATCTGCATAGACCTGACGTGCTAAGGGGAAAATGAAAAACACCAACAACAGTATTTTGCTTGTATCCAGAACCAACGATGACATCCTAAATTCAGTGCCCCTCTTCCAGACTGCCAGTCCGTTAATCTAGGACATGACACAATCAACTGCTGATGATATTCACGACACCTCAAGTTGCATCCAACTGATTCTCTGCACTTTCGCTGTGATACACACAGCTGATTTCAGGTGCTTGCCTCGAATCTCCAACAAAACCAAAAGTATTCATATTTCTCTGACAGTCCCTGACATCATCTGCTGAAATTAAACCGCGTGATTCCAGCACATTCCAATTGCTCTGCCTCAGCACACAACCTGGTTTTACCTCTGCCTGAGATACAAAGACATTGAACGGATTGAAGGTGATGAATAGACGATGGTCAAGAACCATTGCGCTCATCCCATTGGCCAAGCATATGTCCGGGTTTGGTGTTTGACGATCGATGACCTCCCGAGATGCAACATTGTTGGGTTCCACATTCAGACCAGAGTCAAGAGCAATCCCTGCCCCAATGCCAAGCACAAAGATGCCAGCCAGGATGAAGTTGTTTTTGCCACTCAGAAAAGAAAGCTCATCTGGCTCATTGGTTCTAGTCTTTCTCCTGTATCACCTGTATTCAGCATTAGATGAAGTCAAGTCCTCATCCTCAATGATAGGCTCTGGCCGTGATGCTCTGCCAAGCGGCCCGGCAGCATCATCTTCAAAATCCCAATTAAAAGAGTTGGGTAATGGCGGTGTAAATCTTGAGGATGAGAAGGACTTCTCGCTCTGATCTTCCTGTTCTCTCGAGGCCCGTGTTTTCTGACTGCTTCTGCACAGAATTGGTAGACAGAGAGGGCAAGATAGCCTACTTGCAGGCTTCAGCTTTACCAATCGATAGCCTTGAGACGATGATGAAGATGATGGTTGGATGTCGAAGTTGGGGAAACAAATCTGAGTGCAGGCAATTGGAAATTCGAGTCAGCAGTCCTTCACTGAGGAGATCATTGCGTGTGCATGGAAGTCGCCATCAATGCCCTGAAGCTCTCGGAGTTTATGACGCCACCTTAGGATGAAAACAGAAGGCATCCGATAATGCTCTTTGTCTCTCCTCCCCAGAACTACAGACAGCTCCCTCCAAAAAACTCTAATCCAGGCGTAGCCCGCCATTCATAGCCTTTCAAAAATATTCCCCTTTTTCCCAGAATAGGCTAGCCTCCAAAAAGGCCCAACAAATTTAGTTGTTCCTATTAGCATGGTGATCCACGTAATTCCCATCATTCATGTCATGGTCATTTGGGGATGTAAGATTTGCTTAAGTTCCAAAAATCCTTAGACAAACTACACAATTTCACCATCATCTCCATCTTCAATATCAATTTCGATGTTCCCATGTTTTTGCGGGTCTCCATCACCAAAGCACATCTTGTTTGTTTTGAGGATTTGAAGTTTGTCCTGCGCTTTTCTTAGAATTCATCATTGAATTTGACAGCTTATTAATATTCTTTGGCATCAGTTTTTCATATTTTTATTGAAACACGCGCAATAAGATAACTCAGATGCACAACAAAAATGGAGGTGTTCACGACTCGGATGCGCAGCAACACGACAACGCCCCCTTTGTCCATCATATTCTTGATTTTCTTCCAATCAATTCCCAATCCTTTGAGTCCCCATCACTGCAGAAATGGCAGGGATTCCATGCTCAAGGGCAAGCTGCACATGAACCTCATGTTCATCTGAAAATTCACTGGTCTTCTTAAACCCCTTGTCGATACCATTTGTATCTTCAGCATAAGCAAACAACTTGGGAAGCTCGGAAAAACCATACTCATTGCAAATCTAGAACCCATTCTCCTTCTAATTTGTTTATACCAAATATCAGATTCAATCCCAAACAGCGCTTGTCTCTTCTGTAAAATTGAACATGAACCAACTGAAAGCAAAATGTTCAAGCAAAGCAAAGCACAACGTCTACGTCTAAGTATGTACAAAGTAACAAATCTCACGCACAACTTTTGGGTGGTTTTCACACCTCGAATGCGCAGCAATACGACACCGCCATTGCAAATAATGTAACCAAAGCCAAGCCAATAGTATGCTATAAATGCCACCAGCCTGGACATCTAGCAGCAAATTGTCATTCAAAGAAGCCACCAGCTCATATCAACTATCTTGGAGCCATGGACGAAGAGAACATGAGGATATGCCTGATTTCACTGAAGATGAGGACGACACTACTACTACTTCCGATACTTTACCAGGTATGCCTACTCCACATTCTTTATTGACTATGAAATGTTTGGTGCATGGAAAGGAAAAGACTATTTTGCACGATGACGGTAGTACTCATGATTTTATTTCAGCAAAATTAGTAAAAGAATTGAAATTACAGACTGTACCTACGCATTATCGCATAAAAGCTGCATTTTTAGGCACTAGGTATAATGGTACACAAGAAGTGCAAGATTTAGAGATTCAAATTGGTTTATACACTGAAAGAATAAATTTCTTAGTTGTTCCATTACAGTCGAGTGACATTATTTTAGATAAGCCTTGGCGTCACCAGCATAACCCAGATATAGATTATTCCACACACACAATGAATATTAATTTTCAAGGAAAATCTATTACATTATATGGTATGCATGCGTCTAATGTTTTTTCACTGCTTTCGCATACTCAAGCTAAACGTGCATTATTCAAGAGTAGTAAATCCTATCTCATTTGGGTGAATGAATTGCAAGTAAAGGAAAATCATATGCACCCTAGGCATAAAGAATTTCTTGCATATTTTAAGGACTGTTTTGTAGAAGACCTACCACCAGGTTTACCTCCTTCACGTCCAGAAGACCATAAGATAGATTTGATCCCTGGCACACAACCACCTTGCAAAGCACCATATAGGCATAACCAGATAGAGCAAAAAGAAATCCAGAGTCAAATTGAGGAATTACTAAATAGAGGTTTGATTAGACCTAGTAGTTCTCCATTCGGTGCACCTGTATTGTTAGTCAAGAAAAAGAATAATACCTATCGTATGTGCATTGACTATCGAGCTTTAAATAAGATCACTGTAAAGAATAGGTATCCTATTCCTAGAGTTGATGACCTTATGGACAAACTGCAAGGATCTGCTATATTTAGTAAAATTGACCTTAAGTCTGGTTATCATCAGGTGAGACTAGATAAGTCTGACATATTCAAGACTGCATTTAGAACACAGTTTGGTCATTACGAATTTTTGGTCATGCCATTTGGATTGACTAATGCACCTGCTACCTTTAGTAGAATGATGAACCGTATCTTTTTGAAATATCAGTATTGTGTAATTGTTTTCTTTGATGATATTTTGGTGTTTAGTCAAAATGAGAAAGAACATTATGAGCATTTGTCATTGGTTTTTCAGTTATTGAAAGAAAATCAACTGTATGCAAATCCTGAAAAGAGTGAATTCTTTAAAACGAAAATTGAGTATTTAGGTCATATTGTATCATCTGATGGAATTAAAGTTGATCCTAAGAAAATTGATGCAATATTGAATTGGCCTGTTCCTAAAAACGTGCATGAGTTACGCTCATTCCTTAGTCTTGCTAGTTTCTATAGGAAGTTTATACGTAATTTTTCATTACTTGCTTTACCATTAACCAAACTTCTGAAGAAAGGAATTGTTTATCAATGGACCGAAAATCAACAAAAATCCTTTGACTTACTGAAACATGCATTAACCAATGCCCCTGTTCTACAGTTGCCTGACTTTAATAGACCATTCTTTCTAGTAGTGACCAATGCTAGTGGATCAGGAATAGGAGCCGTACTTATGCAAGACAATCATCCTATAGCATATTCTAGTTGTAAGCTGAAACCCTCTGAACTGAAATATTCCACATATGACAAAGAACTATTAGCAGTTGTACAAGCATTAAGACAGTGGAAACACTACTTAATGGGTTCAGAATTTATGATAAAGACCGATCAGCAAAGTATTAGACATTTACTTAGCCAACCCCAAATCTCTGACCGTCATATCAAATGGGCTTCCTTTATTCAAAGTTTTCATCTTATCATTCAATACCAACCTGGAAAAGAAAATGTAGTGGCTGATGCATTGAGTAGAAGACCTGCCATTCATAATATTTCTGTCATATCTTTTAATTCTTTGATTGCTATGAAAAATACATATCACCAGGATATTACTTTTCATTCTGATTGGAATAAATTAGTTCAAAATAATTTCATTCCTGTTGATTCATTGTCATATAATGATAGATTTATGTTTTATGAAAAGAGATTGTGTGTTACAATTCCATTCCGATCTTTTGTTTTGAATGAAATTCATTGTCCCCCATATCAAGGTCATAGAGGTATCATATCTACCTTACGTATGTTAACTGAAGATTTTTATTGGCCGCATATGGATGCTGATGTATCTAACTTTGTTTCTGAATGTTTGATTTGTCAAAGAGTTAAGAGACATCATGGTAAACAGTATGGATTACTTATGCCTTTGTCTATTCCATCTAAACCTTGGGAACAAATTTCTATGGATTTCATTACTGGTTTACCAAATGCTAAATCTAACCATGATATGATTTGGACAGTTGTAGATAGATTTAGTAAACAAGCATATTTTATTCCATGTAAGAAAACTTTAACAGCATCACAAGCAGCACAATTATTTTTGAAAACTGTTTTTACTAACCATGGATTGCCAAAAGTTATCATTTCAGATCGTGATTCTAGATTTTGTAACAATTTTTGGATTACTCTATTTGCTAACCTAGGCACAAAGATTGATTTCTCATCTGCATTTCATCCTGAAACTAATGGACAAACAGAAGCCGCAAACAGCACAATTTTAAATCTTTTACGTGCATATACTATTTCTAAACCTCAGACATGGGACACTCATTTGCATTTATTACAGTTTGCATATAACAATACACCGCACACATCTACAAAGAAAGCACCGTTTGAAGTCATTTATGGATATAGATTATCTACACCTGTTGCATCTTTATCTAATAGAATTCAGAGTGCTGATGATATTGCTAGTATGCATAACAGTATTTTTGATGAGGTTAAAGATATGATTGCTAAAGCCCAGCAATCATATACCAAACAAGCCAACAAGAAAAGACAAGCAATGAATTTCAAAGTTGATGATTATGTTTGGCTGAGAATAGAAAAACGTAGACTGCAAAGTCTAGATAGACATCCAATTGTCAAATTAGCTCCTAGATTCTATGGACCATTTAGAATCATTCATAAAATTAATGATAATGCATTCAAGTTAGAATTACCATCTCATTGGAAAATTCACAATACATTTCACATTAGTTTATTGAGACCATTTAGAGGCCAATTACCGGTACACCTTGTTTATGAAAACCAACCTTTATTAGAGGAAGAGACTGAAATACTTGAACCAGAAGCTATCATAGACACTGACTTTATGACCACTAGAACTGGCCGAAAGTATTCTAGATATCTAGTTAAATATAAGAACCATCCTGTAGAGGAAGCACAATGGATGCACGCTAGAGACTTAAATGCTTTCCCCACTCTGTTAGCTCCACATTGAGCTAATAGCAATTGAGGTCAATTGCTATCCCACCCCGGGGGTATGATGCCAGGAGGCATATTTCACGGTGGATTCCGTGCCACGGTGGATTCCGTGAGGTTTTACGGTGGATTCCGTAAACTTTGATGACCGGGGCTCATACACAAAGTGGATTCTTTGTGCAAGAAGTTGATGGGGACGCCTGTCCTTTTCGGGCGTTTCATTAATTTAGTGTGTACATGGGTGATTCCATAGCGGGTGAATCCGCAAAATGCATATTAAATTAATAAATGTTTATGAGTTTAGAGTACGCACTCGTAATAAATTAAGGTTAGAATTTATTTCTAACCAATTGATTTATTTATGTAGCTGAAGATTGCTAGGTATTCACTTTTGTCGATTTAATTGTATTATTTTACTAACGATTGTGAATGCTTCAGTTGATGTGTAGAGATAGCAGCAGTGGCGGAGGAAAGCATTGGAGTCTAGCGAGTATTCGATCTATGGATTATATTTTGATAGGCGCCACGTTTATATTTTGTCATGTCTATTGAGGCATCGATTATTTATTATTATTTTGTATGCGCCTATGCGCACGGTTATGTTATTTTTATTTGGACATTGTATTGGGTGTGCCAGACTCTTTGGGCACCGTCCATTAGCTTTATTTCTATTTTTGTAAAAGCAAACTCAAAAGCTAAAAGCTTGATATATTTTTGTAAATTGGGCTATTATTGAGCATGAAGAAGAAATATACATAAAATACATGCTTTGTGAAGCGCTCACACGAGGCATGGGGGGAGATTGCACCCAATTGGTCTCTTGCTCTTGTCGTTCATGCTTTTTACCTTGTAACTTGTGCAAAAAGTAGAGTTCATTGTTCTTGGGGACCTTCCGGGATTCACTACATGAGCATACAGCGACCGATCTGCGCACCACTTCTCCTCCCGCACCTTCTTCTGTTCCCTCCATCTCTCACCATCCTCCTTTCTCCTCCCCTCTTCTTCTTCTCCATCTCCTCCATCTCCCTCCTCCTCTTTTCCTCCCCCCTCCTCCCCTCCTCCTCTCTTCCTCCTCCCACCCTCCGCCCTACTCTTCCCTCCCTCCTTCATTCCTCTCCCTCGCCGCAGAGATCCGCTGCCACCGCAAGACTAGAGGGCTTGGTTCTAAGGATGGCCGCTGCCATGCCGCAGGGACACCAGTGCCTCAAACAATCCCCCCTTCTCTTGCACCCGTTGTTACGCGAGCGGTGATCAAGAGCAAGCCTCACTCACAACTCGATAACAAGATGATAAGGAGAGCTAGTTGGGGTAATAAACTTTGTCGGATGCACAACACAACAAAATAATTTAAATATTTTGACAAACACCACACATACCACACACAAAAAACAAAACAATAAACAATGCCTCTTGTAGCTCAAGACAATTCAAACCCAAATTCGGGTAGAGCATCACAACACCACAACACAACAACAAAAAAAACCAACAATTTGAAAATAAACCAAGTGAAATATATTCTCATATCTTGAGCCGACACTCGGCGCTTTGACATCCAAAAGCTCCAACTTTCAAATTTGCATGACAGGAGCTCACTCTAGCATGCAACCCTCCTCTCTCTTCTCTCACAAATTACAATTGTACAAGAGAGGGAAGGCCCTTAAGCCTTCTAGTTCTCTCCTTAAATAGTTTTTCAATGTACATACGTTCTCTTATGCTTTTGGATTTTCATGCTTTTCATAAAAGCTAAGGCTTTTTAAGCTTTAGGAAACATAAACCTTAAAATATTTAAAGCTATTGTTTCAGCATTTTTTTAATCGCTATCCTGCTTTCCATTATGTCACCACATCGCATCATTGACTTGCCATCTTTCTCTTCATCATTATCAGCCTCCAATCATGCTGCCATTTGGGTCAACGGACTGCCACCTCCTCTGACATCAACGACAGCAGTCATCTTCACATGATCCATCATTGATGTCGTTATTTAGTCTTGATTTATAATAGACACCGTCAATGAAACAATGCCATCACACTAGCAAAAGAAGTCTCTGACATCTCCTTTCTTCTCTCGAGCCAGACAAAAAGCAGTTGTAATATCCATCCCTCAACCTCAGCATATCAAATGATTGTTCGTCTTTTATTTTCAGCACCCTTCAATTTTGAATGTCGTCATGGTCTGTCAGGGATGCCGTCTTCAGTGCTTTTCGTACGCTGCCATATCTGCCATGTGAATAATAGTCGCCATCCTGCGTTCGTCAATAGCTGCTATCTGCCTGCAACGCTGTTATTTTCTGCGCTGTCAAAGTTTGCAATAAACCACCTGTCCACCATCAACAAAACAGCCGTATCATGCATACGCATAAATGCCTTCAACCAGCCTCCCCGCCGTTTTTCTGGATCTATTGCCGCTAAAAGTCAACGTTTCAGAATGCTGCCACCTGGCCTAGCCATAATGGTCATCTTCTCTGCGAAAAAGCATGCATCACATTGTATTTTAAAATGCTACCATCCTTCCCTGTGCTCCGGATTTTGCCATCTTGTATGGTGTTTCGTGTCTCAGCAAACCTCTACATTATCTGAATGCCAAATCTGTCTGCGATCAAATACTATAAGCCATCCAGTCATTAATCAAAGTTATCCGTATAGTTAGCATATTGTGAAATGCCATTTTGTCTATGACATGCCAGTGATGCCACCCTGCCAAGACCAAAACATATCACCATCCTCAATACGTCGCCTGTGAGTCAACGATCTTGTAGGATTTGCTATTATTTTTGCTAATAATGCCTTTGTCAAATCCCCTCCATGGATAGATATTCCTTCAAATGCTTTTTTCAGTTTTACTTCGTGAAAACACTGATTGTCTTCTTCTACTCTATCCAAGCCATTGACCATAGAAATAACCACTACGACCTTTCTCCTCAAATGCTTCCACCCTTTGAAGGTTCTTCTAATCAACTCCCCTTGTGTTTCCATAATAGCCTTCTTTGACTTCCCTATTGGTGCCTTGAAACCCTTCATGCAATCATTTCTTTCAAAGAAACTTTTCTTCAACATAGAAATTCCAAATTTATGAGCTATGTGCCCATAGAAAGCAAGAATCTCTATAGGCCATATGATGCTAAAGCCCTAGTTCAGCATCTCAAAAACCAAACTCAACTTCTCCAATCAAGCTTAAACTACCAATTTCACCTCCACTAGTTATTGATCCCTTCATCACTATATGCTTTTTTGCCACAATGACTAAACATATAACTTTCAAATCTTCTTCATGTCTTCAGGAGATGTTTTTTTCTTTAGATATATCTGCTTGATTCCATGCAACGTGTCCTAGAGAATATGCTCTTTGAAATGAACTTCGTGCCCATCCACTCTTGAGAAAATATGCAATATAAAATCGATGCTCTGCAACCATTCAACTGATGCTACACACAAAAATATGGATGCACTAAAGAAGTTGTGCCTAGCCTATCTACTCGTGCTTGTGTGTCATGCAAAATGCAAACATAGTTCCATGATTAATTAAATCCTTATCCTCACCTCTCCACGCTCTTCTAAAATATACGACATACTCTACTCCTTCCAAATTCTCAAAATCTCTCAAGAAAATGATGGTCCTCAAGATGTTGACCAGATAAAAACAACCCATCTCACAATTGAGGCGTCCTTCACGACCCTCTAAACTCACCCAACCTCCTTACACACTCAACCAGAGGTTCCTAACTTTATGATGAGCATCCCAAATAACACCCACCACCTCTACATACCTGCCTGCCCCACCTCAGGCCCTACCCCCCATCTCCACAGTCCCGCCTGCCAACATTCAAAACTCCCTGCCCTTAATATTTTAACCCACCCCCCTAATTCGCCCCCTTCCTACCCTACCTCCCATCCTCTTACCCCCCTTCCCTATTAATCACCCCCCCCACCCTTAATCTTCTACCCTACCCCCTACCCTCTTAACCCCCCTCCCATTCATTTTCTTTCCCCACACCCCCTTAGGCCCCCCTCACACAACATTAAAACTAAAACAAAAACCTTTTTTTTTAATTTCACCTTACCCCCACCCCTTTCTTTTTACCCTTCCACTGTGTTTTTTTTCCTCCTCCGTCACATGACCATCTTCTTCAACATGCTATGTTTGTGTGTTGGCTCCACAAGGTCTTATTTACATGCATCGTTTTTTTTTTCGTTCGTGCTAGCAATCGTTTATGCGTGAGGAGGCGCATGTAATTTTTTTCCACCCAGTGGTGAGCTTGCAGTTGTTCACATGCACCCACATGCAGTCCATGCCCGGGTACTCTATTCCCAATATATTTTCAAATTCTAGAAAAACCATAAACACATTTTAAAATGTCCAAAAAATATTAAAATTTTAAATAAAATGAAAAATTTTCATAAAAATAATCCAATAAATCTAAAAATTTATTGAAATTTTAAATAATTTCCTAATAATTGAAAAAATACCTATAAAAATAAAAATATTAAATATAAAAAATTTCAAAAAATTCAATATGTCATAAAAAATCAATAAACTCTTGAAAAACATAGAAAAAAAATTTAGAAAATTCTAAATAAGTTTTCATCATGATTGTGATCAATTAAAAATACATAAAAAATAGACAATATATTGGAAATGATTTATTTAAAAAATAACTTAAATAATGAGAAAATAAGAAAATATAAAAAAATGGTTATTTAAATGCATTAAAAAGTCATACAATTTTTTTTTAATTCCCAATATTTGTATTGACATTTGGGTACTCCCATTCATTCATTTATTTAAAAGACAAAGAAAAAAATCCCAAACAAAAAATTTTAAAAAAACGAAATAAAATCCAACTTAAAACATATAAACACAAATATGTGAAAAAAACCCCAACACATAATCAGCCAAGTAATAAACCCTTCTTTGATCCCATTCTTTTTATTTTGGTATTAGTATTTGGTTTTTTGTACATTACATGAGCCCAACTGAAACAACTTGGTCGACATGTTGTTTTTATACAAGGGTTTTTCTATTCTTTGGCTTATTTGGAAATGAAATTTGCACATCAAACCTTGTAGGTGTTAATGCCAGGAGGCATATTTCACGGTGGATTCCGTGCCACGGTGGATTCTGTGAGGTTTTACGGTGGATTCCGTAAACTTTGATGACCGGGGCTCATACACAAAGTGGATTCTTTATGCGAGAAGTTGATGGGGACGCCTCTCCTTTTCAGGCGTTTCATTAATTTAGTGTGTACATGGGTGATTCCATAGCGGGTGATTCCATAAAATGCATATTAAATTAATAAACGTTTATGAGTTTAGAGTGCACACTCGTAATAAATTAAGGTTAGGATTGATTTCTAACCAGTTGATTTATTTATGTAGCTGAAGACTGCTAGGTATTCACTTTTGTCGGTTTAATTGTATTATTTTACTAACGATTGTGAATGCTTCAGTTGATGTGTAGAGATAGCAGCAGTGGCGGGGGAAAGCATTGGAGGATAGCGAGTATTCGATCTATCATTTATATTTTGATGGGCGCATGCCTTAGGCATGGCGCCTATATTTTGTCGTGCATACTTATTGAGGCGTTGGATATTTATTTATTATTTTGTATGCGCATGGGCGCACGATTATGTTATTTGTACTTGGACATTGTATTGGGTACGCCTGACTCTTTGGGCACCGCCCATTAGCTTTATTTCTATTTTGTGCTAAAGCAAACTCAAAAGCTAAAAGCTTGCTATTGGGCTATTATTTGAGCTTGAAGATGATTAATACATAAAATACATGCTTTGTGGAGCGCTCACACAAGGCATGGGGGGGAGATTGCACCCAATTGGTCTCTTGTTCATGTCGTGCATGCTTTTTACCTTGAGTTTTGTGCAAAAAGTAGAGTTCTTTTGTTCTTGGGGACCTTCCAGCATTCACTACGCAAGCATACAACATTCGATCTGCGCACCAGTAGTATCAGAGCGAAGCTGAGATCGAGAGCTTCCAATCGCTACCATCTTGTGCGAATGCGGAGCTCCTGGAACGATCGAGCTCTACAGTCAATCTCATCGCAAACGGTCGATACAGGTGGATTCCTGGCGATCAAGAACCTCTGTTTCCATCTTCAGATCACGAAGGACCGGCCTGCAGAGCAGAGGACCACTCCTACATCCTCTCATACAAGTTGTGGTTACACAGAGATAAGCCATATCTATTGCCAAGCTTAAAAGCTTAAGTTATAAAGTCTTAAAAGCTTAGTTCGGTTTGAAGCTTTAATAAAGCTTCAAAACGTTGATTCGTGGGGACGTGAGGACATTTAGGGCGCCGAAATTTGCGCCGAGGACATATTCATATCCTCAAAATCGACGACTGATTAAGAAGCATAAAGCTTCTTAATCCTCTAAGTCATCCAAGGCTTTTCAACTATTCAAGCCTTCAAAGTTCTCCAAGTTCAAGTTCTGCAAGTCTGCTAAATCAACAAAGTTCTGCAAGTTCTGGTACCTTGCAAGTCACATAAGTCTGCAACTCTGCAAGTCAGACAAGTCACATGAAGTCAAAACTGACTTCTGTTCAAAACTCATAGAAGGGTTGTTCCTGCGCAGAAACTCCAAACTGCAAAGTTGTTCAGGAAGGTACTATTCGCATACGCAGGTTTGCTGAACCTGTTTCAGAACGTGCAGAAGATTAAAACGTAGATTTTTCAAAGATTACAAATCTTGCAATAGCCAAAGACGAAGATTGTGAAAGCCACACATAAAAATATATAAGCCTTGTATACCCGATCTTGAGCTACGCTCATCCCGCTAATTGGATTTTGAGAGTGTGAGGTTTTTTTTTTAAGTTTTACAGGATGACGGAATCACATATGGATGATTTAATGGCTGAAGACGATCTTCCTGAACCTACGATGGAGCAAAAGCTCGACTTAATCATGATGCAGTTGGATGAAGAACGACGAGCTAGGCAAGCATTACAAGTTCAATTGGCCAATTTACAAAGATCGACTACCGACAAAGAAGAACCACAATCTGAAGACCTTATTCGACGTACCATCGACGCGACTCTCGAAGCTCAATCCATCCGCAAGGAAACAAAGATAAGTAAAAGAAATTTCAAATTCCGTACTTTCAATGGCACCCGAGATGGAAAAACTGTTCTTGCATTCATCAATCAGTTTGATGATTACTTTCATGAGGAAACATATGCAGAAAAAGATAAAATCAAGTGTGTCACTAATCATTTAGTGGATAGAGCATCTCTTTGGTGGACGGTGGTTCGTAAGAGTATAGATTGTCTCACTACCTGGCAGAATTTCAAGAAGAAGTTTATGCAGAATTTCCTTCCTCCACAATTTCATGAAAAAGCCATAAAGCAATGGGACCTTCTTCAGCAACAAGATCATGAGCCTATTCCTCAGTACACCGAACGCTTTTGGAATGCACTACTCCAGTTACGCATGCTTGAAGATGTACCTGAAGCGACACATAAGCGCAAGTATATGTCTAGATTACTTGGGCAATACTACGCTGAAGTTAATATGTTCAAGCCTGCAACTCTTGAAGACGCAATTTTTTTAGCTCATGACACTGAAGACAAGCTTCGAGGAAGAGACAAGCGTCCACAGCAATTCCAAACCAATGATAACTATGGATCTAAGCAATTCAACTCAAATTTTAGAAGATTTAATCAAGGTCCTTTTCCTTCATCATCTTTCCGTAAGACTTGGGCAAAACCACCTACTTTACCATCCAATACCAAACCAAAACCCTAAGCCCATTCCACAGCCAAATCCTAATATTCCTAGATTTCCTGCCATTGCAAACAATGTAACCAAAGCCAAACCTATAGTGTGTTACAAATTCCACCAACCTGGACATCTAGCAGCAAATTTCCATTCGAAGAAGCCACCTGTCCATATCAACTACCTTGGAGCAATGGAAGATGACGAACATGAAGAAATGCTTGATTTCACGGAAAATGAAGACGACATTACCACTCCTTCGGATACTTTACCAAGTATGCCAACTCCACATTCTTTATTGACAATGAAATGTTTAGTGCATGGAAAGGAAAAGATTATTTTGCATGATGATGGTAGTACTCATGATTTTATTTCTGCAAAGTTAGTGAAAGAATTGAAATTACAAACTGTTCCTACGCATTATCGCATTAAAGCAGCATTCTTAGGCACAAGGTATAATGGAACACAAGAAGTGCATGATTTAGAAATTCAAATTGGTGAATACACTAAAAGAAGGAATTTTCTAGTTGTACCATTACAGTCCAGTGATATTATATTAGGTATGCCTTGGCGTCATCAGCATAACCCTGATATAGATTATTCCACACATTCTATTGATATTCAATTTCAAGGAACACATATTACATTGTATGGTATGCATGCATCTAATGATTTTCCACTGCTTTCGCATACTCAAGCTAAACGTGCATTATCCAAAAGTAGTAAATCTTATCTCATTTGGGTGAATGAACTGCAAATTAAAGAAAATCATATGCACCCTAGGCATAAAGAATTTCTTTCACACTTTAAAGACTGTTTTGCAGAAGATCTACCACCTGGTTTACCTCCTTCACGTCCAGAAGACCATAAAATAGATTTGATTCTTGGTACACAACCACCTTGTAAAGCACCATATAGGCATAACCAGATAGAGCAAAAAGAAATTCAAAATCAAGTTGAGGAATTACTAAATAGAGGATTGATTAGACCTAGTAGTTCTCCATTTGGTGCACCTGTTTTGTTAGTAAAGAAGAAAAATAATACTTATCGTATGTGCATTGACTATCGTGCTTTAAATAAGATCACAGTAAAGAATAGATATCCAATTTCTAGAGTCGATGACCTTATGGATAAACTGCAAGGTTCTGCTATATTTAGTAAAATAGACCTTAAATCTGGTTATCATCAGGTAAGATTAGATAATTTTGACATATTCAAGACTGCATTTAGGACACAATTTGGTCATTATGAATTTTTAGTGATGCCTTTTGGATTGACTAATGCACCTGCTACATTTAGTAGAATGATGAATAGTATCTTTTTGAAATATCAACATTGTGTTATTGTCTTCTTTGATGATATTTTGGTGTTTAGTCAAAATGAGAAAGAACATTATGAACATTTATCCTTGGTTTTCAAGTTATTAAAAGATAATCAACTGTATGCTGATCCGGAAAAGAGTGAGTTCTTTAAAACATAAATTGAATATTTAGGTCATATTGTATCATCATATGGTATTAAGGTTGACCCTAAGAAAATAGAAGCAATATTGAACTGGCCTATACCTAAAAATGTGCATGAGTTATGATCATTCCTAGGTCTTGCTAGTTTTTACAGGAAATTTGTGCGAAATTTTTCATTACTTGCTTTGCCTTTGACTAAACTTTTAAAGAAAGGTATTGTTTATCAATGGTCCGATAATCAACAGAAATCCTTTGACTTATTGAAACATGCATTAACCCATGCTCCTGTATTACAACTGCCTGATTTTAATAGACCATTCTTTTAGTAGTGACTAATGCTAGCGGATCTGGAATAGGAGCCGTACTTATGCAAGATAATCATCCCATAGCCTATTCTAGTTGTAAGCTGAAACCCTCCGAACTTAAATATTCCACATATGATAAAGAATTATTAGCTGTAGTACAAGCTTTAAGACAATGGAAACACTACTTAATGGGTTCTAAATTTATGGTTAATACTGATCAACAAAGTATTAGACATTTACTTAGCCAACCTCAAATATCTGACCGACATATCAAATGGGCAGTCTTTATTCAGAGTTTTCATCCGATTATCCAATATCAACCCGGTAAAGAAAATGTAGTGGCCGATGCATTAAGTAGAAGACCTGCCATTCATAATATTTCTGTTATATCATTTGATTCTTTAACCCCTATGAAAGATACTTATCATTAGGACATTACTTTTCATGCTGATTGGAATAAATTAGTTGGAAATAACTGGATTCCTATTGATTCACTATCTTATAATGATGGATTCATGTTTTATGAAAAGAGATTATGTGTTACAGTTCCATTTAGATCTTTTGTTTTGAATGAGATTCATTGTCCTCCATACCAAGGTCATAGAGGTATCATATCTACTTTACATACATTGACTGAAGATTTTTATTGGCCACATATGAACACTGATGTATCTAACTTTATTTCTGAATGTTTGATTTGTCAAAGAGTTAAGAGACATCATGGTAAACAGTATGGATTACTTATGCCTTTATCTATTCCATCAAGACCATGGGAACAAATTTCTATGGATTTTATTATTGGTTTACCTAATACTAAAACTAACCATGACATGATTTGGACTGTAGTAGACAGGTTTAGTAAACAAGCATATTTCATTCCATGTAAGAAAACTTTAACAGCATCTCAAGCAGCACAATTGTTTTTGAAAACTGTTTTCACTAACCATGGATTACCAAAAGTTATTATTTCTGATCGTGATTCTAGATTTTGTAACAACTTTTGGACTACTTTCTTTGCTAACCTAAGCACAAAGATTGATTTCTCATCTGCATTTCATCCTTAAACTAATGGACAAACAGAAGCCACTAATAGTACTATTCTAGATCTTTTACGTGCTTACACTATTTCTAAACCACTGACATGGGACACACATTTGCATTTATTACAGTTTGCATATAACAATACACCACACACATCTACAAAGAAAGCACCGTTTGAAGTGATTTATGGTTATAGATTGTCTACACCTGTTGCATCTTTATCAAATAGAATTCAAAGTGCTAACGATATTGCTAGTATGCACGCTTTTCGATTTTTTATGAGGTTAAAGACATGATTGCCAAAGCCCAGCAATAATATACCAAACAAGCCAATAAGAAAAGACAAGCAATGAATTTCAAAGTTGATGACTATGTTTGGTTGAGAATAGAAAAACGTAGATTACAAAGTGTAGATAGACACCCAATTGTCAAATTAGCACCTAGATTCTATGGACCATTTAAGATCATTGACAAAATTAATGACAATGCATTCAAGTTAGAATTACCACCTCACTGGAAAATTCACAACACATTTCACATTAGTTTATTAAGACCCTTTAGAGGCCAATTACCTGTACACCCTGTTTATGAAAACCCACCTTTCTTAGAGGAAGAGACTGAAATACTTGAGCCTGAAGCTATCATAGATACTGACTTTATGATCACTAGAACTGGCCGAAGATATTCTAGATATCTAGTCAAATTTAAGAACCATCCTGTAGAAGAAGCCCAATGGAAGCACACTAGAGACTTACATGCTTTCTCCACTCTGCTAGCTCCACATTGAGCTAATAGCAATTGAGGTCAATTGCTATCCCATCCCGGGGGTATGATGCCAGGAGGCATATTTCACGGTGGACTCCGTGAGGTTTTACGGTGGATTCCATAAACTTTGATGACCGGGGCTCATACAAAGTGGATTCTTTGTGCGAGAAGTTGATGGGGACGCCTATCCTTTTCGGGCGTTTCATTAATTTAGTGTGTACATGGGTGATTCCATAGCAGGTGATTCCGTAAAATGCATATTAAATTAATAAACGTTTATGAGTTTAGAGTGTGCACTCGTAATAAATTAAGGTTAGGATTGATTTCTAACCAGTTGATTTATTTATGTAGCTGAAGACTGTTAGGTATTCACTTTTGTCGGTTTAATTGTATTATTTTACTAACGATTGTGAATGCTTCAGTTGATGTGTAGAGATAGCAGCAGTGGCGGGGGAAAGCATTGGAGGATAGCGAGTATTCGATTTATCATTTATATTTTGATGGGCGCATACCTTAGGCATGGTGCCTATATTTTGTCGCACCTATTTATTGAGGCGTTGGATATTTATTTATTATTTTGTATGCGCATGGGCGCACGATTATGTTATTTGTACTTAGACATTGTATTGGGTACGCCTGACTCTTTGGGCACCGCCCATTAGCTTTATTTCTATTTTGTGCTAAAGCAAACTCAAAAGCTAAAAGCTTGCTATTTTGTAATTTGGGCGATTATTTGAGCTTGAAGATGATTAATACATAAAATACATGCTTTGTGGAGCGCTCACACAAGGCATGGGGGGAGATTGCACCCAATTGGTCTCTTGTTCATGTCGTCATGCTTTTTACCTTGAGTTTTGTGCAAAAAGTACAGTTCTTTTGTTCTTGGGGACCTTCCGACATTCACTACACAAGCGTACAGCATCCGATATGCGCACCAGGTGTCCACACACCACCAGGTTTTTTTCTTTTTCCCTCCTTCACATGCATTGACACACATATAATTGTAATTAAAAACCAACCGACCACCGTTGCACCCACAAAATAAACATAATGCACCTCATAAATTTCTTATTAAAAAGAACCAATTGTTTATTTATAAAAGGAATCCGTCATTGCACGAGCACATAGCACCAGAACCCACTTAATTTGATAATTTAAAATCCATTCACAGTGCACGCATACACATGCTATGCACACATTTAATTTATAAATAATAATGAACCCTCCGAAGTCACACATGCATGCACTTTGCACCACAAATCATCTAATTTTAAAAAATGATTTGCATTTGTAGAGACCCCTAGTTGAGTCTAATCAAGTCAATCTAAGTAGGTGTTGGGATATGAATACGACTCGCCATGCATTAGTGGAATAATTTAATAATTAACTGTGATTAATTGGTCATCTAATAAAAATGAGTTGTATAGTTTTCACTCACCCACTTCACCACACCATAGATATATGGCATACGCTTACGGGGATTGGGGTTTTTTTTTCTTGGTCAAAGCCAAAGATCTTGTTTGTCTATATTTATTGTGATGGTTTGAGTCTATGGTTGAATCTTGATTTCTATATTGTGTCCGGGATAGTGTATGCGTCAAATTTTATTTTCTTTTGAGTGTTTGACTACGGAGTTTTCGAGTGCTTGTATATATGCATAGCATGAAGCTTTGGGTCGCATATGTGCATAGGTCATGTTGAATTTTTCGTAGGATGTGGAATGCTTGGTGAGGTTTGGTCTAATCTAATCAGTCTTTTGTTGTTATTTTTGTTTTCTTGTTATATGTCTCAATGGTGGTCTGTGTGGGTTTTGCAAGAATACTTCCTCCTTTTTCTAATTTTATGCGGATAATCTAGTGTGGTCTAAATGGCATCTTCTTCCATACCTCCTCTTATGATCCAATATGTACCATTACCAATCCATGATTATTCTTTTCTTTTTTATGCTAATTGTATTCACAAAGCTGGTCTTCATCTCTTTGTGGCCTTGAAGTTCCCTGCAGTGATGCGAAGCTCTATTACTTTTTTATGGAGACTTACAAGAAGCTTTCGGGCTTGGTTTATGGCCATTGGTTTTTCTTATCCCCTGCTACTATCAAAATGAGGCCTTGTTCCTACCTTTTACATATTCCCCTGTGCCTAGTAGCAATCATTTATTGTCCATTGTAGAGATCCTTGCCTTGTTGTAGAAGAACGAAACCTCTACTCCTTTGGTAGCAAATAAGGTTATCACTAGTTCAAGAGTATCAGTGGCACATATTTCCTCTCCCTTATGAAAGTAGTTATGTCAATTTCTCCAAGATTGCTTTATGTCGGGCAAACTTGCATCAAAGTATTTGTCTTGAGAACTCCTCATGGCCTTTATCAGAATCCTAGAAGGGATTAAGCTTAATTTGTCAACCTTTTATTGGCTAAAATAGATCAACATTTTTAGTGTATCACAAAAGGTCAACTCAGTACTATTTCCTATGGGTTTTTTCTACATAAAATCATTCAATTGGCACCTCCTCCAAGTGGCTTTCTTGTTCCTGATCTTGTTTCACTTATGCAGCAATCTCCTCATGTTCCTTCTCCTTCTATGGAAGTCAATTCAAATCTAGGAGATGTACCCCCTGTCAGAATCATTTGAAAGAGGCACCGCACATAGGGTCCTTCTAATCCTCTCCATGTTCCAACCCCTATGGTACAAATTTGGATACCGAAGGTGTTTGGTAGCTCACTTACCTCGTTCTTGTCTTGTACCAACCTCTTTGCAGCGCAACGAGAAGGACAACTAGATCCTCAGATTCCTCCTTCCTTGCAAATAGTGCTTTTTGGATATATGCTTTCATAGCTAGTTTATGGTGTTCAATCTACTTTGGAAACTTCCCTAACTAGAAACACCCTCCAAGCATGACCCCAACACATAACCTGATGTAATAAATAATGCAATGAAAGGAAAACACATTTATCTATTACTACAACTTAGAAACAGAAAAGCATGACAAACTTCTAAAGGATATAAGAGGTTCTGCATCTTGAGCTATCCATCCATCATCATCACCACAAATCTCCAAAAATATAACTTCTTAAACAAGTTGAATATCCAACCATCATCTCCCCATCACAGAGTAAAATAACCATCACACACAAGCACTAAATATAAAACAACCATGTGAATGGCACCTCTAAAATAGAGATATCATTATGAATCATAAAAAATACCTCCATGGGTATCAATGAAGATGATCGCACTTAAAAGCTTGGTGATTATGGAAATGATCCATAGATAGAGATTCATCTACAAAAGTCTTGGGAAGATTTTGGAAAAACTGTAGACAACACATCCTCTCCACCAATACAAGATACCGGCTATGCAAGTACAATATATCTAGTTGTTGGGAATCAATATTCACATTCTCATTTATGCACAACTTTGGGATTGACTTCTTATCATTATGTGAATGCCGGTGCATATACGCAAGATACCAAGCAAAGTGAGCAGTCAATCTCACTGAAGGATTTGAAGAATATAGTTGAGGAAAATACAAATAATTCTGAAAAGCTTGGCTAGCAGCCATCAATTCCCCTAGAATCAATATCCAATTTATCTTAGGTCATGTAAGAGAATCTACTGAACTTCATCCTCATCTAAGAATCTTATGATCAAAGCCTATATAACCACTAACCAACTAAGGGGAATGAGGGATAAAAGTGGTAGGAGAGGAAAGAGGAACAAGTAAGAGATGGATAAGCAAAATCATAAAATGAAGAATGAGCTAAAGAGGCATTAGCTAAGAACTTAGGAGAATCAGTTAAAAATGGTGTTAACAAGTATGCTGGAAAAGTAGAAAGAATGGCTGTGGATGGGGAAGGACAACAAGGAGGGGAAAAAACACAATCCTCAATGAGAGAACAACAAGTGAAAATAGGGATTTGAGGAGCACCTTGGGGTTTAAAAAGAAGGGGTAAAATAACTTGTGGATTAGATTGATAAAGTGAAAGATAGGTTTCGTATCTATGGGCCATTTTCTAATAATAATATATATAAGGCACTGATCTACGATGATAGGCATCAAAGAAAGATGAATCAAATGAAGGTTGCTTGGAAAGGTGGGCTAAGAGGTCCACCATCCGCCGTTGGTTAGTATTTTGCACATGAGAAAAGGCTTTGTTTTAACGACACTGATTGAAAATCACAGAATCAATCATTGTATGCCAAGAAGTCTCAGGACAATCAGCCACTTTAGAGGAATATGTCTGGAGCATCTTATCTATCTACAACTCCAAATGTCTAACATACAAAATATCTTATAATACTACATCTCCCACATACCAAGCCAAGTCTTTATTATTTGGGATCAACAAATCACCTCACTGTAATGAAAGAGACCTAACTAGCCTAACTAAGGGAGAGAAGAGAGAGAAGGATTGTAGGAGTAGAAGAAGAGGAGAGAGAAAGACAGGGAGAAGAGAGAGAAAGAGAGGAAAGGGAGGAAGAAGAAGAAGAAGAAGAAGGAGAAGCCATGAAAGCTTGCGTGATAAAAATGTCGCAAATAAGTCTCAAGCCACTTATTGACTCACTCAGTCTGCCCATCCGTTTGGGGATGATAGGCTGTAGACGGAGCCAATTTGGTCCCCATGGAGCTGAAAATTGTCTGCCAAAACTGACTCATAAATTTGGTGTCCCGATCATATACTATGACATGGGGCTTATAAGCCATGCAACTTAAATACATGCTCCATAAACTGAGTGGCAACTTGAGATGCTGTAAACTGAGATTTTGTAGGGATGAAATGGGTTGCTTTAGTGAGTCGGTAAACTACCACCTAGATGCTATCCCAACCCTTCTTGGTTGTAGGTAAACCAGTGATGAAATCCATGGTAATGTGGGTCCATTTTCCTTCGAGGATAGCAAGGGCTGCAACAATCCACCTAGTTTAAGACTGCTATCTTTATTTTGTTGACAAGGTACACATCTAGACACAGAAGTCTTTAACATCTCGCCATAGGCCTTTTCAATGGAAGCTTTTTGAAATGCGGTCATATGTTTTGAAGACACCTAAGTGGCCAACAATCGGTGAAGAATGCATCTCTTAAAGGATCCTTTGGGTAAAAGGAGAGGCATGGGGAATTACAATATGGCCATGGATCCAAATGAGGCCATTGTGGAGCTGATATTGAGAGTTGTCATCCATAACACCTTGCTATAATTTCTGAAAAAGAGGGTTGAATTCAGCATCAATCAAGTAGGCCTCTTGGAGCTCTTCAATCCAATCATGGTGGAGTTTAGTGATAGATGAAACCTTGCATGCCCACATGCGAGAGAGTGCATCAGACACTACATTGTCCTTTCCACGGGTGTGGGTAATCTCAAAGTCATAGTTTTGTAGGATAGCTACCCATCTACATTGTTTGGGAGTGAGGTTGGGCTGAGTCAAGAAGTATTTGAGCACACACTGGTCACTTTTCACTTTAAATTTACTGCCATATAAGTAGTGGTGCCACTTTTTAATAGCATGAATGACTGCCAACATCTCCTGATCATAGTCATACAATTCTCTCTCTTTATCATCCAATTTTCGGCTCTCAAATGCTATTACACCATGTTCTTGCAGCAAGACTGTACCAATACCCCGTCCACTAGCATCACAGTGGGGATGGTAAAATCCTTTGAAAAGTCACGGCATATGAGGATGGGGGGGCTGAAGTGAGCAAGTCTTTCAGCTAACTGAAAACTGCGATCAGCCAAATCATCCCATAAGAAAGCCTCTTTTTTCTGCCGGTCAATTAATGGTGCTACAATTGTGGCATAATGGCAAATAAATCTCCGATAAAAAGAGGAGAGGCCAAGAAAACCATGCAAGGAGGTAGTGGTAGTGTGGGTGGCCCAATCTCTGACACACTGCACTTTCTTAGGGCCAGCTTGGATGCCTTTTTCACTAACAATGTGTCCCAAGTACTCAGCCTCTATTTGCATGAAGACACACTTGCTTTCCTTGGCAAATAACCAATGCTCTCTTAGTATATCAAAAATTTGTCTAGCATGCTTCAAATGCTCATGCAATGACTTGCTGTAAATGAGTATATCATCAAAGAATACCAACACAAATTGGAAAAGCCATGGCTACAATATTTTGTTCATTAGGTTCTAAAACGTGGCGGGTGCATTAGTGAGCCCAAATGGCATGACAAGGAAATGGTACAAGCCACGGTCAGTCCGAAAGGTTGTTTTAACTTCATCACCCACTCTCATTCTAATTTGGTGGTAGCCGGACTGCAAATCAATCTTGGTGAAGTAGCGTGCTCCCTTGAGCTCATCAAGCAAGTTATCAATTCGAGGGATGGGGTATCTATTTTTGACGGTGATCTTATTGAGTTCACGGTAGTCAATGCACAACCGGAAGGATCCGTCCTTTTTCTTAACCAATAGAACCGGGGAGGCATAAGGGGAAGAGCTAGGCTCTATGAATCCCATTTCAGTGAGCTCCTTGACTTACTTAGCTACTTCCTCTCTCTCACATTTAGAGAGCCAATATGGGGGTTTATTGATGGGGCTCCCAGTCAATCGGGTGATCCACCGATCTCTGAGGTGGGAGAGTGGTGGGGGGCTGAAATAGGTCCTCATAGTCAGCCAAAAGTGCTTTTAGTGCTGCATTTTGCTTCCCCAAGGTGTGCTGGTCATCATTATCCTTATGCAAATGCAAGACAAAGATCTGGGAGCATTTCTTGAATTCTTTTTTTAGTTGTCTTGCTGTTATAAGCTGAAAATCTGCAATTTCTTTGATGCCCTCCAAATGCACAAGATACCCATGCATTACAAACTCCATATACAACTAAGAGAAGTCCACAGAGATTTTTCCCAACTGCTACATCCAATCACAACCTAAAACAACATCCACGGGGCCCATATCAAGGGTAATTAAGTCCACCTTTGCTGTATAATTTTCGGCCAGTATAAGAGACACTTGTGTGCATACATGGGAGCTTATTTCCTCACTTCCATTGGCCACTTGAACCCTAAGAGGTTGCTGTAATTTAGTAGGAACACATGTCAAACGGCCAAGAGTCGATTTATTCACAAAACTGTGTGTACTTCCACTATCTATGAGAATGTATACATTCTTGCCATCAATGTTACCATGTACCCATAGGGTGTTCGGGCTCCTAGAGCCGGTCCATGCATCCATGGAGATCAAGCAAGTTGATATAGTGGTAAATGTGGGGTGGAAAGGGTCATTCCCAAGCATGTCATCCATGGGGCACCCACCGAGGTCAAAAGGGAACCCATCGGGTGAATCATAAAACTGATTGGTGTCAAGATCCTCTTCATATTCAACATTTTCAGCAAGTGTCATCATGGGAGAGTTGTCATGTAAGTCCTCGTCCAACTTGTCACTATCTTCTAGCACATACATGCTATTAAACTTGATAATGGCGTTCTCAAAGGGGCATTTCGATGCATGATCATGTGTGTATTTATCCCAACATTTAAAGCACAAGCCTTTAGCCTTGCGATCCTTGACAACCTCAGGAGGAATGAATTTTTTACCATTAGGACTGAAGCCATTCCATGTCTTATTTTCAGTATACTTTGGGTCACTTTTGGAGGGGAGTGTTGTCCCAAAACTGCCATATTTCCTTTCATCATTAAAAGTGGGGTAAGTGGGGATTTTGGGGCTACCATTCCCTGCATTATTGCTGCGATAATTACTGGCATATGGGGGTTTCCTAATAGGGTGTCTTTATTGTCCTACAATGGGCTACATGCCCTCATTGCGATGGTATTTCTGACCATATCGTTTAGCCAATTCTATGGCTACAAACAAGGTGGCTGGCTTTTGAGCCATTACATCAATTGAAAGATGTGCATCTGGCCCATAAATGTATTTATGCAATTTGGCCTCATCACTATCTGCCTCAACATACATGGATAGGTTCATAAACTGGTTGGTATACTCCCTCACGGTGAGATTCCGCTGATCAAACTGATACCATTGCCTAGCCAAACATTCTTTTTCTACCGGGGAGACAAAAACTTGGATCATATGCATCTTGAAATCTTCCCAATCATGAAACTGTTGATTTTCTCTTTGAATAAATCTCCACCATGTGTGGGCGAAACCTTCTAGATGAAGGGAGGCAAAAATAATCTTTGCCTCATCGGTACGAGGGTAAGTGAGAAAGTAGGCTTCCAATTTAGAGGTCCATTCCTCTAATTCAGCCGGGGATGAGGATTGGCCATTAAACTTTGTAAATACAATCTTGTCACGCAGCTCATTTGGGCCTTGCTGTCCATGTATGCCATGTGCTACATGTTGCCCATGTATGCCCATACATCCCTTGCTATCCAAAACCTGGTTGTCCAAAATTTCCATGGGGGGCCATGCTGCCCATACATTACATGAGGACCAAACTACACATTAGGACCTTGTTGTCCAAAATGACCATGCTATCCAAAACTACCATGTGCATGCTGCCCATTTCCATGTGCATACTGCCCATGTACCCCTTGCATTCTATACTACCCAAAATTTGCATTAGGCTCTTGCTGGCCATTCCCATGAGTGTGCATATAACTTTCATTATGGGGGAGTTGTGGTCCCAAGGATGGGCTTGAAGGATTCATAATGGGGGAGGGAAGGATGGGCTCATCATGTCGAGTGGAGGGCTCACCCATCTCATAAGTGCTATGGGGAATGCCATGGGTGCCACCAAAACCTTGTGGGCTACACCCGGTCTCCAAGGGGGAGGGCAGTTGGCCTCACGAGGAGGGACATGCTCCTTGGGTCGCTCCGAGGGGGGTGCAATGGCGGGGATGAGGGCGCCCATGCGCTTGATGAGTAATTCCATCTTGGCCATCATCTCGGAATGAGAGTAATCTTGGCGGGTTTCCATCTCCCTATGGCGTTGTTCCATCTCTCGATGTCATTCTCAGCATGATGGGTCTCATGTTGGCATAGAGTATGGTTGAGCATAGAGAAGCGGTCCATCTCGGGGGCACCCTCTTCAAACATGTCTTCAGAATACTCTTAGGCTAAGCTAGGATCATTTGTTGAGGCACAGGAGTCCCTTATTTCATGCTAGAAGTCCTCTTGGGCCTTTGATTTATCCTTCTGGCCTGCCATCCCAAGTGCAGTCCACCAAACCCCTTGTTACAAAAATGACAATATCTTGAGCTAGGAAGCTTTGATCACCAAAATTTTTGATTCAAATTAAATCCCTTGATCCCCTTTACGAGGCTATGTAAAAATATCTCTAACAATAAATGATCAAGGCTTTACTGTAATTGCTTTTTGTGGGCTGACTATGTAGGACTGCTGCCTATCCCACAATATCTCTGAGCACAAAATTGAGCTTATCTCCCAAACCGTATTGCAAAATGGGGAGATTTTTGGTTCAAATCGAAGAGGGGGATGCCCTCTTCAAATTGAGCTATGGGACCTGCACTCAGTCACACAAGAAGGCTTTTCTGTAATTGACTTTTGTGGGCTGACTGTGTAGGACTACTGCTTGTCCCACAGTACCTCTGAGCACAAAATTGAGCGTATCTCCCAAACCGTAGGGAAAAATGGGGAGATTTTTGGTTCAAATAGAAGGGGAGGATGACCGCTTTGAATTGAGCTATGGGGCTTGCACTCAGTCACACAAGAAGGCTTTGCTGTAATTGACTTTTGCAGGCTGACTGTGTGGGATTGGCTGTCTGCAATACCCTGCAAGGACTCCTTCAAAGAGCATACCTTATCCCAATGGTGAGGTTCTTATTCCAAGACATCCAGGGCCTCAATGGTGGTTCTCAATGCCACATAGAGCCATACATCATTTGCATCCATATTTCTCTTGTTGAGACCATTTTCATGACTGCATATCCTGCCCTTCCTGCATGCATCCACTATACATTCCCAAGTGATACATGACATTACCAATGCATGTAGAGGGTTGTAGACTTAAATGGTTAGGGCTTGGGTTAGTCATTCAAGTGTACCTATACATGCAAGAACCTTTGGGCTCCGGATCACCGAGAGGTAGGCAAAGTTCCCCCCGGGCCGGGTTGTGCACCCCTTCAGGGTCTTTGGCAAGGGGGGGTCACCCCTCTTTTGTCTTGCCACCTCACCTGGCATCGGGCTTTTCCTCACCCAGAATATACATGGAAGACATTTATTATTAAGCAACCAGCATGATATGCATTTACAAATTGAGGATTGGGTCTTTCATGATATGCATGATCAATAAGGAAATGGGATGGGAAAAGGGGTTACCTCTACAAATCAGTGACTCACTGATTGCATGACTTACCCTTCTTACAATTTCTTCCTTATCAATCAGAATCAAAACAAGAGTACGGTTAAGGATTAGAGTAAAATCTTGATCAATGGGAAAGAAATTTTAAGATCATCCAACCATGCATGCATTTCAAGGGTGTGGACTGAGGATGGGAAACCAATTGGCACTCTCAACCCAAGAATTTCCTTCATCTCTCTCATCAAGTGGCTAAGCTCAAAAATTGGATGTAAAAGAGAGAGGAAGAACTGATTGACATACCATGTTCAAGCCTGGGGAAGAGTTATTAGTTGCCTTCTTTAAGAACTTTGTGGTTACCCTTCTTCTTGCAGCCCGTGGTTGTATGGGGGCCTTCAATGTCATATATCCTCACTTGTTGAAGTTTGTGGCTGCTCCCAAGGCTCCTTGGGTAAGAAAATTGAAGGGCTTCAATATATCCTGAGCTAGGCTAAAGGTTTCATGGCTGCCATGGCTACTTCCCATAGTAGGGTTTCAGATATTGTCAAGGACTAATGGGGGGGTCAATACCCATGCTCAAGCTTTCCCAGGAGTGTGCCAAGGCTAAGGGATGAAGCACGGAAGGCTGGAGCTGGAGCTGGAGCAAGAGGAGTGGGCTAGACCACTCAGCACAAAATGTGCTGCGTTTTTTAGCTGCTCTCCCTGAAGGCTTCAGGCAGATCGGGTAGGGCTCAAGGCTGCTTTAGATGCTGAGCAAGGTGAGAGGGAAGCTCTGGGACAAGTCATTCCAGCTAAGGAAGAGGGGGAAGTAAGATTTCTGTTGTTCTTGGGCTGAAGGTTCCATGGCAGCTTGAAGGAAGAAAGCGAGAGAAGGTTCTCTTGAAAAAGTAACTACGCTTTTGGGCTTCTCTAACTCTGCTACACTCCTTTTGCCCAAAACCCTCAAGAAACTTACATGGAAATTAATTACGACCTGCCAAATTTGTCTTTCCGCCTCCAAATATGTCCATGGTTCTTGGGAAAGCTCTAAGAAAGGCTGCCATAGTCTTCAAGTGGGCTAACAGCCTGCCTGAGTACTTCCTATGTACCTGTGAGAGAGATGTAACTGAGGTTTTCTAACTGTGAGAAACTGTGAGAACCCTAAATCTAAGGGAAAAAGAAAAGGATCAAGGACAAAGCTCTAATACCACTTGTAATGAAAGAAACCTAACTAGCCTAACTAAGGGAGAGAAGAGAGAGGACTACAGGAAAAGAAGAAGAGGAGAGAGAAAGACACGGAGAAGAGAGAGAAAGAGAGGAAAGGGAGGAAGAAGAAGAAGAAGAAGAAGAAAGGGAAGCCATGAAAGCTTGTGAAGGTGAAAAGAGAGATTCTTGATAATTCTGTGATGCCTCAAAATACCCTCTTACAACTTATATACCGTCAGTGTGACTGGTATGTTCCCATGCCATGTTCCCGTGATCCCCGCTCACATTACACTCACAAGTACATGTAAGACATAAGTATGGTATTTGTAGCCATAGAATCCCCAAAAACCATTCTGATCACTTTAGTCAACAAATGAGAAGATCAAGCTCCACTCCAACCATCCTTTGGAAGAGGCAAATCCATCGTGGAAAGCTTAATATAAAATGCCAACTTATGTTGCTAATAATGCACAAAGAAGGAGTGATCTGGAGGAAAAAACTCCTCAAACTTCTCAAATGAAGACCACAACAAGTCCATACTTAACTGAAGCTTTTCCATCTTGGCTTGGAATAAAGAGCATAATATGTCATTTCTTTGAAGGACAGCTAAATATCCAAGGGATAAGAAAGGAACTGGCTGCACAAAAGGACTCTCTAAAGTAGAACGGGACTGAGCCAATCATTTTTTAAGTTGTTGAATCTGAGTATTGCTCTAGTCTAGGATAGTTGTAGTTTATTTGAGCTTTTCTGTCTCAACATCTATCAAAGCTTTTAGTTCTTGAGCCTCCTTCAACAGCCTATCTCTCTCCTTAGTCACAATAACAACTTGGGATTTAATCTCTGCCAATTGAGCTTGCAAAGTAGAGATCTCCTCTTTCTGGGTATCAATGACCTTAGTTTGTTGCTCCATCTATATACAGAGGTTAGAAAAGTTTTCTTTGGTGGAGGATAGCTTAGTATTACTTTTATTCAAATCCTCCTTGGACTGCTAAACCTCTTCATAAAAAGAAGAATAAAGTTGTTGGATACAAGCAGTAAACTGAGAGTTCAATAGAGCTCTGGATAGCTTTTCACAAAAAGGAAATTGCATCTCTTCTCACCAGACATTGCATAGAGGGAATGGAAATATCCAAAGTATTATGTCTATGTGCTTTGAAAAGATTTGGCTTGTAAGGAAAGCAGGTAGCTAACTACAAAGATTGAACAGGAATTGAAACCAGAGGAGTGGAAACTGGTACTAATTCAATCACTTGCTTAAGATGCTTCCTCTGAATGACCATAGGAGGGGAAGAATCAACATCCTCAATGATAACAGCATCATCTTCAGTAGGAGGAGAAGGAACCTTTAGAGGATCAACTGGTAGTGTTAGAATTTCCTTCGTAGGGGCAGTATATATCAAGAAAACATAAAGGTAAGAACGAAATGTGACATTAGTCACATTATCCCTCGTGGCTCTGATAAAATGCTGATCCATTTTAGCCTGGAGATATGAACTCCAAACAATGGCGATACCTTTTAGCACCATGCAAGAAGCTGTAAATAACTCCTTCGAAAGATAATTAGATGGAGTTTTGGAAGGCATAAACCTGTCCTAAAGGAACTGGCACAATTGTTTCCAGAAAAAAGGATTGGGAATCATGGACACACTAACTCCTGAAGTAGTGATAACCCACTTAGGATCTAGGACATCATGTGTCTACTTCTATAATAGCTTCAAAATATCCTCATTAGAGAATAGTTGACGGGCAGTAGAAAAAGGTTTCCCATGGTATGGTAAAGAAAGATTTTTGCCCATGCTCTTAGGTGTCATGAGGATAACTGTACCACGAACATGACCAAACCTCTTGTTGTAAGAGGTTAAGAATTGATCACACATGTTAGATTCATCAAGGATAAGTGACAGTGGAAGTATCACAAATTTGGATAACCTAGCCCCTTAGCAATAAGGTTTGAATCCAACAACTGTGAATAATCATGCGACACCAAGGGAACATACTCGACCCGGGAAGGAATACGAGGTGCCATTCAAATGGTTCACACACACACCACACTCACACACAAACAATCACAAGGAATGCCTGTAAAATAGAAAAATAACAGCATATAAGATATCGATAAAAGAAATAACTCACATGGACCTGACCGACTAACTCACCACCCCAAGCAATCCACATCTTGAAAATTTTTGGCATGATCTCAAAACTTATGCAACTGAAAGCTTCGTGAAATGCATACAAACAAGCACCCAATATCCTCGTATTAGGCAATCCAAATAAAATATAATCAAATCACACCGTCTCCTTGACTCCAATCAAATGACCAATGAAAAAATGGACTAAACCAAACCACAATCAACTTATAACCAAATCTCAACTAACTAAGATGGTCAATAGGGACTAAGACTGATAACCACGTCACCCACTCCATGAAGTGCTTCATTGAAAAAAGGGAATGGTACAATGTGAGGGAAAAGGAAAATTTTAATTGAATGTTTATTTTACAAGTTAATTAACAAGAAGTTAGCTTTTATTAGGTGACAAACCTTAATAAGAAATGGTGGTTCATTTTATCAATTTAAAAAACCCTTGTTAAGTTTTAAAGTGCTTGTTAACATCCCTTTTAAGTTGTAAAGTACTTGTTAACATCCCTTGACTATGTCCCGACTAAAGGTCTCTAAATGCAAGTTCATTTTTTTAAAATTAATGTGTGGATAGTACCTTTTTGGTAGTACGTGCACTTGTGATGGTGGATTTATTTTATTATAAATTAAAGATGTGTGTCTGACATAAGAAGCGTGTGCTACATGAATGGTTGGTTAAATTTCAGTGCGAATGCGCATGGAAAATGTGGTCAACTGGTTCCTTTTAGCAATTAATTATAATGTTTGATGCGAAAAAAAAGGAGAGGAACGAGGTACTTAAATGGGGATGCAAATGTAAATAAATCTAAATGCACACTTAACAATTGACGTGATCGAAAAAACCACAACCACAACACAATCCAAAAAGTAATCTAGGTAGCTGGAAAATGGATATCATAAGAAAAAAACAAAAAGAACAAAACACGATGTCTAAAATTTTTCAATGTATTTGGGTGTCTTTATTTAGGGTTTTTTAAATAAAAAAGTCAACGGTACGTATATAAGTGGATTGTAACAATTAAAACCACCTTATGTTGGGTTATTATTTCGGTTTTCTTCTTTTGGGGTTTGTATTTATTTTTATTTCCCTTTTCATGTTGTTTTGACATGGTTTTGTTTGATTTTGATTTTGATTTATTTATTTCAAGCAATAAAATATTAGCTAAAAATTAAACATAAAAATCCACTTTTTTTACCATTTTCAATAAGTTTTTTATTATTTTTCTAATCTTGAAAAGAATTTACTTGTTAAAGGAGTTAGTTCCTATTCTTCTTTTTTTTTTTAAAGGTTCAGGTCATGTCATTGTGCCATAAGTATGGAAGGAACTTTTTGAAATTTTGGTAGCTTTTTATTTTTATGATTTTGTAAGGATTCAATTGAGTTTTTATGAAATTTTAAAGTTTTTTAAAGTTGTTTTATATTTTTTATTTTGATTAGCAATTTTTTTAGTTGATAGAAAATTATCAAGTTTTTCAAAAATTCTATTTTTTGTTGTTTTTTTTTCTCATTTAATTTTAATTTTTAATGGTTTTTTAAAAAAATAATGCTTTTAGGATTTTTTTAAATTTAAAAATGTCGGGAATATTATACTCTAGGTACGGACTTTGTTTTGACTATGCGTGAACAACTGCAAGCTCACCACCGCACTGAGAAGTTCGCACGCACGTCCTCGCGCATGAACAATCGCTCACACAATACACACTCACGAATACGAAGAGCACAAACACACGAAAATTGAGTAGCACGAACCTGCACGTGAACATGCACAACAAATTCGGCACATGAATGATCACACTGTGGAGAGATAAAATGAATGAGGGGGAGAAAAATTAATATTTGTGGGGGGGGGGGGGGTCAATTGGGGGTAGGGAGGATAGGGTAGGGGAGCGTTTAAGGTTTTGGGAGGGGGGGTGTTGTAATTGGGTGGGGGGGTCGGTAAGGTTTTAGGGGGGGAAGTAAGGTCTTGTGGGCCAGGGGGAGGGGGGGTTTGGAGGGAGATGGGCAGGGTACGGGAGGGTAGGATGGGTGGGGCGGGCACAGACAGGGGGTGGGGTAGGGGAAGGGAGGGAGCGGTAGTTGGTGGGGAGGGAGGCGACGTGTTGGTGGGCGGACACTGGAGGGAAGGAGGAGGCTAGTGGCGAGGGTGGCACGGGCAACAAGAGGCGCTGAGGCGACAATGAGAAGCACTACAATGGTGGCAGTGGTGGAAAGCAATAGGCAGCAAGGTAGGGAGGAGCAACAACATCCAGCGCGACCACTGCAGGAGCCGTAGGGCAATGCTGGCAGGGGAGGAGGGAGGTAGGAGGTAGGAGGTAGGAGGAGGGAGGGGGAGAGATAGTAAGAGGAAGGAGGGAGGAGATGTGCATGAGAGAGAGAGAGAGAGAGAGAGAGAGAGAGAGAGAGAGAGAGAGAGAGGAGGGGAGAGACAGGCAAATGGTTGGGAGGGTAGGATTGTTCTTTAATTTTTTTGAAAAAAAAAGAGGTATAAAGCATGTCCCCTGTTCGTCCCATGTACAAACACAGACAGGGGGTAAAAAAAATTGCACTATGACGAGATAAAAAATGATAGGCGGGCACACACAAGAAAAGAGGATGACATCACGTACACATAGATGCATGTCAGAAGACAAAAATGTGGGCATTCACAGGCAACATGGAAGACGAGGGAACACAAACAAAACTGAAAAATTAATAACAAACGAATCAGACACTGGATGAATCGACAAAAAAAGAAGAAAAAAGGTGACTTGTAACTAAAGGAAGAGGATGGAAAAAGGAAATAGAACTTTTGAGGAGAATGAAGGGCATTCACATGGTAAAAGAAAAAAAAAACAAGCACTGAAAGACTCACAAAAATTAATTTTGAAAAATCCATCAGTCGGAATGAAATGCAAAAAGAAGAAAAATCGTTTGTAATGAGGAGTCAATCAGGCTCATCATGTTAGAATGGAGTTCCGACGAGAATAGGACCTATTCATATCGAAAAAACAAAAAGGTAAAACTTGAAAACAAAATCGAGAATTAATTTAAAAAATCAAAAAGTCAAAATTGAATGCAATAAGAAGAAAAAATGTGTAGAGGAACAAATGGGATAGGGCTATACATTTGGAACAGGGTTCTGATGGCAAATGCGGAGGTTCACATGGAAAAAGCGGTAAAAACACACCTGAAAATCTAAACAAAAATTAATTGCAAACAATCCATAAGTCAGAAAAAGGGACAAAAAAATGAAAACTATCCAAGGAATAGTGGACGACATGATTGTTAGGTCAGAACGTGATTCCGGTGCAAGAAAGGCATATTCACATGGAAAAAGAGAAAAAAACGTGTAAGGAAACGCATTTAAAAATTAATAACAAAAAATTAGATGTTTAAAACAAGGGGAAAGAATCAGGAAACATGTCAAAGGGAATAAATAGCTCAAGTCTATCCACAAAAAATGTAATTCCACAAGAAAAGAGCGTGTTCACATTTAAAAAAACAGAAAATTTGCATAAAAATAAACGCGCAAATACACAAAATAAGTAACAGTCAATTCGTGCATCGAAAAGATGAACTGTAAAAAGAAAAATATTGGAGAAAAGGGAAATATCAGGGCTATCACATCAAATTGCAATTTCGATGCAAAAAAGACATATTTACATGGAAACATGTCCTAATCGCAAAAAATTCTTCAAAAATTAATAGCTCATGAACCGTGGCTCAAAACTGAGAGCTATAAAAAGGAAAAGTGTCCAATTCAAATGGATGAATAGGGTTGTAAAGTGGGATATGGATTCTCGTGAATGTAGGATGCGTTTACATGGAAAACGATCAAAATAAAGAAGAAAGACAAACCGACATGGAACGACCCTGAGGACGGGGTGAAAATAGGACACATGGGTGGGGAAGAACCTCATCAAGGCAAAATACGGACATGGCATGCATGAATGATCAGATAGAGGCATTTCCATGAGGATATGCAAAACAAACGTGCGGGGATGCGCCCCCACACTTAAGACCTTACCGAGGAGGGGGTATTAAGCAACAAGAACCTAAGACTTGACAAAAAACTGGACTCTAATGTCCCCACACTTAAAACAAGACCAACATTTGTAAGAAAATATTAGGTAGGGTTAGAAAAACTTGGCCCGATTTATAGATGGTCGAGGTTAACCGTCGTTGACACGTGAAGGGTCGTAGTCGTCAACAAGAGGTACCACGGCTCAGCACATCACACTCATCTAGCATGGTAGGGACCATGCAGCGGCACCTAAGGAGGTAGCATTGCCGATGAAGCCTCGATTCAGATATCAATGTGACAAAGAATACAACCCTCACCTCAATAGTCGCTCATGTGAAGATGTAGATCAAGCACTTGCCCCATGACTCACATCACTCAATGAATAATAATTGAAACCCATATCTCACACCTGGTTTAGAAATAAACAAGAAGGATGGTTCAAAGGGAGTATGCCAACGTGCATAGTTGATGGTGCATCAGTGTGTCCCAACCCATCTAGCATAGGTGCAAGAAGGAAGGCTAGAGAGCCTTATCGTGCAGTGCACTAAACATAGGGAGGTGTGTAGTGATGATGGTGGAGCCGCATCCCAAGTGTGCATAGGGAAATGAGAACATACCCGACTCTAATTGTCGTAACATCTCTTAATCCTCACCTCTCGGTTGATGAAAGGGAAATCAATCATGCTCAATCCCCCCCTCTGTCTCACACTCAAAGGCACTCAAACCGGCCGAATTTAACATTTGGATGAGTTCCATTCGACCCTTTCTTATTTGACCCTCAGCCATTTGGACGGGCTGAATCGGGCATTCGGCCCCTACAACTAGGACCTACTGGGCCAAATTTGGATTTTTTCAGATATTTGACCCATAGACCTCAAAATTGACACAGAGACCATATAGAGCCGAAACCACATCATAGATCTATCACTAGGCTAAAATCTAGAGCAAGTAGTTCAAAACTTGGCTATAAACGGTCCTTCAAATCGCACATGGCATTTACCGTAACGGCCCTTGGGCCAAGGGAGACTGCCCCCCGGAACCCCCGCAAAGGGGGCTCTGCCCCCTTTGCACCTCCCCCAAGTAGGTTGAAGAGAAAACGCGTGCCGTGACAAGTCCTCCAAATTAGATCCTAGTGTAGTAATGGCTCTACACAAGCATAGATTCTCACTTGCAAAACAACAACCAAAAGCCCATACTCGAACAAAGACAAATAGAGACCCTAGAACCTCAATGGGTCAATCTAGCCACCAACAAGGACAAAAAGGACACACCACAAAAACACGTCTAGGTTACATTCAGACTGCATCTAGTCAGAGCGGAACAGAACAACATCAAGCTACAAGTGCAAGGATGACTAAACATGACAGTCCTGACAATAGATGCACCTTGAGTAGCACTGCACTGACGATCCAAGACATCAGTGGAGAATCCACATCTGGTTGTGCAGCTGGGGACTCAAAGGAATTTGTCATAAGGCTTAAATTTATAAGCCAAGACCCAGAATATAAAGACATAGTACTGCATGCTTATCTTAGGGTCAAACTCACCGCAAAAAGAGAGTATATTGTCGATGCTCTCATCAATGAAGGGGTAGATTTTAATATCTTAACCTATGAAGCATGGACCCTACTAGGCCAACCAGAGCTCAAACCGACTAATGCAACTCTTAGTCCTTATGGGGGACACCCACAAACACTCATAGGAAAGTGCAAAATCCTTGTAACTATTGAAACTGAAAGCTTGCATGTCCTGTTCCATGTTCCTCCAAATAGTGCTAGTTGTGGAAAGAAAACCCTCCTTGGACGACCCTTCAAAAGGGCAACCAAGTGTGAGGCTGACTATGTCACACAGAGGATACATGTGACGCTACCGGTTGTAAGGATAATCACAACCTTTAGTAAGGGTGACCTCATCAAACCTTGAGGGAAAGACAAGGAACATTCCGACATGCCAAGCAAGTCTAGTGATGAGAGCAAGGACTTGTTGAAAGAGTTGCTACAAGTGCATGTTGAACAGAGAGAACCAGTGAGTGAGGCCAAGCTTGAAACAAGAAGATCAAGAGACAATGCCAAGGGTAGGTTTTGGACTTAAAACATCGTAGAAGACCATGAAAGAAGCCCAAGCCTTATAGACGAAGGCACTGATAAAGAGCTAGCACAACACTGCGATGGATATCCAAAGCGTCGCTACATGTTCAAGGGTATTACGCAGGTAACCGATGGATTTGGGTACCAAAACCTCCTGCTAGACCACCTCTATCAGCTGAAGGCCAAATTGCATCAAAAGTAAAGAAGCATAGGAGGAAATCTAAGAGAAAATCCAGGTCTCAGAGCAAGAAACCAAAAATGAGTATTAGAAAGGAAGAGCCTAGCATGCTTAATAAGCAGATGTCAAATGTAACCATTGAGCGTGCACAAAGACCACTAGTGCACAAGGAGCTTTTGACTTCCAAAGAGGATCATGAGCACCACAGGTATAGTGCTGCTCATAAGAAGGCTGATTGCTCAACAAAGCAAATGGCACAATGGACTAACAACCGTAAGCAAATCTTTCAGCCAGTGCCAAGTCCACCTAAGAGTCCCAAATCTCCTACACTCTCTTTCCCTAAATGGACACAAGAAGCACAACAACAGCCGCCAAGTACAGTTGCTCAATCCCAACATCTATCTCCATCTAAGCTTCCAAAGGTCCAAGAGGTGGGACATGACACCACCCGTAGCTCTCGGCCCAAGGATGTGCTTGTGCAACCTAATGTGACTAGATCAACTGATGCTCAATCTACACAAGCGAATGCTCAAAGGGCAACAAAAGACATGACCACTTCTGATCAGCCTAATGACTTGACCCCGCAATCCACAATAGTAGCTAGTCCACTAAGCTAGCTGCTACTACCTCCAATTAGGGATCACAGCAGTCACAGCCCTTGACCGTGACAATGCCCCTTGCGGAACGTGTCCTTAGCCATTCACCTGTGGAGGAGGTGTCGCAACCAACATCCTTGACAACTCTAGCACTTCCAAAGCACCTAAAGCCTAAGCTTGAGGAGCTAAACAGAAGAGAATTAGCTGAAGAGCTAGATTCTCCAAAAAGAGAGATAGTTATACCCTCACAACCTAGCAGGGCTGTTCAGCATGCCACAGCTATGTCCCATGAGGACACACTAGAGAAAGAGAATGTTGAGGCCCAACCAAGCACATCAATGACTAACCTAGCTCAAGGCTCGAGTCTTCCAGGGATACACCTCGATTTCTTAAGAAAGAGAAGAGAAAACAATGAAAACAACAATGGCAGTTGCAAGCGGTTGTAGACCCCAAGAAGATTAAGATCAAGAGTGCTGAAGAGTTAAGGAACAAAGCCTCGACTCTACCCACGAATGAACCCACTGCCATATCTCCTAATAGTGGTGAAACCTCAGACACATCCATGTGCTCTAAAAAATCAAAGCAACCATTACCATCAACGGTTGCTTGCAATACTCAATCCACCAACAACAGAACTCACATTCACCAATCAAGAGTGGATACAACATTGTCACATCAGGGTGACAAGATCATACCGGTCACATCCAAGGAGAACCATGGCACAATAGCAGCAAGGCCTCTGGAGAAAATTGGAAACCCTGAGAGCATAAGCAATCCTAGCGTTGACTAATCTTTCTCATCTAGGCCTAAGTCCCCCAGCTATGCTAAAGCCTAGGGAAACTCCTAGAACCTGGCATGAGATAGCAACCAAGCAAGCCCTCGTTGGACATAGAAGTGTCGCAGAATGCTTAACTGAGTTGGATGCTAAACCCAAAGTATTTGCACTTGTCTATGTCCTTGCAGACATGGGTACATTCCCCAAGAAGTAGCTTGGGGAATATTTGCCATTTCGCCTATCTTGGGAAGAACAAGAACATCTTGACAAGCACTATGATAGGCTCCTGCATGAACTCATGCGACTCATCTCTGATGAGGAAGCCGACAAACTACGATTAACTATGGCATTCAAGGATGTGCTCTACCAACCAAATCTCTTAGAGATAGAGCAACTAAAGCAACAATCATAGAGTCAAAGTCAATTTGAAAAACGTAAGTTTGAAAACCATGTTACAATGGCCAAACTAGGAGCCCTAGTCTCAGAGGAGCGATTGGCCAAATGGCGGTCTCAAAGAGACCCAACCTATGTGGCGCCAACTTCCTTTCGAGTGCTAACTGCCATTCGGGGTACGGACTTAGGTGGAACTAGCTGAGAGAACTCTCTGGCTGAGAAGGTTCTCACTGAGGAGGAGTTACATGTTGCCAGCAGACTCGGATAAGGTACCATGCTACTCAATACAGTTGCAAAATATCTATCATTATTGAGTAAGTTGCCACAAGTATTGGATGTGTGTGCCACACTCCATTACAATCCTGAGTTATACAATTGGATTTTATCCCCATAAAGTGGCATGGATTCATAAATATGTACATAAATAAACAATGAAGTTTGTGACATATAATATCAACACACACAAGCAATGATAGTCAAGCGCAGGGAGAAGAGTTGGGTTTGATAGACTGAGCTCCTCAGGTCCTTCTCTCACCACACATCTAGAAGTCGTGTGGCCATTCCTACCTCTAGGTGGAGGGCATGCAACCCTCATTACTGCCATAGGTAGGAAGCCCTGACCAACATCTATGATGGCGTAGATGGGGTGTCGTCCCTCTCTATACACCTTTCCCCTTTCTGATCTATCCTTCCGAGGATGAGCCCTGCTCCACTCCATGACAACCAGTCCACACAACTTGTCATAAGCCAAGAGCTTCTATAGTTGGAGTGCGCCCCATAGTCGAAGCAGGACGAATATCATCACAGGGGTCATCCCTCTACAACAAACAATGCATGCCTCACCTCACCACACTCCTCCTCATATGCGCTTGATAATCCACTATTTAATCCCTTTCATGCAAATAATTCTATCATGCCTCAATGCCTAACCTTGGTTCACATTTTGTAGATTTTCCCACAATAGTTGTCATGGAGCACACAATGCAGCTAGCATGCAAGGAAGCTCTCCTCCGTAGAAGGGAGCATAAGGCACTAGCGCCCCCACCAGAACGCTACGTTCCTACTCTAAAGAGGTATGCATCAAAAAGAGGCCCCAAGAGACACTGCTCAAGATACAGGTCAAAAACTCCCCAAGCCAAGAGGAAGAAGGCTCAAGGGAGCACCCCAGGTGTGGCAACACTGGTCATGTAGGCCCCCACCAAACACTCGGGCACCAGGTGCTCGAAAGAGGAGAAGGCAGCTAGAGACAAGTGGGAATTTGATGAATTGTTTAAAAGCATTCTTGAAACAGTTGTGGCCAGGGACTACACCATTCGGGTCCCGGTCGATATCTTCCCTGCCCAGCCTAACAGGAGCCCACCACCGGCACAGCCCCAGTCGTCTGGTCACCCAAATTCACCATGCCTCATACAAATAGAATAGGCCCTATTGTATAAGCTGCTTGCCAAATGCCATTTTGTCATGACTTTTTGTCGTTAAGTGGTTAAAGGGGCAAGCTCCCCAACTGTATAAACCTCCCTTACCAACTACTAATATATGTCATGTCTTTAACAAGCGCCGAGGATATGTATCGTAGTCAGCACCATAGGATTTTAATAAAGTAATATCTTTTTTTGTTGCATCTGTTCATTATAATTGATGCATATGACTTGCATATACTCTCACAAAGTGTCAAGTGGATGCAGGACGACACAGGTCTTTGTATGAAAGTGTTCAATGCCCAAGTCACCGCAAGACCACCAACCTCACAAAGAGCCATGACGAAGCCACACCGCCGAAAGTGAAAATCACCCTTGCTGATCGCCCACATCGCATGGCCCAAAGCATGATCAAAGGCCACTTTCTCTTTCTGGGTCGAACTCTACACCTGGCACTCATCGCAGCTGTTACCTCAATTGTACCAACATCGCATGTTATAAAGAGGTTTTGCAAAATCTCTAGTGTATCCCCCCATCTCAACAATTTTTCCTCTAACAACGAGGCTGGGACACAATCATTGCTGTAATATCCAGTTTTGCAACCTTTGAATCTCGACATTTCCCGATCTAATTAAAAGGTTGTGGCCTCAACATATTGCAATGGTTGTACTCATGTTATTCTCTTTATTTTATTTTATTTTTAAGTGTGGGAAAGAAAAGGAAAGAAGAAAAAGAAAAAGAAAAAGAAAATAGAAAGAAAAGAAAAAGCACTCACAATCACAGCATGACACCTAGGGGTCCTCAAATTAGGTACGCCCAATGACCTAGTGACATTGATCGGCTGGCTCTGGCTCTGTCCCTAGTCCCCTAGCCCTCTACACATCCCCCACAATTGTTCAAGGCACATCAAGGGTAGGACATACTTAGGGAGCTTGTCTCACCTATGGTTAGACCTATCACCCTAACCCATTTGCACGATTCATTTTTGCACTCTGTCTTAGTATCATTGCAATCCATCGTGGTAAGTGCCACATGAATGGCTATGAAAAGTCCACCGTACTCATCGAGCAAGCCCAAAGCTCAGTTTCAATGTCTTTGATTGTGCTACATCGTGCTGTCACAACGCAAAGGATGTCTCATGCACCTTCATTTGTACTTCTCAACCTGGACAACTTTGCTTCATCCACACGTTGTTACGAAACCAGCCTGTGGTCTTCTAACTATGTAATATCTAAGTATGCACGAGCACTCACATAATATATGCACCAAAATATATACACAGTTTGGGTCCTCAAGTGTAGGACAATACTCTCAGCTTGCTTAGAGTTTGACCTGTCTCCCAAACTAATTGAACTACGTCTTGTGCACGATCAAGAAGACTAGCACTACCTCGAGGGAGAGACCACATATGAGAGGTTTTCAATTGCAAGTCCAACGAAAGTTTCGTTCGCTCTTCATTGACAATCAACTCTGAATTCTTATCCTTTATCATCCTACAAGCCCACCAAGAATCATCATGTGTAGAATCCCCAAAAACTAATATATGTGCCAGCCCAGTGCAATTCCCAACAGCGAACAGCCCTACCCCCAACTCCAACCACCCTACCAACAGCCACCCCAACAATGTGGCCCCAACAACCTTCATCTACCCACCACCAGAAGTCCTCCAAGTCAACCACAGACATCCTTGCCACGCATGTCTTTGGTGCATGCTAAAGCCTGCTACATATGACTGTAAGTACCATGGGATTGGCACTCGTTTAGGAGGGGGGTAATGTTAACCCTCAAACGAACAAGGTGGAAAAGCTGGAAAATCTAAAGCAGAAGACAAGGCCAAAGCAAAAGTGAAACAAAAGACGAAGGTACACCAAGAATAATTTGGAAACACAAGAAGTGTAGAAAAGTCCTAAATCAAGGAAAAATGCGCATGAGAAAAAGCGCGAGTCTATACTATTGTAAAAAAGTGCAAGGCGCACCATGATTTATTCTAAGAGTACCAAGCTCTCGCTCGGTGCAATTTGTAAATGTAGATGGGTGGTGGAAAGGAAGCTAGGAAGATAGGAGGATAATGGGAAAAAGGGCCTAGGCCATGGCTAGCCATGTAAAAAAGGGGATAAGGGGATGACCGCCCAAAAGGGATTTAGGGTTTTGTATATAAAGTTGAAAAGTGAATGAGAAGCTCATTTTTGTGTGTGGCCAAAAGTGGCTCTCCTCTTCTTCTTCTTCTTCTTCTTCTTCCTAGCTTGAGCTTGTGCTTAAGAGAGGGACTGTGAGTGTGAGGGAGTGAGTGTGTGAGGGTGAGGGACCAGGGAGGAGAAGCTCTCCATCTTCTCCTCTCTTCTTCTCTTCTCTTCTCCTGCTCGTAGCAATGAACCTTTGAGTATGGAGCTTGAGGATGGAGCTTGCTTGAAGCTTGCACTTGGATCCTGGAGCTACCGAAGTGCACGGGAGAGGAGGTAACTCGATCGACATAGAGGTAATCTCACGACATTCATGGATAGGTAGCACGTCGGCTATGTGAGAGGTAGCCATTAGTGCTCAGCTTGGAATGCTTGAAGCAATAAGCAGTCCGTGGGTCTTGGCGGTTGAGCATGAGCTCCCACACTAACTTCAAGGAGCCCTTTTGGCATAAGATTGCGTCTAGGTCTTTGACTGACGCATCAATGTGCACATGGAATTCCTTTGTCCAATCATAAGGTTGCAATATGGGTGCTTCAAGGAGACACTATTTCAAAGTATTGAAGACCTTGTCACACTCATCTGTTGAGATAAAATCCACATCTTTCCTCAAGAGCTTATGCAAGGAGGCTGCCTCTATCGCAAAGTATGCAATGAACCTTCTATACCAACCCACATGGCCAAGGAATCCCCTCAATTGTTTAAGGTTGGTTGGCATTGTTAAAGGTGCAATCTTCTCAATCTTGGCAGGGTCTGTTGCTATCCCCTGTGCAAAGACAATATAGCCCAATATAGCTCTTGAAGATACTTTGAAGACGCATTTGTTGGGGTTGAGAGAGATCCTATACTCTCGACATCTGCCAAAGCACTGCTTCAGGTGTCCCCAACCAATGCTCTCGAATTAGGCTATAGATATAAAAGTCATCTAGGTACACCTCAATGAAATCATGCAGATGGTTTTGGAATGCAGACACCATCATTCCTTGTAAGGTAGCAAGAGAATTACAGAGCTCAAACAACATCACTATAAGCATAGGTTTCCTATTCTGTTGTAACGGTTGTTCTGGATTGATCTTATTTTGTGATTTGGACTTGGTTATATCTGACAGTTAATAAAGTTCATGTCCAGTCACTGTGTCCAACAGTTGGTCTGTGAAATAAATAGGGAAATAATCCTTCTTAGTCTTGGAGTTCAGCTTTCAAAAGTCCACACATTTTCATAGCTTTTCAATCTTCTTGGATACTACCATGATTGGACAAAACCCATTCACTATTGGCCACTAGATAGATAAACGTAGCTTCAAGGAGCTTCAGCAATTTGGATTTCACTAGGGCAAAGTAATTTGGATTCATGTGCCTCTGTCTTTGCCTCTTGGCATTAGGCTCTAGGTCGATGTGATGTTGACACTGGGATCAATCCCCTTCAGATCTTTTTAGGATCATGCAAACACATCTAAGTTCTCTTTCAGAAAGTCATGCAGGACCAACAACTCTTCTTCTGGAAGACTGATACCCACCTTTCGATGATGTTTAGTACCATCTGCATCCATGAATGTTAATTTCTTTTTACCTTCCATTTCTTGGATAAAGGTCCCATGCACACTGCTTTTGGGTAGAGATCCGACACCTTCAAGGGAGTGGTCTTCTCTTCTAATGCATCATTGGAGCCAACTTCCTTTGTCAATAAGGACCATGCTTGCTTCTTGGGATGTTGAAAGGGTATTAGGGCTGTTTTAGGTTTGGTTTGGGAATTAATAACCTCTTGTCTTGCGGACTCGTCTTTTGGAGTTGCATCCAAAAACGTTACATAACAAAGACCTTCGGAGTTCAGTTTGGGATGTATAGGACTAGTAGTTGTTGGTGCACAGTGCATCATCATTGTCCTCTCTTGAGAAGGGTGGATTTGGATGACAAGAGCCACTACTGAAGAAAGTTTTATTATGGTTAACTTATATCTTATGGATATTTTACATATGATGTGACTCATTAGCCAATCCAAAGGGTACCATAGTAGTCATTCTATCTAATAGCATGGGATCTTCAGCTTTTGTAGCCTCTAGAACTTCTTCCTTATTTGTATTCTCTTCAAGATGGATGGATTCTTCCAATGCACTTTTATAATCATCTTCTACACTATCATCATCGTCCTCCTCTTCAAACTTTGTATCCGCCTCTATAGTAGTAGGGGCTTTCTAAGAGAAGAATGGACTCTCTATTGTAACCTTCACATCTACTTTTGTCTCTGTCTCTGCTCTTGTCTTTGGCTCTATTTCTATATTTGTCTCTGCTTCTATCTCTGTCTCTGCTTCTATTATGGCCATGTAACAAGGAGAACAATACATCTATGCCTCTATTTCACTATCAGATGTGACTTCTGAAGTCATTCTTGGGTCAGTAGGCATGCAGGAGATATTCACCCATTGACAAAGACTTTGCTTCTTTCAGGAGTTGGTTTACAGTGCTACCTACTGTTAGGGATTATGCCTCTGTTTTCTTGGAAAAGATTTGTTTGACAGCTTCTTCATCTCCTAATGTGCCATATGTTTTATTTCATTGGAAGAGTATGTGTGAGGACTTCAATGGAAGTGGATACATTACCTTTTTGTAATCTATACAACTTCAATACCACTTTATTGGGTCCTCTATCAAGGGTTAGGGTTCCTTTGAACCAATCTATCCATGCTCTTACTTCAAAAAGCCATGGTCTTCCTAGCAGTAGAGGATATGAGATCCCGTAGGGATTTGGTTTTACCACCAGATAGTTCAACCAATAATCTCTTCCTATGAGGGTTGTCTCCAAATATGGTAGAATTCCTAGAGACTTAATTCTACTTTAGTCTGCTAGTCCAATAATCTAGTGCATAGATTGTATACCTTGCAAGCCTAGATTCTTCATTGTCACATCCATCATTATATTCACTAGTGAACCTCCATCAATCAATTCATTTGCTATAAAGCATCCTTCATTCCACACACCAATCTCTAGGGTATGAGGATCCAGAAAGGCATTAGCTACATTCACTTTTTTCAGAGGCTTTGGCACTTTGTTGGACTTAGGGATAGTGGTGGGAGCAATCCTTAGGTATCTTCTTCTTATCAGTATGCTTTTGAATTTCTTTCGGCAACTGGGAGATAGCACCAAAAATTGTCGGAATGTTAGGTTTGGTGTGAAGGTGTCTAGGTCTTTGACCAAGTCATATTCTTTGATGGGATCCATTGGCTTCTCCAATCGGCTAGGAAATGGGGCAACATCCACTTCTATCTTTCCTTTTTTCTCTAGAAGTGGAAACATATGCACTTGTTCTAATATTGGATGTACTTCTGCATCCTCTATCTCTTAGACCTCTAGTCCTATCTTGGCATCCTTCTATACTGTTGGACGGCTTTGTACTATACCACTATGTTCTGTATTGTTATGTTTCTCCATGGGAAGATTGAAATTTACTATTTTGGCAAAGGGAACACTCTTTTAGTACTGTGGGTTCTCTTTACTTGGGATACGTTATTGCAGCAACTTCCAATTCCACCAAATTAGAGGCAGGTTCTTGGGTCTTCTGTTGGGTATTAGAGGTAGCTTTCACAAGAGCTGGACTAGGATAGTCTTTTGCAGTGTGACATTCTCCTTTGAATCTACTGCATAAGGGTTTGTAGTCCATAGATCTTCTAGGTTTTGGGCAATTTCGTGAGATATGTCTCTTTTCTCCACATCTATAACACTCCACCTCTGATCTCTAGCCACCACTGCATGGCTATCGTCCTCTATAACTCTGATAGGGAAACCTCCTTGGGCCAAAATTAGGACCGAACTCTCTAGGCTTTGGTCCAATATCTTGGGTGGTCATATTTGGATTCCAATAAGTAGAATCTTGCCTCTTTGAGAGCGGAATTTAGGTGCCGGGAAGTGCTTAAAAATAGCTAAAAATTATGAATATCAAGGGAAAAATATCCAATGTCAAAGGCAGCGGCTCGATCTAGGACGATTTTAAGCACCAAAGTGCTTTAAAGGTGCCCGAGCGACACTTGTTGATTTTTCATAATTTTTCAAACAGTCGTGCGGGTTGACACGAGCTATTTCCCAATGCGGGATGCTAAGCCGGACGCCCAGGATTTTTCAAAACTCAATTCGGAGTCCGGACGGGGAAATGGCCAAGGAAATGGTCAAGATGCGAAGAGGTGGACATTAGAGTGGCCAAAGTGGGCATGACCTTTGGGAGCCCAATTTGAAAATGCCACATGAAAAGTTAGAAGCAAATCGTGGAGAGAGAGGAGGAGAAGATGGCGTCTGCATCACGCCGAAAAAAGCGCCATATGGATGGAGATGCCTCATGCAGCCTGCAAACAACCTACCCAACAGACATTGGCCCTTGCTTCCCTCCTGAATGCTGACTCTATCGCCGTCCTTCGCTCCTCAATTGATGGCCTGAATGCTGAGATAGAAATCTAGTCTTTCTCTCTCCTCCCTCTCTCTCTTCTAAAGGCAAGTTCATGTGGGAAGAGGAAAGAAGAAGAAAGAATGGTGGAGGATTGTCCGACATTGATCGGATTGCTCCACGGGCTGGAAATGGTGACTTGTGATCGTCATGAGCATGAAGTGCTGCTGATTTTCAGATTTGCAGCCATGGACACGAAACCCGAAACACGCAAATAAGCGGTAATTCAATTTTTTCAAAGGAAATTTGAGATTTCATGGCTTTTGATTGATAAAATGTTGTTCATGTGGGCTAAAAATTGGTTATGTTGCTGTTTTCCATGAGTACTTGTTGATCATAATCAGAAAATCAGAAAAATATGCATCTTGTGGCTCAAAATAATACACTAAAACACGTAAAATATGGAAAATCAAGGGAAAATGATGTTTTTGGGCATAAAAATGGAAGAATGAATAGGAACACCAACTAAATTTTCATTTTTGCTGCAAGAACGAACTAAGGGCCACAGCCCATAACCTATTTTGAATTTTCAGTAATTAAATAATGCAGCAAATAAGGGAAAATACAAGAAAAATAGAGAAAAATCACTAAAAATAGGGGAAAAATGCATTTTTGGTGCGGAAAATTAATGAAATTTAAGAACAATGTTTGTGAATGTTTGTGGGGACTGAAGCATGAGGATTTGCCTCAGTTCAATCCCAACTTCTTGTTCTAGTGTGTCTTTTTCCGCTTTTTACACATAAAATGATGGCAAAATGCCCTATAAATCTATACAACAATGCAACATTTGACCGATGGGAGGGTAGAGTGGTTAAAATGTGTCTAAATGTGGAGTAAAATGATGAAAAGATTGATGTTTTTGTTTGCATGCCATATAGGTCGGTGAATAATTATAAAATAAGGGCCTAGTAGCACGAGGGTTTCCTCAGTGCTAGGTTCGTGCAACGCCGCATAAGAACGGTAGTTGAAAATCATTAAAAGGATGTTTTCCACATGTGCACAATATTGATTTTACAATTGTTTGAGCACTTGGCATCCACAATATGCATAAATCATGGAAATATTTAAAGGTATCAGAAATCCCGGATGCACAGCAATTGTTTTCATTAGGATCTTGATCTACGTTGAGTGAGAGACAAGACACCCTAAGCCATAGGCTAGTCGTGGGGTCTAAGGGAAAGAGAAGTAAGGACAATGGTACATTTCTGTATACGATTAAATGGTACCTTGAGTGGATTTTGTGCGAAATGTTTATATGTTGAGCGACGCATCGAGGGGCCAATCCCCAAGGTGTAGGAGAATCGCAGAGGGGTGGCGGCACAGCTGTTGGAGGACCCCCTATGTTTGTGCTTCGTGCCATTAGGCAATGTGTAAGGGACTCCCTCTGAGGAGTAGTGGGTGAGAGAAGAGTGGACTACAAACGACGTAATACAAACGCAAGATGTCTAGGAAGGCAATGTATGTGTCATCAACGCTCCTGGCCGCGAGGCCGTGGGGTTGTTGAGCGCGTGAGATAGAGGTCCAGCTAGTGCACGAGCCAGTGCTGGCCCGTTCTAGGTTCCATCAGTGGTGCGTCTGTCGGGAGCCGCTTAAAAGTGGCAGTCCTCGAATCTTGGTTGTCTAGGGACCAACTAGCAGTTTATGCCAAAGGATACTGTAATTGATCCGTTATTTATCGATAAGCATCGTCTAGCAAAAATCCAAAAGCAAGAGAGGGACGAAAGAGCTAGGCGACATGCTGAAATTTGTAGGAGATATTTCCCTAAGCGTAGCGGTGCTGAACCCTTACGAGGGAGTGAATCTAGTGGTCTTGGGGCCACAAGCAGTAAGTTATGAGAAGGTGGAAGCTCTAGTGCTCCCCTTTCTTCCATAAGCCAGTCTACATCAAGTGCGGGAGGTGTAACCCCACCGCCCCCTATTCCTAGTGCAAATCCAATCCTCGCCATGGCGCAGCCTATTGCAATCCCAGCAGGAACGACGGATTTGCCGGCTCTAGGTTACCCGCTACCCATTTTTAATGGGCTAGTTGAGGAAGATGCGGAACTCCACATTAGGGAGTTTCAAAAGCTGATGTTTAACTGTCGCATTCAAGAAGAAGGACATTTAATGATGTTCTTCAACATGACTCTCAAGGGAAGAGCCGCTATATGGTATCATGGTTTAGAAGCCGGAACCATATTGAATATTGATTCATTTTATGGAGTTTTTCGAAGGGAGTTTGCCCCTGAAAGGGGTGGGCAATATTGGTTGCGTGTACTCAATGTGACCCGCCAAGAACCACACGAGGATATTCGTGCTTATGCGAAGAAAATAAAAGAGGTTTTCCGTAATTTGGACACCTCTATTCCTATCCCCGCAGCTGCCCCATTGCAATATTTCCTACATGGTTTGGACTTTCATATCCAATTGCAGTTGAGTAGTGTCCCCTTGGGGGATATAGATACTGCCATTACACGAGCACAAGAGGTGAAATCCAGACTACAAGCAGCCTATGCTTCTCGAGGAAATTCGAATATGGGTTTAGTATTGGGAAACAATGTGGCGATGGCCAATGGCAGTAGTGGCCAAGGGATAGCGATGGCTAACCCTAATGGGAGAGGGAACATGATGCAGAATGTCCCTTTATTACCAGCTCCCCCTAGCATGTCGATGCCTACGGGCAGTCAAATGGCTCCAAATGGTAGAGGCCAGGCGGTCAATTCTAATACCATGCCTGTGGCTCAACAACCAGTGCCTAATCGAATTGTTAGGCCGATGGAACGATATGGTAATGACCAAGGCTATGAGTCGAGCGCTTCCAATGTTCTTGGCGAGGTTAAGGACATGATGAAGCATTATACCGACATGATAACGGAGCAATATCGGCAAATAGCCATTGATGTCAAATTCCTTAAAAAACAACAAATTTTGATAGGAAGTAGATACCCAGATGAGGGTGCACCTTCGAGGTTTAGTTGTAAATGGTGTGGTGGGCAACACTATCCAAGAAATTGCCCAAATGTTAAGTGCGACATCTGTGGAAAATCCGACCATTTAGCAGCTACTTGCTGGAGTAAGATCAATTCCCTCCAACGCGGTAGCCGGCAGCCAGGGCCTGTTAATCATCGTGCCCAAGGAAACGATTCCCAGCGAGAAGACGGGCCTAAACAAATACTTCAACGACCAAAGACTACAGTGGAGGAGCTACCTAGTGGTAGTGGGGTTAGTTTGATTGAGGCTGTACACGTTAATGATGCTGAAACCTCTAATCTGCGAGCTGTTCTTACAAGAGGTCAAAAGGGTAGAGAAGCCGACAAGGATAAGCCTATCAACGGAAACCCTAAACAAGGCGACAAAGGAACGCAAGTTTTGGATCCTGCCATGGAAGAGGGACCTTTGAAGCCCGTAGAAAGTAAAGCCGATAAGGAACCACCAAAGAAGAAGGTGAAAGTTAAAAAAGAGGCAATAAAGCCGGTTCAGCGACCTAAAGAGCGGATGGTTTGGTGTGAAAAGTGAGTTCTATCGAACTATCATGAATTCGATTTGGCGAGCTCTCTTTGCGAAGTCAAGCCGGATGTGAATCTCTTACAGGTTATTAAGCTTTCCCCAGGAGTACGCAAGGAATTTAGGAAGATCCTATGTACCGAGTGTATCGTAGAACCTTTGGGTATTGCGCGAGTTGGTGATGACTGGTTCGAGCATGCTGAGAAGCATTGCCCAAGGGTTGCAGCCTATGTCGATGGGATATTAGTAGATTATGCCATTGTCGACACAGGATCATCTGTTAACATTATGAGTTCTGAACTGATGGAACGGTTGGGTCTTACGATCCAGAAAGATACCTCCACAATTCTCAGAATGGCAGACGATAGTTTGAGACAGCCGGAAGGCTGCATTACTAAGGTCCATGTCACTGTTGCAAATGTAGAATGCCTGTTGGACTTTAGGGTGATTCGTTTTGCAGGGCGCCCAAGTTACCAAGTATTACTCGAACGACCTTGGATCTTGCAAGCGGACTGCCAAGTAGATATACCCGCCGATCGACTGATATTCGGCAGAGGTGCCCAGCGTGTGGTGGTTGATGCTTATCCTGAGTCTCCGCAGAGTGAGAGAGCTCCTCTATCCTCTACAGAATTGGAGACATTAGAAGATTTATCTGCCAGCGAGACATCATCGAGTGATGAGTCCAAAGAGGGATCCACCACGGAAGACATCTATCAAATCACTTTGAACGAGCCGATAGAGGGCCAAGATCGTATAAGAGATGCAGATGTTATCGAGCTAGACCTTGGTACGCCTGATGATTCGCGACCAATCAAATTAGGTTCTATGCTCATCACAGCAGAAAGGGAGGAATATGTGGCCTTGATCCAGGAATTCCGTGATATCTTTGCCTGGAGTTATGATGAGTTGAGAGGCATTCCTCCTAGTCTTGCTATTCATACAATTCTGTTGAAAGAGGGCAGTCGTCCTATATGACAGAAAGTAAGGCGTATGCCTTTCGAACTGAGGGACGGGCTGTTTGAAGAGTTATAGAAGCTTTGAAAAGCGGGTTTGATTTTTCTTGTGCAACACACGGAATGGTGTTCGCCAGTTGCGATCAGAAAGAAGAATAATAATCAAATCCTATTATGTGTAGACTTTAGGGAGCTGAATAAGCAGACAGTTAAGGACTACTACCCGTTGCCATTTATTGACCAGATTTTGGATCAATTAGCGGGTAGGGAGATATATTCGTTTATGGATTGCTTTGCAGGATACAACCAGATGGCAATTGCAGAAGAGGACAAGTTGAAAACAACTTTTATTACTGTATTTGGTACTTTTGCGTACCATGTGATGGCCTTTGGTTTATAAAATGCGCCTGGTTCGTGGCAACAAACAGCAGATAAGACATTCAGTGACATATCCCCTGAAGAGTTGAAGGTGTTTATTGATGACTTAGGGGCCGCCACCGTGAGAGGAAGGCAGCTGATCATTTTAAGAAAATGCTTTGAGCGCTGTAGACAATTTTGCATCGCCTTAAACCCATAGAAGTGTATTTTTGGAGTGCCTTATGGGCTATTGTTGGGTCATGTGGTCAGTTCGGTAGAAATTGCGACAGACCCCGAGAAGGTCAAAGTTATAGTTGCCATGGGTCAAACCACGCACTCCGAAGGATGTTCATAGCTTTCTGTCTTCGGTTGGTTATTACCATAGATTCATAAACGCCTTGGCAGAAAGAACGTTGCCGCTTACAAATTTATTGTCCTTTAGCTGTTTGTTTGAATGGGGTGACCCTTGTAAGGTAGCATTCGAGGATGTGAAACACGAGCTAGCAAGAGCTCCCATTTTAAAAGCACCTAAAAGAGGTGAGGTGTTCTATATATTTTCAGCAGCCACCATGTATAGTATCAGCTGCTGTTTAGCCCAAATTTGGGAAGAGAAGTGGTACCACCCGATTGCTTTTGCTAGCCGGAAGCTGCAGGTATCCGAAATCAATTATACCTACATGGAGAAGTTGTGTCTAGCGATGGTCTTTGGGACCAAGAAATTCAGGCATTATATTCTCTATGAGAAAGTTGTGCTTTATACGAAAGCGGAGGGGCTTCAATTATTGATGAATAAGCTACAGCCGCCTGATCGTCTAGCGAAGTGGTTAATCACTTTGCAGGAATTTGATTATGAAATCAGGAGTAAGCCACCAAGGTTGCAAGGCATCGTGGAATGTCTTGTGGACTTTGGGGAGCCGAAAGAATCTGTGGCGGAAGGTAGTGACATGGAGTTGTTATTTAAAATAGATATGGCATCTATTCCCTCTTGGTACGCTGCAATAACATATTATTTATCAACGGGAGAGGCGGGATCCGAATTATCTAAAGCTGAGAGAAGGAAAATTAAGCAGCAAGCATTAAAGTTTGCCTTGATCGCAGGTACATTATATCGGGAAGGGGTTGATGACATCTATCGCTGATGTGTGATGCCTGACGAGGTGCCATTTATTTTGGAAGAGTGCCATGATTCTGCTTGCGGTGGCCATTTTGCTGGACAGCTTACAGCACAAAAGGCTTTAAGAGCAGGTTATTGGTGGCCTACCATCTTCCAGGATGCGTTTGTGTATGTTAAGAGATGCGATATTTGTCAACGACATGATAGTCGAGAGAATAGGAAACGACCACTCACCCCTATTATGGCGACACTTCCATTCGAGAAGTGGGAATAGACTTTGTGGGTCCTATTACTCCGTCGTCGACTGCGCAAAAGAGGTATATCATTGTAGCAACTGACTACTTCAAAGTGGTCAGAAACACGTGCAACAAGGAAAGATGATGCTAAAGAAACTGCTAGTTTCCTTTTAGAGTAGATAATATGCCATTTTGGTCCGCCGAAAGAATTAGTGTCGGACCGCGGAACCCATTTCCTGAATAAGGTGATCAAAGGTTTGACAGAAATTTGGCAAATCAAGCATAACAAGACAACCCCATATAACCCGCAAGCCAATGGGCAAGTTGAAAGCACCAACAAGCAGCTTGTGGGCATCCTGTTCAAAATTGTGTCGGAAAAGAAACGGGATTGGGATAAAAAGTTATATGTAGCAGTATGGGCCTATAATACGACCTTCAAACGAGCCACTGGCCATACCCCGTTCAAGTTATTATATGGGGAGGAGTGTGTCTTGCCTTTAGAAATTGAGCTGCCGACTATTCGGTTTGCCATCAATCATTCTTTGAGTGATGAAGACGCACTTTTTGAGCGCTTGACGACACTAGCACATTTAGATGAGCTTAAGCTGCAGAGCTTATTGCACCAAGAAGTGGTGAAGTGCCGAATGAAGCAGTTACACGACCTCAAAGCCAAGAAATACACCTTCAAGAAAGGACAGCTTGTTCTGTGTTATGACGCACGACGTGAATTATTTCCAGGCAAGCTAGATCCCAAATGGAATGGGCCCTATAGGATCGTTAGAATAGGAAAGAATAAATCTACAGTCTTGTTAGCTGACCTTGAGGGGATAGAATTTAAAAATAAGGTTAATCTTAATAAGATTAAACCTTATTACTTCTGATTGCACTAATACTATGACTGCCTTGCAGGTCTAGGCGAGATCGATCAAATATCTGCAAGGAAATCGTGATAGAGGTTGATGGGTCGTCTGATCCCTTATTTAGAATACCCATATTTAGAATAGCGGTATCATCAGGGAAAGCTCATTTGGTGGAGCAAAGGATATAAGGTGATTGAGCAAGAAGGTGGGACATTTATTTGGGAGATCATGGTCTTCTGCCCATCACTGCCTACAAATTTTGACGAGCATCCCTGTTGAATTCAATGATGATGGAGGGATGGAGCCTACAGTCCACCAGTTGAATATGCTGAATTTTGATTACCATAATTACGAGTAGAGTTCCGGATGGCGGGGTATGTAAACCCTTTATGGACGTACACCTTGTACTTTGATGGGGCGTCCAGGGGTGCATGCAAAAAAGGAAGTGTAGGAGTTGTCATCCGAGACCCCCAACGACGCATTGTTATGAAGTTAGCTACTTATCTCGGGGTGAATTTTACCAATAATATGGCAGAATACAAAGCCCTGATTATGGGTTTGAATATTGCAAAGAAGGGTGGTATCCGCTAGTTATTAGTGAAAGGGGACTCTCAGTTGGTTTTAAATCAACTCAATGGGACGTACATGGTACGGAACCCCATCCTTTGCATGTACCATCATACTGCCATAGCCCTGCTAGACGAATTTGATAGAGTGTCTTTTCAGCTGATTCCACGAAACTGGAATCAGTTTGCCGATTCATTGGCTAATTTGCGTATGAAGAAGACCTCTTCTTTAATTGTGGTCCTTGTCCCGATATATCTATTGATGGTGAGACAGGACCTGGTCATTTGTGGGGTATGCTTTTTGAACATGCCTTTTTTGGCAGACGATGGTTGATCTGGGTGATGCAGAGGGTAAGCGAGACTCATCTGCCTTTATTATCTTGGACCCACAGACTGATTAGATGACATGTGGTGCGAACACCTCTTGCGATATACGCAGGAGGGATGGGTGATAATCTAATGCACCTAGTTTAGGGCTACGAGCCCTGTTCCCCTGGGAATGGTATACTTTGATGTCTATCATAGTTGTTTCCAGGAGGATGTTATGCGAAGTCATGTTTTATTTCATTAGGCCAAGAGGGCCAATGTATTAGCAAAGTCATGTTTGATTTCATCAGGCCAAGAGGGCCATTTCCCTGTCTAGTGCGGGTGCATTTAATTGGGTTTTTGTTTTAAGTGTTGTGCTGGACAGGTTGCATGTTCGTGAATGTTGGTGGAGCCTAGAGGAGCCTTTGCTGCGATGGAAGCTTCTTGTGGCCAATCCAGGTGATATCTCTCCTTTACGAGTACCTTTCTTTCCTATTATATATGTATTTGTACTTGTCGAGGGGATACATTTTTGTTAGGGACCGGGAACCAAGGCATGAAGTCCCCGGTTTAGGCTAAGTATGTTTGAGGGAGGTCGGAGTAGTCATTGCCTCCTGTAAAGACATTGTCAGGCATGGAAAGACCTATTTTAGAAGGAAGTCCTAGTGGCCCTGTTCTGCTAGCCTGCTAGGCAGTTGTTCTAGGAGTTCTTGTTAGTAGTGAGGCAGTTAGAGAAGCCTGCCAGAAGATAATAATGATGATGCCAAGAAACCCGGAACATCCCAAAAGATGAATATAAATACGAAGGTGTGTAAAAAGGGGTTCTAACCCCTATTAAAGAAAAGAAAAGAAATGAAAAGGTATAAGCAGTTGATCATTGCCTTGCGAAGGCCTGGTAGGTTCCTGGGGACGAGTCAGACCCGGGGCCGATACCTTGTCTTCCTAGGGGTGGCTTCTTGCTGGAAAAAAAAAAATTTTGATGATAAAACAAGGAAGGTTGGAGTGAAAATAAAAGTGAGCGTTAGAAAAGGATTAAGTGTCGCCTTGCGAGGGCTTGGTAGGTTCTTGGGTGCCGAGACAGGTCCTGAGGCCGATGCCCTGTTCTCCTTGGGTCACTACGCTCAGCTCCCTCCTTTTTACATGCCCAAGTATGTTGATAAAATAAAAACCCTAAAAGAAGAAATGTACTGAAAGAAAATACTCCTTGATCAGGCTATAGGAGTCCTCGCCTTGTAGGAGCTCCTAGTTGTGTTGTCTTTAGTTGGTAAGTAGTTCAGACTACCATTTAGGGCAACCTCTTTGATAGGGTTTTTAGTTTGGCTGTGTTGGAGCAGTTGGTCAGTGACTCGCTTCGGATCTTCTATTAGATGATGCTAGGCCTACTCCTTGTGGATGTCATGCCTTGGTTCTGTCCAGGGGTAGGGGGAGCATTGTGCTGAGTTTTATTATATATTTGTTTTGTATCAGTTTGATGCTTCTTTGGTTGTTTATGTGCAGATATGTTCGTGGATTCGACGGGCTGAGTCGCCCTATCCCGTGGTCGCCAATGAGAGCAGAATTTAGGTGCCGGGAAGTGCTTAAAAATAGCTAAAAATTATGAATATCAAGGGAAAAATATCCAATGTCAAAGGCGGTGGCTCGATCTAGGACGATTTTAAACACCAAAGTGCTTTAAAGGTGCCCGAGCGACACTTGTTGATTTTTCATAATTTTTCAGACAGTCGTGCGGGTTGAAACGAGCTACTGGCCAATGCGGGATGCTAAGCCGGACGCCCTGGATTTTTCAGAACTCAATTCCGAGTCTGGACGGGGAAATGGCCAAGGAAACGGTCAAGATGCGAAGAGGTGGACATTAGAGTGGCCAAAGTGGGCATGACCTTTGGGAGCCCAATTTGAAAATGCCACATGAAAAGTTAGAAGCAAATCGTGGAGAGAGAGAGAGAGGAGGAGAAGATGGCGCCTGCATCACGCCGAAAAAAGTGCCATATGGATGGAGATGCCTCATGCAGCCTGCAAACAACCTACCCAACAGACATTGGCCCTTGCTTCCCTCCTGAATGCGACTCTATCGCCGTCCTTCGCTCCTCAATTGATGGCCTGAATGCTGAGATAGAAATCTAGTCTTTCTCTCTCCTTCCTCTCTATCTTCTAAAGGCAAGTTCATGTGGGAAGAGGAAAGAAGAAGAAAGAATGGTGGAGGCTTGTCCGGCATTGATCGGATTGCTCCACGGGCTGGAAATGGTGACTTGTGATCGTCATGAGCATGAAGTGCTGCTGATTTTCAGATTTGCAGCCATGGACACGAAACCCGAAACACGCAAATAAGCGGTAATTCAATTTTTTCAAAGGAAATTTGAGATTTCATGGCTTTTGATTGATAAAATGTTGTTCATGTGGGCTAAAAATTGGTTATGTTGCTGTTTTCCATGAGTACTTGTTGATCATAATCAGAAAATCAGAAAAATATGCATCTTGTGGCTCAAAATAATACACTAAAACACGTAAAATATGGAAAATCAAGGGAAAATGATGTTTTTGGGCATAAAAATGGAAGAATGAATAGGAACACCAACTAAATTTTCATTTTTGCTGCAAGAAGGAACTAAGGGCCACAGCCCATAACCTATTTTGAATTTTCAGTAATTAAATAATGCAGCAAATAAGGAAAAATACAAGGAAAATAGAGAAAAATCACTAAAAATAGGGAAAAATGCATTTTTGGTGCGGAAAATTAATGAAATTTAAGAACAATGTTTGTGAATGTTTGTGGGGACTGAAGCATGAGGATTTGCCTCAGTTAAATCCCAACTTCTTGTTCTAGTGTGTCTTTTTCCGCTTTTTACACATAAAATGATGGCAAAATGCCCTATAAATCTATACAACAATGCAACATTTGACCGATGGGAGGGTAGAGTGGTTAAAATGTGTCTAAATGTGGAGTAAAATGATGAAAAGATTGATGTTTTTGTTTGCATGCCATATAGGTCGGTGAATAATTATAAAATAAGGGCCTAGTAGCACGAGGGTTTCCTCGGTGCTAGGTTCGTGCAACGCCGCATAAGAACGGTAGTTGAAAATCATTAAAAGGATGTTTTCCACATGTGCACAATATTGATTTTACAATTGTTTGAGCACTTGGCATCCACAATATGCATAAATCATGGAAATATTTAAAGGTATCAGAAATCCCGAATGCACAGCAATTGTTTTCATTAGGATCTTGACCTACGTTGAGTGAGAGACAAGACACCCTAAGCCATAGGCTAGTCGTGGGGTCTAAGGGAAAGAGAAGTAAGGACAATGGTACATTTCTGTATACGATTAAATGGTACCTTGAGTGGATTTTGTGCGAAATATTTATATGTTGAGCGACGCATCGAGGGGCCAATCCCCAAGGTGTAGGAGAGTCGCAGAGGGGCGGCGGCACTCAGCCGTTGGAGGACCCCCTATGTTTGTGCTTCGTGCCATTAGGCAATGTGTAAGGGACTCCCTCTGAGGAGTAGTGGGTGAGAGAAGAGTGGACTACAAACGACGTAATACAAACACAAGATGTCTAGGAAGGCAGTGTATGTGTCATCAACGCTCCTGGCCGCGAGGCCGTGGGGTTGTTGAGCGCGTGAGATAGAGGTCCGGCTAGTGCATGAGCCAGTGCTGGTGCCTGTTCTCGGTTCCATCACTCTTTGTCTTTCTTCCTTCTTCATGCATCTCCTTCAGAGAGTAGATATCTTCTTTATGGTTTTTCCTTAAACAATACAACTAGAAGGCTCCAAGGATGGTTTGTTTTTGGGTATATTCAGTAGCTAAATGTCCCGTTTGATGGCTGGTTGGCACTTTTTGCACCATGTATTAGATCACATCACATCTCTTCCACCTCCTGCAAGCCTAGATATGTTGGTAGTTTTCAGCTTCAACGTCTACAGTTTTTTTGTAATCACATCTATTAGCTCCTTCTTTGTGCTTGCAACTGAATTGGACAGGTAGTCCTTCTAATTTTCTCCTCCTGGAGTACTCACAATAGGGTTTTGGGAAGCCTCTGTAATCACTACATAGACTAGTTGGGTTGATCCAAAGGGTTCTCTGTTCTGATTCTGATCTAGAGCTCCTGTTGAGACTGGTGGTTGTTGATTCTAGTTGGTGGGGTTCTACTGTTGTTATTGAGTTGCCATTGGGGGAGCTATTTGAGGCCACTATTGTTGTGGTTGAACTATCATTTGAGGTACTACTATCTGTGACCACTATGAATTCGGTGCACTATACTATGGTATTGTTTGCATATGAGGGTAGGGATAGGGAATTGTCCCTGGGATTAAATTTGGTGGGTATACCATTCCTGGCATGGAAGGAGATAAGACTCCTCTCCCCAAGATCATCAATAACCTTACTTCAATTTCATCATACAATCTTGCACCTTCCATTGTGACTTACACGTTGACTGGTCTTCTCAATTCCACAAACTTACAAAATTTTGGTTGTATGCCTCTAATAAAAACTCACTTCTGGATACCCCCATCCAAGTGATGGTTGGTCCATCTCTTTTTAGTATGATTTTTATTCTAGAGACATATGCTTCCACCCATTTACCAAAGGACTGACTTAGGTTCATGAACTCCTCTCGCATTCGCTCTTCAAAACCTTCACACCTGAATTTAGTGAGGAAGGCCAACTTCAGGTCATTCCATATGCCAAAATTTCCTACTGCTTGTCTCTCATACCATTGAAACGCCACACCTTTAAAAGTGGCAAGGAATACAACCAACCAATGCTCGAGGGTTTTGGCATTATTGGCTACACATGCTACCATGAGCTCAGCTACATGAAGATCAGGGTCTTCATTATACTCTCCCTTAAAGATGGGCAAGTGACTACATTTGCTTGCATGTCAGATCAATATTTCCAGGACAGATCTAACTAGGAGGGGACCTTGAGTCGCCATGGGGGCTTCTGTAAAAGTATCGCAAGGGTGTCAAAGGAGGCTTCTACTACTAGCTTATTCTCAACTTTAATTTTTACCTTCTCATGTACCTCTGGACTCGTTCTAGTGTTTGCCTCTTGATCACATCATTCATCAAGGAGTTAGCTCCACCCAGTTTGTCTATGTTGGAGCTATATATAGCTCACCCTATCTAGACTAGGTCTCACCTATATATATGTAGATTGTGATCAATAGGATGTAGTCTTTGGGAGTGTATATAGTGTGTCTCTTCTCCTCCTATCACATCTGTACATATATTCTCTCTGTACATCTCAATATGGTATCAGAGCTATCATGATCGACTACAACCAATTCCTTGAAGAAGATAATCAAGAAGTATATCTATGTAGTATCTCTTTAATTATTGAGTCATGTTCTTTTTATGCTTAAATTTGATGCATTGTGTATGTTATGAGCATCTTATGTTATGAATTTTAAGCATAGAAGAAGTTCGCTCTGATCGATTATCATTTAGATTGTAGATATGTTGAATTGTAGATATACCTTGCTTGGACACCCTAAAAGTTTCTATTTAGGAAACCCTTAAGGAAACTCACAAGCTTTCTTCCTATCAAATCCATGCTTAATTTGGATTTCTATATCAAAAGTTATGTTGGTTCAAGTAAACTGGACTTGAAACATGAAAAAAAACAAGACAATAGCTTTTCATATAGACTTCTACGACACAAGTTTCATCATGATGATTACTCACTCTTGCGTTTCTGCCAAAATTAGCTAGATCATCATCTATACGTGGCCAAAAAGTAAAGTGATAACGTTTTGAGTGTTGTTCATATTTCTTGCCTATGTTTGATAGATTTCTTGTCTCACATGTTTTTTCTATTTTGGGTTGCTTTATTCTTGCCCACATTTTGTCTATCTTGGGTCTCTTTCTTTTGGAGTATGTTTTTTGAACTAAACATCTTTCCTTACAAAGCATAGCTTCTGCGTACAATTTGTTGTGATGCACTTTCATCTCATCGTTTCGTACATGTTGTGCAGATTCTATGATCTTATATTGTGCCTATTCTCTCAGCCAGCTATGTCAAATTTGATAATCGTCAACGGATTTCCTTATGGACAATGTTCGGTTCCTCACTTTCAAGGACAAGGATTCCTTGGGGAGAAAGTAAAGATGTTGCTAATTCTTGAAGGCGATGACTTGCATGATATTGTTCTTGGTAATTATGAATGCCCACCTCAACCAATTGATCAGGCTCATAAGAATACCCTTGTAACTGAAGGACCTATCTTTGAAGAATGGAAAACTCTTTATAATGAGTGGGTCAGACGTGACAAAGCAACTCGTCGATATATTGTTTCTACTCTTCAAGAATCTCTTGTGCTTGATGTATGTAATCTTTCAACCTCACAAGCTATATGTGAATATTTGATAGCAAATTTTGAGAAGAAATCTATTAAACGCCATATTGGGGAATTTTGTGAATTTCCCATAAGTTTGGGACACGTGGTTAAATCTTTGGATTTGTCATAACTTGAACACTATAACTCCCAATCGAGCGGTCTATGGCTTAATAGATTCCATTTTTCAAGTGCTTTCCAATGATAGGTCACATCATATGGTTTTGAGAAACTTATGGGCATGTTATCCGAGTGCCACAATACAACATCGGAACTTCTATGACAACACATATCGAATCATTCAAGAACGTTATGAATCAACTTGTTATTTGATGGTGATGCTATTTCACGAAACCAATTGGTCACATAGCTTCTTGATATTGTAAAGGATATTGCTTATGATAATATTATTACCATATTATCTAACAAAGATGGAATCAATTTTGATCGAGCTTGTATATCTTTGATTAAATATTCACAACAACATGAACAACAACACATAAATCAAGAAATAGTTATGATATCACAAGAGGACACACAATCAGAACAAATCGACCAAGCTTTACTTGCTCGAAGGCTTCCCTTTCCACGCTCTGCACATAGGAGTCATCATGGTGGTAACTTCTCTTGTCTCAAGTTTCCTAATAGACATTGTTCTTATTGCAATAGAAATGGTCACACCATAGATGATTGCTGGGCAAAAAAATATGATAAAGAACATGGTATTACAAATAAACAATCGTGTTTATCCAAAGATTATTCTCCTTGTGACTACTACAAAAAGAGTGATCATCCAATCCATCTATGTTTCAAGAGGTGTTTTGATTCAAATCGTAATAGAGCTTATGCTGCTATACATGACAACACTACTGAAGAAGCAAATTGTGTGAGTTATTCTATCTCTCTAGAAAGGATACTTCATGTTCGTGGTGGATCTCTTTTTATCATTGGTTCTAGTTCTATGGGAAACATGACATATCAGTCCCAATCGTTACATAATTATCATTCTATTCCTGTCAAGAAAATTTTTTATATTGTTGATGACACAACCTGCCAAGTCAAAGGTGTAGGTGATTTATATCTCGGTACTCTTTCTTCAACAAGAATTTTGCGTGAAGTTTTACATGTCCCAGATCTACAAAGGAATCATCTTTCAGTTGCAAGACTTGTGGATCTTGGTCTCTTTGTCGGTTTTGACCATACCAAGTGTCGCATTGAGAAAGATGGCCAAACCATAGCTATTGCTCCTTGAAATAGTAATCTTTTTGAGTTATCTTTAAATGAAGATGTTGCAAATGTTGTTACAGCTCCTAGTAATCTTAACAACAAAATATGGCATCATCGCTTTTCACTCTGATTTTTCAAAGCTCGTTGATCTTTATCGGCATAACCTTGTTCAAGATATGGAATTCAAAGCTTGTCCTCATATATGGGTATTTGTGAATATTATGCACTTGGAAAGCATTTTCATAAACACTTTTTCATTTCCACCACAACTCATTCTAGAGATTTGCTTGATCTTATTCACGCTGATATTTGTGGACCTTTTTCTCCATCAAAATCTCAATATCAATATTTCATGACTTTTATTGATGACTTCTCAAGATACACCATTATTTTTCTCTTGCGACACAAATCAAAAGCTTTATTATCCTTTAAGAAATATCAAAAAGCTACAGAACTTCATACTGGTCATCACATCAAGAAACTTCACAGTGATAATGGTGGAGAATACATTTCAAATGATTTTGATGATTATTGTAATAATCAAGGTATTCATCATGAATATACGATTCCCTGCTCTCCTCACCAAAATGATATTGCATGTAAAAATAGGACTCTTCTCAATGCCATGCGATGTATGCTCATTCATTCTGGTATATCTCGATGTTTCTAGGCTAAAACAATCTTAACATCAGTATTTGTGCAAAATCATGTTCTTATAACTGCTCGTTTTGGTAAAATACCGATTACTACTTGGACCGGTGAAAATCCTTTTGTTTCATATTTTCAAACGTTTGGATGTATTGCTTATATTCATGTACCCAAAGAAACTCACGAAAAACTTGATCCTCCTTGCTTGAAAGTTATTTTCATTGGATATTCAACTTTTGCTAAGGGACACAAGTTTTATGATCCATCAAGTCATGATGCTATTTTCAATGAGCAACGTATGGGCAGTACATGGTCTCAGAAGATGCTGGGAGGACGTGGTCACTAGAGGATGTTGATTATACAAATTCATTACTCACTTCTTTTCCTTTTCCATATGATGATGAATCTCCTTCATGGGATAATATTGAATCTTCAAATCAGGATTCACAACCTACACATATTGTTGCTGATGATGACATTGGCATTGATCTTTATGTTGATCTTCCAATTGATAATGAGCATGGTACTTATCAAGTTTATGATGCTGATATTCTTGAGAATGCTATCAATATTTGTGAAAACCCTATCTCTTATAGTGATGTTGTGTCATCCCCACAAAAGGAACAATGGTAGGAGGCCATGGAAGCTCAGTATGAATCTCTTCTCTTTAAAGGTACATGGGTTCTAACTGAGTTACCACCTGGACGTAGTGCTTTTAAATGCAAGTGGTTTAACAAGACTAAAACAAAAGTAGATCGAACATTTGACAAATTCAAAGCAAGGCTAGTTTCCAAAGGTTTCTCACAAATTGTAGGAGTTCACCAAATGGATGTGAGAACTGCTTTTCTTAATGGTGATTTAAAGGAAGAGATATACATGAAGCAACCAGAGAGATTTGTAGTCAAACATAAGGAAAATCTTTCTTGCAGACTTCATCGGGCACTCTATGGTCTCAAACAATCTTCACGAGCTTGGTATCAAAAGATTGATCTCTTCCTTACAAAACAAGGTTTTATCTTTTGTTCTTTAAATCCTAACTTATATGTCAAGCTACAATAATAGTTTTGTTATTCTTGCTCTATATGTGGATGATACCATACTTGTTTCTAACAATCTCAACTTCCTTCAACAAGTAAAGAAGGTTTTATCTTATGCGTTTGACATGGTCGATCTTGGAGACATACACTCATGTCTTGGTATTCAAATTCAATGTTATCGAGAAAAGGGTGTTTTATTACTACATCAAACAAAGTTCATTCAAGATATTATTCAAAAGTTTGGTTTTGGTTCTGTACATCTTGCTAGTGCTCCTTATCTTATGAGCTCTACCAAAAACTCACTTTCTATAGAATGATGGACAATCAACATTACATCAACATTATGCTAATCTTGTTGGATGTCTTTAATTTGTTGGCTTAAATTCTCACCATGACATTCTTTTTTCTGCAAATTTTCTTGGACAACATCTTAGTTCTCCATACCTTAAAGATTGGACTGCAGCTAAACGAGATTTGAAGTATTTGAAAGGCAGTAAAGATTTTGGGTTGGTTTATTGATGCCAACAAAACTCTAATTCTCTACATTCACTTCAACTTTTTGGTTATATAGATGCAAATTGGGCAAGCTCTCACTTATCTATGCATTCTACAAGTGGAAATTGCTTATTTATCTGTGGTTGTCTTGTTTCTTGGACTAGCAAGAAACAATGTTGTGTTGTTGTTCCACTATAGAGGCTGAATATGTAGTTGCATCTTTAGCAGCTCCCGAGTTAGTATTGCTTTGACAAGTTCTATCAAATATTGTCCATCCTTCTCTCTCCAACACACCACTTCTATGTGATAACCAAAGTGCTATTAGTCTTGCTAAAGACTATCTTCAACACAACAAATCTAAACATATTGCAATGCATTATCATTATGTTTGATATGAAGTAAAGAAAGGCACAATCATGATTGAACATTGTCCAAGTGATCAGATGACTACAGATATATTCACCAGAGGACTCAAGTGAAGCACGCTTCACTCTACTGCTTCAAAACTTGGAGTTGTCTCAACTTCAATCTTTGGGAGTTAATCTACTATGACATTGTAGTGCCATTGTACATACTCCTTGGAGAGGCACCATACACTTCACATATGCACATACACCTCAAACCTCTTGGTCATCTTTGTACATGCATATTCACTTTCACTTCACATGCACGGATTCACTTTACATGCATATAATAATCCTTCTTGATCATATTTGCACATTTGTATATAGGAGCTTAGGTTCTTCCCTTGTGCTCCCCAAGGGTTTTTTCATCCGTAGCTAAAGACCTTTATTTGAGTGGGGGTGTTGGAGGTATATATAGCTCACCCTATCTAGACTAGATATCACCTATATATATGTAGATTGTGATCAATATGATGTAGTCTTTGGGAGTGTATATGGTGTGTCTCTTCTCTCCCTATCGTGTCTCTACATATCTTCTCTCTCTACATCTCAACACTCTGTACTAAACAAAATAGAATCAGAAGGGCTTCAATATCTGGAGGACTCTCTTACCAATATTTCTTCTACTTTCTTTTTTTCAACATCTCTAAGTTCAACTTTCATTCCACTACAGAGGGGAAGATATTCAGTTCTAAAGGTATCGAAACTCATCTACTTCTTCTTGAAATTCTCCCAAGTATCAGGACAATCTATGCTCTTGCGTACTACAGTCCACCAAAGAGATGCTCTGTCGACTAAATGATTAGTAACGCACTTGATTTTATCTTTTTCTGCATAGGTTTCCTCATGGAAATAGTCATCAAACTGACTAATGAATGCTAGAACAGTTTTTCCTTCTCGTATGCCATTGAAAGTACGGAATTTGAAACTTCTTTTACTTATCTTTGATTCCTTGCGGATGGTTTGAGCTTCAAGAGTTGCGTCGATGGTACGTCGGATAAGATCTTCAGCTTGAGGTTCTTCTTTGTCGGTAGACGCTCTTGGTAAATTTGCCAGTTGAACTTGCAATGCTTGCCTAGCCCTTCGTTCTTCTTCCAATTGCATCATGATTAAGTCCAGCTTTTGCTCCATCGTAGGCTCAGGTAAGTCGCCTTCAGCCATAAGATCATCCATATGTGGTTCCGTCATCCTGCAAAACTCAAAAAACCTTTCTCACTCAAAATCAGGTTAGCGGGATGAGCGTAGCTCAAGTTCGGGAATACAAGGCTTATGTGTTTTTGGGTATAGCTTTCTCAATCTTCGGAAAATCTGCGATTTATCCTTCTTCGTATGCTGAAAATGCTTCAGCAAACCTGCGTATGGGTAGAGTACCTTCCAATGAACAACTTTGCAGTTCGGAGTTTCTGCGCAGGAACAGCCCTTCTAGGAGTTTTGAGCACAAGTCATTTCTGACTCCAGTTGACTAGTTTGACTTGCAGAGTTGCAGACTTATGTGACTTGCAGAGTTGCAGACTTGCAGAACTTAGTCGATTTATGGAACTTGCAGAACTTGACCAAAAAATACTTGCAGAACTTGATTTTTGTGGTGTGACCTGGAGTTTGTGACTTGCAGATTTGACTTGCCTTAGGAGACTAAGCTTAATTGATTAAGCTTAGAGCTTAATAGAAATAAAACGGCGCAGATCGTTCGGGGGGGCCGTTTTTTATGACGACGCGCAAATTTCGGAGGTCTTTCGATACCTCGCACACGAATTTTGAAGCTTTTAAAGCTTCTTAAAGGCTTTAAGCTTCACTACTAAGCTTTTGAAAAGAATTAGATATGGAAATTATGAAGCTTATCTCTGGTTGTCCACGACTTGATGAAGGAGATGAAGGAGTGGTCCTCCGCCTGTATAGTTCGGTCCTTCGCGATCTAATGATAGAAATAGGGGTTCTTGATCGCCAGAAGTCTGCCTGTATCGACGGTTCGTGACGAGATTGACCGTAGAGCCCGATCGTTCCAGGAGCTCCACCTTCGCACGAGATGGGTAGCGATTGGAAGCTCTTGATCTCAGCTCCGCTCTGATACCACTGGTGCGTAGATCGGACGCTGTATGCTCGCGTAGTGAATGCCGGAATGTCCCCAAGAAGAATGAACTCTACTTTTTGCACAAGTTACAAGGTAAAAAGCATGAACAACAAGAGCAAGAGACCAATTGGGTGCAATCTCCCCCCATGCCTTGTGTGAGCGCTTCACAAAGCATGTATTTTATGTATATTTCTTCTTCATGCTCATGCAGAATTTCCTTCCACCGCAATTTCATGAGAAAGTTATTAAGCAATGGGATCTTCTTCAGCAACGGGATCGTGAGCCTATTCCTCAGTATACAGAGCGTTTTTGGAATGCATTACTCCAGCTACGCATGCTTGAAGACGTACCAGAAGCGACACATAAGCGCAAGTATATGTCTGGACTCCTTGGGCATTACTACGCTGAAGTTAACATGTTCAAGCCTGCTACTCTTGAAGACTCCATTTCACTAGCTCACGACACTGAAGATAAGCTACGAGGTAGAGACAGACGACCACAGCAATTCCAAGCCAATGGTAACTATGGATCTAAACAATTCAATTCCAATTTTAGAAGATTTAATCCAGGTCGTTTCTCTTCATCATCTTTTCGCAAAAATTGGGCAAAACCACCTGCATTACCATCCAATGTCAATCAAAACCCTAAGCCTATTCCACAGCCAAATCCAAATGTACCTAGACTTCCCGCTATTGCAAACAATGTAACCAAAGCCAAGCCAATAGTATGCTATAAATGCCACCAGCCTGGACATCTAGCAGCAAATTGTCATTCAAAGAAGCCACCAGCTCATATCAACTACCTTGGAGCAATGGACAAAGACGAACATGAAGATATGCCTGATTTCACTGAAGATGAGGACGACACTACTACTACTTCCGATACTTTACCAGGTATGCCTACTCCACATTCTTTATTGACTATGAAATGTTTGGTGCATGGAAAGGAAAAGACTATTTTGCATGATGACGGTAGTACTCATGATTTTATTTCAGCAAAATTGGTAAAGGAATTGAAATTACAGACTGTACCTACGCATTACCGCATCAAAGCTGCATTCTTAGGCACTAGGTATAATGGTACATAGGAAGTGCAAGACTTAGAGATTCAAATTGGTCCATACACTAAAAGAAGAAATTTCTTAGTTGTTCCATTACAGTCGAGTGACATTATTTTAGGTATGCCTTGGCGTCACCAGCATAACCCAGATATAGATTATTCCATACACTCAATGAATATTAATTTTCAAGGAAAATCTATTACATTATATGGTATGCATGCATCTAATGTTTTTCCACTGCTTTCGCATACTCAAGCTAAACGTGCATTACGCAAGAGTAGTAAATCCTATCTTATTTGGGTGAATGAATTGCAAGTAAAAGAAAGTCGTATGCACCCTAGGCATAAAGAATTTCTTGCATATTTTAAGGACTGTTTTGCAGAAGAACTACCATCTGGTTTACCTCCTTCATGTCCAGAAGCCTCATAAGATAGATTTGATCCCTGGCACACAACCACCTTGCAAAGCACCATATAGGCATAACCAGATAGAGCAAAAAGAAATCCAGAGTCAAGTTGAGGAATTACTAAATAGAGGATTGATTCGACCTAGCAGTTCTCCATTCGGTGCACCTGTTCTGTTAGTCAAGAAAAAGAATAATACCTATCGTATGTGCATTGACTATCGAGCTTTAAATAAGATCATTGTAAAGAATAGGTATCCTATTCCTAGATTTGATGACCTTATGGACAAACTGCAAGGATCTGCTATATTTAGTAAAGTCGACCTTAAGTCTGGTTATCATCAGGTGAGACTAGATAAGTCTGACATATTCAAGACTGCATTTAGAACACAGTTTGGTCATTACGAATTTTTAGTCATGCCATTTGGATTTACTAATGCACCTGCTACGTTTAGTAGAATGATGAACCGTATATTTCTAAAATATCAGTATTGTGTAATTGTCTTCTTTGATGATATTTTAGTGTTTAGTCAAAATGAGAAAGAACATTATGCGCATTTGTCATTGGTTTTTCAGTTATTGAAAGAAAATCAATTGTATGCAAATCCTGAAAAGAGTGAATTCTTTAAAACAGAAATTGAGTATTTAGGTCATATTGTATCATCTGATGGAATTAAAGTTGATCCTAAGAAAATTGATGCAATATTGAATTGGCCTGTACCTAAAAACGTGCACGAGTTACGCTCATTCCTTGGTCTTGCTAGTTTCTATAGGAAGTTTGTACGTAATTTTTCATTACTTGCTTTACCATTAACCAAACTTCTGAAGAAATGTATTGTTTATCATTGGACCGAAAATCAACAGAAATCCTTTGACTTACTGAAACATGCATTAACCCAAGCCCCTGTTCTACAGTTGCCTGATTTTAATAGACCATTCTTTCTAGTAGTGACCGATGCTAGTGGATCAGGAATAGGAGCTATACTTATGCAAGACAATCATCCTATAGCATATTCTAGTTGTAAGTTGAAACCTTCTGAGCTGAAATATTCCACATATGACAAAGAACTATTAGCAGTTGTACAAGCATTAAGACAGTGGAAACACTACTTAATGGGTTCAGAATTTATGATTAAGACCGATCAGCAAAGTATTAGACATTTACTTAGCCAACCTCAAATCTCTGACCGTCATATCAAATGGGCCTCCTTTATTCAAAGTTTTCATCCTATCATTCAATACCAACCTGGAAAAGAAAATGTAGTGGCTGATGCATTGAGTAGAAGACCTGCCATTCATAATATTTCTGTCATATCTTTTGATTCTTTGATTGCTATGAAAGATACATATCACCAGGATATTACTTTTCATGTTGATTGGAATAAATTAGTTCAAAATAATTTGATTCCTATTGATTCATTGTCATATAATGATGGATTTATGTTTTATGAAAAGAGATTGTGTGTTACAATTCCATTCCGATCTTTTGTTTTGAATGAAATTCATTGTCCCCCATATCAAGGTCATAGAGGTATCATATCTACCTTACGTACATTAACTGAAGATTTTTATTGGCCGCATATGGATGCTGATGTATCTAACTTTGTTTCTGAATGTTTGATTTGTCAAAGAGTTAAGAGACATCATGGTAAACAGTATGGCTTACTTATGCCTTTGTCTATTCCATCTAAACCTTGGGAACAAATTTCTATGGATTTCATTACCAGTTTACCTAATACTAAATCTAACCATGATATGATTTGGACAGTTGTAGATAGATTTAGTAAACAAGCATATTTCATTCCATGTAAAAAAACTTTAACAGCATCACAAGCAGCACAGTTATTTTTGAAAACTGTTTTTACTAACCATGGATTGCCAAAAGTTATTATTTCAGATCGTGATTCTAGATTTTGTAACAATTTTTTGATTACTCTGTTTGCTAACCTAGGCACAAAGATTGATTTCTCATCTGCATTTCATCTAGAAACTAATGGACAAACAGAAGCCACTAACAACACAATTCTAGATCTTTTACATGCATATACTATCTCTAAACCTCAGACATGGGACACACATTTGCATTTATTACAGTTTGCATACAACAATACACCACACACATCTACAAAGAAAGCACCGTTTGAAGTTATTTATGGATATAGATTATCTACACCTGTTGCATCTTTGTCAAATAGAATTCAAAGTGCTGATGATATTGCTAGTATGCATAACACTATTTTTGATGAGGTTAAAGATATGATTGCTAAAGCCCAGCAATCATATATACCAAACAAGCCAACAAGAAAAGACAAGCAATGAATTTCAAAGTTGATGATTATGTTTGGTTGAGAATAGAAAAACGTAGACTGCAAAGTGTAGATAGACATCCAGTTGTCAAATTAGCCCCTAGATTATATGGACCATTTAGGATCATTCATAAAATTAATGACAATGCATTCAAGTTAGAATTACCCCCTCATTGGAAAATTCACAACACATTTCACATTAGCTTACTGAGACCATTTAGAGGCCAATTACCTGTACACCCTGTTTATGAAAATCCACCTTTATTAGAGGAAGAAACTGAAATACTTGAACCCGAAGCTATCATAGACACTGACTTTTTGACCACTAGAACTGGCCGAAGGTATTCTAGATATCTAGTTAAATTTAAGAACCATCCTGTAGAGGAAGCACAATGGATGCACGCTAGAGACTTAAATGCTTTCCCCACTCTGTTAGCTCCACATTGAGCTAATAGCAATTGAGGTCAATTGCTATCCCACCCCGGGGGTATGATGCCAGGAGGCATATTTCATGGTGGATTCCGTGCCACTGTGGATTCCGTGAGGTTTTACGGTGGATTCCGTAAACTTTGATGACCGGGGCTCATACACAAAGTGGATTCTTTGTGCGAGAAGTTGATGGGGACGCCTGTCCTTTTCGGGTGTTTCATTAATTTAGTGTGTACATGGGTGATTCCATAGCGGGTGATTCCGCAAAATGCATATTAAATTAATAAACGTTTATGAGTTTAGAGTGCACACTCGTAATAAATTAAAGTTAGGATTTATTTCTAACCAGTTGATTTATTTATGTAGCTGAAGACTACTAGGTATTCACTTTTGTCGGTTTAATTGTATTATTTTACTAACGATTGTGAATGCTTCAGTTGATGTGTAGAGATAGCAGCAGTGGCGGAGGAAAGCATTGGAGGATAGCGAGTATTCGATCTATGGATTATATTCTGATAGGCGCCACGCCTATATTTTGTCATGCCTATTTATTGAGGCATCGATTATTTATTATTATTTTGTATGCGCATGGGCGCACGGTTATGTTATTTCTATTTGGACATTGTATTGGGCGTGCCAGACTCTTTGGGCACCGTCCATTAGCTTTATTTCTATTTTTGTAAAAGCAAACTCAAAAGCTAAAAGCTTGTTATATTTTTGTAAATTGGGCTATTATTGAGCATGAAGAAGAAATATACATAAAATACATGCTTTGTGAAGCGCTCACACAAGGCATGGGGGGAGATTGCACCCGATTGGTCTCTTGCTCTTGTCGTTCATGCTTTTTACCTTGTAACTTGTGCAAAAAGTAGAGTTCATTGTTCTTGGGGATCTTTCGGCATTCACTACGTGAGCATATAGCGTCCGATCTGCGCACCACTACCCTTTACATTTAGATTGCTTGCACAAATATAGGAAGATTTCGTGATAATTTTTCATAGAAACAAGTCCTAAACATGTACTTTAATATATAAATAAAGGCAAAGTAAGGTAAATCCTCATTCTTTATCTTCATTTCACAATCACAGGCATTTTTCTTTTTTTTTAAACTAATACGTAAAAACTAAATTTTTCATTCATTTTATTATTTTTATAAAATTTTTTATCTATTTAGTATAAATTATTATTTTTTTGAGTTTTTTGATTCACGTGACTTATGTGAAGTGTAATCCATCAGCGTACTCACTTTCATGCCATGTGAACATCATTCGATCTCCAAAATCCAAGAACAACGCCATTTTTCATTAAATCTCGTATTTCAAATTTTACGATTTTATTATTTTTCACATGTGTAAAGGAAAAAAATGAAAATTGGAAATTGCAAACATCAAAAAATATATTTCGATCATTTTCAATAATCTTTCCATCATATGCATAAAAGATTTGTCATAAAAATTAAATAAGAGTCGCTTCCTCTAAAATTCACATGTATACATCTCGTATTTGTGGAAAATGAAGTCACTAATGCTATTTTCTAGCCGCTGCTGACATATCCAAAACACTCAATCTACGTGCCATTATGCTTCTGAATCATTGTCCACGTCGAATTAGCCCTCTCTCTCTCTCTCTCTCTCTCTCTCTCTCTCTCTCTCTCTCTCTCTCTCTCTCTCTCTCTCTCTCTCTCTCTCTCTCTCTCTCTCTCTCTCTCTCTCTCTCTTACACAACCATATGAACAAAGAATAAAGAGGAGAGAGAAATACTAAAAATGGATGTTTTCATTTTTTGCATCATTTTTTGCAAGAAATGAGGTGAAAAGAGCGAATAATTGAGAGATCTAATGCCTCGGAGGATGGAGAAGGTGGGAACAATTGCCAAAAATTCATTTTTTTTAAATAGGAGGAAGGGGCGCCAAAAGAAACACACCTCTCCCCATCTCATGTGTTTTTTTAAAAGGATTTCTCTCTCTAACCATGGTTTAAAACATAACCTTTAAATTATCTAATTCTAATTTTGCATGTTCACACTTGACTTGAAGTGGTTGCGACCTAGACACAGAGGGGCAAATGGTTATTTGATGTATGCAATCCACCAAAGCATAGCAATGTCCAGGATAGCACATAATCATACCCAATACTGGCAAACAATCGCTCTCAATGACTACATGAGCACCCATAAAATACTCCTTATCACATTTAAGGGCTGTCACAATTCCCCATAATTCTCTTTTAACATGTGGATACCTTCTCTGTCGTTCAGTCAATACTTTAGCACCAAAATGTATTGCATAGCTTTGCCCTTCCTCATCATCTTGCCCAATTGCCCATCCAATTCTGATTGGGCTTGTATCAACAGTAATAATAATAGTCTTTCCATGTGAATAGTCAGTCTTTCTCAATGTAGGAGAAAATTTTAAGAGCTGCTTCAATTTCTTCATTGCTTTCTGATGCTTCATTTCCCAATGAAATCTTTGACCTTTTCTCAAAAGCTGATATAGAACATCAGCTACATGTACAAAGTGAGGATTCCATATCAAATAGAACACACATGCACCCAAGAATCTCCGCACCTTTGATACATTCGTGCCTACATCTTGCATTCTATCAATCCCATCTATTTTTACTGGTGATGGTCTATGCCCATAGGGCCCACACATATACCCAACAATCAAAACCTCTTCAACTCCAAAGACAGACTTTTTTCCAAAAAGAGTTAAATGCACCTCTTCTAGACGCGTCAAAATCCTCTCACAATCCACAATATGGTCTGCAACAAACTGTCTGCACCCATGAGCATCCATCTCTTCATTCTTTTCATCCACTGCACACCCTTTGATTGAAACATAATCCAAGAAGGGCATTGTCAATTGTGGTATAAAATCCCTGAGTATCCTATTCATAGCATTTTTCATGTGTGCCACTAAGTTTGTTGCACCTTGCGGGAGAGTACACATCCATACTATTCCCAAGGGAGTCTTCATGGTTGTGATATCCCTACTATCAATTGCAAGCTGAAACTGTTCATACCCTGAGTAAAGATCACCCAAAGAATAGATCGCTCTACATGAAAAAGCCTCTACAAATTCATCAACCACAAGACTTGCACCCACATTCCTTATGGTCACTTTATTGATCAGTTGCATGTCTTGAATAAATCTCAAGGCCCCATTCTTTTTTGGCACAGTAAACCAATGATTTGAGTACGAGGTTGAAGAGGGCTTCAAGATCTTCATGTGAATCTTCTCATTTAACAAATCCATCAGCTTTGGCAAGTAAGCTTCAGGTATTGGAATAGGCCTCAAGTTCCATGGTACATGTGGCACATTAAATATTACCATAGGAGAGACAACATTTGGATCCACACAACCTATTTCAGTTGGCTGAAATGCAAATGCATTTCCATGCCTAGCCAACATCTGCATAAAACGGTCTCTTTCAACATGCAAAAGAAACCCTTCTGTACCAACTTTCAATTCCTGTAACGTTTCATATGTAAACTGATGACCTATATCTTTAGGATCCCGCAAGCTTGGCTGCCTTGACACTTTTTCATACAAACCCTCACTTTCTGGTGGAAGTGGCAAAGTTGTTGGTTTCACCTTTTTGTCAACTATCTTATACTTTGTCTTCACAAGTGCTTCAACCCATTGTAATCCTTCTTGCTGAGCAAACAATGCTATAACATCATACATGTCCAAATAACATACTGACAACACTCTGTTTTTTAGCCTCATTTTCTAAATGTATAGCTGTTGAAATTTCAGCCATAGTGTTATTAATATTCAGCCCATAAAAGATGCCTAAAATGCCTTCATTTTCAACTAAAAGTCCCAATGCTTTCAATTCCTTAATAACCAGTTTTATAGATATGTGTTTAGCCTTGCACATAGCTTCCATCGGCTTAAACCAATATGAACTGTTTGCTGTAAACTGAGAATAACCAATTGTAAATACATGCTTCATTCCATCAAGAGGCCAGTACATCCTATGAATAGCACTACTGTAGCCCCGCATTACAATAGTGCTTATTGAAAATCCAAGTCTTTGAATTCCCTTGCATTTGGAGGCAAAGGAAACTATCGAAGCGTATCCCAATTCCTAGGATGATTAACACAAAAAGTAAGAAATTTGACTGCTTTCCTCCCATCCTTACTTCTAACTCTTGGATAAGTAGAACCATCATCAAGCACCTTTCTTATACGCACTCTTGTAATATAGGGCTGTCCCAAAATCACTGCATATGAGGAATTATCTTGCACAAAGAAGTGTTGCCCTTCTTTTACATCACCAATCGTCACTTTCACATTATGACATGCAACATAGAGCTCTCCCGAAGAATTATTTGCAGCCCTCATACGCCAACCATGATCAGTGTCTACAGGCCATACACCATTTTCATACAATCCATGCTCAATGACATTTATCTCAGACCCATGGTCAAGTAAAGCAACACAAGGAGTTTCATGTTATCCTATTTTCACTATCGTTTCAGTGGTAGATCTGGTCCAATGATTTCTTGTATAATGACTTTGAGGAATAAATCCTAGAGTCTCTTCCCCATATTGTTGCATTTTCCTTAATCTCTTCCCCATATTGTTGCATTTTCCTTACTCTACCATGCATATTGCTACAAGACAATGCATTTTTAGCCACTTTCTTCTCTTTTCCACATGTTTTCCACCACTGATTAGTAGCATCCTGCATAGATAATCCAGTACTTATTTCATGCTCATATTAAGTCCAAATACCCAATAAACCAATTTCCTCTTCAAATTGCACCAATGCACTAGTGGTATCACCAAGAAACTGACACTTCCTCTTAATTATGTCAATGATCTCATCATGAAATTCTCGCTTGCCAATGCCAAGAACCTCTACCAAGGTGAATTCCACCCGAGTGTCTAAGATCCATTCTTCAAGTACCTTCTTAAGATCTGTGGTTGTCTCAATGTCAAACTACAACGTATACCCTGGCTACTTGCCCTTCTTTTTGCCCTCTTATTTGCTATCTTGTTTTTTCTCCTAACTGACCTCTTCCATAACATGCTCGGATTTGTAGCTTTAGGTTGATCCATACCTCTTCTTGTCACTCTTTTAGATGTCCCTACATTATCTTCATCTCGTTTTTGTTTCTCTTCCACAAGTACATCCGTGTTTTGTACCTTTGCTAAATATGCATATACTGAATATGCATCTGTTGGTGATTCTCAACCAGTTACGTCACGAATGTCTTGCCCTGCATGAGAAATTTCACTATTAGTAACCTTTCTGTTTTTAGCTACATGTAAATGATGTGTCCATATTTCATCCTTTAGACTAATCATCACGTGGCCACGCATTCTATCCAACTATAGACCAAAAGTAGAAGCATGTACTGCCGCATAAGCATTTTGAACAGCCAAGTCTTCCAACAACTTCTGCATACCTCCCTTTCCAAAATTCAAAGCAAGAGGCAATCTCATTTCTTGTGCATGGATCTTACCATCTTTCCAAAAGATAAGATGTCGTGCCAAGGCCTCCTAATAGGCAGCACAATCCTTTCTCTCATGCTGCAAACTATCACACCACATACATCTTTTTCCTAGCTTAGGGGGCTATTGCCCATCCCCTTTCCTCTTGTCCTTTTTCATCCAATTTTGCAACCTTCAATTGAAGATCCCACATGACTTTGACCAATTCATCCAAGACATCTTCCCTAACATAGGGAACAATAGCATGTGCAGCCACCATAGGGTTAGCCATAGAAGTGGATGGCTTACTAGATACATCGATGTCTTGCCCGTAACAGTGGGAAAGCTAGAGACATGTAATTTTTCTCTTCTTCTATGCTTTTTCACAAGTGCAGTAACAGCTTCCTTGACATGTATCCACTCTGTTTTCAAACATGTCTCTGTAGTCTGATCCTCCAAGATTCTCTTGAAGCTCAGGATCAGCTACCTGTAGAAACAATTCAATTTTTTGGCGTGCAAGAGCTTGATATTCTGCAAGATCCAATTGCTCAAATTGACTTTCAAATTCTCTTAAAAATTCTGTAGCCACAAGACCCTTATTGGGTTGTAAAACCCACTCTTGAAAAGTCTTGCGTGTAATCAAACTGGTATCTTCAATGTAAAATTATTCCGTAAGTGTCTTCTTGAAAGATACCCAGTCAGCATCCTGCATGTATAATTCAGTAATCTGCACTTTCAGTTCATGTACAGTAACACGTACAAAATACCGATTCCATGCAAGTTGAGCCACCCCAAAGAATTCCATCTTCTGAGCATAGGTATGTACATATGCATATACATTCCTTCCATTTAATAACTTCATCTCATGCTCAACTGCTTGCAAAGCATTCATCACAACACTTTCTGTTTGAGCAGAAGCCTGCATCACCTGTTGTTGTTGTTGTACATGCATAAGCATATTCATATTTTGCACCAATTGTTGCAAAACATCACTGAAGATTGTATTTGAAGTTCTCCCATCTTGTCTTTCCTTCTTCTAACAACCTTTAACGTCTAGTTCACCAATGTCGAAGGGGTTTTTGTCGAAAGGTCGAATCCATTGGGGATCTTAGGTAGAAGGAAGTAGATATAGGAGATAGAAGAGAAGAAAAAGAATAGACAAGAGGTAAACACAATATAGACAAATCACAATGAATTGAATCAAAATGTATTGATAGAACCTGAAATTCTTTGTTTGCCCCTACTCAGAAGCAATCTCCAAGCATTAGATCTCCCCTGAAGCTCCTTCGTAGACCAAAAACGTGGATCAAAATAATAGCCCCTTCTCTGCTACTCGGAACCCAAATATGATGGCTCCGTTGGCTTTGAAAGGGGGTAAAACTCTAGGACACCTCCTCAAGGATCTTCCAGATCACTTCTTCTTCTTCTTCCAGTTCAAAGTGTAGTTTTCAACCTATCAATAGCAATCGTGACGTGCGCGATTTTCTCAATCTGTCTTTTTAATGAAAAATCCCATAGCTAGCTGAAAAAGTAACTTGCTTTTTGCATGCCATCCTAATCTAGAAGTTTTCCTGCCTTTTTTTATTTTTACATTAAATAATATCCAATATATCTAAAATAGGCTAAAATTATCCAAAAATCTAGTATTTTTGGACCATTCATACCACTCACACTAGTACTAATGACTCGGATCACATTGACTCTCTTGATCAATAAGAAAGTCAGATGATGATGCATTTCATGATTTTTCACACTATGTCTGCACAGCATCACGACAATAGGGGATTGCTCTTCTCCCATATATTAGCCTCTCATGAAATAGTTCTTCTTGCCTACTTGATAGAGGCTCTCTACCAAAAGAGGATAGGTACTCTACATTGTTGCATCCTATTTATCGTATTTATCTTTAGTATATTTTAGTCCTTTATATTGAAAATTAGTATGGTTGGCTTGTTAAGCCATGTCAAGCCCACATCCTTCATCAAAGAATAGGCCCTTGGATCATCAACTTAAGATGATTAAACTCAACTAGGATCTGAGCTCGAGGAAGTTACTATATGTATATCCTCTATATCACGTGCATTCAAGGCCTATTTATAAATATCCTTATCTATGATTTTTTCCTGAATAAAACATAACCCTTTTCTATTCAATCTATAAATAACCCCTTTATATTACACCCTTTTGTATATAAAACATATATAGAACTGGTATTTTAAAAGTACATTATTTTGAACCCACATGATGCACACATATATTCCTGAGTAACTTCCTCGAGGGATTTGAGTTAGAGGGGTTTAAGTTTGGAGGGGTCCATGAGAAAGAATGGTTTAAGATATTGGAATAAGATGGTTAGGAAAGAAGGGCAAGCAAATGTTGTTCATGTTGAACCTATAGTAGTTGAAGCCTAGCTAGAAGGATGCCAAAAGTAGGGCTTTGAATTGTAGACCATGAAGAGGAAAATGAGGGAATTGAGTAAACAAATAATGCTTTACCCTTTTAGGTTGTTGATGTGCTCCATGAACATCACATTGTAGTAATTGCTAGGATGACTATATGATACCAACTCCTCACCAAAGGATATGGAAGTGAATCCACCCCTTAAGGAATTAAAACTAAAGAGAGTTTTGAACAATATAGTTAATGTGATTGATGATGATATTGTGTCAATTATAGAAATGTGTGAGAACTCAAGCATGATTGATCCATCTAGGATTGATGATGGCATTGTATCAAATGTAGAAGTGTGTGAGAACCCAAGCTTGACTAATCCATATAGGATTGATGATGACATTTTATCAAATGTAGAACTATGTGAGAACTCAAGCTTGACTGATCCATCTAGTTTGAATAATGAAGCATGTGCATAGAAACATGTGGATGGTCAACATGAAACTAGTGTAGTCTTAGACTCTGAAAGTTCCCTAAGGTCGCATACCATTAGTTTGGATAGCGATTCAACTTTACTAGTTGTGATAGAGTGCGACCTCCCTCAAGGTGTAAAAATTCAACAAGCATGAAGAAAATGAGGGAAATCTCATTTCTATGTGAATATCATCACACATCCAAGGGAGAAAGTAGATTCTTTGCACGTGCATAGACCCATGAGAACCTTAGGTTTGAAAATTTTGTCCATATTGAGTGGATTATTGTGATAAGAGTGTGACCTCCCTCAAGGTGCAAAAATTCAGCAAGCATGAAGGACATGAGAGAAATCTCAATTCTATGTTTGAATTTCATCACACATCCAATGGAGAAACTAGATTTTTTGTAGGTGTGCAAAGCCATGAGAACATTAGGTATGAAATTTTCTCCCATGTTGAGGAGATAGTCCACTCTCTTGAAGGGCATGTACTTACTAAAGAGGTCACTTTTATTGATCCACAAAAACAAAATTAGCAAATGGATTAGTTATAGCTTGAAGACTTAGAGATGTGTGAAGCTCATGATGTTGTGATACAACAGACAAGCTGAATGTAAAATTGTTGGAAATAAGTCAAGTATATACATACATGTATGAATGGAAATAATGAATATCTAATAGTTGTCTATGTGCATTCATGGAACGCATCCAATTGATGGATATATCAAGCATGGTCTTTTGAGGGAGAAATTGGTTTGTTTCAAAGAAATGCATCCTTATAAGGTAAATCTAGACCTTTGCTAACTAGCCCCAATTTAAGAAATGTATACCCTAGCTATAAATCTAATATCTCTATTTGAAAATTTTACTCATAAAATTTTAAACTTTACTATTGGATATCAATGTCATATAGCACAAATATATTTGTGAATTTTCATCATCATTAACCTACTAAAACTCTTTTATGAATCCTTAAGAGTAGTAATGTGGGACACTAGAATGTGTAGTATGTGGGGGACAAAGTACTTGAGTGGTCTATGCTCTTATTATGAGTATGTAAATTTGTAGTATTTTTTTAGCACTATTGCTAATTCAATTTTTTTATTTCAAGAGTATATGCAATTGAGAATAGTTGCTTCTCAATAGGAAAGTATGCATGAAAAATAAACTTTTTTGTTATTTTATATATTTTTTATAAGTTTATAATACTAAGAATATGATCAACTTACACGATAGGATTGTGCAATAGATATTATGAAAATCACTATTAAAAAACATAACTTTACATTTATTTATTTGTATATTTTCATTGTCTATTTATCACATAATCGTGATGTTATACATAAGCACTATGTGTGACATTGGTTGCAATGTGGTGCACAATAAACACCATTACCAATCCTTCCCTCTCATTGGTGGAATAAATCATTTCAATGTTTGTGAATTGGCTAGCAAAGCTCACTCAATAGTACAAATTGTGCTCTCCAAGCTGGCACTACTACATTGCTCCCACAACAAAATTTGAGACATCAATATGCATGTGGAAAGTTGAGTTCCGATATGGGGCTTATAGAATTGGTGCTATTGTCAGAGCCGTTTTCTATAGAATATGGATCTTATAGAAGGTTGAGTTCCAATATGGGGCTTATAGAATTATTGCTATTGTTAGAGCCTTTTTCAATCCCTCCCATGCACAATAGCTTGTATAGCAGATGAGTGATTAGTGCATAGTTTAGTACAAACTATCGATAATATCTTGTGTAGTCGAGAAAGCATTAACCCCCTTGTATTTCTTTGATGGTGGTAGATTGACAATGGCTCTTGCTTTTGAAGATTGCAAAAGCCATTTTTTGCCTATCGCCTGGATGGTGCACTTGGTTATAACTCAAGAATCCATTAAGGAATATGTAGGCCTCTTTTCCTACAACCCTTTCCAACATGTGCTCAGTGTAGAGAAGTAAATAATTATCTCTTTTCATTGCTGCATTGACTTTTTTGTAATTCGTACATACCCATTTTTTGCCATTTTTCTTTAACACTATGACAATCCGTGAGATAGCCAGCTTGTGTGCTCAATTTCATAAATGAATCCAACATTCTGGAGTTTTTCAATATTCCTATTTGATAGCATAAACATGCTTAGGATTCACTATGAGTATCGCTAAATCAATTTCTTTGACTTTGGTTGTGGACCGTCTATTGACTCACTAGTTCACCACTATCTAGTCTCCTTTTAAAATTTAGCAAATTTGTTAGGGAGATCCTGCAGTTTTTTTTGTTTCTCTGCATTCATGTTTTTTGAAATATTTTTCCTCTCCTTCTGTAACCTTTTTTGCTGTAAGAAGACCAAGGTATCCCCCTTGGTACATCGGGTATTAGCTAATAAGGGATTTTGGGGTGACTATTTGAGTTAACTTTTGATTTAAAGTTAAAATCATAGCTTTTGTTGGATGAGAATTTTTCTTTAGGCAATAATAGCAAAAGTGGTTCTTATTTCATATAACATTATCAAATGAGCTTGGTTGAGTCTTGGTTGCCCATAATCCAATACTTTTAAATACTCTATCCAAGTCTTATCACATTCCATGCTGACTACTCCATCAACGAGCAACACATGCATTTCCTTAGGTTTGGAGTCGACAATGATTTGTTCAATTATGTGACCATCCTTGACATAGTTGATCATTTCAAGCCCTATGGTTAAGGATTTTATCTCTACTTTGCAAGCAATACAAAAACTTTTTGTATCTTTTGCATCAAAAAACTCATCATCAATCATTGCTTCTTCCCTCAACTCAACATTCTTCTCAAGAAGGGCCCAATTGTAGAGCAAGTTTAACTCATACACCTTGTTCCACTTCCGTTATCAAGCTTCCAAGAGCTTTTCAAGTGGTCTTAGGTTTGCATTTGGGTAATCATGCAACCCATCTTTCAAATATTCTAGGATCTCCATCAATACTAGCTAGGACATGCTAGGGACTATTTCAATGCTTCTTACATAATATGAATTGTGATTAATGATAGGTATTGGTCTAGGGTGTCCCTTGTTTCTCGCATGCTTCCACATTATTGACTTTTTGGCTACTAGCTTATAATCATCCTTGTCATCCAAGAAGGCAAGTCAATCATAGCTACGATATGCATCCAATGCCCCTCATTGTTAGGACAAGGGATATATTTCATGAGCAGGCTATAATTGGGTGCAATTATTGTGTCACCTTTTAGCAAGGCTAAGATGGTATCAAAGTCAATGGGTGAGGTCTTCTAGGTATCCATCTTGATTTTAACTACATCTGATCAATTGCCAAAGAACATCATGCCATTTCCCTAGTCCTTGATTGCACTAGTAATTTTCATCCAAGATCAACCTAGCAGGATATCATAGTCCCCTCCTTATCACAATGAGGTTTACAGAGAACTAGATTGTCACAATTTTGATTAGTCAATCCTTTAGCACTCCGAATTCCTTGAATTTTTTGTTGGCTAGTCTAACATTAAAGTGTGTTGTTTCTATAGGTGGGTTGCCCCAAGCCTATAGAACTATATGGCTAAGAACATTAACTATTGCCCCCATGTCAAAAATCCCCTTTTGAGTCATATCATCCAACATAACGATGGGAAAATTTGCATGCATAATGATTCCCTCCTAGAATGTGTTTACTTATAGGATTCTTGATGTAGAGTTTAGGGTTGAATAGGGTATATGTGTATGTGCATCATGGCCTTGTGACATCATTACTTTTGGCTACACTAATCCTTCTACCCATTTCTTTAGAGCTTGCTAGAGTTGGAGGCTTTGCTTTAGTAACTATCCTACTGGCAAGGATACCCAAGTTAAGGTTATGGTGGCTAGTAGGGTAGTGCTTGGCTTTCCTTTCTCACACCATTGGTCATTTCACCTCCAATGCTTATGACTTAGCTACTTCACAATAGTTATACTCCTTAGTTTGTGAGGCATGGGAGAAGCAAACATGCTCTCAAAAACTCGTGCAACTTATCTTCCAGGATTGGCTCAACATCTTAAAGATGTGCATGCACCTCTCTTTCATATTTTTTGATCTTGTCTACAATTCCTAGTAATTGCTTCATACCAAGGTATTTGCCAATTTTTGTGCTTCATTTTTCCTTGCTTTTTGGAGCAAACGTTTCTATCTCCATATTAGGGACTTGCTTCCCTTTGGTCAACATTGTGGCATTGTCCTTTTTGAGTGTGAGTTTGGCCTCGGCTCTTTTCTTTTTCTTTCTTTTATTCTTTTTGGATGATGCATCAAGGTCACTAGGCCTAGATACTAAAATGTTGGTATGCCTCGCTTGCAATCTAGTCTTATATATAGGGGAATTGTTGTAATGTCCCCATTACTTAGTTTATTTTAATAGACAATGTGTGTATACATTCCAAAAATTGATTTATATTGAAAACAAAATTGCACATTTTTAAACTAGCTCTAAATATGAAGATAATTGTTATTATTAATGAGGTATTATATGCCAGTCCCCATGGAAGAAAGACTTTGGAAACCCTCCCATGATTAGCTTAAAAAAACTATGTTTGTAGTATAGAACAACAAAAAGAACTAGCCTAGTGGATAGTCACTTGGTAGTTAAATGCACTTGGGTGACAACACTACCGGGATGGGTGACCTCCAAGGAATATTTTCCTACAAGCTTGTAGGACCTTCTCACACGTAATCAATGGCGCCAACGAAGCATTCGTAGCCTATTGCCAAGTATGCGAAGGCCAAGATGCCAAGGTCTATGCCTTGGTCACCACCTTGGTCATAAGCCTTAGAGTGATGCCCACATGATGCGTAGTGTGCTCACCCATATATTCGTAAAAAAATTTCTTCTCGCTACAAAAACGGAGCCCTCTCTATGACATCATCAATGATGTCATCAAAAAATGCTAAAAGAAAGTGTTTTCTCTTTGTCATCGATGATGCCATCAAAAATGCTAAAAAGCAAGTGTCCTCTCTTTACCCTCCCCCCCAGTTACTATGTAAACAGGGGTAGAGCATCACATCAAGGACACACAAAATGACCCGTGCAGAAGTCTCTATGTTGTTGATGCGAGGAAGCTCTACTAAAATCATTCGAGCCTCTCTCATTCGAGCCTCTCTCTCTCTCTCTCTCTCTCTCTCTCTCTCTCTCTCTCTCTCTCTCTCTCTCTCTCTCTCTCTCTCTCTCTCTCTCTCTCTCTCTCTCTCTCTCTCTCTCTCTCTCTCTCTCTCTCTCTCTCTCTCTCTCTCTCTCTCTCTCTCTCTCTCTCTCCACACCTATGCGGAAGCACTACTCGAATCTATCAAGCTTCTTCCATGGCTCCCAAGAGATGTCAAGATGCTGAGCAAGGTCACGCTCAAAGAGATCCCCAATGCAAGAAAGTGGTCACTAGTGAAGCGCAAACGGGAGTTAACCCCGAATCCATTCAACCTGGAGGACCACAACAAACCGAGGTTGTGGCCATACCTTGTAATCACGATGGATGGCCGAACAGAGATAATCAGGTTAGTACATAGGAAAAGGATTACAATTAGTTAGAACTTACTTAAACTTGCAAAATCATGTTAGTATTATCAATTGCTTTTTAGGAAAGAACATGGAAATTGATGAAAAGGATAGATTATATACTTCACATACATTGACAAGTGTGTTAAAATTGTTTTATGGTTATGACTGCTTTTGAATTTGTGAATGATGAATTATGTCTCTTATGGTTCCACGCTTGTATTAGTCAAACAAGTTGTGGATTGTGGTGGTTCGGGACATTGGGATCCCCAACCCAATGCTCCCTAACACTTTGCAGAGTGTGGAAAAACTCACTTGCAAGTGGGGGTCGTACACTCCCAAGGGAGGTAGGTGTTTTTGTTTTTTGATCACTCAAGCACCTGAGAGGGCAAAGGGTCAAGTGATAAGTGCCCCTATTATGTAGGACAGCTCCTAAGGCTCAAGGAAGCTTAGAGGGGCTCTAAGCCAATAAATTCCCTATTGATCGCGTGGACAGAGTGAGATCACATATAGCCCAATCCCAAGGGATTGGAAAGTCCTACGGTGTCTTATCCTAGGCTGGACAGTGTCTTTCTACAAAAAGATGATTTTGTATCACTCTGCAGAGTGATGGTTTTGGATGTTACTATGAAATAAAGTATCTCATTTCTGAATTGTTTGTTATGTGCTAAAGATTGAGCTTAATGAACCCAGTTTAATGGAGTAATAAAAGAAAGCCAATTTTATATTTCTAAACAACAAGGTTGTATGATTTTCTAATTAGAAAAATAAACAAACCTAATCGAGGAAAGTGGGAGGCTTCGATCTTGGCAACCCAATCATGGCCCTCCCAATATCTATAGAATTAGTTACCAAGTTTAACATTGCTTTAGGGGGCCAAAGCTGAGATTTTACCTTATGGGTAGGGGGATCAAGTTACACTCTCCCCCATCTCTCACTCTCTTTGAACCAAGTGCGGTGTTTACCTCACTCCTGACTTTGATTGATTACAAAGTGGTCTTTCTTAGGTGGGCGTTAGATTGCTACTAGGGGTGACTTGTCCATGCTTCCCCTATGAAGTAGAATTGAGATTCGCATATTCAACTAAGTCCAAGGTTTTCCATGGGGAGACGAGATGGTGATGTGCGTGGATATGAATTTCAGACAACTACTAAGAGGACTCCTCTGGTGATGTGCGTGGATATGAATTTCAGACGAGATGGTGATGTGAGTGGATATGAATTTCACACAACTACTAAGAGGACTCCTCTGGGTCTGTGGAGGAGGCACCTCACAATTGGAGTGGTATTATTGTCCATAGCTTTACATTAGAGAGTTTAAGCAATATTATAGATGGTATGCTAGCCAAACTAGTGGAATGTTTTGCTTAGGATAATCATCATATAAGTGTGCGATGCCACACTCTAGGCATATTAGGTTGGGATTGTACTTGTTCACTCATTTCTTCTCTAGCCAAACTAGTGGAATGTTTTCCTTAGGATAATCATCATATAAGTGTGTGATGCCACACTCTAGGCATATTAGGTTGGCATTGTACTTGTTCACTCATTTCTTCTCTAGAAACCTTGATAAGATGTGTTTTAGATGGCCATCTACCTAGTCCTTTTCAGTTTGTTTTGCCACTACATGTATTTTAATTTTGCTTTATTTAGTGGGCGTTATACACCAAGACCAGCTAGGAGAAAAGTTATATGACATGGTTCAAGCCAGTTTAAGAAAAAAAAAAGGCGATGCATGAATGGATTATGCATGTATTGCGGCTAGTCAAGACACATAGGTAAATATTGTCCTAACAAAGGAAGGATGAGAATTCATGCCACCACTACTCCATCACTATCAAGAAATGTCAATGTCCATCCTAAGTGGAGACCATGCAACTAGACAAAGCTTCAAGAACCCAAAAGAAGGTCTCTTTCTATCAGTAGATCTAATATTTAGCTTTATCTTACCAATAAGGATTTACTTAGAGGGAAGACAAATAAACAAACAAGCTTTGTTAGACTCTAGAGCCACAACATGCTTCATGGATAAGAAATTTACAAAGCAACATGGTATACAGCTTCTGAGGAAAGCAAAGCTAGTATGTGCAAGAAGTAATTGATCGTTGACCTCTTGCTTTCGGAGATGTCAAATATGAGGCTTAACCCATAAAAGTTACCCTAAGCAGTCGTGTATCAGGTATAACCTTCAACATTATCCATTATCTAAATAGTCCCATTGTTATTGGGCTATCTTGACTAGAATTACATAACACTGATAGAGCCCCGATATCAATTGGAGTTCTAGAAATATTGAACCAAGACTGGTGAAAAATAATAAGAGGAAGAATTCTCAACCAGCATACACTAGGGAAAAGGTGTTCACGCATCAAGCAAAGAAGAATACATCATTTAATGGAGAAGCCAAAGAATGAAAGCCTGGTGGACACAATCCCCCAACTCAATATACAAAGTTCAAGGATTTTTTTAAAAGAAAAATGCAAATATGCTACTAGAACACCAACCTTATGATTATGCAGCAATAAATTTATAAGAAGGATCTTAGTCTCCTTTCAACCCCATCTATAAGCTATCCCAAGATGAATTAGCAGAGCTTAGAAAATACGTTGGTGAGAATCTTGCTAAGGAATTCATGTGTCATTTGAAATCTCCAATGGATCTCCCATTCTAGAATAGCTTCCAACCTAACTCCGGTGGGTTAAAAGGATAAACAAGATTTTCAAATATTAAAGCAATCCTTCACCTTAGCACCCATTCCCATCTATGTAAATCCATTGAAACCCTTTATCATGGAGATAGATACCTCATATTTTGCACTTGGAGCTATTCTATCCCAAATCGGTGATGACAATCAAGTTCATCCAATAGATTTCTACAAGAGAAAATTCTCTACTATAGAAATCAACTATGAAATTCATGATAAAGAACTCTAGCTATTGTGGACTCCTTGGAGACTTGGTGACACCCCTCATAAGATCACTATCTATATGGACCACAAGAATCTAGAATATTCTATGACTTCTCATGTCTTGAATCATCCCAAATTAAGATGGAGTGATTTCCTATCTAGATTTGAACTCATCATTCCCTATCAGCATGGCTATCAACAAGGGAAGCTAAATGCTTTATCTCAAAGATCTTACCTAGCACCAAAAGAAGGCAAGGAAGCACATGACCAACAAAATTCAATAATCACGAAACCTGAGCAATTGTGAAGTTAAGGGAAGTTACCAACAAATCCCCAAAAGACTTTGCATTCTTATCAAATGTCAAGTAGGAAATTACGAAAGACTCATTCATGAAGGACATAAAGAGAAATTTGCATCAAGGCCAAGAACAAAGTCAAAAGGGTTTCTAGGATATTGATGGGCTACTTTATTATAAATTACTCCTATATATTCCTCCCAATCCTTTGCAAATTGATATACTTATAAAAAGAGACATGATCTTCCCTCAACAGGGCATTTTGGGGTTGACAAGACCATTGAGCTAGTTTCAATGAATTTATGATGGCTGCAAATATGAAGACTAGTGACTTTGTACATTCTTGTGACACATGCAATTGATATGAAGTCCCTTGTCATCAGCCTCATGGCCTTCTTCAACCATTATATATTCCAAGTAAGCGATGGTCATCTTTATCCCATAGACTTCATTATCAAACTATCTTCTTCTAGAGGGTATGATTCCATCTTGTTGGTGGTTGATCGATTCACAAAAATGGCATACATTATCCAACAACCAAGAGTATCAATGGAGAAGGGACATCAAGGCTCATCATGGAATAGGCATATCAGCACTAAGGATTATGTAATGATATTGTCTATGATTGCAGCCCCTAGTTTATATCTAGGTTTTGGAGAAGCCTCTTTACACTTCTAGGAGTACAAATGAATCTTTCTTCGGCCAATCATCCACAAAGTGATGGATAAATAGAAAGATTGAATCAAGTTTAGAGCAATACCTTAGATCCATAATCAACCATCATTAAGACAAGTGAGTGGATCTATTACCCCATGTTTAGTTTACATACAATAATTCCTCCCATGCCTCTACTCAATTCACACTATTCTTCGCCAATTATGTTCAACACCCAAGGATAGAAAATCATGTAAGATCACAAGAGAAGAATTAAATTGCTACAAAACTTATCTCAACACATATTTGATGTTCATAAAGAGTTGCAAGTACAAATCAAATAAGCTCAAGAACATATAAGAGAAATGCAAATAATCTTTGCAAGAAACATCTATCAAACAAAATTAGAGATCTAATACGACTTCTTCAACGTAATATATGCTCTTCTCATCCCTCCTAGAAACTAGATTATCAATGCCTTGGGCCCTTTAAGATGCTTGGCTAGGTAAATCCAATCACCTATTGTCTCTAATTTCCCCAGCCCATGAAAATCCATCTTGTATTCCATGTTTCAAATAGCACTTGCTATGGCCATAACACATGACGTATGTCAATCAGTAGTAGTCCTCTCCTTCCACATACACCAAACAATGAGAAAGAGACAGAGAGAGGGAGAGGGAGGGATGAAAAGTTTCCAAAAAGAGAAACAATGACATTTACCAAGCTCCACACGGATTTTATATAGGCTTCTAATAAACCCCCAGGGTTCTAATTGGGTCTCATCAGTCTATTGTCAAGAGGGGCTTAAGTGAATGCCTTAATCATGTGGATTTAGTAAAAAAATTCACAAATAAGAGAGATAAGAAACTCTAAAAGAAAGAATGTATTTTGCAAAAGAGACATAAGAAATATTGGAAAACTAGCTATAGGAGAGTCTTTTATTTAGATCTTATATAGCATACATAAATCCAATTCAGACAAGTTTGAGATAATAGCTCAATATAATTTCATTGAGATGGTAGCTTAGCATGAGATGATAGCTAAAAAATACCTTGTATACATCAATCGGATTGTGGTACACATAATTCGATTTCAAGACATAAACCCCTTTGCTAGAAACAAAATCTATATAAACATAGATTTCGTTCAAGTCAAACCAGTTGGCCTAAATCCAAAATGACCTCTATATAAGAGTATATACATCAGGTCTTAAAACATCACAAAATCATTCATTGATCTTCAAGCCAGCATACATTCAAGAATTCCATGTAACTATTACAGATTATTTAAGACAACAATCATGCCCTAAGATTGGCTGCAACTTGTATAAACTCTGAATATGGTCACCCAAGTACTCAAATTGAAGTGGGCATGCCTAATGGATAAGTGTACATAGGCAGAATCATGGAAATCCTCTCTAAATAGTTGATAATTTTGCTTTTTGAAAAACATATCATATTTTTATATTTTTAGACTTGGACATCTTATAGCACTCAAGACAACTCCTTGCATGTATTTAGGTCTACTCAAAGTTCTCAATAAGTTAATAGAACTTAATAATAGAAACATAAACTATTTCCATGGACCAATTTTGATCTTAGAAAAACATTTAAGAATCATGAGTAAGTATTCAATAAACATATATCTAAAATACTTATATAGATATATTTTCGTTACTTTTCTTGCATTGAACATGTAACAACATGACATCCATCCCCTCCAAACATGTGCACCTTGTAGTGTGTACAACATTATGCAACCCAACTAGGTTAAAAGGCCAAGTATCCATCTCCTAAAAAATCATGTATATCAAAATAGTGATACTTCCAGGATCAAAAATTGAAATAATTACCTTGCATAATTGATGAACAACATATCTTCCTCCAAGATCGTAATCTAGATACTTGATATCCAAAAAAGCATGCGATCAATCCAAGTACTCCATCTCAAATCATAGGGCATCAAAAGATCATAAAACCCAAATCACATGTAGCCCCCTATATCCTACTCCAAGAAATTTATAGATCCACCAAGATCCTATCAAAACTTTATAGCATCACATAGCTTACAATTCCACCCTAGCTATACAATAGCATTGAGGCTTTCCACATCACTCTTGCAAGTAGCTTAAATAGTTTTGTTCCATAAAATGTATCCATGTTTGCCCAACATCATACATAGAAAGGTATCCATCCATGATTGACTAGTTGTCATATATATAAGAGCATATGATCCCAATATCAAGCATCCATAAAGGAGCAAAGTCCATGATAGATATCTCTTTGTTTTGTGCTAGGAAAACACCTTGAAAAACATTTTCTTTGGCTTGCATGGATTGAATAAAATTTTCATCCTTCATAGCTACATTCTTAATCAAAGTATCATCTTCATTTGTTGTCAAGATATCACCTATACTTGCAATCAAATCATCATCGGCTTACATTTTCATTGTCTCAATTGCATTTACTATAACTACATCATTTGCATTCCCAAACAAAGCATCTATATCCATCATTTCTATACTTTTGCATTCATTGGGATTATATCATCTGTATTCAAAAGAAATGTATCCTTTGTACTTTTAGGTAGAGGATTTATTGAAAGCACGTCTTTAGTATCACGCAAATCATTAAATAATTCATCTACATCTTCACCATTTTGAGCATCTTTTTCAAGTCGTATTAGCTTCCATTACAGCTCAATCATTTCATGTAAGATTTCCTTAACTTTTTCATGCATAATCATTCATGTATCCTTGCAAACTATCCCTTTTGATATTGTTTGCTTTTTTTCTTAAAATCACATTAGGAGAAATATGGACTCTCTTTTTTGCCCCTTAAGGGGTTTCTCTCACCTCTGTCTCTCTAAAAAGAGATTCCAAAATAATATTAGAATAAGAGATCTTCTACAATGAAACAAATCTCGTATTTGTATTTTCAATAGATTTCACCTATTATTTTATTCTCAAACTATAGGATAAGGTCACTTTTTCTCAAAATCCTCATAGCTAAAAAAATACAACTCTATTTTTTGTAAAAACGGAGCTGATCATTAATATACAACTCTTTAATTACCCCATGACTTTTCAACATGAAAATTTGTCAGAATCATTCTCATTCTTGCTTCTTAAAAGGGCAGAAGTTAAAAAATGACATAAAATGATGTACACATCATATTTTAAGATTATTTTTTACCTAGAGACACCTTTTTGACTCGAGAGTTTCCTTGTAAATTTTTATTGTTTTTGGACGTATATGCCCATTTCTAGGCATTTCTTCATTCCCTCTCAAAGCTCTAGTTTTTTCCGAAATTTTGTGTACTCTTCTCCTTCCCTCCAAAATATGGTTTCTTGCATACAAATTCTTCTGAAGCAATACTCTGTATTATCTACAACACTCTTTACCTTGCTACAAGCAATCTCGGGAGTGGTTTTGATAGCATTTACTGAAATCAAATAATCTCTATCTACAATAATCTCTACCCTGCTACAAGCAATCTCCCTCTTCAGTACTGTGCTATAAGATATCTTCCTCTTCAACGCTCTATACTACAAGCAATCAAGTGATAATGGAGGTATCTTTATTTTTTTAATCTCTGTGATGTTATTATTCTTCATAGTTGTTGTTTAATCCTTAAGTGTCAATTCATAGAGAGAGAGAGAGAGAGAGAGAGAGAGGAAAAGAGGGAGAAGGAAGGGGGGAGGAGAGAGGACTCTGTGAGATAAACTAAGAAAATAAGTGATAGAGTGAAAGAGAGTAAATTAGGGTAGAAGATAAGATGATGTTATTGTTCTCCACTAGTTAAGCTTCTATATAAATGTGTTTAAATATCGTTGATCAATTCTTCTTGAGAGAGAGAGAGAGAGAATATTTTGGATAGAACAGAAGATAAGATTAGATGTTGATTAAAGGTAGATTAAAAGCTAAGATTACATGAAAATTAGGGGTTGATTAGGGTCTATCATGACTAAAATCAAGAGAAAGAGATAAGATCCAACTGGGTAAAAAAGAACATAGATATAGTGCATCAAAGGGGTGTAATTGTGCGATTTGAGCCAATCGAGAATTAGCTACATGATGTTGGATTAATGCTGACCTGCTGCTCCTAGATATTTAAACGTTCTTGCTATTGATCAAAAAATTGGCATCGACTCCTTAGCTTACTATTAATCAAAGGGGTGTAATTGTGTAATGTTAAAATTGGCATATATTTTATGCAAGTGCAAGACATATCAAGAGAAAGAGAGATATTCACTTTCAATTGGAGGATGAATATACACCAATGTTCGAAAGAACTATAGAAAGGGATGATGCAATAAGATACAAGATGCAACAAGAAAGAAATGCAGGGGAAAAAAACGTGGACCTTTGGGTTGATGGGTGCATTTATCCACCCGATCCAGTCACTCAAAGGCCACCACAATTTGAAGGGCTTACATCATTTGTAAAGTTCGTTTGTGAAGGCAATGAAGGATTGTATGGATACACATGCAAACTTGTCACACAAGCATTGGCAGGGGTTCATCAAGCCTTGACAAATATGCATACAAGATTACAAGGGATATGCAATCTTTGAGGGAAAAGGATAGATTATTGGCTAAGAAGGATAGGGAGAAGCAAAGCCTACAACAAGCAATGTCTGTCATTGAAGATGTTATGCGGGCTACACACATGCAAAATATGGAGTTACAGTCTAAAGTTATGGACTTGGAGAAGGAGAATCGAAACATAAAGAGGAAGCTCACAAAAACTTTGGAGATTGGGCCCACTTTAAAAACCAAAGAAGCACGTCGGCGCATCCGAATAAGAAAGTGGACAATATCATAGACTAACTACTACAATGAGAAATATGTTCCCTCATGTAGAGAATGATACAATTGCCAAAGTCCTAAGCAAGGATATGGTCAAAAATGTATTGGAAAATCGTAAATTCAAGGACATTGTAGATGGTGCCGCAAGTGAACATCTTAGGGATGTGAGCAACTTGTTTACTACTACAGATGCTCAGGGATTATGTGACAAGGTGGGAATGAGTTCTAAGTCATATAGTATGCTCTATCAACAATTGGATACATGATTTAAGAAAGTCTTCAAAACTAAATGAGTAATCGCTTTGCCAAAACCATTTCATGTGCAAAAGTCTTGAAAACAACTAAATAAGAAAGTTTTAGAACTAATTGGTGAGCCAACAGATTGTTATGGTCAAGTTCTACAATATGTCTATGGAATAATGTAGAGGCAAGCTTAAGTTTGTCCTCAAACTTGATGAGAGTGAGATTATTAAGGGGTAAAAACTTAAACGTGTGAATATAACACTTATGAATCGAGCATTGGATCCCAACATCGATGAAAACCATCCTTTATACTTCAGTGTACAGTCAAAGAATGAAATATGGTGGCTTGCAGCATTTGAAGTACCAAAGGAGGACCATGAAGTACTTAAAGTTTTTTTAACCTCACTAATATACCCAGTATTATTCAATAGCAAAATAATTGAGCAATTTTACACATCGAGGGGTTTGGGGACTATCAATTTGAATGGCATCTTGCAAGTGATTTAAAAACATTCAAGTGTATGTTTGGTTTATCAAATGCAGTGCATGCAAAATTTCCATGCATATATTGCATGCAAACTGGGAAGAAAGGGAAAGATGGAAAGAAAGAATGGCTTGCCAAGGTAGGACAACAAGGTGCTCCAACACGTGATCAAAAAGTCATGAGAAATGGAATGCTAGTTAGTGGATTCAAACTGGCACCCTATTTTGGAAATACCACTAACAAGGGTTCACTTTTGCACATTACATTGTTTGGTTAGAATAATTGAGAAGCTAGTATATGAATATATATGCTTTGCATACAAGATGAAGCCTGTGTCAAAAGCTGATGCTACATGCAAGAAGGTAGAATGAGTCCTCTCTGAAGTTGGATTGCATGGGGGCCAAGTAGAAATAAAAAAGGATGAGAAAAAATCGGAAAAGAGTGGAAATATCCCTTGTAAACCATGCTTTGGTGGACCCAAGGCTTGGAAGTTTATATCTCCACCTCGGGATAAGGAAGGAAATATACTTGTAAAACAAGCAGAGAAGTATGAAGCATGGAAAAAAATTGCATCTTGTTGTTTTGGATTGGAGTAATGGGGGACGAACAAGGATTGCAAAGGCAGAAGTGTGGATACACCTAGATAGATTAGCAGCTCTCTTACAAAAGTTGAGGTTTAGGGATGGTGATGCCAATACATTTAAAGAGAGAGTTGCTAAATTTCATAAGTCCATAGTGGAGGCATGGACTACAAATAGTATAACACACTACATGGTCAATATTGTCACCATTACAAAAAAATATCATCGTTTCAAATTATTTTGTGTTTCTAATCTCTCTTCTTGTGCAGCATATACTTGAAGCACATGGTCCAAGGTATGGAAGGATCTCATTGGCAAGCTCACTGTGCTTTTCAAAAGGCAACTGATCATGGAGGTGGCATCAATGATTCCAATTCTATGAGGCAATTATTTCAATGGTGGCCATGTAGGAGATTAGAGATACGATACGAGGAAAAAGAAAAGAAGTCCAAAACCTCTCAAGCAGAATTTATAAGTAGGGTAATATATGAAGTGAAAAAAGCAAGATATGAAAACAGCACAGCTAGACAACGCCACACAGAATGGTTGGCAACCCAAGAGAGGCAAGAAATGGAGATCTAGATAAAAATAATACTTTTGATGCATTTAGTGTCCACGAGAGAGCATAGGTACCTAGGATATGACACATCAATACTCCTATCTTTAACATGAGATGTCTTGCAAATTTTGTTTAAATTTTCGAAGGTTTGTCACTATGTTTTTCAAAGTCAATTTTGAACTATGTTTTTTAATTTTAAAGTTCATTTACACCACAATAAGTTTAAAAGTTTTGTACTTAAGTCAAGTCTCTCCTTTCATTTTTTCCCATTACTCTTCACTCTACCCTCCACCTTTCTATCCTTCATTATCACAACCATGGCATGTTCCAAGCTTCCTATCAAGAAGGTGCTTGCAAGAGCAAGAGCTCAACACTCTTCCGAATCTAGTGAGTGTATTGTGAGTGACAAAGGTCCCTTGGTGGCCGACAACAGTGGCCCTACTATAGCTAATAATGGTGGTGCTACAACAATGTGGCCCTAGTGTGGTCAATAATGATGGTTTGCCATTGTCCAGAAATGGTGGTCCATGTACTCCAGTTGCTCCACCTCCCACTACTGCTCCAGCTGGTAATACACGTCCTCCAACACATAAGAAGCGAAGATGTAGACCAAGCACAACTGCGCTACGTGAGATAAGGAAATTCCAAAAGAGTGCCAACTTGATTATTCCTAAGGCACCATTCTCTAGGTTGGTGCGAGAAATACTGCAAGATCTGTAGTTAGGGCATCATCACAAGTTCTTTTCAAGGAACCAGGCAAGGAATGTGTGGTGATGGTCAAGCCAAGCCTTGCTTGCTCTCCAAGAAGCAGCTGAAAGTTACTTGATTGATCTAATGGGTGATTCTCAAGTTTTATCCATTCATGTCGGACGTATCACTATTAAGCCCATACATATGGTTCTTGTTCGCAGGATCCGCAACAACAAGGATGCATTTAATCTTAATGTCAACAATATGCTTTGAGAAGCTACCTTGTAATTGGATCCATGTTTTTAGCTCAGGTTTGGTTGTAGATTGTAGTTTTGGTTTATCTTTCCAGTAGAGCTTCAAGTATTTGATAACAGTGGTCTACAAAATGGAGCTAAATTTTGCCTAGCTCTAGTTGTACTTCGTGCAATGCACTATCTACCATGTATTTCATGGTTTCGTAATGCCAAATCTGATATTTATTATTCTATTTTGCCATGATTTGCATTGTACCTATTTCCAAGTTTCTAATTTTGAAAGTAGTTTTGTTAAGGATAAATTCAATGTGCAATCACACACACATTAGTGATCGATTGTACATGGGCCGATGCATTATATCTTTACTATATTTAGCAATTTGGCAACACTATATCTGATATACAATATTCCATTTGACCCGTGACTTATTTTTTATGAATTTTTAAGTTTCTAATATTTCACGTAGTTTGGTTGACAACACATTTAATATGCAGTTGCGTACACTCGATGCGGTGGTGAGGTTTTTTGTTATCAGTGAAGTATAGTCCAGTTAATGCATTTTTTAAAAATGATTGAACCATCAGTTTTATAAATTGAAATGTGGTGAAACTTCACCCACATATCGGGCATCATAAAAAATCATGGATATTTAAAAATTGGCCCCATCAAAAGTCTCTGGGACACCTGTCCCGAAGGCTCGTGTCTGGGGCCCTAAATCTGGGGATTCAGGGCCCAAGATGCCAACCTTCAGACAGGTGTCCTAGAGACTTCTAATGAGGCCAAAAAAAATTTGGTAGTTGATATACCCTAGAGGAGACCACATATAAAATTTCATATCAATCGGATCACTGGTCATATTTTTCCAAAGCATGGATACATTAATTTAGGTTTAAGGGTTTTTTGAAAGTTTTGCTATAAGTTTAAAGTTTCACCTCATTTTATACATTTCACTTTTGAGTTTTGGGTTTTCTCTCCTAGAAGACATGGCATGCACCAAGCAAGCAGTACAGAGACATCCCCTAGAAATCCTATGCAAGGGCCACCTCCCCCAGCTCCACCCCCACCACCACCATGCTAGCATCACAAGCGTCGATGGAAGCCAGGCACAGTGGCTCTTTGTGAGATCCGCCATTACCAAAAGACCATGCACCTCCTGATACCAAAGGCTCCATTCCAGAAGCTAGTACGTGAGATTATGGACGGCATACTCATTAAGAATAGCAAGAGGCACTTCCCAGATGGAACACGCTTGCAACAACCCAATTGCTAGACTGCCAAAGCCCTCCTTGCACTACAGGAAGCTGCCGAAGCTTATGTCATCAACTTGTTCGGAGACTCGGTCTATGCAGTAGTACATGCAAGGAGAGTCACCGTCACTGATAGGGATTTGTAGATAGTGAGGTTCTTCTGGCAATGGAAGGATAGTCCTCACAAAGATCAACAACGATAGGGGTGTACTACAAAAACATATACGAAATGTAGCTTCCAAAGAGATTTTGTAAAACCCTAGTTGTAATGGATCCCATGTAAAATGTTATGAATATGAATACAATTTTTTTGGCACTTCTTATTTTTGTTTATTCGCTTATTATTTGTTTTATTTATGTCTTTGAGTTATCGTTACATGTGTTCGAACGAATACATATTGTGCACGAACTCAATAAAGCACTACGTATTAAATTTAGGGTACTAATCGTATTGCGTATAAATCCGATAAATAAACATAATATTCAAGTAAAAAATAATAATAAATGATGCGTATGACAAACTACGTTGCACACAAATCCAACAAATATCAGTTTTCATTACTTCAAGAGAGAAGATTACAAATTGCATTACATTGGTGATGAGATATCATTTGGCAATAAGTACATCTACTCTCTCCCAGGCTTCTTTGAGCTAGACTCCTCATGGTCAAAGCTATTCTTTGATCATAGGCAGCAACACATTTTGCCCTAGTAATTCCTACTACCTAATGATATTAGGGTCTTCAACACTAGCAACCATGCCACAGGCCACCATGGAAAAAAGTGGCCCACACCTAGTACTAGAGAATAAGTAGAGGAGCTTCAAACGTTGAAGCAACACTACTTTCTCCAAGCTAGAGTTCGTTGGGATGGTCTTGAAGGGCCCAGCCTTTATTAGTGCCCTCAACTTCAAGAAGTTCTCAGAAAAAGCAGGAGAGCATGTCTTATGGAATAAAAAAATTTCACTCACAAGCTGGCTGATATACTCCTTCAATCCCGAGTCTTGTATCCTTCCTTAGCTACCAGATCGACCACCTTGTCTAGATGAAAGTTCATCTATATAGACAATGTCCTGCATCACACAAGTTCAATGTCAGACTCACTGTGTCAAACTCACTATGCATGGAGTGTGGTAAAGATATATATATTGGATTTGCATCAAAATTTACTAGTAGGGCCCCTAGGGCATCCGGAGTGTGCACATCAAATTTTGCCAAGATCGGTCTCCTAGAGCTACCCTAGCCGGAGGCTCACATCTAAGGGCCTGAATCTGCAGATTTATGCCCCCAGACGCGAGGAGATTTAGGCCCCCAAATGCAAGCCTCTACACCTAGGGGCTTGAATCTGCAGATTCAAGCCCCCAGATGCGAACCTCTGGCTAGGGCAACTGTGGGGGCTCGATCCCAGAAAAATTTGATGTGCACTCCCGATGCCCTATAGATTCAAGCCCCTAGATGCGAGCCTGCGGCCAGGGCAGCTTTGGGGACCCGATCCTGAAAAAATTTGATGTGCATACTCCTGATATCCTAGAGGCCCTACTGGTAAATTTTGATGCAAATCCGATAACATTACCTTCTTTGCATCATCTATCTGTTGCTATAATGGAGCATCCAGGTCTACTCCTGCAGCTGGGCAATCCTCATCTCTCTCTTAGGAAGGTACTACATAGTTAGGTCGAGGTCCAAAATGCTTTCTTGCAACTACTTGAACTCCTCATGTGAGATCTCATATTGTGTCTACTCTTGGATTCTCACAATGACAGAGATGTCATCGACACTCGTGCCATCATATTGAGCCACCTCATCAACATGTGCTGGCGCATCTTGTATATCAAAATCTATAAAATCATTAAGTGCAACATGCACCATGATACAATATAGCTCTTCTTCCCTTAGCTCCAAATTTTCTAGTGCATCCTGCATAAGTAAATATTCCACCCCCTCGATGATGATAGCATGGAGAGAAGCGAGGGGTGGCCCATCACTTGTCGCCATCTCAAGAGGGCAAGGAGGTGGGTGCACAATGGCTAAGCTTTTTGCTGCCTCTACTCTCGTATCGAGTGTGATCTCTTCAGGCTCCCTCTCGAAATACTCTAGCTATGGCCGAGAGGGTGTGTCAATGTCTTTCTCACTGTCCTCTTGCACCTTATTGCACAAAACATATATGGCAAATGCTGCATCGCGCTCGATGGGATCCATCGTGGCATGGTCCTAGGATGAGGTGGGCACTGCTCTGGCACAGAGATACTACCCCACATGCACAAGGGCTCAATTTATTACCTTTGCATGGCTTGATCCAGCACGTAAACTATATAGGAAATCTATGGGAACCCTTATGAGAGTAGAGTCCAGAATAGAGCAGATGAGAGGGTTTGTCGCATTACAAAACAATGCCAATATACTAGAGCTAGGGTCTACGGCGGAAAGCGAGCTCTCTAGACCCAAGCTCGCACAAAACCTAGGATATATCTCCTCTCCTATGTGTGTATGGCATGTGGATCTAATCCATGCAGCAAAGGCAGGGGTGGTAGCTATAGCACACAAAGAGAGAAGGGAGGAGAGCACAAGTGTAGGGAAGTAGAGAATGAAAGTGAAAATGAGTTTGGAGTTATAGCTTTTATGTATCTAGGGTTTTAAATAAAGGTTTTTTTTTAACCCTAAAGTTTCAAATTAAAACTCTTACCTTAGTTTCTTTATTTCAATACTTTAAAGTAACCGTTAAAATTACTTATACAGACAAATGCTTCATTCTACATTATTATATCCTCGAATATACTTAGATCTCTAAGTGTATTCAAGTCCAACTACAGCAAATATGGAAAATTTTTAAGAAAAGAAATTTGAAAGACCTTCAAAATCCCTTGGATCCAATTTAATCTTTAATTTTAAGAAATAAGTAGAATAGATGAGCTATGCAAAGACAATATTGCATAGATTATAGAACTCCAACCTGCAATTTAATTATGATTTTAACCAACACGATTGACTAATTACAGTATGTATTATTGCACGCTTAGATCATAGTAAACTAAGATTATCTAAATTGAAAGTACTCAAAAGTTTTAAAAAAGTTTATATTCATTCTTTATATTAAAAATTTTACAAGGATTCCACTATCTCAAGGATATGTGGAGAAGCACATTTGTTTACATGTCATGGATTGCTCACTACGAATCCTAACTTTTCTATTATCTAACTTGAAATAGAAGTTGTGTTGAGATGACAAGCTCAACACATGCCGACATTAATGATGAACCGCCTGGTTAGATAGGCCCACACGTCTACACTTAGTACGTCGGTGGTCAGATGACCCTCACATGGCCACTGACTCATTACTTATTATATTCAAATTGTTACACCTATTTACAAACTGGCATAGTTATAGCGTCAGTCGACTAGTGTAGTCGATTATGCATTGTTTGACTTAGTAGGCCACTTTCCTTTATGTTGTATCTTATCTATACTTTGTGTACATTGTAAAGTGTGTGGAAGAAGAACAAGGAACCAGCAGAAAACGTTTTTTGGCCTCCATCTCTCTTCTTGTCTCTTGAGTGAGCTTCTCCTTGTGCATTCTGTGTGTGTTTGGCACCGCAGCTCAAGCAAGTCCCCCCACCATGCAATTCTTGACATGGTATCAGAGCCGTGCCACTGAGAGAGGTTGATTTCAAAGGCTGAAGTGAAGGAGAAGAAGCAAGGTTTGAGCAAGAAAGCCACGGGTAATAAGCTCTCCCATCCTTCCACTCTCTCTCTTGGATAGTGCCTATGGTGGAGGCACTGAAAGCAGGGTCGAGCAAAAATCTCAGATTACTGTAAGATTTGGTGTGCAAGAAGATCACTGTATATTCTACTGATAAGCCTTTAGGGCAATCCCACAGTTATTTTGGGCATCTGAGGCCGTTTCAGGCCCCGTTTTAGAGCCGCAAGGTTGCGGACAACAGTTTCAGGGTACACTATGATTTCGGCTGTATTGACCGAAAGTGGGTGCACACATTACAGATTGCGATTCTGTAATTTTTGAGGTGTTTGCAGGAAGCAAACATAAGGTTTATATGTAAACAAGTTGCAGATTACATGTACTGTTGAGCAATCAAGAAAAAGGTTGCTTGGTGTATTACTGTGCATGTGTTGTGGAAGATCGCAGAAGACTAGCTTGATGTGTTATATCCTTGTTTATGATAATGGCAGAGAACAGTGGAAATCCCATTATTGAGAAGCTCGACAAGAATAACTACCCTTCATGGAAGTTTCGTGTGACAAACTTCCTCATTGGAAAGGGCCTTTATGAGTTTGTCTCAGGTGAAGAAAAGGAGCCAAAGCTAGGTATCCCTCTGACTACAGATGAGTTAAAAGCATAGAAAGAGCGAAATGCAAAAGACAAAAAGGTGATGTACTGGCTATCTGCAATAATTGATAATACTATGCTGGGACATATCAAGAATGCAGAAACTTCACATGCAGCTTGGACAATTTTTGAGAGCATGTTTTCAGTAAATAAAAAGGCACGAAAGATTCAACTCAAGCAAGAGTTGAATGCCTTGAAGAAAGGAAAAATGTCTGTCAATGAGTATGTGTTGAAGGTGAGGAGCATTGCAGATGCTTTAGCAGCGATTGATGCAATGCCGGATGATGATGATTTGGTTTCATCCACTTTGAGTGGCCTTAACAATGACAAGGCATGGAAATCATTTGTTACTTCAGTATATGTACGGAAGACATTTCCAGATTTTGATGAGCTGATCTCTCTCATGATTACTGAAGAGATCAATATGCAGGGTGATTCGTGTGAAAGAAATAGTGAACAAGTCCAAGCATTTTACTGGAGTTTAGGAAGGGGATGTGGTAGATCCTCTTCGAGAGGTCGTGGTATGGGATGTGCTGGCGATAACCAGCAAAACAAGTTCAATCAACAGTTTGGTGAAATGCAGGTTTCTGGAGGCAGAGGAAACTTTAGAGACAGGGGGAGCTCTAGAGGAAGAGGTGGATGGCAGAATAGAGGTTCTGAAAATTTTGCTATTATTTACCATTATTGTGGCAAAACAGGCCATATTGCAGCCCATTGCTATGCAAAGAAGGATGATATTCGTAGTGGTAAATTGCAGCAAGGAAACTATGCATCATCTTCACGACAGAATGAAGACAAAAATGAGCATCTGTTTGTTATGCAGCATATGTTGAATGTTGTTACAGGAAAGGGAACACATGATGATGTTTGATATGTTGATTTAGGTGCATCCAATCATATGACCAGCCATGTAGAATGGTTTGGAGAGATGCCAAATTTGCAAAATACAGGTTATGTGCAGACGGGTGATGATTCATGCCACCCAATTTCACACATTGGAAAAGTTCCCTTGTCCTTGCATGATGGTAAGACAAAGAGTCTTTCAGATGTATTACATGTCCCATCTATTACAAAGAACTTGGTGTCAGTCGGTCAGATGGTAGAGCAAGGGCTGCAAGTCAGATTTAATGCAAAGGGCTGCTTTGTAGAAGACTTCAATGACAAGTGTAAGTTGGTTGCAAAGGGAAGTAGAGTTGGACGTATGTTTACTCTAGATGTTGGAATTCCTACTATGAATGCTACTATGTATACTAAAGGAAAAGGTGTTGTTGCAGATATTGAAATTTGGCACAAACACATTGGACATGCAAATGTACAAAGACTAAAATTAATGCAGTCCAAAGGGTTGGTTACAGGTTTTCCTATATTTAGAATTGCAAAATTTCATAAGGTATGCGAAGCATGTCAGTTTGGTAAGTAGGCAAGACAACCCTTTTCACATGACAGAGATGTAAGCAGAAATATCCTTGATATTGTGCATACATATATTTGGGAGCCTACATAAAATGTATCTCTTGGAGGCAGTTCATACTTTGTCACATTCATTGATGATTGTTCTAGAAAGCTGTGGATATATTTTATGAAGGAAAAGAGTGAAGTGTTTGAGCACTTTAGAACTTTCAAGGCTGCAGTTAAAAGAGAAACAGGCTTGAAAGTAAAGTGCTTGAGGTCAGATGGAGGGGGAGAGTACCTCTCGAATGAGTTCAGTGATTTTCTGAGGTCTCATGGGATAAAGAGACAGTTCACATATAGGTATACCCCACAGCAAAATGGGGTTGCAAAAAAGAAAAACAGGCATATTGCATAAGTTGCACGCGCCTTGATGGTGGCTGAAAAGAATATGCCTAAGCATTTTTGTTCTGAGGCTGTTCATACTGCTGTTTATATTATGAACAGAACTCCCACAGCTGCAGTTCATGGTATGATCCCCAAAGAATGTTTTACAGGTAAGAAGCCTGATGTCTCACACTTGAAAGTGTTTGGTTGTATTGCATATGTTCATGTGCCAGATGAATTGTGGAAAAAACTAGATCTAAAGGCTGAAAAGTGTGTCTTTGTTGGATACTCTTTAAAGCAAAAAGGGTATCGTTGTTATAACCTTGTCATATGTAAGTTCAGAGTGAGCAGGGATGTCATCTTTGATGAAATGAGCAATTGGTATGCATCTAGTGGTGATGCATTGGATGATGATGATGATCGTGATACTCATGTGCAGGCTGAAAAGCAAGAATCATGGACTCTTAGTGGATCAGAGACATCATCTAGTAGTCCTTGGTCTGGGAGACTAAGGAGTAGCTTTACATCTTCAAGTGCATCTAGTAGCAAGTGTCAGATGGCATTGATGCAGTTCTTGATGGAGACTCCAGTGGCTCAAAGAGCTTGGATGATGAGCTTGGCATTCCTTCAGTGAGGACTCCAGGTGTGCAGAGAGCACGTGTCAATGCAAAGACTCCATTGAGTGATCCAGTGGTACGTAGGTCTAGCAGGGTCAAATACCCTGTTAACAGATTTGATTTTGAAGGTTATGCAGCTCACCATTATGCTTATATGGTGAAAGTGATTGAGGATGTTGAGCCCACATGTTTTGAGAAGGCTGTTGATCATGCTCATTGGGATGCAGCAATGGATGAGGAGATGGTTGCATTAGAGGCCAATAATACTTGGGATCTAGTATCATTGCCAAAGGGAAAGAAAGCTATTGAATGTAAGTGGGTTTATAAGATTAAGCACAATGCAGATGGTTCTATTAGTAGGTACAAAGTAGGCTGGTTGCAAAAGGTTATGCCTAGACATATGGTATAGATTATGAAAAAACCTTCAGTCCAGCCGCTAGGATGGCAACTATCAGATGTGTGATTGCTTTGCTAGCAGCCAAAGATTAGAGGTTGCAGCAAATGGATGTGAAGAATGCCTTCTTGCATGGTGATTTGCAGGAAGAAGTGTATATGGATCAGCCAACAGGTTATGAAGAGTTAGAGCATCCCACGTATGTGTGCAAGTTGAAGAAGGCACTCTATGGGCTCAAGCAAGCACCTAGAGCATGGTCTGACAAGATCAGAGAGTATCTTGTCAATATTGGCTTTTATGTTTCTGATGTTGATCACTCACTTTATGTGAGAAAGGGGGATGCAAGTTTGGTCATCATAGTCATCTATGTGGATGACTTGATTATTACATGTGATAGTGAAAGTGGGATTGCTGAAGTCAAGGATTTTTTGAAGAAGAAGTTTGAGATGAAGGATTTAGGTGAGCTAAGGTACTTCCTTGGCATTGAGGTGATCAGATATGATGATTGTATATGGCTGTCCTAAAGATAGTATGGCTTGGATATGTTGTTCAAGTATGGTATGACAGCACGCAAACCACTTTCAGTCCCGTTGGAGCAGAATGTAAAGTTGAGTGCTGATGTTGGGGATGAGATAGAAGACCCTACTATGTTCAGGAGGATAGTGGGGAGTTTGATCTACATGACCATTACAAGGCCAGACTTGAGCTACGCAGTTGGTCTTGTGAGTCAGTTTATGCAAGTACCTAGAAAGCCACATTTGGATGCAGTTAGACGCATATTGAGATATGTGAAGTCCACATTACATTATGGAATTTTCTATGAGGCAGGTACAGATGTACATGTGTTTGGATATACAAATGCAGATTGGGCTGGTAGTATGTCTGATAGAAGATCTACCAGGGAATACATGGATCTCTTGGTAGTACAGTAGTTATTTGGAGCAGCAAAAAGCAATCTACAGTTGCTTTGTCGAGTACAGAGGCTAAGTATAGAGGTGCTGTTGTTGCATCATGTGAGGTAGTATGGCTGTAAAAGTTATTGGCTGATTTAGATGTGTAGGTGGAAGGTCCAATTGTCATTTATTGTGACAACATGAGCAGTATACAGTTGGCCAGGAACCCTGTGTTCCATGCCAGGACAAAACATATTGAGGTATACTACCACTTTGTGAGAGAAAAGGTACTAGCATGTGAGATTGACTTGGTGTATGTCAACACATAGGATCAGATAGTTGACATCTTCACGAAGGCATTGGGTAAAAATAAGCTTCAAAAGTTTCGAAGCTTACTTGAAGTTGCAGAGATGCATTTGAGCTTGAGGGGGAGTGTTGAGATGACAAGCTCAACACATGCCAACATTAATGATGAACCGCCTGGTTAGATGGGCCCACACGTCTACACTTAGCACGTCGGTGGTCATTATGACTCTCACATGGCCACTGACTCATTACTTATTATATTCAGGTTGTTACTGTTACAACTATATATATCATCTCTCACTTGACTTGGGTCTCACCTATATATACTAACTCTACATCAATATGAATCATTCTTTGGGAGCATGTCTTGTGTATGTCTCTCATACTCTCTCTCTCTCTCTCTCTCTCTCTCTCTCTCTCTCTCTCTCTCTCTCTCTCTCTCTCTCTCTCTCTCTCTCTCTCTCTCTCTCTCTCTCTCTCTCTCTCTCTCTCTCTCTCTCTCTCTCTCAACATGGTATCAGAGCTATGGATACGTAGCAACAACAAGGAAGATAAGTTGTTTCATTATTTATACTTGATTGAATTATTTGCACAAGTGATGATTTGATACATGAACTTGTTCAAATTAGTAGTATTAGTTAATTTTGTCTTTAAAAACAAAACCACGTCTAGATGCATAGCTCTCGTCGTGCTCTCGAATCTTGTCAAAACCGCTTGTCAATCGGAGTTCTGGATCAAAAGTTATGACAGTTCAGGATTCAAGACAGCAATTCTGCTTGAATCTGCGATTTTTTATTTAAAACTGTAATTCTAATTACAGTTCGTTAATCCCTAATTACAGTTTGTTAATCACTCGTCTTCGTTAATGATGTTGATTACGACAAGCAAACATCTTGCTATTTTTAGCGATGTTTTATTATCGTTCACGTTCTTTGCTCGACCGAAATAGCATTTTTCTTATATGCTCATCTCGTCTTGCACGTTACGCCTCTCTATTTTGGGCTTTCTTTTTAGTCACTCAATACTTTTCATCGTTCTTATGTGCATATCCCTATTTTGATTATCATGCGTCTTAACTACGCTCGTCTTGATCATGGTTTGCAGATTCTGCGATCTCATCTTATTTGTTTTCTCTCGACATACAGGCATGGCCAATTGCGTAATTGTTAATGGATATCCGTCTAGCCAACATTCGGTTCCCTTCTTCCAAGGACAAGGCTTTCCTGGGTGGAAAGCAAAGATGACGCTAATTCTTGAAGGTGACGAATTATTTGATATTGTTTTGGGCGACCTGTCTTGCCCAGTTCAACCTATTGATGTGATGAATAATAATTCTGTGATTACTGATGGTCCATTATTTGAACAATGGAAATTTGATCATACTGATTGGATTCATCATGACAAAGTGGCTCGTCGTTATATATTGTCTGCACTTCCTAACTCACTTATGTTGGATGTCTTTCATCTGGAAACCTCTCATGCTGTTTGGGAGTATCTTATCTCAACGTTTGAGAAGAAATCGGTCACCGAAATTTTATATCTCCAAACTTGTTTGAAGAATCTTCAATATAAGGTTGGTACTTCTATGCACTCTCATATAGAGGCTTTTAAAGACATTATCAATCAGCTTGGTGCTGTCGGCACTCCTGTTGCTAAAAATCAGATTGTTACTCAACTTCTTCATACCATCAAAGATCCTTTATATGACAATATCATCACTATTTTGTCTAACAAGGATGATATCCACTTTGACAAAGCATGTATATCTCTTATTGAATATTCTCAGCGTCATGAGCATCATTTGGAAAAATCTGATGCTGTTTTGGTCACTCATGAACAAAAGGATTTTGATGCTGCTTTTGTTGCTCGCAAGCGTCCCGCTTCACGTTTTCAGTAGGGTGGACGCCCTAATCAAGGTAGTAAATCTTCTCGTCTTGCTTATCCTAACAAACATTGTTCTTATTATGATAAGAAAGGCCATGTGGCTTCTGATTGCTAGGCACGTCAATATGATGAGGAGCATGGAGTTACTACAAAGCAACCTCGCTCGTCCAAAAGTTTTCCTCCTTGTGATTATTGTGCACATACAGATCATCCATCTCGTCATTGTTATAAATGCAGATATGATGAAGAACGTTCTCGAGCTTATATTGTTCAACAAACTACAACTGATGATGATCATACTCATCAAGAGCTCAATTTCGTCCATCATGATATCTCTCCAGAAAAGGTACTTCATGTTCATGATGGTTCTCTATTCATCGTTGATTCAGGTGCCACTGGAAACATGACATACCAATCACAGTGGCTTCACAATTATCATTCTCTTCCTGTCAAGAAGTTTTTTTACCTTGCGGATGATACGACTTGTCAAGTCAAAGGAGTGGGTGATTTATATCTGGGGACTGTTTCATCCACTAGAATATTAAGAGGAGTTCTTCATGTTCCAGATTTGCAAAGAAATCTTCTTTCTGTTGCTCGTCTAGTTGATCTTGGTTTGTTTGTTGGCTTTGATCATAATCAATGTCGTATAGAGAAAGACGGGCATACTATAGCAGTGGCTCCTCGACATGGTAATCTATTTGAGCTATCATTGAATGATACCGTTGCAAATGTTGTTACTGCCCCTGGAGATGCAGATTGCAAATTATGGCATCAACAATTTGCACACTCCGATTTTGCCAAAATTCTTGACCTTCATCGTCATGGTCTTGTGCAAGGTATGGATCTTAAATCTCATCCACATATGGGAATATGTGAGTACTGTGCACTTGGAAAACACCATCGTTCGCCTTTCCACACTTCTACTTCATCACATTCCTGTGCTCTCTTGGATTTGGTTCATACCGATATTTGCGATCCTTTTCCTGCCTCAAAGTCTCAATATCGATATTTTATACCTTTCATTTATGATTTCTCACGGTACACACATGTCTATCTTCTTCGACATAAGTCTGAGGCTTTATCTATATTTAAACAATACAAGATAACTGTGGAGCTTCAAACTGGATTTTCTATAAAGATGCTTTGCAGTGACAATGGTGGTGAATATGTATCCAATCTATTTGATGACTTCTGTAAGGATCAATGTATTCATCATGAGTTTACAGTTCCTTATTCTCCTCAGCAAAATGGTGTTGCTGAGCGCAAAAATCGCACTATTCTTAATGCTATATGTTGCATGCTTATACACTCTGGTTTGTCTCGAAAGTTTTGGACTGAAGCACTTCTAACAGCCGTTTTTATTCAAAATCATCTTCCAACTACTGCACCTGCTGGTAAAATTCCTATAACAATCTGGACAGGGAAGACACCTTCAGTCTCTCACTTTCGCATATTTAGCTGCATTGCTTATATTCATGTGCCCAAGGACACTTGACATAAGTTGGATCCTCCAGGTTTGAAGGTTATTTTTCTTGGTTATTCAGATCATTCCAAAGGTTACAAATTTTATGATCCTTCTACTCAAAAGGTTATCATTAGTCGTGATACTATATTTGATGAGAAGACTATGGGTGGCACATGGTCATCAGATGTTTCAGATGATACACAGTCTTTGCTTAGTGCATTTCCTTACTTTCTTTGTGATTCTACTAATTCTGATGATCATAAACCTCCTTCACCTCCAAATAAGATTGATGAAAATTTGGAGATCTATGTCGATCTTCCTATTGAGATAGAACATGGATTCTATTCTATTGAATATGATGTCTTTGATGATGCTATGTCTGTCCAAGAGGATCCAATATCGTATATGGAAGCTATCAATTCGTCTCAAAGGGATCAATGGCAAGAAGCTATGCAAGCTGAGTACAATTCTTTAATCTCCAAAGGTACATGGATTCTTACTGAACTCCCCCCAAATCGTGTTCCTATCAAATGTAAATGGGTTTATAAAACCAAGACCAAAGCTGATGGCTCGTTTGATAAGTTCAAAGCACGACTTGTTGCAAAAGGTTACTCACAGATTGCAGGAGTAGATTATCAAGAAACATTTTCTCCCGTTGTGCACTCCACAACTGTTCGTATGATTTTGGCTTTTGCAACACTATTTGATCTAGAAATTCACCAAATGGATGTTAAAACGGCTTTTCTCAATGGAGATCTTGAAGAAGAAATCTATATGGAGAAACCTGAAGGTTTTATGATTGCAGGAAAGGAGCATCTTGTATGCCAGCTTCATCGTGCATTATATGGATTGAAGCAAGCCTCTCGTGCTTGGTATATTAAGATTGTTCAGTTCCTCACATCTAAAGGTTTTGTTGCATGTTTTGCTGACCCAAATCTTTACATCAAAAGGGAGGACAAATATTTTATTATTATTGCTCTATATGTTGATGAAACTATTCTTGTGTCAAATAATATTGCTTTCTTGGATGCTATGAAGAAGCTTTTATCGACTGCATTTGAAATGGTGGATCTTGGTGAGATACATTCTTGTTTGGGTATTCAAGTTCAACGACACCGACAACAAGGCATTCTCCTTCTTCGCCAGACAAAGTTTATTAATGATATTGTTAAGAAGTTTGGGTTGACAAATGCGCATTCTGCCAACACTCCCATTCTTTCAAGCTCTACCAAGGGTACATCTACAACACGCAATGAAGAATCAGCCATTCATCAACCTTTTGCTAATATTGTTGGTTGTCTTCAATTTATTGGTTTAAACACAAGACCAGATATTTTATTTGCAGCTAATTTTTTGGGACAGTATATTTCTTCCCCTTCCACTATTCATTGGAGTGCTGCAAAACGTATTCTTAAGTACCTCAAGGGTACTAAGGAATTTGGTCTTATTTATCGTCATCGAGAGGATTCTTCTTTATCTTCTTCAACTTTTCTTGACCTTATTGGATATACAGATGCTGATTGGGAAAGTTCACACTTATCCATGCAATCTGCAAGTGGGAATTGTTTCTTTGTAAATGGATGTTTGGTTTCTTGGTCCAGCAAGAAACAACGATGTGTTGCGGTTTCTACAACTGAGGCTGAATATGTTGCTGCATCATTAGCAGCTCGCGAGCTAGTTTGGCTTTGACAACTACTTGCAGATTTGGGACATCCTTTATCATCTAGTACACCTCTTCGATGCGATAACCAAAGTGCTATTAGTCTTACCAAAGACTATATACAACATAGTAAATCAAAGCATATTGCTATTCATTATCATTATGTTCGACATGAAGTCAAGAAAGGTTCCATTATGGTGGAGCATTGTCCCAGTGATCAAATGGTTGCAGACATCTTTACAAAAGCTCTTAGTGAAGCTCGCTTTAGTTCATTAAGATATGCACTTGGTATTGTTCCAAGTTCTTGTCTCACTAATTGAGGCATGTATCATTGTATTCAAGAAAACTTTATAGTAAATCATTTTTGTATCGTAGGTATGTGTAGGGGCTCGGGTTTTTCCCTTGTTCTCCCCAAGGGTTTTTTCACTTGCAGCTACCAGAGACCTTTATTTGAGTGGGGATGTTACAACTATATATATCATCTCTCACTTGACTTGGGTCTCGCCTATATATACTAACTCTACATCAATATGAATCATTCTTTGGGAGCATGTCTTGTGTATCTCTCTCGTACTCTCTCTCTCTCTTAATAGTTACACCTATTTACAGTTGGCATAGTTATAGCACCAGTCGACTAGTGTAGTCGGTTATACATTGTTTGACTTAGTAGGCCACTTTCCTTTATGTTGTATCTTATTTATACTTTGTGCACATTGTAAAGTGTGTGGAAGAAAGAAGAAGAAAGAACCAGCAAGAAAACGTTTTTTGGCCTCCATCTCTCTTCTTGTCTCTTGAGTGAGCTTCTCCTTGTGCATTCTGTGTGTGTTTGGCACCGCAGCTCAAGCAAGTCCCCCCACCACGCGATTCTTGACAAGTTGGAGAGGGGCTCATTGGACATTAATTGGATTTCTTGTCTCAGAAAAGAAATGGACCAATGGCTCTCTACGCTGACCACAAAAGGATTATGACCATTCCACAAGATAACCACATCTATGAGAACTCTATGTGTCTCATCTCGGGTATCTTGATCCAAGCTAATCCACTCCCCTCACAAAATTTGTTATCTTTTATATCGAAAGTGAATGCACAGAGTTTGTCTAGCGATGAAATAACTTTAATAAAAAAATAATAATGGTAAGTAAATGCGAATAACACAACAATTCATCTAAGCAAGACCTATGTCAGTTAAATTAAGGCATTCAATTTCTTTGAACCCCTTCTCTTCCATCTACTCCTCTCGCTAAATCTACCTTCACCTTGATGTCTCTTATCTTCAAGAACTTGCCTTGAAACCTTCAACCCTTCTCTTATCTCTACCATCTCCGGAGTCTAAGCTCTTGAGACCACATACATTCTTCTCTTGCCAAACCCCTGTGGTGACCTTCAACCCTACGCGCTGCGACATTGGTGAACTCGACGTGAAGGTCGGTGTAAGAGAACTCCAAGATGGGGGATTCTTTCAAAGATACTCTACAATAATTGGTATATATACTGCAACAGACTCAGCAACAATAAATCCAAATGTTACAACAACAACAACAAAGGCAAGACGAAGAGAAGATTGATTCCACAGCTATCAAGGCCCTAGAGGAAGTTGGGCGTGAATTAAAACAATTTAATGGTCAAATGTCTCTGTTTTTATTTGCTTGTATGTTGAGAAAATGCTCTTCCTTGGTGTATCGCAACATGCATGGAGTCACTGTTTTGCTAGACTAGCCAAGCACGGTTCTCAAGAAAGAATCCATGGTCTTTTTCAGCAAGATGCGGATTGGACTGCATTCAAAAAAGCCCTATGTGAAGATTTCTTCTTAGAAGACTCTGGCCTAATGACAAAGAAAAGTTTCACTGATTGTGTTGAGAAACCCAACAAAGTTTTAGCTGCAACAGCTCTATACCATGAAATTGAAAGTAAATTTGGACAACTTGATGTTGAATACCAACAAAGTATGGAAGGTCAGAAGATTGAATTATTTCTTAAGGTTGCAGATCCCATTTTGCAAGAAAAGCTTGCTGATTGCCTAGAAGATGCTACCTCCGAATCACGAATCAAGACTGCATGGACAGATGTTATTGATGCAGTTAACATGATTGCTCGAAGAGAGTGGATGCGACTAAGATTGGGTTCTACTTCAACTTCAACAACTCCATTCATGGAGCTTGTTCCACCTTCAAAATCCCCTATTCCTTTGACTAATCAACCAACTCTTTCTTCTTCTGTTCCTTCTAAAAATGATGTCATGGATGAACTCATTAAAAGCATGTGTGACCTTCATTTGAATCTTACAGAAATTAGTTCCAAGGTGGAGAAGCTAGATGTCAAAGTTGAAGAATGAGGACGATCATCAACTCAAAGACCCATGAGAGAAGGCTTTAAGAGGCGATATATTTGGTGTGATAGCCAACAACATGACAAGAGGGAGTGTTCTGCCTTTCGTGAGGCTGAAGCACAGAAGCTCATCTTTTGGAAAGACCAAAAAATTCATGCAGCTGAAAGTGGTCTTCCACTGGAGCCAAATTTTGGCAATGGTGGAATTAATAAAAGATTAGAAGATTTAGATGTAAAGAATGCCTATGCAGCAATTGATGCAGCTACCTATGGGCTACAAATTGAGCCAACTAAATCAAGTTTTAAAGCATGCAAAGTTAATGTACAATCTAAAGTATGGATGCAAGCACTAGATCAAATGGAACGTGGTAAAGCAGTCAAAGAAGATTGGGCTAATGCCAGTGAGTGCATTCGAGGAATAACTAGTTGGAAAGAACTGGTAGATTCTTTTTCCTCCTTTGCACATTTGGCTGACGTCAATCCTAAAGAAGTCTTGATTGAAGAAAAGAGAAGAAGAGAATATGAACCAGGGCCTTTCTCTTCTGGCCCTCCAAAACGGGTAACTAGAAAAACACCTGAACAACCAAAGCTTGCTGAAAATATAACCCCAAATCAAGAGATGGAAGATGCACTGCAAACAAAGAAGACCGAAGGAAAGAAGAAAGTCAAGCAGCCGGACTACAAATTGCAATCTGGCATAGAATCTACAATTGATCTCAAACAAGTCCTAGAAGAACGAATTCTAGGAAGCAAAATTGAATTCACCTTAGGAAAAATTCTTGGAATTGCCAAACGTGAATTCCATGATGTAATTATTAATGTAATCAAAAGGAAAAGACAATATGGTGGTGATGAAGCTGAAGAAACAGTGCATGCTTTTTTGCAAGTTCTTTGATTTTTTATGCAGGATGAAGAGAAGCTGACTTCACAAGGAATTCGACTTGAAACAGTTAAAGAATTAATTGCAGCAATTGAAGTTGAAGATAAAGAAAGCATAAATAAAAAAATTAAAGAAGTGAAAGCTGAAAATGTAATAGTCGGTTGGTCCAAACCAGTTGGGCAGCCCACCTCTCAAAAAGAAGGCCATCTACAACACATGCATGAGGAGGAAGAGGCTTAGTTCATTCCAAGTAGTCACTCCTCTCGTACGCATTGGGCAAGAGCAACAACGGAGATAGCCGTCAAAATTGGAGAAAAAGAAACACATGGCTCGGAGATAAATGTTATGGTAAGCAGTCTCTATGAAAGTGGCAGATGGCCAATAGATGTTGATCTAGGTTGGAAAATGAGAGCTGCAAAGAACTCTTCTAGAGAGTTATATGCTGCATGTCCTAATGTGTAGGTAACTATTGGATACATAAAATACAATATTTACTTTTTTTTTCAAGACGCTTGTAGTTACCCTATCATTCTTGGGCAACCTTACATTTCTGAAGCCCACTTGGAAATAAAAGCTCTTGAAGATGGTTCTTCCTATGCTCGAAATCCGAAGCAAGGATAATGACCGATGTCGTGCCGCTATGCACACAGCGTGTAAAAAAAAAACTAGAGAGTGGCTTCCTTTTAGATTTAGAGAGCCAATGCCATTTTAGACATTAGTGTTAGTGTCCATGGTTTAAAAATATTAGATTTTAGTCAATTTTTAATATTCTAGATATTATCTCTTGTAAGGAAATCTACAAAACTATAGACAACTTCTAGATTAGGACGACATGTAAAAGAAAGCATGTAGCTTTCAGCTAATTTGAGAGGATTTTATGTAAAAAGAGAGATAAGCGAAATCACACAATGCGCGATCGTTGTTTTCAGGTAGTGAACAGCACTCTGAAAGTGGGAGATGAAGAAGGAGTGATTTGGCAGGATTCTGGCTAGGTGTCCTGGTATTTAACCCCCCGATTTGAGCAACATAGAGTGAGGTATTATTTTGTACACGTTTTTGTCTATTAGAGTTATATTTTCTCATAATGCTGAAAGAAACTGACACGCTTCATCTCTGTTAGTATTCTTCTATATTTTCTAATTCTTGTTTTGAAGTATTCTTCTACAACTTCAATCTCTTCGAATCCCTTCTCTTCCGTCTACTCCTCTCCTTGAATCTACCTTAACCCTACTGTCACTTATCTTCAAGAACTTGGCTTGAAACCTTCAATCCTTCTCTTATCTCTACCATCTCTGGAATCTAAGCTGTTGAGGCCCCATACATTCTTCTCTTGTCAAACCCCTGTGGTGACCTTCAACCCTATGCACTGCAACATTGGTGAACCTGACGTGAAGTCTGTGTAAGATAACTCCAAGATGGGGGATTCTTCAGGAGATACTCTACAACAATCGGTGCACATACTGCAGCAGACTCAACAACAACAAATCCAAATCTTACAACAACAACAACAAAGGCAAGAAGAAGAGAATATTGATTCCAGAGCTATCAAGGCCCTAGAAGAAGTTAGGCATGAATTAGAACAATTTAATGATCAAAACGTCTCTGTTTTCATTCGTTTGTATGTTGAGAAAATGCTCTTCTTTGGTGTACCGCAACATGCATGGAGCCATTATTTTTCCAGACTAGCTAAGCATGGTCTTCAAGAAAGAATCCGTGGTCTTTTCCAACAAGATGCGGATTGGGTTGCATTCAAAAAAGCCCTATGCAAAGAATTCTTCTTAGAAGACTCTATCCTTATGACAAAGAAAAGTTTCACTGAATGGGTTGAAAAACCCAACAAAGGTTTAGCTGCAACAGCTCTATACCATGAAATTGAAAGTAAATTTGGACAACTTGATGTTGAATACCAACAAAGTATGGAAGGTCAGAAGATTGAATTATTTCTTAAGGTTGCAGATCCCATTTTGCAAGAAAAGCTTGCTGATTGCCTAGAAGATGCTACCTCCGAATCACGAATCAAGACTGCATGGACAGATGTTATTGATGCAGTTAACATGATTGCTCGAAGAGAGTGGATGCGACTAAGATTGGGTTCTACTTCAACTTCAACAACTCCATTCATGGAGCGTGTTCCACCTTCAAAATCCCCTATTCCTTTGACTAATCAACCAACTCTTTCTTCTTCTGTTCCTTCTAAAAATGATGTCATGGATGAACTTATTAAAAGCATGTGTGACCTTCATTTGAATCTTACAAAAATTAGTTCCAAAGTAGAGAAGCTGGATGTCAAAGTTGAAGAATGAGGACGATCATCAACTCAAAGACCCATGAGAGAAGGCTTTAAGAGGCACTGTATTTGGTGCGACAGCCAATAATATGACAAGAGAGAGTGTTCTGCCTTCCGTGAGGCTAAAGCATAGAAGCTCATCTTTTAGAAAGACAGAAAAATCCATGCAGCTAAAACTGGTCTTCCACTGGAGCCAAATTTTTGCAATGGTGGAATGAACAAAAGATTAGAAGAATTAGCTATAAAGAATGCCTATGCATGAATTGATGCAGCTACCTATGGGTTGCAAATTGAGCCAACTAAATCAGGTTTGAAAGCATGTAAAGCTAATGTGCAATCTAAATTATGGATGTAGGCACAACCGATCTCAAACGAGTCCTAGAAGAACGAATTCTAGGAAGCAAAATTGAATTCACCTCAAGCATAATTATTGGAATTGCCAAACATGAATTCCATTATGTAATTATTAATGTAATCAAAAGGAAAAGACAACATGTTGGTGATGAAGCTGAAGAAACAGTAAATGCTTTTTTGCAAGTTCTTTGAGTTTTTGTGCAGGATGAAGATAAGCTGACTTCACAAGGAATTCATCTTGAAGCAATTAAAGAATTAATTGCAGCTTAAAATGTAATGGTCAGCTGGTCCAAACTAGTTGGGCAGGCCACCTCTCAAAAAGAAGGCCGTCTACAGCACATGCATGAGGAGGAAGAGGCTCGATTCAAGGAGTCACTACTCCCGTACGCATTGGGCAAGAGAGCGACAACGGAGATAGTCATCAAAATTGGAGAAAAAGAAACACCATGTCTTGCATTCTTAGACCATGGCTTGGAGATAAACGTCATGGCAAGGAGTCTCTATGAAAGTGGCGGATGGCCAATAGATGTTGATCCAGGTTGGAGAATGAAAGCTGCAAACAACTCTTCTGGAGAGTTATATACTACATGTCCTAATGTGCAGGTAACTATTGGAGACATAAATGACAATTTTTACTTTTTTTTTTCAAGACTCTTGTAGTTACCCTATCATTCTTGGGCAACCTTACATTTCTGAAGCCCGCTTGGAAACAAAAGCTATTGATGATGGTTCTTCCTATGCTTGAATCCAAAGCAAGGATAATGAACAAGCTGTCCAATTTCTTACTGTGTGTTAATCATCATCGAAACAGAGATCGACTGCATGATTATCATGTGCCTGTTAATGCCCGAGAATTCAAGGGTTTTCGGGCTGCACTACTATAAAAGGAGGCTATGCTAGTGCGTCATGTAAAAAGATTGAACCTCGTTATGCTACAGAAACTGTGTCTCTTGCAAATTTGTATGTATGTACAGCCAATAGTATGAGCTGTTATAAGTCTGTTGCGGCCATGACTAAGACTAAAAGAAAATATTTATGTCATGTAAAAAGAAAGCTGAAAACTTACGACATGATGGCTAAAAATGAAGATATTTCGGGCATTTTTTTTGGACTGATTACTACTGACACATTGGCTGAAATATATGCAGCTACTCATGCAGAAAAGTAGGCTTAAAATCAGTCCATAGAAGTATGTACATTGGATTTTTATCAAACAATTCAAGAATTTGTTGAGCAGGAAGACATTGGTTTACTCAACAAGGTTGAAGTGCAAGTGGAGACAAAATACAAGACGGTGGACAAGAAAGTCAAGCCTGTGGCAATCCCACTACCTCCTGAAAGTGAAGCGCTGGCTGATAGGGCAGCAAATCAGCCAAGTCTTTGTGATCCTTCCAACATTGGTCACAAGTTCACATCTGAAAGTATAAAAGAGCTCAAAATAAGTGAAAATTCTTTTCTTTCGTCACCTGAAAAACACTCTTTTATGCAAATGCTAATGAAACATGGAAAAGCTTTTGCATTTCAAGCAAGTGAAATAGGCTGTGTGGATCCAAATATTGTGGCTCCTATGGTCATTTGTACAGTCCCACATGTGCCTTGGAACCTCAAGCCTATTCTTGTTCCAAGGGCGCATTTTCCCAAATTACTGGAACTTCTAAATGAAAAGATCAGAATGAAGATTTTAGAACCTTCTTCAACGCCCTACTTAAACTAATGGTTTATCATGCCCAAGAAAAATGGATCTTTACGATTCGTTCAAGATCTACAGCCTGTTAATCGTATCACAATCCAAAATGTTGGTTCAGGTCCAATTGTTGATGAATTTGTTGAAGCTTTTGCAGGTAGAGCAATTTATTCTATGGGTGACCTATATTCAGGATATGACCAATTTTAACTTTTATTAGAAAGCTGAGACATTACCACAATGAAAACACCTCTTGGATTGGTCCGCATGTGCACTCTACCACAAGGTGCAACAATCTCCATAGCCCATATGATGAATGCCATACACAAAGTCTTAAGGGACTTTATTCCACAACTTACTCTTCCATTTCTTGATTATGTACCTATCAAGGGATGTGAAGTCAATGAAAAGAATGAGGAGCTTGATGAAGATGGTTGCAAGACATTTATAGTTAACCATATTCATGATTGTGATAGAATTTTGACAAGGCTAGAAGAGATACATCTTACCCTTTATGGAGCTAAGTTGATTTTTGGAGTAGAAGTCCTAGTGGTCGGTCATCTATGTGGCCCCTATGGACGCAAACCTTCTCCAATTAACATAGATGCCATCAGTAGAATGCAAGAAAAATGCACAAACATTTCATAAGTAAGAAGATTTCTTGGCCCATGCGTGTTCTATCTCATATGGATACCACATTTTGCTCATGTAGCCGAAAATCTTTATCAATTATTAAGAAAATGTCAAAGATTCTCTTGGGATAATGAGCATACTCTCACTACGCGTAAATTAAAGAAGCTATTAATTTCATCCCCCACTCTCAAAAGGGCTGATTATTCAAATGATCAACCCATCATCCTTATTGTGGATACAAGTCCCACTGGGATAGGATGGGCTATTGGCCAAGAGGATCTTGAAGGTAATAGGTATGCAATTCGTTTTGGAGCAAAAGTTCTCAATGAACATCAAAGAAGGTATGCACAAGTAAAAAGAGAATTGTGGGGAGTTGTAACAGTATTAAAGTGTGATCGTGAATACTTTATAGGTGCTTCCATAGTGGTAGAAACTGATTGTCTTCCACTCTTGGGCATGATTGTCAACTGCTCTATACCTGACATTGCTATGCTAAGATGGATTGCATATATTAAAACTCTCAACCCCAAATTAAAGCATATTGCAGGAAAGGTGAATCCAGTTGCTAACATGCTATCACATGCAAGATATGACAATGAAGAAGAGCTTATGGAAGAAGATGTAGCTGAAGAATCTATACTTGCTGAATTTCATTCCTTGGGTACTGAAAATACCATTTCAGTTACTGCATATACTGGTCCAAAGCTGAAAACAATAGGATGCTCAACTAGAAGCCAGCATGCTCATTGCATTGCTCAAGTTCTAGTTCATTTCCTTGAAGAAGATTATGAAGAAGATTGGCTAAAGATCGGCCAATATTTGAGCACAATGAAGAAGAAAGAGACATGGAGTGATGAGGAGTTCAAGCATATCAAGAGAAAAGCTTATGGCTTTTTTCTTAAAGAAGGACATCTATGGATGCATGCAAAGAAGAAGAAATGAGTGCTTGTCCGAGTTTTAGGTAACAAAAGATTGCAACAACAAGTAATGAAGGAATTTCATGAAAGCATGTGGGCTGGTCATAGAGGCATTTGGGGAACCTTTAGTAAAGTCAAAGAAAAATATTGGTGGCAAAACATGTATCGGGACATAGCACATTTTGTCAAAACCTGTTATGTGTGTCAAATGTATTCTATGGTTAAGCATCGAGATGGGTTACAACCGACTTATCCCTTATCTATACATTATAGATGGGTTATTGATCTTGTAACCATGCCTACAGGAATATGGAATATGCGGTATTTAGTGCTTGCAAGAGAGGATCTAACCAATCAAGTTGAAGGCAAAGCCTTAACAACCAAATCCACTCAAGCTCTTTGCCGTTTTTTGCTTGAAGAAGTGTTTTGTAGGTATGGTTGTGTGGGTAAAGTAATTGTAGATAGAGGAGAGTTGGATGCTGATGAGGCACACAACTTCTTTGCTCAATTGGATATTAAGTTGGCTTTAATATCAGCCTACAACCCTGAAGGCAGTGGAAAGAGTGAGAGAGGTCATCAACCTATTCTCAAAACTCTAGCAAATTCTTGTAGAGGAAAGATCAAAGAATGGCCTAAAATGCTACCTTTTGCATTATGGGCTGACCGGACTACTCACAGTTTAGTGACTGGCTATATGCCAGTTGAACTTATGCATGGACAACAAACAATTATGCCAATTGAAAAATATATTCTCACATAGAGTCTTCTACCTTGGGAGGAAGGCATCCGTAGAGAAGAGTTGCTGACTTTGCTCATATGGCAGCTAGAAAGAAGGCTTCAAGATGTTCAAGCAGCTATTGAGAAGCTAAAGACAGCAAGACTAAAGAACAAAAGAAGATTTGATAAGCGACATTGACTTCGGCCAAGAGAAATTCAAGAAAATGATTGGGTGCTTGTCTATGACCGTAGATTAGACAATCAATATAGTGCTTCTAGGAAAATGGTGAAGCGTTGGTTTGGCCCATATGTGGTAAAGGTCATTCATAACAATGCTACATATTCATTAGCTGAATTGGATGGAACAACCATGAAGATACCCAAAGCTGAAAAAAGAATTAAGCTCTTCTAATGAAGAGAAATTTCAACATATGAGCTAGAAGACTTGAATATAATTCAAGAGCATGAAGACATAGAGGAAGAAGAAAAGGCAGAAGATGAAGACATTGACATGGTAGAAGATACTTCTTCTGACACTACAAATCCGTAACTCTTTGGCACATGTCGGAGGATGTGTAGGTTAGGAGGGGGTGGATGTCGTGCCACTATGCGCACACCGTGTAAAAAAAATCTAGAGTGTGGCATCCTTTTAGATTTACAGAGCCAATGCCATTTTAGACATTAGTGTTAGTGTCCATGGTTCAAAAATATTAGATTTTAGTCAATTTTTAATATTCTAGATATTATCTCTTGTAAAAAATCTACAAAACTATAGATAACTTCTAGATTAGGATGACACGTAAAAGAAAGCATGTAGCTTTCAGCCAATTTGAGAGGATTTTATGTAAAAAGAGAGATTAGAGAAATCGTGTGACATGCGATCGCTGTTTTCAAGCAATGAACAACACTTCGAAAGTGAGAGATGAAGAAGGAGTGATCTAGCAGGATTCTTTCCAGGTGTCCTGGTATTTAACCCTCCTTTTGAAGCCATTGGAAGAATCAGATTGGCGATCTTAGCAGCATAGAGGAATGTATTATTTTGTACACATTTTGTCTATTAGAGTTATATTTTCTCATAATGCTGAAAGAAACTGACATGCTTCATCTTTGTTAGTATTCTTCTATATTTTTTAATTCTTTTTTTGAAGTATTCTTCTACAACTTCAATCTCTTCGAACCCCTTCTCTTCCATCTACTCCTCTCCTTGAATCTACCTTCACCTTGCTATCACTTATCTTCAAGAACTTGTCTTGCCCTTCTCTTATCTCTACCATCTCTGGAGTCTAAGCTCTTGAACCCCCATACATTCTTATCTTGCCAAACCCCTGTGGTGACCTTCAACCCTACGCATTGCAACAACAAGCTGTCCAATTTCTTACTCTGTGTGTTAACCATCATCGAAATAGAGATCGACTGTGTGATTATCATGTGCCTCCTAATGCTCGAGAATTCAAGGGTTTCGAGCTACACTGCTATAAAAGAAGGCTATGGCAGTGCATCATGTAAAAAGATTGAACCTCCTTATGGTACAAAAACTATGTCTCTAGCAAATCTGTATGTATGTACAACCAATAGTATGGGTTATTATAAGTCTCTTCTGGTCATGACTAAAGCTGAAAGAAAATATTTATCTCATGTAAAAAGGGAGCTGAAAACTTATGACATGATGGCTGAAAATGAAGATATTTCTGGCATTTTTTTTGGACTGATTACTACTGACACATTGGCTGAAATATATGCAGCTGCTCATAGAGAAAAGCAGGTTGAAAATCAGTCCATAGAAGTATGTACATTGGATTTTTATCAAAAAATTCAAGAATTTGTTGAGCAGGAAGACATTAGTTTACTCAACAAGGTTGAAGCGCAAGTGGAGACAAAATACAAGACAGTGGATAAGAAAGTCAAACTTGTAGCAGTCCCACTACAGTCCCTGTATACTTTGCAAGGCCCTTGTTACAACCTCTGGATGTCCACCATGTTTTGGTGCCCACATTTAGCTTTTTTTTGCGACAGCCTTTGGTGTCTACCATATTTGTGGTGTGCCCACACTTTGCAGGTGGTTCTCATTACAGTCTCTACACACATTGTGCCTTTCTGGTTGTGATTGAGGAGGGGTGTTGAGATTCAGACAATCACACCTACTAACAGCCTCTTTGTATGGAGCTTCAGGGCTAAGGACGTGCAGGCTTTCCTATCCCATATGCACAGTGGAGCCTATTGCAGTTTACTACTTTTCTATAAAGCATTATACTTGCTTCCTTTTCTTAATGCAATGATAGTACTCTTTTCTTTTCAGTAAAGTGTCAGTGTGATTTTCCACACACACAAGATTGTGTTTATGAGTTCAAGTCTTAATCTTGAAACCTAATTCACTTGTGTGACAGTCAGTGTCTAAGTCTATGTCTACATGAGTCTTCTTACCGTCTTTGAACCACCATAGCCATGCTCTAGATCGATGTAATTTCACAATCAGGAGGACTAAAAATCCTAGAAGCTTAATCGACATGTAACACAACTTATATTGAGAATAAATCCTACTCTTGTAATAATATGAGTTGCACTACCTGAAACATCAAGAGTAGCGCAGTGGATGCATGGTGGGTCCTAATCCACAGGCCCTAAGCTCCATTAATGTTTGTCTTCCCCAAGTTCTCTCGAGATGAGGACATCTCGATTTCTCTCACTACAAGATATAGGCCTTATACTGACGTTAAAAGCGACGAAAATGTAAATAAAGAAATTTGCCCCCATCATCGCAAAAAGCGTCGTTATTGGCGATGCCATAGAACAGTTGGTATTAGCGTTGTTATCAGCGTCGCTATTTGCGTCAGTATCAGACGTTGATGCCGATGCAAATAATGACTCTGATAATGACGCTTTGCGATGCTAATAATGATGCTAATAACAACACGTATAGGTAAATTTGCGACGCTAATAGCGACAGTAACAAGGAAAAAAAATTGTGGCCTACCACATATAGCACTATGTGCTTTATTTGGGCCATACAAAATAGTTTTTGCATTGTGTACAATGCTCGTGTAAATAAAGACAAAGTGTACTTAAATCATAATACTGATACATTAAATAAATACATGATTGCATATAATGAAAGCAACTGGTACAATCATGGCAATATATCACTACATAGAAAATGTCTACATAGATCAGGTGACCAAAAAAGAAGGGTGTGTGAGCTCCAGGGATCCAAGGGCGAGCTATACATCCTTGCCATCCGAAAGCTCGTCCCGCCGCAAAGGAGTATCGAACAGACTCTACAAAAAAAGAAACAACTACACATCAGTCCACCGTACAATAATGCATTCTAATTAAACATGTGTAACTACGGACAAGAAAGATGAGTGACTTACAGGGCCGCCGCATCTATACAATTGATCGATCAATGCAGTGAGACCGTGCCTCTCTGCATATCAAGTCTCAAGGCCAGTCAGATCGCGATTTGTAATGGAGTGCTGCAAAGGAAATAAAATACTAATTGTTAGAAACATGATTGTCACTACAAAGGATATTGCAAAAAAATAAGCAAGCAAAACAAAAGAAAAACTTACAAATTCCTCCATATATGTCCTGTGGCCGCCACTCCCAAGATGATGGACCACTCCGGCCTTTAGTCGTTCCCTCGCCGCCTCACGTTGCTGACTCTAACATCCTGGAGAATCTGTAGCCTCCTCCCTCAGTCGGCACCAATCGTCTGTGTCTAGCCACTCGGGCTTTGCAACCCCACTCTTGAGTACCTTGTGTGTGTCCGATCGTCTGTGTGACATATATGCACGCATGCACTCCATCATCCAGCCCATAGATAACCTATCTGCTGTGGCTGGAACCGGAAACTCCTCATGCAAGGATGCTACTATGTAGTCCTTTCTCCCCTCCGGTATGTTTTTCCAATGATCTAATATGTTGTGCCGAAAAACTTGTTGACACAACTCTCTCATGCGAGCCATCACCCTCCTCCCCTCATCATTCATGATGATGGCTCTTGACCTATCATCCACAAGATAGGCATACCCCTCTAGGGTATGCCTAAGATGGGTCCTCTCCCACCTGTGACCATACTCCTGGGCATATCCAGGAGACCCCTGTACATCTGGTGTACCAACCGGGTAGTATCTATCGGTGTAGCACCCATAGGGGTGCCACCAGTGGACGACTGAGCAAAAGCCGGAGTAACTAGAGTAGACGTCCCCACAGGTGTGACAAATCCTGGAGGTGACGCAACTCCAGCAGAACAACAAGACGACGAAGACACCACGTCCATGCTTCCATATAGCAACCACCTGAGCCACGCTCTCTGGAACCGCCACGAGAGCAAGGAGTAGTACCTGTATCCTGAGCCGACTGCAGACTTACTACATCCGTATCTCTGCAGCATCCCCCTGACCCTGAAGCACTCCCTCCCCTCTAGCCCAAGTCTGGAGTGTCGAACTCATCTGCTCGAAGCTGAAGCATCTAATCACGCCGAAGTAGATCTAATAGATCGGCCTGACAATGTCCGAAACAGCTCCTAGTCTGCCATGTCTCTGAATCTTGCTATCTGATCTGGAGACATGCGCATAAAGATATCCTACAACTCCTTATCGCTCATCCCTTGACTCATCCTGATGATCTAAGTATCCACAAAGGTCACCTGCACAGACAAAAAATGATGTTAGTATAATCAATTTAAATCATACAAAGCACGGTAATATAAATCTTTAAAAAATGATCGTACTTACAATGAATTGAGTAAGTGGATGCTCCAAGTATGAAGTATCCTATGGTCCCATATCAATCTCCTGACATAACTTGGCAAAAACGTGAAGGTCGATAGACATGTCACCACAAAAGGATAAGTCCACCTCGTTCTTAAAGAATTCTTGGACTCCTATATTTCCATCATTGTTACCCGATGCTGACTCCTCTACATGCTCCAAGCTTTCGGTGGCCTCCACCCCTTGCAATATCGACCCCTCTATTTGCATATTGTCCTCATCTATGCTCGGAACATTGCTTTGATCATATACTCTCACACTTCGAGGAGCTGAAGGTATAGCGTACCACCATCGAGGTTGTCGGGGGTTTGGATAGAAGATTACCTGTTCACAAACATGTACGAGAGAGATTTAACTATTATGACATGTACCATGTCGTAATACAATTAACAAACAAATGAGTTCATGCACGTGTTCACAATGGGCTGGCAACACAAAGGTGTCATGCAAATCTGTCCATTTTTTTAAGAATCTATTTTGAGAAATCCAGATGGACCTCATCGAACTGCTACTCCAGCTCCTCCAAGTACCACTTTGAACCACTATACATCGAATAGTATCATGGAGAAGCTACAGTAATCCACTGTAACAATACTTTGCAAGTTCCCAAAATACTCCATCTCATCTATAACCGTGTTTGTATCCATTGCTCGTCGTCGGCTCTCTTGCTTGAACCTTGCCATGATACCACAGTCTGTTGTGGAGCGCATTTTGTCAATAGGCACCACGCAAAAATGTCGTCCGCGCGACCATGCTGCACTATATATTTTGTATTGTACATTGAAACACTCAATTAGTTGTCACATATAAAATATAGATACGATAAATCCTAAACACATCATCACCTTTGGACAATTCCCACTCCTCGGTTGAGACCTCCATCCCTTCGCGAGACGCTACGGTCAAAGCTCCATGTAACCATCGTGTTGACATAAACCGTGGCATCTCCTCCATGCCCTCGGGATATTGAATCGGTCGATGGCGCGTACTACATCAAAATTCAAATCACGCTTCCTCTCGATCTTGCCTAGCTTGCTAGTACCTGGCGAGCCACGTCTCCATAAAGGCATGGTGCAACATACAAAAGCAATTCACTTTCTCCTCCATTACAGCGTCCATTATTTTTTCTACCCCATTTCCAACCACCACATCTCCGGCCAGTCTATCATCGTCCTTCAGCAACCATAGCATATTGTTGTCTGGATCCACCGTTGGTAGCCATTGTGAAATATGCACTAGCACCTCAGACACCAACCAACCTTTAGCCATGATACCTTCTGGCCGAGCTCGTTGTCGCACAAAGCCTTTCAGGGTTTTCATAAAGCGCTCCAAGAAGAACATCCATCGCGTATGGACAGGTCCAGCAATCTCCACTTCATCTACAAGATGCACAAGAAGGTGGATTTGTATTGTGAGCATGCTAGTAGGCAGGTATTTCTCAAAGAGACAGACCATCTCCACTGCTCCATGCCTCACGGATTCAATAGAGGACATCTTAATCTCCTTCTATGAGATCCATTGCACTAAAGTTGACAACCTGTAAATGGCCCCGCATATTTCTGGAGTAAGGCATCCTGTGATCGCGATCGTCGGTAGTACAAACTGCCACAAATGAGAAAGCATTATGAACAATGACTACACTCCAAATAGCAAAATGTGTAGGCCACTTACAATCCATTCGTAGTACAAACCTGACATATCTTATGCCAATCATGGGATTTTAGCCCTGATAATTGGTCATCTTTAGAAAACGCAGACCTAAGAGAACGCATCATACCCATCAGAGTGCAGATAGACTTGACGATTTGCTTCACAATACGCTCTTTTTTAGTGGACAAAACCCAAGAAGCATGAGGTAGCTACACGCGACCATCAGCACTCAACTGTGGCCAAAGTGCCTCCATCTTGCCTACCTCCTTCAAATCCATTCGTGCCCCTATAGTGTCTCTCTGTGGTGTGGCCCCATAGCAAGCTGTCCACATTCTTGAAAATGTGCATGGGATCCAACAAGTGGTTGATCTAAGTGGGTCCAATATGGCAACTCGTAGAAAACTGAGAATCATTGCATTCCATTTGGATGTGACTCCCGTGGACCATTTTCAGCTCGTACCAGCTTTGGGCATTCATACGTGTTGGAGGTCGTCTAAGAAAACCTTCCCTAAGTTCATGACCCTCTGGCAAGAAAGCGGTGTGTCCTTGATATACCATCTTCTTCATGGTTCGTGACCTTTGGGAGTCTAACTGTGGCCCGCACAATGGATATGCATGATAACCTAAGATAACCAAACCTGTTCCAACACCTCTATCCAGTGAATACAAACTTGAACGAGCTATGATAGATATTACCAACAAGAACGGAACTGAGCACTCTCCAAATCCCGAAAAATTCATGCGTTGTCCACATGAGAATGGCTCGAATATTGGCGGACCGTCAACCATCGCGCTTGCTCATATCTTGCACGGTGACCCCCTCCTCCCACAAAATCTTAAGCTCATCGACTAATGGACAAAGATACACATCCATATTTTTGACTTTGTAGCGGCCGGGGACGAGTAAGCTAAGGATGAGATGTCCTTTCTTCATAGAAAGCCATGGAGGGATATTGTAATTGACAAGGACTATAGGCCACACATTGTAAAAAGTTGAGCGCAGACGAATGGGTTCACGCCATCCATTGCAAGACCGAGCCAAATATTCCTTGGCTCTCGGGCAAAGCGTGGGAAGGTAGAGTCAATGTGGCTCCATGCACATGAATCTGCTAATATTTGTTGAACTCCATCTATGGACCTATTCTACGCATGCCACGTTGTCAAGCTCGCCATGCCGGATGTACGAAACATGTGGTTTATGCGGGGGATAAGCAAAAAGTGTCTAAGAACTTTTTGAGGGATGGTTTGCCCTTGCAAGTTTTGTCGATATCTATGAGCACCACACTTTGGACATGTCTCCATAGTCTCGTATTCTCCTTGAAACAGTATGCAATAGTTGATACATGCATGGATGCTGTTGTAGTCCATGCCAAGCTTTCGTAAAACATGTCGCGCATCATCACGAGACTCAGGCATGGTATTTACAAGTGGTAATATATGATATTTCAGTAACCTGAAAAAATCATAAAACATCTTGAAAAAAGCACAAATTTTTTTAATGATAGTGCCGAAAAGAAATCAACAAAGCGTACGTACAAGGTACCTGAACAACTCGGTCACACTCGCATCGCTCCACCCATATTTTGCTTGCACACTTAGGAGTGCAAGTAGTGTCTTTAGGTGAGATACTTGACACCCATCATATAATGGTATGGATGCTTCCTCTCTAAGCAGATCAGAAGTCTCGACATCCATGGGAACCAATGCATCGATCATTGCCTCCATCTCAGGCTCCAAGATTGTAGGTAAGTCTAGAAGGCTACCTATCTCCTCTGGTATTGACGGTATAGATTGGGTGGTACCTTCCAAGTGGTGGATTGGCTCAGGCACTCCATCCATCGCACACCCATGAACTCTTCTAATTGGCCGCAAAGGGTGCACTCCTCCTTGGGACGACATGTCATCTCCCTGGATAGAAAATTTGCCAGCCACACACAATCTTTTTGTATATGGTATTCAATTAGCTTGCAAGTACAACGCATGATTGATATTAACTTTTCTTACCGTTTGCTGAAAATCCAAGATCACCTGATCAATGATCTCAGATTGAAACTCGTCGAAGCATCGTACGTGTTCTATAGATAATCGACGTTTTCGTCTAATTGCCAACTTGCATTGAGAGCAAGGACATGGGATACGTTGATTAAGATCCACCTCACAATCTTGAACATCAAGACCTTCATCGTTTTCCATTTTGTCTACGTTACAACAAACAATTTGTTTTTGTTATCATTCGTTTTTTCTTTCTTAAATTGTTTGAGAAGGGATTTCTTCTCTTGTAACTCAGCAAAAATTAACGTATGTAAAGTCTCCATCCACCCACCCACAAATTAACATATGTCGTAGTGTTTCTCGTCTCGTGGTGTTGCACCAGACCTCACCGGACCTCGCCACCACTCTCTCTTTGTTTTTTATCCATTCATTATCTCCTCTCCTTCCATCTCTCTCTCTTTTTCTCTTTCTTTATTACGTTGTATGTTTATTCTCTCTCTTTCGTTCCTTCTTCTTTTTTCTCTTCCTCCCCCTCTCTTATTTTCTTTAAGCATATCTCTACTGCTACTGCTACTGCTACTGCTACTGCTACTGCTACTGCTACTGCTACTGCTACTGCTACTGCTACTGCTACTACAAACAAGAAAAAAAAACTATTACTACCACTACTACAACAACAACAAAGATAAGAAAACTAGACAACAATAAACAAGAAAACAAAAAAAACCATTACTACAACAACAACAACAAACAAGAAAACCACTACTACTACAACAACCACGACTACGATGACTATGACTATGACCATGACTATGACCACAACCAAGTCATGGTCACAACCACGACTACGACCATGACCACTACCACTACCACTACCACTACCACTACCACTACCACTACCACTACCACTACCACTACCACTACAAACAAGAAAAAAAAAACTATTATTACTACCACTACTACAACAACAACAACAGATAAGAAAACTAGACAACAATAAACAAGAAAATAAAAAAAACCATTACTACAACAACAACAACAAACAAGAAAATCACTACTACTACTACAACCACGGCTATGACGACTACGACTATGACCATGACTACAGCTACGACTACAACTATGACTACGACCACAACCACGACCACAACCATGGCCATGACCACGACTACGACTACGACCACGACCACAACCATGACCATGACCACGACCATGACTACGACTACAACTACGATGATGACCACAACTACGATCACGACTACGACTATGATGACGACGACGATGACGATGATGATGACGACGATTATGACTATGACCACGATCACAACCACGACTACCACTACCACTACCACTACTACCAGTATAATAAACAAGAAAAGAAGAAAAAACAACAACTACTACTACTACCACTATCACTATCACTACCACGACCACAACCACGACTACCACTACCACTACCACTACCACTACCACTACCACTACCACTATAATAGACAAGAAAAGAAAAAAAAAGAACAACTACTACTACTACTACTACTATAATAAACAAGAAAAGAAGAAAAAACAATAACAACAACTACTACTACTACTACAAAAAACAAGAAAACTAAACAACAATAAACAAGAAAAGAAAAAAAAAATACTATACTACTACAACAAACAAGAAAATAACAATCTCTCCCTCCTTCTCTCTCTCCCTTTCCCTCTCCCTCTCTTTCTCTCTTTCCCTATTATGTTTAATGTTTTCTCCCTCTCTCTCTCGTTCTTTCTTTCCTTTTCTCTCTTCCTCTTCCTCTCTCATTTCCTCTCCCTCCCTCACCCTCTCCCTCTCTTTCTCTCTTTCCCTATTATGTTTAATGTTTTTTCTCTCTCCTCCCTCTCTCATTTCCTTTTCTCTCTTCCTCTCCCTCTCTCATTTTCTCTCCCTCCCTCACCCTCTCCCTCTCTTTCTCTCCTTTCCTATTATGTTTACTCCCTCCCTCACCCTCTCCCTCTCTTTCTCTCTTTCCCTATTATGTTTAATTTTTTTCTCTCTCCTCTCCCTCTCTCATTTCCTCTCCCTCCCTCGCCCTCTCCTCTCCCTCTCTCATTTCCTTTTCTCTCTTTCTCTCCCTCTCTCATTTCCTCTCCCTCCCTCGCCCTCTCCCTCTCTTTCTCTCTTTCCCTATTATGTTTAATGTTTTTTCTCTCTCCTCCCTCTCTCATTTCCTTTTCTCTCTTCCTCTCCCTCTCTCATTTCCTCTCCGTCCCTCACCCTCTCCCTCTCTTTCTCTCCTTTCCTATTATGTTTACTCCCTCCCTCACCCTCTCCCTCTCTTTCTCTCTTTCCCTATTATGTTTAATGTTTTTTCTCTCTCCTCTCCCTCTCTCGTTTCCTCTCCCTCCCTCGCCCTCTCCCTCTCTTTCTCTCTTTCCCTATTATGTTTAATGTCTTTTCTCTCTTTTTCTCTCTCCTCTTCACTCCTCATTTTTTCTCTCTCCTCTCCCTCTCTCATTTCGTTTTCTCTCTTCCTCTCTCTCTCTCTCATTTCCTCTCCCTCCCTCTCCCTCTTTCCCTATGACGTTTAATGTTTTTTCATTCCTCTCCCTCTCTCATTTCCTCTCCCTCCCTTTCTCTCTTTAACTATTATGTTTGATGTTTTTTCTCTCTTCCTCTCCCTCTCTCTTTCCCTATTATGTTGAATGTTTCCCTCTCTTTCCTCTCCCTCCCTCTCCCTCTCTTTCTCTCTTTCCCTATTATGTTTAATGTTTTTTCTCTCTTCCTCTCCCTCTCTCATTTCCTCCCTCTCCCTCTCTTTCTCCCTTTTCCTATTATGTTTAATGTTTTTCCCTATTATATTTAATGTTTTTTCTCTCTTCCTCTCCTCTCTTTCTCACTTTTCCTATTATGTTTGATGTTTTCCTCTCATTTCCTCTCTCTCCCTCTCCCTCTCCCTCTCCCTCTCCCTCTCCCTCTCTTTCCCTATAATGTTTAATGTTTCCCTCTCTTCCTCTCCATCCCTCTCCCTCTCCCTCTCCCTCTCCCTAGTTCGAAAGTTAGTTAGTCAGTTAATAAGTTAGTAAGATTACTAACTAAAGACTAACTAAGGTAAAAACTAACTAATATTAATAGCTAATAATTTTTATTTAATTAAAAATATATTTTTTAAAAATCAAGAGTCGTAAATCTAATATTTTTCTCAGATTGACAAGGACCGCAGTCACTCTTCACGAAAGTTACAACGTGAACGAGACTTATGAGCCATATTAATCACTAGTATTAATGTGTATAGTTTGGATGGTCCAAAAATATTAGATTTTTTGGCAAAAAAAATACTAGTATATTTTAGATATTATCCTAAAAAGATAGAACTAAAAGTCATTTTAAAAAAAACAAATGATGTTTTAGTTAGTTTTGGAGATTTTATTTTTAAAAAAATAAAGAAAAGGGACTAGCAAAATCGCGCTGTCGTAGATTTCGTGTAAGGGCTGCTGAACACGGAGTTCAAGTTGCAACAAGTGAAGAGACTAACAAGAAGAAATCAAATTTTTTATGCCAAAGTTCACTATATTCCTTGTCAAGTGAGTTACATGAGGTCCATGTTCAGAAAAAGCTGTACATATCCAGCTTTACATTCAGATGTTCGAGTTCCGTTTTGCCATTGGCACATAGACTTGTTAAATTCTGCTGGGTAATAATTCCTGTGAACAAATTTTCAGGATTCCATACAAAGTCAAAACAAAGGAGTTCTATAGGCAGCAACCCCTATGTACATAAAACAACGGAGTTCTGTGGCAGCAAAAGATGTAGGCCCAGCCAAGCACAAATGAGGAACAATCTGTTTGTATCATGCAAAAGCCTGTTCAAATCCTTGACAAGGTTGCTAATCTGGGTAAAAACTGAAAATGTTGCGATCATGTATTGTCTCATCTCCAAAGTCAAAGCAGGGTATTAAATTGTCTTCATCAAAAGGTGAGAGTATTCTGCTAATAAAAGATATTGCATGTTCATAAGAGCTGAACAATTTGGGAATGGACAGTAGACCCTTTCAGCTTCAGGCATCCTTGCCTCTATTAGTCGCTTGTTATAGAAATCATACCATTTCTGAGAGAGAATAGGCAGGCACTGATCAAGACCAAGTGTTTGAATGCACCCAAATTGAAGATAACGAATAGGAACTTGACCTGACTGCACCTTAACCTCTGAATGCTGGATAATACATACACGGCAAAAACTATGCAGAATAAACGGCTGTTTTCCCTCTTTGAATGCAACCGCAGTTGGTTTTAGAGACAGATCCAGTGGCAATTCGTCTACGACATGGGCAGAAAACTAGGCATCCTTACTGCGGAGGAGCCAGGCTGTGTGCGTTGACACAGCAACAAGGGTGCCATCTTTGCGGAGGGCGATTCCATCAATGCCTGCGAGATTGGCACCACCTATCTGTACAATCCTGACATCTTTAACATAGATGCCAATCTTATAGAACATTCCAGTGTTAGTCTGAGCTTCCAGGAGGTAGGCCCCGCCCAGATAGGCAATTCCATTTAAGCCATAGTTGGCAGCAGGACACTCCATGGGTTCTCAAGGTTTTGATGCTCCATTAATAGAAAATCCTACAATTTATGGGGTCTGATGGGCCTGAACCTGTTAACCTCTCAAGCAATCAGCCAAGTTGGCTAATTGGGAATCGCATCCGACATCATTGGCTCCTAGGCTGATGTTCTAAGTCGTATCACATGGGACAGTGAGAAAAACCTCGAGTCTTCTGACCATGGACTTTCACTCTCCCAATCGCGAAGTTTGTGGGAAGAAGAAGAATCCTTCAGTAAGCTTCGATGTAGTAAGGCCTCACACCGTTGTATCAAGCAGGAAGGCTGCGACAGTTTGAAGCAGCGCTAACAAAAAGACTGCATTTCTAGCTTCAAATTTGATGACAGGAACGACGCCACGAACTCCTCCTCCTAGTCCGCTATCATCCGTTACCTTCCATCATCTTCCACGTCTCTCCTCTTTTTCAGCAGCATCCCCAAATTAGTCGATCGTCCTCCTCTTTTCCCCCCATACTTTTCGCTGATTCCTTCAATATAGCTTGATTTAAAAAAAGCCCAATGAATATAATTACATCCATCTTTGAGCCTTTCTTCTGTGGAGCATCATTTGTCTTTAGTGCTTTAGATATCAAAGACTCTTTAGCAGAAATTTGAGGCATTGCTACCTCTAGTTTCTTTACACCAACAGGAGATCTACGCACAAACTTTGATTTCGGCCTTCTAGGTGGCAAAATGCTCTCTCGGTGCTTCACTAGTGCAGTCAATAGCCCCATTGAAGGATTCCTGAGAGTCCTTGAGAGATGGTTCAGACCTTGCTTATTGATGTTACTGAAGAAGCCGCTGAGCTTGAGTTTTCGCATCCTTTAATATGTACATTTACTCGCTTAAGCAGCTTTTGAGAGACTTCCTTCAACTCTATTTCATGGGAACTTTTGAACTTAGATGATCGGCTTCCACAAAGCTTCCTTTGATTCCACAATTCCCTGCACTTTTCTTAGAGATCATCATTAAAATTATCAGCTTGATAATTTCCTTTGGCATCAGTTTTTCATATTTTTCTAACACACACACATCATGCATCCAAACAGAAACACACACACACACTAGCGGAATATATACATTGGATGCGGGTACTGAAAGGACGGATTATCGTAATGCATCAATCACACACAATGAATCACACACGAAAAAATAACACAAATGCACAACAAAAAAAATGGAGGTGTATACGGCTCGGATGCGCAGCAGCACGACAGCGCACGCCGCGATCGCAGTCTAAAGCAGTAGACAGCACTTCGAACAGGGAGAGAAAGAATGAGTGATCTGAAAGCTTTCCTATCAAGTGACTTCGGGTTTTACCACCCTTTTAAAGCCAATGAAACCATCAGATTTATAATATGAGCATCAGATCACTGAGTCTTCCAAGAGCCCCTCCACTCTTGTTCTCAGCCTTATCCCCTCCTATCTAATTCATTATAAATATGAGGCATGAGGAGGCACAAGGGAGCATAAGGAGACCCCGAGAGGCTGCGAGAGAGAGGTAGACAGAAGGATACCTCTCCAAGAGACTGTGAGAGAGAGAGAGAGAGAGAGAGAGAGAGAGAGAGAGAGAGAGAAAGAAGAGTTACCCCGAGAGGCTGCACAATTCTCTCTATCTTGATCCTTGACTTATCCATCTTCTCTTACAGTCTCCCATCTCAAATCTATTTTTCCTTCTGAATCTCTTGAGTCTACTTGCAGATGATGGCCTCCAAGCAAAGAATGTTGTGTGTGCGGACGACAATCCTACTACTAGCAACAAAGCTTTGGGCGAAGGCATCACTGTCAACCCAATTGCGGTATCGATTGTAAGTAATGTATTTTCTAAATTGTTAGATGCTTGCTTTGATTCTCGCATGAGATACATTAGGCCCATGCTATGACATACGAGAATAGGTCATGGGAAGGGATAAACCTCTTCCCACATATTCGAAAGATGGAGTTTGCAAGGTGCATGTATCAAGGAAAGTTAATTGCACTAGTTATGTATGGCTTATTCGTTGATAGAGCAATCAATCAAGGGTTATGAATAGCATAATCATAAAAAGAATACATTAAGAATTGTGCATACAAGTATTAAGTAAATTTTTCATAGAATCGCTCGTTGACCCTAAGGGGAAGAGCAAATATGCAATGGAATTATTATCACGTCCATTCTTGTATTATTTGGAAAAAATACAATTAGTTTGTTGGATTGATTGAACAATATCCTAAATGCTTTTTACAATCAACTAATTGTTGTATTGTCATTTGGATAAATATTCCAAGTGCTTATGTTTGATGACAAAAGCATGGCAAGGGTTAGTAATGACAAGTAGCCATGGGGAATAAAGGGATATTTTCTTAGAAGATGGTATTAGGTTGATTGCCTTGATTGTGCTTGATTCCTAAATGGATTAATTAAGGAAGGATATTTTACACGGGTGGATCATCTCCAAGATCGCACCGTGGATTACCCCGAGAGGGCACTACTCGATTCACAGGTTGATGGCCAATGGTGAAAAGGCCAACCACAGAAAGTGTGTCTCAGTCCTAGGTCACTTGGGGTCAATGGAGCTCTGGACACCCCTTGCCGAGTCTGGAACGGAGTTGTAGACTGCCATGAGTCCAACCTCTGGAGGCATTGGAAGATCATATTCTAGATAAAGGATGGAAATTTTGGTGCCATGTGATTTGGACGAGGTACTTCTCTGTTGGACACAAGGGATACATAATTCTCCGGTATGGGCAGGAGACAAAGATTAACTTGAAGATAAGTTAAAAAACTTGTTTGTCAAAAGGACTGCTTGTTTTGTTTTCGTGTTTGTGCTATAAATTATGCGAACGAACCCTGTTTCCTAAAAGGCTTAATTGATGAATCTGATTTTAAATGTCGCACATAAATGTGGTAGGACCTAATTAGAAAACTAAATCTATCAAGGGAAGCGAGTGGATGGAATCCCCGACGAGTCTGTCCTACAGTAGGGTGGTCCCAGAGAACTGGGAGGCTTCTCACAAGGATTTATCCCCGGGTTGACTTTAGAAATTGTTAAGTTAGAACCCAGTTCATGTCATTTTAGAGGACGGGAATGGGACTATGCCCTACGAGCAGAGAGGTTGAGCCGCGCATCCCTCTCATTTTCCATTCTCTTTGAACCAAGTGCAGCATGGATCTGCTTCAAATTTGGGTATCTCTGCGTAAAGTAGGATGTCCAAAATCCGACGCTAGAATGCTGTCAGGAAACCTTGATAACTAGGAACCCATATTTCAAGTTGATCCTAGTGGGTTTCGACCAGGAACGTTTAGTTACGAGGCAAAATCGGGAAATCCTAGGTGAAAAACCTCGGAACAATCCATGGGAGTGCCGGGCGATGACGCTTAGATTTATTTCTCAAACCGCAAAAATGTGCTTAGATAGCCAATAGGCGGGCACATTACAACATCTATGAAAGCACGCAAAGAAGAAGAAAGGATAGCATGTCCGAGTTTTAGGTAACAAAATATTGCAACAACATGTAATGAATGAATTTCATGAAAGCATGTGGGCTGGCCATAGAGGCATATGGAAAACCCTTAGTAAATTCAAAGAAAAATATTAGTGGCAAAACATGTATCGGGACATAGCACATTTTGTTGAAACCTGTTATGTGTTTCAAATGTATTCTATGGTCAAGCATCGAGATTACTTACAACCGACTTATCCCTTGTCTATACATTATAGATAGGTTATTGATCTTGTAACCATGCCTACAGGAATATGGAATATGCGGTATTTAGTGCTTGCAAGAGAGGATCTAACTAATCAAGTTGAAGGCAAAGCCTTAACAACCAAATCCACTCAAGCTCTTTGCCATTTTTTGCTTGAAGAAGTGTTTTGTAGGTATGGTTGTGTGGGTAAAGTAATTGTAGATAGAGGAGAGTTGGATGCTGATGAGGCATGCATTTTCTTTGCTCAATTGGGTATCAAGTTGCCTTTGACATCAGCCTACAATCCTGAAGGCAATGGAAAGAGTGAGAGAGATCATCAACCTATTCTCAAAGCTCTAGCAAAGTCTTATAGAGCAAAGATCAAAAAATGGCCTAAAATGCTACCTTTTGCATTATGGGCTGACCGGACTGTTCACTGTTAAGTGATTGGCTATATGCCAGCTGAACTTATGCATGGACAACAACCAATTATGCCAATTGAAGAATCTATTCTCACATGGAGTCTTCTACCTTGAGAGGAAGGCATCAGTAGAGAAGAGTTGCTGACTTTGCACATATGGTAGCTAGAAAGAAGGCCTGAAGATGTTCAAGTAGCTATTGAGAAGCTAAAGACACCAAGACTAAAGAAAAAAAGAAGATTTGATAAGCAACAATGACTTCAGCCAAGAGCAATTCAAGAAAATGATTGGGTGCTTATCTATGATAGCAACCTAGACAATCAATACAGTGCTTCTAGGAAGATGGTAAAGCATTGGTTTGGCCCGTATGTGGTAAAGGTCATTCATGACAATGCCACATATTCATTGGCTAAATTGGATGGGACCAGCATAAAGATACCCATAGCTGGGAAAAAGAATCAAGCTCTTCAAACGAAGAGAAAGTTCAATATATGAGTTAGAAGACTTGAATATAATTCAAGAGCATGAAGACATAGAGAAAGAAGAAGAGGCAGAAGATGAAGACATTGACATGGGAGAAGATACTTCTTCTGACACTACAAATCCGTAAGACTTTGGCACATGCCAGAGGATGTGTAGGTTAGGAGGGGGTGGATGTCGTGCCACTACGCGCACACCGTGTAAAAAAATCTAGAGTGTGGCTTCCTTTTAGATTTAGAGAGCCAATGCCACTTTAGGCATTAGTGTTAGTGTCCATGGTTCAAATATATTAGATTTTTTTTTTGGACAATTTTTGAGCCAATTTTTGATATTCTAGATATTATCTCTTGTAAAAACCCATAAAACTATAGAAAACTTTTAGATTAGGATGACATGTAAAAGAAAGCATGTAGCTTTCAGCCAATTTGAGAGGATTTTATATAAAAAGAGAGATTGACGAAATCATGTGACGTGCGATCGCTCTTTTCAGGCAATGAATAGCACTCCAAAGGGGGAGATGAAGAAGGAGTGATCTGGCAGAATTCTGGTGAGGTGTGTATTTTACCCCCCTTTTGGAGCCAATCTAAGCAGCATAGAAGAAAGTACTATTTTATACACGTTTTTTTCTATTAGAGTTATATCTTCTCATCATGCTGAAAGAAACTGACATGCTTTATCTCTGTTAGTATTCTTCTACATTTTCTTTTTTCTTTTTTTAGTATTCTTCTACATCTTCAATTTCTTCGAACCCCCTCTCTTCCGTCTAATCCTCTCCCTAAATCTACCTTCACCCTGTTGTCTCTTATCTTCAAGAACTTGCTTGAAACCTTCAATCCTTCTCTTATCTCTACCATCTCCGAAGTCTAAGCTCTTGAACCCCCATACATTCTTCTCTTGCCAAACCCCTGTGGTGACCTTCAACCCTACATGCTATGACACCGCTCACTTCATCCCCAACACCAAAACAAGAAGCATCAACACAAATATTAACAAATGGTCCCAGTTCATTAGGCTCGCTGAGCCGCAGATGAGCTCTTCCCCACAACTCATCATGACTAACACACTTCACCTCATCATCAATACATTTCAACACTTCATCTCTTTTCAACTCAACCTCATCAACACCACACTTCAACTCAACATATTTCTTCAACTCAATCATAAGGATAGACTTGAGCTAAGTTGATGGCCTTGTCAATCAATTATGCAAGTGTCTAAAAAGCCTCACTTAAATGTAGTTTGATGCATATGGATATGGCAGCATGTGAGGTGGTATGGCTACAAAAGTTGTTGAGTGATTTGGATGTGCAAGGAGATGGTCTAGTTGTTGTTTACTATGACAACATGAACATCACACAACTAGCTAGGAACCTAGCGCTCCATGCTAGGATAAAATGCATTGAGATTCATTGCCACTTTGTGAGAGAAAAGATACTCCCAAGAGAGATTAACACCATATTAGAAAATTTGGAAATTTCTCAAGTCTTAATTTTAAATAAGTAATAAATATTTGACCACATGTCTAAATCTTGATCCATATTTGAAAGTGGGATTTGGAAAGGTATCTTATATAGTATTTAAAGTAGACTCCACCTTTTAGTAAGATAACAAGATTTGACCATGTGGTTAGATAATAAAGGTATTGGTGGTTTCCCAAAGTGCATGAAAATTCCCAAATTCCCTAATATAGTGTTAATTGACTTGGTATATGTCATCACACAAGATCAGATAGCTGACATTTTCACAAAGGCTTTGGGTACATAGAAGCTTCAAAATTTTCAAAGCTTACTTGGAGTTGTAGAGATACAATTGAGCTTGAGGGGGAGTGTTGACATGGCAAACTCAACACGTGTGAACATTAATAATGGACCGCCTAGCTAGATGGGTTTGTATGTCTACACGCATGTTGGTGGTCATTATGATCCTCACATGGCCATTGACTTATTACTTATTATATTTAGTTTGTTGCACCTACCTACAATTGGCATAGTTATAGTGCCAATCATTTAGTATTGTCAGTTATGCATTACTTGACTTTCTAGGCTACTTTCCTTTATGATATATATTATCTATACTTTGTTTACATTGTATTGTGTGTGGAAGAAGAAGAAAAAACCAGCAAGAAAACTATTCGGTCTCCATCTCTCCTCTTGTATTCTTGAGTGAGCTTCCTCTTGTGTGTATGGCGTGTTCTGTGTAGCAACTCAAGCAAGTTTCCCCACCATGCTATTCGTGACGTTCTTGTCAAACACACTACTAGCCCAATCTGCATTAGTATAACCAAATAATTGAGCTATCGAGTCTACCTCAAAAAAGATACCATACTCCAATGTGACCTTAAGGTATCACAAGGTATGTCTCGCGTTGTCCAAATGAGGCTTATGAGGAACCCATATAAACTAACTAAGCCAACTATGTAGTTAGAATCTAGCCTAGTAATAATAGTGAATATCAAACTTGCCACCATCTTCCTATACATTGTGGGATCATCCAATACCTCACCCACGTTAGCACTTAGTTTCACAATCTGATCCATTGGGCTTATAATCAACCATACCAAATTTTGCTAACATATCTAAGATGTACTACCTTTGTGAGAGCCATATTCCCTTAGATATTCTTATCACCTCAATGCCAAGGAAGGACTTCAACTCTCACAAATCTTTCGTGTCAACATCCTTATTGAGAAGACTCTCCACATGCTTTACTTGCATATTATCATCCCCAGCAATCAAACCATTTACATACAAATATAATCACAACAATGCTCCTATGACTTTGACAACCATAAAGTGAGTAATCTACATTTTCAATGGGAAAACTAATAGATACAAAATACTATGTGCAATCTTACCATGCCATGCTCTTGGTGCATGTTTCAACCTATACAAGGCTTTGTGTAGACTATATACACAATTGGAGTGAACCATCCTTTTATAACCCTATGGGTGCCAAATGTACACTTCTTCTTGCAACTCACCATGCAAGAATGTATTCTTTACATCCATTTGATGCAAATCCAAACCTTTTGCTACAACCATTGCAATGACAACTCTTAAACTTTCCATCTTTTCCATTAGAGAAAATGTCTCCATATAGTCAATCCCATAAGTCTATGCATAACCTTTGGCAACCAATCTCACTTTATACTTGATTACACTTCCATATGTATTATGTTTTACATTGTAGATCCACTTAGAGCATATAGATTTCTTTCCCTCATGCAATGGTATCAAATTCCAAGTTTGATTATAATGCCAAATTCAAGGGAATAGCCAATAAATAAACATTTTTTAGCTTTCAGATCCAACTTCTTTATAGCTCATCAAACATGTATATATGCAATGCAACCAAATACTTTAACATTTGATTAATCTAATTTCATGCCAGTAAATGTTTCCTCTAGCGTTACATCATGCGTTGCAGTAGTGGGAGTCCTATTCATAATATTCACATTGTAGAGATAGCTTTAACCTAATAAAAATAGGACATGTTCTTTTCAACCATTAAGATTCGTGCAATTCACCTCAGGCACTTAACCTATACATCTATTGGTTTCTCAACCAAATTTTTAAAATCATTAAAGTAAGAGAATACCTTCTTTTCTCCTTCATGAAATAGACCCATATCTTCTTTGTATAATCATCAATACATACTACATAATACTTTATATCTAGCTATTGATGTAGTATTTGTAAGACCCCACATATCCGAATGTACAACATCAAGGAAATATCTACTTACATGTTTATCATGAGAAATACATTCCTTGTTTGTTTTTCAAGTCGGCATGCTTCACAAACTTTCTACATATCAGCTAGTTTGAACTTAGGCAAGTCATTCACAATTTCACATGACTATATATTCTTTAATCATTGCACATTTACATGGCCAATACATTTACGCTAAATGTCAACATCATTCAAAACTCCTACACCTTGTGCAAACATAGCATCGTTAAGCTTAAGTACATTTACATTCACCCTTCCTATATCCTTGCCTTTTGTAACCAATTTGCATATGTTTCTGAAATCTTTTACAAGAAGACATACTAATTGAACTTTACTTACAATCTCTATTGAATTATTTTCACAATAGAAACCAAGTTCTTAGCACATGCATCACATCAACCAAACACTCAATTTTTTTCATCCTATATCGGCAATGGGACACTCCCAAAATGTGCAATAGGATGTGTTGTATTGTCATTTGTTTCCATAAAATCGAGCATCTCAAGGTTTTTCATTTCTCTAAACCATTCTCCATGAGGCATCATATAGTTAGATGCACCTAAATCAACATAACATACGTCATCAATTTTTATTATTATTGCATCTACATTTGTCTCGCATAATAAATAACTTCTCATAATCAAGCTGATTACTAATAGATGCATAATTGTTATAATGTCTTCTCCCACTTAACACAATATTAGTGAGTTTGGGAATCTCCTAATTCTCATTTTGTGAATACTTAAAAGGTGGCACCTAGATAACATGCCCATAAATTTCTCAAAACCATATGATCTGACCCATCATTGGAAAGCACTTGAAAAAGGGAATCTATAGAGCTATAGAGCACTCGATTTGGAGTAATAGTACTCCAGTTATGAAAAATCCAAAGATTTGACCACGTGTCCCAAACTTATGGGAAATTTCTATATTCCCCAATATGGTGTTACTTCTATTATTTTCACCTCTTCTCTTTTCTAGAAATTCGTATGAAATATGACTTTTTTTACCATAATTATAGCATTCTTTGCTATCATAACTTGTGATCTATCTTCGACATCCTCTATGGTTCCTTGTGCCTCAAGACTGGTCTTTTTTATTTGTATGAACCACAACCACAACTATTTCAGAAATATGGATATAGAGAGTGAAGATTAAAGAGAAGAAGACGAAACAAAGAAGAAATAGATCACATATCAAATGAGTATGAAGCCAAGCCTTTCTATTATTGATAAACTCAAAATTAATTGCCCAACATAAACCCTGACCTTGAATTAAAAAATATCATAATCCTGATGTACATAAATCTTTGTAGTAGACAAAAGCATCAAATCTCAAATCCTATAAGTAATAGAGTATGATCAAACAAACCTTGAGGATAGAAATCCTCTCCTGAGCTTGGCTACAACTTGATTCCACTCAAAATTTTATATATAAACTCAAAATACACCCCTCATACTACTCAAATCAAGTGGAATGTCCCAATTTTTTAGATCTCAAGAGCCTGCTACTCTATAATATCCAACTACTCAAATCTTCTTTCAAACTCTCGAAGCAAATCCATAGCTATGAGTCCTTTATTCGACTTCATGACCCACTCTTTAAAAAAAATTCACATAACCAATTGGCATCTTCTATGTAAAATTGTTCTCTAAGTGCCTTCTTAAACACATGCCAATTAGTATCCTACAGATACAATTTTGTAATTCATACTTTGAGCTCATGCACAATTAGCCGTAATAAATATTACCTTCATGTAATTTGAGTCACCCCATAGATTCGCAAGGGGATTTTTCGCGTTTCGCATCGTGGCTGTGTTGCGGTTCCTGTGCGGTTGGTGGTCTTGCGGTGGCTTGGCCGTTGGATACGTTTGCGTGAAGACCTGTGTCATCCTGCATCCACTTCTCACTTCGTGAGAGTATATGCTCGCTTGCGTTAAGTACATTGAACAAATGCAATCATGTTAAGACATAATTTTTCAGAATTCTATGATGTCTATTGGGATGCCTATTTCATTGCTTGTTAAGGTCGCATACAGTAACGAGAGGTAACAGAAATGTGTACAAGTAGGGATCTTGCCCCTTTACTCATCAAAAACAAAAAGTTATGGCATGTTGACTTGTCGAGCTACTTGTACATCATAGGGGTTTAGTCGATAGGTACGAGGCGGGGTGAGTTTGGTTGGCTAGGCGACCGAGGCGGTGCTAGTGCGGGGTTCTCGTGAGGTTGGGCAGGGAACATGTCGGCTGGGACATGAATGGTGTAGTCCCGGGCCGCTACCGTGTCCAGAATGTCTTTAAACAATTCATTAAATTTTGCCCTATCCCGGGCCGCCTTGTCACTTCGTGAGCACCTGGTGCTTGAGCGTGCGTTAGGGGTCTGTGCAACTGGCATTGCCACATGCTGCGTGTTTCTTTGAGTCTCGACTTTCTTGGCCCGGGGATTCTTCAGCCTTCGTCCGGGACGGTGTCGCTTAGGGCCTCGCTTATTCACGTACCTCTTGAGGGTGGGCACGTAGCGCACCGGTGGAGGGGCACGTGCTCCATGTTCCCGGCATGTGCGAAGAGCGTCCTTGCACGCAAGCTGACCGTGGTTCTCCATGTTTTTCTTCTGGAAACCTGCAAAATGCAATCCAAGAGTTAGGCTTTGATATGGGATAAGAGCGTTCCCATAGGAGGGACTTGGTGTGGGTTGTCAAACGTATGTGATTAGAAGAGGAAGTTAGGAACATGCTGGACTGTTGTAGTGGTGTCCCTCTGGCTACTGACTACGAGCAGGTCTTGATTCATGCCGGGTTGGATCGGTTGGTGGTTCTACGTTTGGAAGGCTCCTCCTCGGAAGGATAGACCGGGGAGGAGATCATGTACAGAGAGAGAGAGACTGCGCCCTGCTTACATCCTTAGGGATGTTGGACAGAGCTACCATGGTGTTAATGCGGAGCACATGCTCTTTGCCCGGAGGCGGGCATGATCTGGTGAACATGGAACCGGCCTAGCATAGCTTGGCAGACCCGATTTGTCTATCTGCGCTTGATTTGTTATGGCTTGTGTGTGTTGATAATGTCTATACAAGGTGATACGAAAATCATTGGATATATATGTGCACATACATTTGTCTGAGCCCTTGTCGCTTCACTAGGATAGAAACCAATGGTAGAGCTTGGGATTGTACTGAAGCGTGGCACACACATCTAGCACACGTGGTAGCTTACTTAATATTGATAAATATTTTGCCACATCGAGTAGCATGGAACCTTGTCCGAGTCTACTGGCAACATGTAACTCTTCCTCAGCAAGAACTTTATCAAATAGAGGGTTTTCTTGGCCTAGTTCGGCCAAGTCCTTGCCCCGAATGGCAGTCAACACTCGAAGGGAAGTTGGTGCCACATAGGTTGGGTCTCTTTGGGATCGCCATTTGGCCAATCACTCCTCAGAGACTGTCATGATCTAAGCCCCTAGTTTGGCCATTGCAACGCGGCCTTTGCACTAACGCTCCTCAAATTGACTCTAGTCTGCTGACAGTCGCTTATCCAATCACCTTCTTGTATCACTCTTAGCCTAAGTCTATGCCTTTTATCAAATCTTTTCTTATTCTCAAGTCTTGCTTCCTTCAATTTCTACACTATTGTCTCAATGTCCTTTGGACTCCTCTCTAGCTATCTAATGCATAGAGCCCACAATTCCTCTCTATTTAGCCCCTCCTCCCAAGGCAACACGTTTAAGTAGCAACCACCTCTTCAATAGGTATGATGAGCTATTGTCCATATATTTTTAGTAGGCATGTATCCAATCATTGAACTATGTGTCATCCTATCATCCCATAAAGCATATGACAACAAACGAGTCCACTCCTTCATTCTTCCTCTACATGACTTTGCTAGTGCTTTAATGAGAGGAGGGTGCCTCCACTAACTCTTCCCATTACCTTATGGATTATAAGTTGAAGTAAATGTAAGTTTAATTCTTAACCAAGGAAAGAATTCATGAGTCTCGTCTACATCCAACTCTCCTCTATCAACTATAAATTTTCCCACACAACCATAATAGTAAAAGACCTCCCAAAAAAAATGAATGTGGCCTATGTTGCCTTTGTATTGAGGGCTCTCCCTTCCACCTGATTTGTCAAATCTTCATACACAAGCACAAGATATCTTTTCCACCACATACCTGTAGGCATAGTCATTAAATCCACCACCCATTTAAAATTAATAAACAAGGAATAAGTTAGTTGGAACCCATATCTATGCTTCATTACTATATACAATTGATAAGTATGATATGATTCAACAAAGTGAGCAATATCTCGATACATCCCTTGCCACCAATGTCTTGCCTTGATCTTCTCAAAGTTTCCCCCAAACATCTAAACGGCTAGCCCACAAACTCTTTTGAAAATGTTGCATTACTAGTACCTTAGTAGCTCTATCACCAAGGACTCACTATGGAATCCCTTTCTTTTTCTTTGTATACTTCCATAAATACCCATCTTTCAAAAAAAACCCATATGCTTTTCTTTTAATTCTCGTGTACTCTTCTTCAAACCACTCTTCTCTCTTTGACAATGTATTGAGGTACTACCCTATTTTTAGCCATCTCCTATATATGAGTCTTCCAAAAACACCTCTATAGCTATCACATAGCATCTAAAGTGCTTTTTCTTTGTTGTCTAAGATTCAACCTTCATTGTACCCACATTGTCTATTGCTATAGTCACTATTACAACTCCTTTCCATGTTAGTTCAGCTACTATAGTTGTTGTATCTAATGTTTTTCCTACATTAATGAGAGTTGTATCTTCAATTACAACAATTGCCCATTCAGCCTTAGTAGTAGTACAATCATTTTTAGTAAGAAATTCACCCTCTTCATGAGTATCCATCATTTCATCTTCATCCTCAAAGAGTGCCCTTGATAACATGTCTACAACCAAATTATTCCTCCCTACAATGTGCTATAATTCAAGTTTTAGTGACTTAATATAAGTTATTCACCTTAACATGGCAATATCTAGTGTTGCACAACTTGCAATCATGCCCAATAGTAATCTATTTCAATGACCACATGAGCACTTATAAACTACTCTTTATCACATGTTAGGGTTGTTACAATGCTCCAAAGCCCTCCTTTCACTTGTGGATATCTTTGTTGTCATTCGTTCAAGACTTTTCCACCAAATCTAATAGCCTATCTCTTTCTTTCATCATCATATTGCCTGATTTCCCACCCACCCATCAACATTAGAGAATTTTAGTGGTCAAAAACGGGCCCTCTAAGAAAATACAACCTTGAACTTTCTCTTTTTAGAGAAATAGCATATTTTCTCATTTTTGGGCCAAAAAGTGTCCCCATCTGTACCAAATGGTCGAGATACTGAATCAGCTTCTTGAAAGCAGCATCATTAAATGCCCCAAATTCAAAACTTTCAAAAAATGAGAGCTTCTTCTAAATCCTTTCCTGCTTATGTAGCAATGGTGCAAAATCCACCACACGTAGGTGCAATGGCAGATACAAACTCACAGAATCCACCACACATAGGTGCAATGGTGGACACAAACATGCAGCAACCTCCTCTCAACACCAATGCCAAGTATCACCTCCACAAAGACGTAGAGAATGTTTATGCCCCATTACAAAAAAGGAGGGGAGGAAATTACATCTCAGAAATAGTGAAGATGCAACTACGTGAGGGAGGAGCAAGGCATGTCGACCTTTGGTGTGATGATTCTCTTTATCCCAAAGATCCTCACACTATTTGCAACCCACCCTTTTCAAACCCGACTACCCTTCTTAGGTTTGTTAGATGGCAAGAATGGCCTTCTTGGCTATTGCAAAGCTATCTCTACAACACCTCTGCAATGGAGAGTGCAATGATGCACATCAAGAGTAGAACCATCAATAACTTAAAGGCGGAATGCAACCTCCAAGAAGAAAAGATCAAAGCCCAACAATAGGAGATAGAAAGGCTGAACAAGCAGCTGTAAATTTTGAGATAGAAGCAAACATTGCTTGGCCCTCGACAAAGGAAACGAGAACTAAAGAACATAAAGGATTTGAAGGTGGGATCTGAAGGTATGAAGAAACTAATAAGGGCTATCAAGTTAGGAATCTCTTGTCTTACTATTTTGTGCTTTTTTGTTATTATGCCTCCTTGCTTTACATTGTCCCTCTTGTTTAGGGATGTGCTACAGCCAAACAAGGAAAATTGCCCAGGGAGTCCACCTTATAGAATATGTAAGACACTACGTGAGTTCAAAAGAGAGGGTATTATATTTAGTAAAATTTATAGGATTATATTTACAAAAGGGGTTTTCAAATTACAATTTGAAAAAAATTCGTAAGTTTAGTAAAGTAAAAGGGGTCATTTTAAGGCCTTATACCATGTAAAGAAAGGGTATTTCTTAATATCCTTTGAATGCACGTTATATAGATGAAGTGAGTTAAGCCACTTGTTAGCTCAAAGATTGCAAAGAACTCATGGAGAAGTTTAAGGTAGTGTAGAGGCAAGTTGTTGAGCGATTTGTGAGCTAGAACACGGTTTCTGTGGAGGGTATATAAAGCGCCATGGATGAGAGTGGTATAAGTCGCAATGACTATGGTTTCTTAGAAAAAGATATTACAAGTTCATTTAAATCACAGGGTCTTAAGCCAAAGCTCCTTCCCACAACTGCAACAATCTAGAGACTTCAAAAATATATTAACTTAAAGTAGAAGGAGTATGTTGGAAAGCCCTATCACATCAATGGAGAGTTTCAGGCAAAACAGGGTCTAGTTGTCTATGATGAATACAACAATATCTTCATGGATTTGGAGATACTACAAGTTTGAATGGTTGATTTTTACAACATCTCACATGTAGAGACAAATGGCATATTGAACTTTACATTAAAGATAGATGAGTATGAGATTCTGAAAGATGTTAAGATGGAGAGGGTAGCCATTATATTGATGGATAGGGCAATGGCAAACATGCCAAGGGATGATCCCCACTACTTCATTGTACGGTCCGAAATGAATTTATGGTGGCTTGGGACATTTTTTGTTGTGTCAGAGAATTATGAGGCATTGGAATGGGTCTTTCAGAAGACTCCACTACCAGATGTTATCCTCAAATGAAAAGATAGAAGATACTATTGGTTCCAAACAGGGGCAACTTTCAAGTTGCTTGGCATATTGCATCAGACTTGAAGACTCTAAATTTCTTATGTAATTGTAACAGAGGCCCAGTCACCCTTTCTTCCTGTATTGCATAGAGGATGCAACAACACTTTATCAAAAGTGGTGGAAAAAGGTATCTAATCATCACCACTTCGACAAAGATTTCAAACCAATCTTTGATATACCTCTATTGAATGTATGTGTACAATGCATGCACTTTCTCGGGTGATTAAGAATCTTGTCAACCTATACATTGGATTTGCTTGGAAGATCAGGAACCACACAGAACGAAAGAAGGGGATTACCACTCTTGAGATGTTATTGGCAGACATGAAGCTTTATGGAGGAGCGGTACAAATCGTGCAGGATCAAAAAAATTCAAACAACGAAATAGACATACCAAGAAAAGTTTCTATTGGAGGCATGAAGGCAAGACTATTCCTCTCGAGACCCAATGACAACAGGCGACAAAATCTTACCAAAAGTGGAAAGTACTACAAAAGGATGCATGTAAGTAGTATTGAATTTGAGCAATGGAGAAGGTTGCACACCACAGTAAAGGATCATGAACCTCTTTCAAGACATGCAAAGGCAGAAGTTTGGCGTGCTGTGGATACCATATTCTAGATGCTAGATAAGGAGACATGGACAAATACAGACAAGAGGACGTTTCAGACTACTCTAGATCTATTCAAGAAAGAGTTTCTAAAATCATGGGAAGACATCAATTTCACACACTACATGGTAAGACAAGTCTTTGGTTTCATAGATGTTAGTATAAAATTGTCTATGTCTACTAAACATTGTTCACAGACTAAACATTTATTTGCAACACATCATATACAACCATATGCCATATTTCATTGAAAATTATGGAGATCCAAGTATTTGGAGCACACAAGGCATGGAAAAGTCCCATTACATGGCACGCAATGCGTATTTCAGGCATACCCAACATGGTGGTGGTAGTAGAAAAGCCAACAGTCTTTGCGAGCTATTCCAATGGTTTTACAAAAGGATATTGCAGATACTACTGACAAAAGAGGAATTAAAATCATAAGCCATTGCACAAGTAGTACGAGATGCTAGGATAAAGAAAGACAAGAAGATTGAAGCATTCAGAAATTTAAATGCACTTGAAGGACTCGCAAAATGGAGGCAAGGTCAACACTATCACAATTGTCGTTGGGTTAGAATACAAGAGTAGACCTCTCAAATTGATGATACACTATAAACTTGATAACTATGATCATCCCAATGTATAATACATGATTTTGAATGATAATACATTTGATGTTCTGGAGTCAATGCCTACTGCTTTTGTTATCAATGAGCCGATTCTCTCCCCCTCCCACTATGCCTCCCCCTCCGTTGACTCACCTGACATTGTGGAGGGGATCGTGTCTGGTGCTCCCTCTAGTCAAATCTCCCGCCGCGCAGCCTCTATGTCATCCCATGCTACCTGTTTCAGCTGTTCTCTCCGCTCCCTCTCGGTTGCCCTTCTCGCGTGTACAAACTCCTCCACCTCTACTTGGTCTGTTTCAAATTTTTGCATAGCCTCTGCATGCCTTATAGTAGTGGCACGATTTAGTTCTTATTGTCGTACAAGGCGCTCCAATTTTTCTGGCGCTCATGAACTTCTCGTAGCGCTACCTCCTCGGCCCCATCGATTGTCAATGCCAACCAATATACCCTATTGAGTGACCAGAGTATACCGGGTGACAACCGAATCACTATAACAATGCAATGGAACGTCCTAAAACAAAGTAACACATGCACCTTACCTATCAATGCACATTGCATACATATAAATAAACATGAATAAGTCACTCTACTTACGTTAGGAATATCAAGAATTTACCTGCAAAAAAGTGAGGCATTCTAAGCAGTTCTCCATCCACAAGAGAATGCATTTGACTAGACGGGCACCATGGCCCGTTGTATTTGCATCGCATCCGCCAACCCCCTCCAACACTAGATGCTCGTACATCATCACAAATTTTTTTGCACAACTACAAAGACACCTTGATGTTACAACAAATGTGTCGAACTTGCATAGAATGAAATAACTTAATATAGTGTTGAGGTCACTTACTGTCTAACTTGACCATGGAATTCACTGGATCTCCCCAAATTTGCTAAAAATATTGTATTTGTCTCGAATGAATACAACAACAAGCTCCAATGCTCACTAAGTTAACAGGGGAAAACAATTATTGGCAGCATGCTCGCTTAAGGCCTCTTAAAGATATTCTTTAATAGCCACAACATAGCTTTGATTATAGGTCATACATATGATTTTAGCATCATCCAACCTGACATGCCTGAACCAATCAAGCTACCGGATGAATGCTTGTGCATCGTCGCGCAATGCAATGGAGAACAGAGGGTCAAGAACAAAAACTTATCTTTGATGTTCCTTTGCTACAGACACCAAATTGAACCTATACACAATAACAATTAGGCAAGTAAGACTCAAGCATTTGATCAAATACTTATTAAATAGAGGACAATTGAATAGAATACTTACAGCATTTCTACATGCACTACTATGTCTATGGTCATCCGGCTTTCAAACTACTGCATGCACTACACGTCATGCAAGTCCATCGATAAAACCTCTTTGGCCCCCAAAATGGTAAAGGCACAATTTATAGAAGAAGAAGAAGTGGAGGTTAGCATATTCTCGTAATCTTAGAGGCCGGCCTCCACCTCCACCTTGAGCATGCTAATGATGCACTCGTCATTAATATCTTGGCACTCTTTAGAGGGGCCGGCTCCTAAGTCTTATGGCTAGGTCATGGGCTCCGGCTCGGTGGTGGGCCTAGGGCTCTAGCTACTAGGGCTCCAATTGTGGATGGGGCTGGGGCTGGGACTCCAACTACTCGGGCTCTGGGGCTCCAGATCGACCATGGGCTAGGGCTCGTGGGGCTAGGACTCCTGGGGCTGGGGCTGCTCTTGCAAAAATTCCTCAACAAAAATCTGTGATTCATGCCCTCTCTATGACCTTGTATTGAGAGGGTGGGACGAGAGGGTGGGACGCTTGATATGGTTCTGCATTATGGCGCCCTGGATGGATAGGAGGGATCGCAAGGATGTCATGCATGTAAGGGTCATGGATGGGAGGAGGCTGAAGCAACTGATCATATTTGTGGTGAAGACTCATGTTAGTATCAAAGTCTCTTGCCATCATAGTAACCTTGTGTACATGTGCACCAAGTGTGTAGGAATCCTCCATGAATTCAATCAAGAAATCTTCACAGATCTCTTGGAGGGAAAGGAGGGTAGAGGTGGTCCACTGCATCCCTATTCTATGACACTCGAAGATCTCTCTAACAACCCTCTGGAAAGGGAGCCTCGGGATTGCAAGCTACATGTGGCACAAAATGCGTCTAACTCCCCTGTGCGCATTGTATCTTCATCTCCTAGACTGAACCTATAACGTAGCATCGCCTTGGTCTGACATGAGGCTTTGTTGTGGTTGGCCTTTTCGTAGTGGCATCTGCAAGCATATGACAGTAAGTCCTTGGGCCTTGCATCAGACCAAGAAGGTCCTCGTGCCTTGCATCAGACTGTGATGGACCAGGAAGGGGAGGTCATCACGAGGCAAAGGGGGCGCAATCGACGGATTGAGGGGCCTCTCTCGCACCGTGATGGCCCAAGAAGGGAGATCATCACAGGGCAAGGGGGCGCAGTCGATGGATTGAGGGACCTATCTTTCACCATGATAGTCCAAGAGGGGAGGTCATCACGGGGCAAGGGGCCTCTCTCGCACCATGATGGCCCAAGAAGGGAGGTCATCACGGGGCTAGGGGGACACAGTCGATGGATTGAGGGGCCTCTCTCGCACCGTGATGGCCCAGGAAGGTCATCACGGGGCGAGGGGGGCGAGATCGACGGATTGATGGGCCTCTCTTGCACTGTGATGGCCCAAGAAGAGAGGAAACGAGACAAAGAGTAATGGAACCCTACTGCAAAGAAGACAACCAGGCTTGGAAGATGAGAGGCTTAACATACCTTGGTACATGAGAAGCTTTGCATTCTAACAGTGAGCAAACTTGAAGATGCAGGGACGAAGCGGTAGGGGACTATGCAAGCAACACGAACAAGAAGAGGCAAGGGAATGAGGTGAGCAACACAAACAGGAATAGGCGGCAATACAAGAAGTAACTTACCTTGTGCCTACTGTTTTTAAAAAAATAAAAAATAAACAAATCCAAAACCACTCATCAAACGACAAGCCCGAAACCAGTCTTTCTAAATTTCCTATTCCTGCAATGAAAAATAATAATAATAAGGAATGAGATGCTGCCTTCAACGAAAAAATAATAATATCTCCTGTATCAATCTTGGGATAGACTCTGCCAGCGCTAGGTTGAACCTCTGTGGCATTAGGGTTCCTCGATTCTCTTTAGAAGGGAAAAGGAAAAGTCTGTTCATCATGACCACATCCTTAGCTTCAAGCTGATTAGTAAATTCAATGTCCATTTCTTGTGTTTTGTCTACAAACTCGTCCTATTATGTGCTTGGTTCTAAGCCTATTATGTACATTCCATATTGGATCTGATTCTTATTATGTGCTTAGTTCTGAGCCTATGTGTATGGTTAGTATGTGTTGCTACTAAGAGTCTCACCATGGACCTTCCTCATGGCACTTTGTAATTTATTTTTTTCCTTTTAATCAAATTCTTTTTCTCTCAAAATAATAATAATAATAAGGAATGAGCTTCCATCAGGGCCGTGGCCCGTAACAAACTTGATGCAAGTCACTTCGAGTGGCATTAAATGTGAATAGTACAGGCACATCAATCTCATGAGTCGTGTTCCTCCGTCATCTGTGCTCACATAAAACCGTCCTTTAATGTATTTTTTCCAAGCAAGATTCTTAAAAAACTGGTTGAAATTGAAGCTCTAATTGATGAAAACTGGCTAATTTTTAGCATTTTAGTTATAAAACCAGCTACTTCCCTCCCAAAACAAGCCTGCTCCTTTTTTCCATTGGATTGGAACAAAGTTTTTCGTGAACACTGGCTCTGACGACAAATCTTTCACCTTCTTCCTGCGATTGGCTTTGACGGACCTCGCGTCTTCTCCCTGCTTTCTTTCCTCTTGCACCTCTTGTCTTCTTTCTACTTTCCTTTCCATCTCATACAAGGTATGCATAATCTTCCCTTACTGGTCACAACGGTGTACGATGATGGCCCCTCTCGCCACCTCTCGTCCTCTCCTGTCACAAACCAAAGGCAATCCCTCTTGCACCTCTCGTCTTCTCCCTGCTTTCCTCTGTCCGTCTTTAGATCATTTGGGGGATATTTGCCTTTAGGTCAAAACATTTACACCACCGAGGACGAACTAGGAGAGCTCTCCCGTGCAATAAGGGGACCAATTGGTAGTCCTTGGGCCTTGCACTAGTTAGTCCTTGGGCCTTACACTAGGTAGTCCTTGGGCCTCACTCATGTTGTTCTGGCCCATTGGCCTTCAACACGCCCTGCGCGATCAGCATGGGTCACAGCAGTCCCATAGAGGCCCCCCTAGGAAGGTCCTTGGGCCTCACTCATGTCGTTCTGGCCCATTGACCCGAAGTTTCTTTTTTTCTATTTTCTTGATTTTTTTCTTTGGTTCCTATTTTCTTGATTCTTTTACTAATCTTTGGTTCCTATTTTCTTGAGCCCTTTTTTTAGGAGTTGTGATCAAATAATGGCCCGAAGTTCGTTGTTCAACATCATTCTTCTTGCGGATGATGACATTGCCTAGGAGCTTCCAGAGGACAAGCTTTTTGAATTTTTTTAAGAGCAGGTGCTGTGCTTAGAGCACACGAGCTCTCTTGTATGTTTACGGTAGATTTCCATTAGAGCAGCTGCTAGCATTCAATGCCTTTGAGGACTATGAACGTGAGTTCAAAAGTCTAACCGCGGCGAGTCTTGTTGTACTGGATGGAGTGACTTATGTCCATCCAGGGCTTTGGTCATCAGATAGAGCAAGTGCAAGAAATCTTAGAAGGAATTTGGAGAAGATCCCCTTGTGTGGCATAGTGTGCCTGACAATTGTCCCCTGCATTCGAAGAAATGTCGACTTGTTTAGTACAAGTATGGGTTTTTGTATTTTTTGCACCTTCAACTTCGAGATGACGTGGAAGCATAGGCTCCATCCACCTTTGAGGGTGCTCAAGTGGCAAAGGATGAGGATTATGATGAAGAGATACCCATCGACTTAGAAAGATCGAGCCTTGGCAAGTAGTGACCCTATGGTGCCAGGATTCAATGTGAATGCCCCAGGGAAGGGTAAGGAGATGGAGGACGAACCTCAATGCCTTCCTTTATCATGTCTTTCGAGCTTCAAGATGGGCCCGAAAAATAAAGAGTTTATTCTTTTAGTGGACATTATGCAACAACATATGCGTGAGGACTACTATTGCGGCATTAGCTGAATTCAGCGATGTTGGTATTGGTTTCATTGCGGATGAAGAAGGTAAATATTTCTTGGTCGACTCAGAAGTCAAGGAGAGGGATTATAGGACAAGGAAACAACTGCTCACACAATTTTTTAAGGAGGCTAAGTCACAAGAGAGCCAGTTTCCCCTCGAGATAGAGAAGTGCTCAAGTTGCAGAGTGTTTAGGAGTGTTGGACATGGGTAGGATCCAAGAGAGAGAAGCAATGTGCCTAACATTAGGGGGACAATCCTGCTATGGTCAAGAAGAATGCTAGAAAATGATGAGAATCATCTAGTAGTGCGTGTTCCTTTTGTTCTTAGTGTTAAGTGGTTGCTATTGCTATGGCATTTTTCAATTTTGATATGTTTTATTTCCAGCTTCTTGTTTGCAAAGATGAGTTCATTAAAAGAGCCGGAGGAAGCAAGTCAGTAAGCAATGCATCCTCATATTCCTCCAATTTAAAAGAGACCAGAAAGGATTCTGGGTTGGCCCACTATGTGGGGCATTTCAATCATAAAAAGGTGACAAGTCGTATGTACACATGTACATATACACAACTGAGAGACAAATATCTATATACATATTATTTGGTAATGTTTCCTTACAAGCATCTTTTCTTTTCTTGTTTCTTGACTGATCATAATATTTCACAAGGATTTCTCTTCAAACAATGCGGTGCTACCTCTTTTTGCACTAAAGGTAGTTTTGAGGTATTTGGGTGGCCATCCTGTGGCAACCAATGTTGAGAAGGTGATATTGGTAGCAAACCAATTTGCTTTGCGATTTTTTGGTATAGGATATGGATGCCACGTGCTTCGAATGCCATATTATTTGTCATATGCATGTCAAGCTATTGCAATGGGGATGACACAAGTTGAGGACTTGCATCCATATGGGAAGAGAAGATTCATTAGGGAAAAGAAAACAAGGCTATGTAGGGGTGCACTACCACAACCTGATGAAGGCCCCTCCACAGTGATATTGATGCCGAAGGTGGAAGACGAGAATGACCGAGAGAGCTCCCCAAAGAGGATGAAGCCGTCATCGAGTCCACCTTCTCCCGACTCTCACTCTTGATTGACGCCATAGCTATAATATGTATTGGTTTCCACGATGTGCTACTGAATATGTATGGTCGAATGATATAATGTAGAAGCACATTATTATTTGATTGTTAAGGACATTTGGACAATGTGTTGTGTTGTATCTTCTTTGATATCTTGTGAATTTAAGAAAATGTCTAAATTACATCATCTTTGTATCCCTCAGAGGCAAGCGCTATTAAACACACCAAAACAATAGCATTACCAACAGTAAAAGAAAAATGACACAAAGAATCAATTCTTAATAAAAGGGTTGTGTGTTACAAGGTACAGCTTGTTGTGTCAATTACATCATGTCGATTACACCATCTCTGCACTCAAAAATACACCAAAACAATAATGCAACTAATTGTAGAGAGGAAATTGACAGGAATGATCCATAAATTATCAAAGGCTTGGTGTGTTACAAAAGATCCATTCTATAACAAAAGGTGTGTTACAAAAGATCCCTTAACAAAAGGGTTGTGTTACAAGGTACATCTTGCAAGAGAAGCTCGGGTTACAAGGTTACCTGTTACAAGAGCGGCTCAAGTTGGTAGTACTAAGCTTTGGCCTAAACTCTACCTTGAAGATCCTTGCGCATCATCTATGATTCCCTTCTTTTCAGTACATGCTTTCTATTGTGTACAAAGTAGAAGTTTTTTGGTAGCATATTGGGTGCCTCATCGTTGATGTCTTTGCAAAGCTCGACCAAAGCACATTCCTCTCTTATGCTTATAATGGTCAATAGAGATGAGGCCTCATCTACCACCTCAATGTCTATAACTTGGTTGGCTTGCAAGCTTGCAGTCTCCTAGTCCATTGGCACAAGCACTCATTGATATAGTGCTCCTGATAATACCAGAATGATAGTATAAAAGTCTGGGTTGTGATCATGTAATTTGCCACAACTGTATCAAGAACAATGCGACAATGTACATGTCCCACATGTTTCATGAACCATTGGCTCCACAGTATCTTTGCCAATAATTGGTTGTCCATTCATGTGCAAACTAGCATTGTCTTGGTAACGTTAACATCAAACTCCCAAAATAGTTCCACAAAAATATTGACAAGCATAGATAGCATGATCTTTACTAATTTCATTGGAATGGTAACCTATAATGATCGTTGCACATCTCTGTATATCTTGCTTCATGTGTACTCTACTCCAAAGCAATCAAGCATTGGCCATGCTAATTTGTTCTTGTCTGCATCTAAAGGGAGTGCTTGGAGGTAACCTTTCGTGTGAGACCGGTCTTGAAGTTGGTAAAAATAATCATAAAAGAAGAGGCCTTCATCTGCAAGGCTCCCCCCAGTCCTTCCCTCATACTGTAATTGTCCAACATGTCCATGTAGCACATGGATGACTCCTATAATGCACTCAATGGGCTGCCACTCCTCATAGGATGAAGGATAAATGTTTGAAGTAATGACACATAAATTCTCACACAGAATACAATAAATTTTTGAAGCAATGACAATAACACTACATAAAAACTAGGAGGGCAAGCCAAACCTACAGTTTGGCCTGTGAGGTGGAAGCCTTATCTCATATCCAGGTGCCATTACAATCTGATGGTGCATATAGACTACTGACTTCAACAATCTCTTCAATTTCTTCATAGCTTTTGCATGCTTTTCCTCCCATTGGAAACTCTATCATTTCATCAATAACTGATAAAGATCATCAGCTACACTTGCAAAATGAGGGATCCATATAAAATAAAAGACACATGCTTCCAAAAACCTTCTAACCTCTAAAACACTAGCACAGATATCTTACATCCTATCAATACCATCTATCTTAGCTAGGTGAAGGCTTCTTGCCATAGAGCCCATATATATGTCTCACAATCAAGACCTCCATTAGGGCCAAAAACATGAAAAACAACTCTTTTTTTAATCCCTTGATTAAGAAAAGTACCAAAGAGAGTTTGACATATATACAAAATATGGTATTATTGTATTTTGTGCTTTGGAGATAATAGAGTTCATTTTGTAGTTCTTTCCTCTTTTTTATCTAAAATATCTAAAGTCTGATATATTTTGGTAATCCCCACAGTCCTATTCACTGGCAAAAGCTGTCAAAATATATGATCTTTTGAAAATTGAGATATGATATTTTTTAGCCAAAATATCCAAAGTTTGGTAATCCCAACAATCATATTCACTAACAAAAGTTGTCAAAAGATATGATAAAGATGGGACCTAAAGTTAATACTCAATATTTTCAAAATCAAGTGATTTGACTACATGACTTCTTTTTAGCACCCATTCATTTAAGCTCTCTCAATTCTCCTTCTTCACCTCCTCGTCGAGTTTCTTTCTCTACACAATATGTATGCTTTTATTTTTTTCCATAGCATCCATAAGGTGTCCTTGTTTCATAAACTCTCATATCGTCTATCACATAAGTACATGTGAAACTTGGAAGCCCAAAACTTTTATTGGAAATGATTAGATTACTAATGATGTAAAATATCATTGGAAGTAATGTACTTCTACTTTCAAAGCTATACCTCAATAATATTTACTCAACTTCGACATGTTTATATGGTTAGGGATATATACTTACCTCCAACTAAATGTACTTTTCTCCAAATGCATATTAGTAAGTTTTGCTACAATTAATAAATGTACTTTTTACTCTATCAATGTAAGTAATAAAGTAGATTATTTTCTACAAGCATCTTTCATCAACAAGTTTTGAGCAACATCCAATGGAGAGATTGATTTCAATAGTGTAAACACATTATAAGTTTTTAATAAGAAAATACAACTTCTAGTATAAATATTCAAGCTTAATGGTATATGCCATTGGAAAAAGATTTGAATATTATTTTCTTTGTATAAATTATATATATCTTGCTATTGTATTTTTTGAACCAAAAATATATAAACCTTTGAGAATTTGGTCTTACTTATTAGCGCTTCTTGTGAAGAAACATTTGAAAAAAACTTTATATACTTCAATAAGATTCTTTAAATGAGAATATGTTTAATTTATATACCCAAAGTATTTTATTACATCACGAGTTACAAGATGTGAATGTACATATATAAATATATAAAATAATAATATATCCTTTGAGTGTATTTTTTAGATATTAACAAAAGCAATAAATGAATATTTACAATATAAAAACTACAAGAAAGGTACGTGCACAATATATTTTATCATGGCCATTTATTTCATTTAAAGTTTTTATAAACTTAAATGACTTCTCAAAGACAAATACCAATGTAAAGTAGACTATCATTATCCTAAAGCTAAAAAATCGTAGAAAATTCAAAGACTTTAATTTTAGTTGAAGAAAACTTGAGAAAATCAAGAAAAATAATAATAATAATACTTTGCGAATAGGGATTTCCAGCATGGCTAAAACCCCATATTCGTGTCATATCAAGCATTTCTTATCCTTTAGGACTTTTTCATATACTCTTAATTAATATGGCTTGATACAAAGATTGTTAGCTGGTTTGGAGTCCCTTAATAGAAATATCATTATTATAAGTAGTTTGGAGCATCTTAAGCATAATAAGTCTTGAATTTTTTTTGGCTAATCCTTTGCTAGTTTTTCTACTTATCTTTACATGGGACTATCTTTATGAAGAGATATTGCATTAGTATATCTTTGCTACATAAATTATATCTTCTTTAGGAGCTTTAAAAATATAAAATAGGTATTTATTAATTATATATTTCTGGGATAATATATTCACAATTGAGGATATTGAAATCCGATAGTGTTATTAAGAATTACAGTTGAGGGTACGATGAGAAAAGGACTCCCATGAGCTAATATCAAGTAAAATTTTATATCTCTCATATTCTCTGAAGCATCCTACACAAATGAGATCCTCTTAATCTAAAAGTGGATATGGTGCATGATGTCATTAATACTTTTTATTTTGTTGTTAGATTTATCTTTTTTATATTTTAATAGACTAAAAAATGAGCAATAAATATTAAAAAAGAGAGGAGGCTTACCAGTAGCAAGGTTATTCAAATCAATGTTGCTATCTCCCAGAAATCAAAGTACCTCCTTTCTTCTAATCATAATATGTTATCCTTGTCTTATCTATTAGTCCTTGCTTAGAAGTTAATATTATGATACAATATAATGAAGATCTTCTATTTTGAAGTGCCAAGATCAAGGTGAATCTCTTCATTTCTATTCTATTAGCTTGGCATTCATCCGTAGTATATCTATCTCTGCATGTTTATGTCAACACCATGAGTCTATTTGAACCATTTTCTTATGAATCAAATTGACAAGATAAAAGAAAAAGCTTAGATGTGGTCGAAACAAAATCTTACTAAGCGGATGACTTGGGAGATGAAGTAAAGATAGGGCTTGGATAGTTGACCTAGCCAAGTCTTCCAAGCTAATCTCGTTTCAAGTCCATAGAGGCCCATATCTATGTAGCTAAGCTGGTAAGTGGTGTTGGTCTTGTTGGTAAAGACCCCGCAAAGACTCTTTTGATTGTCAATCCAAGGAGACAAAGGCAAACTGAAGTGGACTAGGAATAAAAGCTGAATGTGATTTTGATGGGAAAATTTATGATAGAGCATAATCTACTTCGAGAACTGAGAAACTAAGAGAAACTAAGAGAACAATCGTTCAAATGACAATAGATGAGAAAATAAACATGATTTTGGTGAAACATTTTTATAGCAAAATATTTAACCATTCAAAAAGGAAGAATAATGACTGATAAGTGACACTTTACATGAGTTAATGTCCTTAGGCATTTAATGATTGAACTCTTAAATTAGTAATGTATTGCCTTATTAATCACATCTAAATGGCCAATTTTAGAGGATGCATTTTTTTAAAACCTCAACTAATTAACAACTTAATCATTTTTTAAAGGTACCTTTTTTGAAGTGTTTTCACTCTAATGCTCAACTCCAAACATAGATTTGTGTTCTGAAATAATCAAGTTCACTTCTTCCAAGTGAGCTAATATCTTCTCGCATTCCGCTATATGTTTTGCAATAAACTCTTCATATCCATGAGAGTCTAATTGTTCATTCTTCTCATCCTCTACACAATCCTTGATTGGCACATCATCTAAAAAAGGTAGAATAAGTTGTGATGAAATCCCTAAGCACCTTATTCATTGCACTTATCATCTGTGCTACCAAGTTTGTTGCAAACTACAAGAGAGTACATATTCATACCAAGCCTAAGGGTTGTGGTATGAAATCCCTAAGCACCTTATTCATTGCACTTATCATGTGTGCTACCAATTTTGTTGCAAACTACAAGAGAGTACATATTCATACCAAGCCTAAGGGTGTCTTCATGGTCATGATGTCCTTGCTTTCAACTGTCAGCTAGAATTGATCATAACCTGAGTACAAAACTCTTAAAGAATAAATAGCTCTTCTAGCAAAAGCCTCTGTTTATTCTTCTCATCCTCTACACAATCCTTGATTGCCACATCATCTAAAAAAGGTAGAATAAGTTGTGGTATGAAATCCCTAAGCACCTTATTACTTATCATGTGTGCTACCAAGTTTGTTGCAAACTACAAGAGAGTACATATTCATACCAAGCCTAAGGGTGTCTTCATGGTCATGATGTCCTTGCTTTCAACTGTCAGCTAGAATTGATCATAACCTGAGTACAAATCTCTTAAAGAATAAATAGCTCCTCTAGCAAAAGCCTTTGTAAACTCAACTATTATAGGCCTTGCACCAACATTTCTTATAATCACTTTGTTGACCTCGGCTGCATGTCTTACATAAACCTCAATGTAACATTCTTTGTGGGCATTGTAGACCATTGAGTTGCATATGGGGTTGAAGATTGCTCCAATATCTTCATGTTTATATTTTCATTTAGTAGATCCATCAACTTAAACAAGTAAGCCCAAGGTACTAGAATCGACCTTGAATTTCATGGCACATGTGAAACAGTAAAAATCACCATCAAAGCTATAGTATTCACGTCTGTGTAGCCTATTTTAGCAAGTTTAAAGCAATTGTCTTTCCATATTTGGCTAGCATCTATATAGAACATTCTCTTTCAGAAGGCAAGAGGTGCCTCACATCCTATCTTTAATTCCTTCAGTGTTTTAGCTGTAAATTTCCAAACCATTCTCATATAGACTACGAACCATTACATTAATTTCCGAACCATGGTCATGCAAAGTGATGTGCAAAGTCTCATCCTCCCCAACCTTAACCACTTAGCCCGTGCCCAATGATTCCATAGATAATGACTTCTAGGAATAAATCCTTAAGCCTCATCATCGCTATGATGCATTTGCCTAACTCTTATATGAGTGTTGTTGTAAAGAACTGAATTTTCAATCACTACATCGTCATGTTTACCCTCAACACATGCATTTTGCTGATAATCAACCCGTTTCTCCTTTTCTACCTACATAAGAGTATTAACGGGATCATCAAGAAATTCTCTCTTCCTCTTTATTATCTCAATGTTTTCATCTCATCCTACAAGGGTCTTGGCTATGTAGGATGGAAAAGAGAGAGCTCGACTGGGCCAATAATATCCTGGCTGAGTTGACTTGGATAACTAAATTCAGGCAGCTTACTGAAAAAGAAAACCTGAAGTTTGCCCAAATCATAAGAAGGGCAGCCCTTATTAGAGATTTGGGGAAACTAAGTCCGATTTTCTACAAAAGAATGATAGTTGATCTGCACTGCCCAGCGTACATCAAAGGTCAAAGGAGAAAAGAACCAATTTAGGAAGTACGCTTGCTTCTCCGACTTGACAGCAGCCCACTGGTTATTGAATCAGGATGACTTAGGGAAGGAGTGCATGCAGCTCTATGGAAATCTTTATGCTGATTTAGAGGACCGCAATAACAAGGCGACTTTGATAGCGATCCTTGAATTAGTTCCCAAGGTGATCACAGAAGAGAACAATCTGAGGCTAATCAGGCAATTCAACATTAATGAGCTTAGGCAAAGCACTTGACTAAGCTAGGCAATCAGAAATCACCTGATTTTGATGGTACTTCTACGGAGTTCTTTATGCATCACTGGCACCTACTTGGCACAAGTATGCCAGAAATGGAAAATTACTATTGGGACAAAGGCTTCCTCCCCTCCTCTTGGACTAAAAGCCTCATAACCCTTGTTCCAAAACAGGTGCGGGTTTCCAAACTCGGTCAGTGGAGACCAATCTCCCTCATGGGCAAGATATACAAAATCTTCTCAAAAGCCATGTCATTAAGACTGAAGTGCTTTGTGAGGGAGCATGTTAACAAGAACCAATATTGGTTCATTGATGGTAGAAGCAGATACTTGACAAGGGAAAGTCCACGATGAATATTTGTCAAGTGGATCCGAAAGATAATATTTTCTGATCATGGACATCTTGACCACCGCACCAATTTGGCAAAGAAAGGTGCATGCAGATTTAAGCATTAGATCTAAGACACAGGCACCGCGAGCTCTTTTGGAGGAAGTAAATAGGCAACATAACCTGTCTATACCCCAGAGAACTACTTGGGCACAAATCTTTCCAAGTGCTCTGGACTGAAGGACTCACCTGTTCTGGAATGAAATGCTCATGAGGGGAGGAAGAGTCTCTGATTCACCTGTTCTGGAATGGGCGCAGGGCCTCACAAGCCTGGAAGCAAGTGTCGCGGCACATAAGAACATCAAGCAATATGAAAGACCCCTTCATCTTATAGATCTTTGGATGCTTCAAGTTTATAATTATAGAGTAAAACAAAACAACTCATTTGTTCACACTATTAGACTGTTTACTTTATATCTTTGTGGGATGCTAGAAAAAGCGGTTGTTTTGCCAGAGGGGGGTGGGGGTCACATTTGTTAACTGAGTTTAGACAACGAGGCAAAGCATGATCAAATGTCTTTGGCCGAAATTAGGGTCACTTTTCAACTGGGTTCCCATGCCCAAATTGGAAGGATGGGGGAGGGTACAGAATAATTATTGTATGATTCTTAGTGTTGTTGTAAGGGACAGCTCTGTATGTGTTGAGAGAAGGCTGTGTTGATGAGCTGTTTTTTCTGTAAGGACAGCAATTGTATATCTGAACTTCAATAGCTGAAACCCAATTGCAATCCGAAAAAGGCATGCACGAGGAATAGCAGCATTATCCCACTGCCTAGAAAGCCATGTACACTCCTCACAGAAGGATTGCCCTGCCAAAACAACACATTGATATTCGATTATTAGCTGAATTAAACCAACTATCCATTAATACCTTTCGCATGGCTCTTTGCATGGATGCATGACGCAACAAGATGATACCTAAATTAATAGGCACCCGCCCGTGCATGCGAACATGCATAATGATAACGAAGAAAGATAGCTCTAAAATCAACCATCAAGTGTATGGCATGACGCGTGATGAGTATGCACTATCATTGACACGATCTTGCTACCTACTTGACGCAAATGATACGCGATGTAAACATGCTTACTTCGAAAAAGCCTGTAAGAGCTGTCTGGACAGATAGAAGAGCAAGACCCAGCAGGCCTGTAACTGCATGTGGACTGCACAGACAGAAGAGACAAGGCCAATGAGGACTCAAATCATGTGGTGATTGTAAAGGAGCTAACCGGTGATAGTTCAGCCGCCTGACCTCTCAAATATTGGCTTGCCAGAAGTGAGTAGAGAGAGGATGCCACCAGTAGCACCCAGAGAGAAGAAGAAGAACATTCCACCCAGCAGCTTTGGATGTAAGTCTTTTGCTTTGGCCTTCACTGCCTGCATTTTGATGAGTAAGAGATAAGCACGTAAGACAACCCAGCTCATCTTCTAATAGCCTCAAGTTAAGCAACCCCTTCAAACAACCACCTTACATGCTGCAGTACTCTGTTTATGCAAAGCTCTGAACACTACCCAAGTTGTCTCCAAAATGGCATATATATTTGTGTTTGTGCAAGGCTTTGTACCACCATATTGTCAGTGAGAAGCTTACCACATCATTAGACAGGCGAATCTGCCAACCCAAATAAGAGCCATAGCCTCCCATAGCAAAGAGCACAACTGCCTGCAAATAATACCAATGAAGAGAGATTGAGACTGATTGTCTGCCCGTGCACATGTACGTGTGTGCAATGTTACATGCTTACGTGGGGTGCCTCATACATCAAAACTCTTCACATACGAGATGTAGGAGCATATATAGGCACAAAATATAGTGCATGAGAATGCGCACTCTGGGTGCATTCGATGGGCTTACATAGCACCGTTGCTTAAAATGTCTATCCACTAGCCATGGATTACATTGCAATAGAACCCAGTCTAGATTGTCCACGGCTTATACTCCAAAAAGGCCTGCATCTCTGTGTGTATGCGTGTGCACGCATGGGTGAACATGCAATGTGCGTTTGTGCATATTTTACCATATTGCCTGGATGACCCCAGTGCACCAACCATCCCGGTAAGTTCAAGCTTCTCACGATGTCACCAATGGGCTCAAACACAGAAGCTACAGTACCGGCTGAGCCGAAAGGAAGCACACCACAAAAATTTGACAGGTTCAGATCCAATTTTTTGTTTAAAATGACTCATTTTGACAACAAGAACTAGTGCCTGAGAGAGAGCAACATACCTCCGGGGAGAGCCGCAAGAGTGAGGATGGAGAGAGGGGAGGCCGACAAGAGAAACGAGTGTTCTAGCTTGCAGCAGCGGAGCTCTTGCTGCTGCTGCTGCTGCTGCAATGTGTCATGAATATCCTTCACAGGATGAATTAGAGCAAGGACCTTGCTCGGCTGCGCAAGAAGCGCCTCTTCGTCAAGGGCACGATGCTGGGCTGCAGCAAAAGGAGTCAAGGCCCGACCTCGAAAACACACTGCAATGCAAAACCACATCCTTGTGTAAGCACACTCTCAGGTAAGAAAAATCTCTCTCTCTCTCTCTCTCTCTCTCTCTCTCTCTCTCTCTCTCTCTCATCCATACAAAAATGCACTTACGGCAGGAGCAGCTCGCCCTGCTAGACGAGAGAAACGGGTTACGAGCAAATGTAGAAGTATGCTGCTGATGACCGGTAAGAGAGGAAGACAAAGAACGCGCCATGATAAGTGAATGAGAGAACGAATGAGCGAGCGTGTGCCTCTTTCGTCTCCTGTGCAAAACCCTTGGATCTCTTTGTATACGTGACTTAACCTACGCTTTACACATATATCGCTTCTGAGCTTCCAACGCTTGTGGCTGCACTCGTGCCACCGGTTCAAAGTCCACGCACACGAGTCACGTTTCAGGTGGAGCCCACTCATCACGTGCCACGCTCACTGCCTAGTAGCGAATGGGAAATTGCTCCTTGAAACCTGCTTTCGAGGCTGAGGGCGGTTACACATAGGGCTAAATCCCCCGCGGGCTCGTAAAACAGTCAGTGTAGTTTTTTAGACATCAAATGCAACACTTGATAACACCAAAAGTGCCATGTCTTAGTGGTAGTTAAGCTTAGCCCCATCCCCATTGGGTGGTGGTGGCTCAAATCCAAGCGCAAGGAATTTTTCTTTAATTGAAGGTCTTGACGTCTAGTTAGTGGTGGGCATGGAAAAAATTTTGGGTGGGGGAGATCCCTTGCCCAAAATTGTCTGCGAAACGAAAAAGCAGACCAAATCAAATCACCACACGTCAATCAACGAGCACTCTGTTTTTTTGAAAATTGGGTGTCCACCGCTATGTCTAACCAGCCTAAGTGAGATGTAAAGGGGCTAGTAGTTGAACATCTAAGAGTTTGCAAATGAATCTTTACTATTTTGAAAAAAATTAAAGGTTGGAGATTTTAAAGGTGTGCATCAAGTCTATTTTTTACCGGAGAATTGGATCTCAATTTATCTTGACCCAAAAATCACACAATAACGTTGCTCTGAAAATTCCCGTATTAAAAAATGAGCCTTATAATATATGACAAATACAAGCCAAAGTAGAAACATATGTGTGCCAATTATAAAAAGGGGTTTGAACCTCTATTTCCTACAAAAGCCAAGTAATACTCTCGTAGGAAAACAAAAGCCAAAAGCCATGTAACACTCTTGTAACCACTTCCCCAAGTTCATGTTATTGCCATGAGTGGTGAGTTTTTTATAATTGACCCCTCCTAGGGTCAAGAAACTGTATTATCACTAGCCCCTATTTAACTACTAGCCCTTTTACCCTCCACATGTCATTCTTTAATTGGCAAATCACCACGTTTATCACAACACATGATGGGTTGTAGCTATGTCCATATGCACATCCAATTACTTGTTAATATCTTTTTTAGAAACCCATTTATTGTGCGTGGTGTATCACCTCCATCCATTTTCCTTCTAGAGTACTATCTTGCCTAGCTAGGCTTGCTAATCATAGAGTTTACAAAACTCATCATTTACATGAGGTACTCTACAGACTTACAATGGTTGGTAGAAGAAAGGGTTAGCCAACCAATTTAGTCGCATATCGGGGTCAAAAAGTAGATGAGATTATTTGTGGTTTGTGAGGTGAAACTACACATTGAGTAACAGAGGCCCAACCCTCGCCCAAAATGTGGGCATGCACTTTTTGAAACTAGGAGTCAACATGGGTACGATACCTTTACATATCAAGTAGACATAGTTTGCAAAAAAGTGAAAAGTAATAAACTTATAATTTTTTGCTTAGTTCCAAACGCAAAAAGTGTGCCCTTGTCCGTCACTTTACAAAGTGGGCAAAGGAGACTCTCTGTCTAAAAGTGGGCCGGGGGGTGTGATGCACCTACACTCATTCACTCACTCAATACAGCACAAAAAGGTAACGCGATATGTGAGAGCAAGGTATACTCTTATATTATTCAATGAAAGAAACGGTATAACATAGACACATCCCAGGACTACACCCTTGTGATGCCTCACATATGAGGGTTCACCACTGGGTATAAGAAATCACACATAAAGTGAAACCAAGTAGGGCTCAAAGTCACTACTACTCCCTATATAGGTGTTTCTGGTAGCCATGCCATGGTATAGCTACAAAGCCCTTATACTCACCCTTGCTTATTGGATTGTTGTCCTCAGTAATCTAAGGGTAGAGGTTATTGACTCATCCAAGGTCTTAACACAGCTTCTTCTAATAAGCTGGCTAGTGCAACGGAATAAAGGGTACCTTGAGTACCTCACCAAGTGGAAAGGATGCCCTCTCAAAGAAGCCACTTGGATTTCAGAAGTGAAGGCTTGCGAACAATTCTTCCACTGCCCTGAGTCATCACTTGACTTAGCATAGGCCTAGTAACGCCTCCACTCCTCAAATGTAATTGAGTCGAGGGTGGATCCGCATGGTAGCAAGAATAAACCAAAGCAACAAAGTATTCTAGATGGGAAGACATTGACCTACTTGATATGAAAAGTTGTGTTAAGACCCCCAAGCCGTAGTGCGGTAGACACTGACCAGTCTGATAGTAAAGGCTGCATTAAAACTGCACTAATGTGTCAAAGTCCTAGATCAACAGACAACAATCTCTCCATTTCTTCAAGAATTCTTCTGCATTTGATCTTCAACTTTGGCAACTCCTAAGGTTAAGGCAAGGGGTGTGATGACTTATTTTCTTGTAGCTAACTCAAAGGGTGTGTAGCCCGTGGGCGAAGTGGATTGAGCTATTGTAGTGAAACTTGAGCACATCAAGGTACCATACCCAATCTTTTTGATCCACCTAGGCATAGCTACTGAGATAGTCTTCAATGCCTTGGTTCACTCTCTCTATTTGCCTATTTGTCTTGGGGTGAAAGGAATATGAGAATCTCAACTATGTTTCCAGAGTCTTAAAAATTTTCTTACACATATCGCTCATGAATCTACCATCTATATTTGAGACAATGGCTAAGGGTAAGCCATGCAGCTTGAACACATGTGTGAAGAAGAGGCGTGATACCTCCTTGGCATTCAATGGTGTCTTAATAGCCGGGATGAAGTAAGCTTGCTTGGAGAAATAGTCCACCACCACAAAGATGATGGTGTACTGGCATTGGTTGAAGTAATCTTGTTGACTTGGAGTGTCGTGCCTTCATAAGTTGGAAAGTAGGACACGTCTTGATATAGTCTATGACTTCTTCCTTCATGTTTGGACAAAAGAACTGCTTTTTGAGTGCTTCAAGTGTCTTGCTTTGTCCCTTATGCCCACCTAATTTTCCATCATGCACTTCATGTAATATGACCTTCTTCAACTCCACACTATTGGGAATGTACAATCTCTTTCCTACAAATAGAATTCCCTCCTCTAGGGTATACATGCCATGTGGTGCTTTGTTAGCTTTCATCTCTTTGCAAATCTTGTGCATTTCTTGGTCATGTTCCAAAGCATCCTTTACTAACTCGAGGAAGTTGCTACTGACCACACTAATAGCTTTCAGATCGACCTTGAGACTTAGAGCATCAGCTATCTTGTTGGTGGAGCCTGGCTTGTGTTTGATCTCCAAGTTGAACTTTGCTAGAAAATCGAGTCATCAAGTTTGTTTGGCAAACAACTTTGGTTGGGATTGGAAGTATTTGAGGGATATGTTGTCTATATAGACCAATATGTGTTTTCTTGAACATAATGCTTCCATTTTCTAAGGCAGTGAATCACTGCTAGCATCTCCTTCTTGTTTGTGCTCCATCTGGTTTCTACATCTGTGAACTATGGGGTGGCCATTGGATTCATAAGCTATGGGGTAGCCACCTTGCACCAACACTCCCCCAATGCCATAATCTGATGCATTTGTGGAGATTTCGAAGGCCTTTGTGAAGTTGGGTACTTTGAGTATGGGGGTTTGACTCATACATTTCTTCATCAGCTCAAAAGCAGTCTATTGCTCCCTTCCCCATGTGAAATTTCCATCTTCTTTGGTGAGATGGGATAGTGGTGCGGTGTCGAAGGATTTGTGAAAACAATGTCGCGACTTCAGAAGTCCTTGATAGATTTCAGGATAGAAGATCAAGTAAGTGAATGAAGTCCAATCTGTAATGATTGCAATTATTTCCTGTGATGTTGATCAGTTGGAAAGATCAAAAATGTTCATGATCATATATAATACTTCATATTGAATGAACCAGTAATCCTTCAAAAACATAAAAGAGTTCTCTGTGCTCCTTGGCAGTTTAGATAGGCTTCAATTCCACGAATCTAACAAGTGCGATTATGAGTATGGAGAAGACAATACATCAATACATTAGAGAGGAATGCCTTGAAGGTATATATTTAATAAGTGGCGCAAAGCATGTTGCACAAAGGCCTCGTACTACTGCTGTTAGAGGTTATTAGTACATCATGTGGTGCTGTGAACATCATCAGACCTTGCATACATTTTCAGACAAGTGTAATGCCCATGTTGCAAGGCAAAGCCAATCATTCCATTTGCAATGACCACGATTATGTTTCACAGGTCTGTCACTTCATTGACATATTCTCAACATCCTGAAATGTCTGCTAAATTTTCACCTAGCCCTGTGGTTTGCAATCAAGTTTGCAGAGCATTATCAATCCACCACCATCTTCTTAAAAACAGATTACCATATTATGGTTTCTGCTAGAATTCTGTGTTTGCTTTTCTGATTGATTAATGGGCTCCACACATAAGGAATGTCAGCCCAGTCGCCCTTTACAGTCCTGATCGGCATCCTTCAGCAGCTCAATTCTTGGAAATTACCTTGTTTCCATGCTGGTGGCATGCAGCACCCCTCACGATGCCCAGCATGCCTTCTATCGCCTATCCAATCGCAACGAGCATTCCTGGTTTTTGTGAAGTCTCTTGTGCGATCATTGTTGAATACAACTTTCAACTCTGACAAGTTTGAGAATTGAACATCAAGGGTGCAGCAATCCACATATATATTCCTGCCCTGTAGAGTGTTTCTTGCTTGAAGAGCACTATGTTGTGATGTAAACTGAACCGGAGCTTGGAGTCCTGCTGACTTCTGAAATGCCCCTATCTTCTCAACAATTCCATAAGGACCAAACACTTGATGCAGCACATCTACATGAAAGGTGAGAAGGATCGAAGCTTGCACGCGAGCTATGGCGGGAGAGCAAGAGCAAGAAAGAGAGAGACAAGAAATGGGAACTCCAACAGTCACAATGTGTGACAGGGCCTTCCTTTATTCAAACTGTCACTAAAAGAATAAAGAATAAAGTGACGTGACGGGCGCCCGCCACCTGCAGTGTGCAGTGGCGGGTACTGTCAGTGTAGTAATACACGGGGCGGCACGGCGGAGGCGCCTTTACCCCCAACAACCTCCCACTTAAAGGCGAATCTGCCCTAGTGAGAGAGAAAAGAAAAAGAAAAGACAGTACAAATGTACATAGGTACAAGGGATGAGGAAAGGTGACATCTCATCCAACGCCCATCAACCTCCTGAGGAAGGCAAAGCGCTCAGTAGTGAGGCTCTTCGTGAGCAAATCTGCAGGATTCTCATCAGTGGAGATCTTGACAAGGTCAACAGACCTGTCCTCCACGACACCACGTATGAAGTGATACCTCACCTCAATGTGTTTCGTCTTCGCATGGAAGACCGGATTCTTAGCCAACTGAATGGCACTCATAGAATCCGAATGCAGTGTAGGTGTAGCATCAATCCCAAGGTCAGCAACTAGACGGCCTAACCATATGGCCTCCTTGCAAGCCTCAGTGGCTGCAACATACTCGGCCTCAGTGGTAGACAAAGCCGTACACTTCTGAACCCTGGACATCCAAGAGATAGCCCCTCCAGCATAGGTGAATACATAGCCAGAAGTGGACTTCCTACTATCTGCATGTCCTGCATAATCGGAGTCAGTGTACCCCACGACCCCTGTATCCTGGCTGCCATAGCAAATACACATATCTGCTGTGCCCTTCAGGTACCTCATGATACCCTTCACGGCATCCCAATGTCTGCTGCCAGGTGTAGCCATATAGCGTGCCACAACACCAACTGCATGTGCAATATCTGGACGAGTGGCTATCATGGCATACATCAAACTGCCCACGGCTGATGCATAAGGGATCTTGGCCATCTCGGCCCTCTGCTCATCTGTCTGCGGACAATCGGCCTGTGATACCTTCACATAAGAAGGTAATGGACAGCCAATAGGCTTTACGTCCTGCATGCGGAAGCGCTCAAGGACTTTATGAATGTACTCCCGCTGTGAGAGATACAAAAGTCCCTGATGCCTATCGCGCTTAATGCGCATCCCAAGTATATGTGAGGCCTGTCCCAAATCCTTCATCTCAAAGCTCTTCTTCAGCTGAGATTTAAGAGCATCTAGCTCATCATGAGCTTTCCCTACTATCAGCATATCATCAACATAGAGTACCAAGATAAGCAAACTGCCATCACGGGCTTTCTTCGTGTAAAGACACGGATCCATAGCACTCCTGCTGTAGCCCTGTGACTGCATAAAGGCATCAAACTTATGATACCATTCCCTAGGTGCCTGCTTCAAGCCATACAAGCTCTTCTTCAACTTGCACACTAGGTGCTCCCTGCCAGGTTCTGCAAAGCCCTTAGGCTGATCCATATAGATCTCATCATGCAAGTCCCCATGTAGAAAAGCCGTCTTGACATCCATCTGATATAGATCTAAGTCAAGCTGTGCAACCAAAGCCAAGACTAAGCGCAGGGTGGTCATCTTAACCACAGGAGAGAAGACCTCATCAAAGTCCACACCATGTTCCTGCTTAAAACCCTTTGCTACCAATCTAGCCTTGTATGCCGGCTTGGGGTGTCCAGGGGTACTTTTTAGCTTGTACACCCACTTGCATGGCAAAGCCTTCTTGCCCTTAGGCAAGGCAACCAAATCCCAAGTCTCATTCTTATGCAGGGAGTCTATCTCAGACTGCATAGCCCTCTCCCAGGAGTAACTGTCACCCCTGCGCATAGCCTCATCATAAGTGAAAGGCTCTCCTGCATCTGTAACCAAAACATAATGCATAGAGGGCTAAAATCTGTCAGGTGGACGTCTATCTCTAGCAGACCGTCTCATCGCAGGCTCTGCTGCCTGTCTAACTACCTGTCCAACATCCTGGCCCTGTGGAGGAACTGCTGCAGGCTGTACTACTGGCTGTGCTGGAGCTTTAGGCTCCTCCTGAAAGATCACTCTGCGGATCTCAACCACCTTCTCAGGCTGCCTGTGCATCTTGTCTTCATGGAAGACGACATCATGGCTGCGTACTATTTTCCGCGCCTGCGGATCCCATAGGCGATAGCCCATCTCTCCTGACTCACCATAGCCAAGGAATATGCATTTAATGCTCTTTGGATCCAATTTACTCCTCTTGTCCTTGGGCACATGGCAGAATGCCTCACATCCAAAGACACGGAGATGCGCATAAGAGGGTGGCTTACCAGCCCAAACTTCCTCTGCAACCTGGAAATCCAATCCACTGGAAGGCGATCGGTTTATGACATGCACTGACGTACTAACTGCCTCAGCCCAAAAACTCGGGGGTAGGCCTGCATGGCTAAGCATAGAGCGCACACACTCCTGAATAGTCCTGTTCATGCGCTCAGCCAAACCATTCTGGGGTGGGGTGTAAGGGGCGGTCAACTGACGCTTAATACCCCTGTCATCACAAAACTGCTCAAAAGCATGCGAGACATATTCTCCCCCATTATCTGTCCTAAGGCATTTCAGCCTATACCCAGTCTGGTTCTCAACAAGAGCAAGCCATCTCTGAAAAACTGCTAAGACATCGGACTTCTGCTTTATGGGATAAGCCCACACTTTCCTAGAAAAATCATCAATGAAGGTAACGAAGTACTTCGCGCCACCCATAGACATGCAAGGCATAGGCCCACAAACATCGGAATGCACCAATGCCAAGGGCTCTGATACCAGTTGAAAGGTGAGAAGGATCGAAGCTTGCACGCGAGCTATGGCGGGAGAGCAAGAGCAAGAAAGAGAGAGACAAGAAATGGGAACTCCAACAGTCACAATGTGTGACAGGGCCTTCCTTTATTCAAACTGTCACTAAAAGAATAAAGAATAAAGTGACGTGACGGGCGCCCGCCACCTGCAGTGTGCAGTGGCGGGTACTGTCAGTGTAGTAATACACGGGGCGGCACGGCGGAGGCGCCTTTACCCCCAACACTACATTGATGGTATACAAAGGATTGTTTATGGTGATAAAAAGAATTCGATTGGGTTGTGAGTCTTGGTCAGATTGTTTCCGTGGCTTCGCAGATGATTCTGAAACAATAAGCTCCTGATGTGAAGAGAACTGAATATACACCTTTCTCTTCCTGAATGTTTATCGCCGTTTCATACTGACGATTTGCAAACTCCGTGATGTTCAGCCTCTTTCTGTCCCGTCTGAGCATAGTACATTGCTTTTTCTTTCCCTCTTCGTCGTTTCCTTCCGCGTGGTGGAAGACGAGTATATGTCGAATTATAAGGGAAACTTCCACACTTCACGACAAAGCCCAGGCTCCATGCCTCCCTGATTCCGCCTTCCAATCCACGCTTTCCTCCCCCCCTGGATTTAGAGCATTCTCCCCCAAAGCGCGGCTCCCCTGTCCCAGAAAAGATTGACCCAAATACTGCTCTATTCAGTAATCTGCACTTCGCAGTTAAAAAAAACCTCCCAAGGGGTTTTCTATAGCATTCAAATTATCCAAATCCGCCCAAAATTGGTGGTTGCCCAAATAGCAAACACATCAGCTGAAGAAAGTTTCCATGTTGTGTAACCATCGCATGTACTCTCGTTGCTCCTTTGACCTTAGATAATCCAGCATATTTGCTGCAAGTTTTACAGTAAGCCCTTTGGCTTTTATGATATCCAGGAATGCCCGTTGAAGGTTCTCATCAAGCTCCTCAAAAGAAGGCCCTCATATTGTGCCAAGGGTTTTTCAGACTTCTCGGCCTCATCTTCATTAACATATACAACAGACTCGACCATAATCTCTGTGGCTCCACTGATGAAGCTACCATGTATTTCCACAGCAGGTTTTGTTTCACCTTTCTTAATGTTGCAATGCATATGTATGACATCAACATAACCATCGTCAGAACCAGAGCCCTCTTCCTCCTCATTCCCCTCTTCTAAAATGCTGCCACATTTACCATAGATACTAATAAGTGTGCTATTAACAAAAACATCTGAAGTGAAGCCCTTCACGTGAGCATTTGCATGTAATGCTCGGAAAATTTCTCAAGAAACTTTTCTTGGTTTCCCATCCATGCTCATAACATCTTCCTCCTCAATGAGGGCATCACATGCTTGAAATGTGATCTTAAATGTCTACTGATTTGAGAAAATATCCTCCTCTTGCATCTGTTTGTATAGTTGTAATGTCTTGTTCAACATAGACTGAAATCAACCCTTCATGCTCGCTACTATACTCATACGCAGAGAATAAATGTAATCACAACAACTAAATATGTACAAAGTACCAAATCCCATGCACAACTTTTGAGTGGCTTACACACCTTAAATGCGCAGCAATACGACAGCGGTTACTAGGCTAAAATCCTTGATGAATCCTCCACAAAACACTGTGAAGCCTAGGAATTCCTAAACTTCCCTCACGATATTTAATACAGGCCAATTCTTTACTACTTCTACTTTCTTGGGGTCTACTTTGATGCTGGCCTCACCTATGATGAAACCTAGGAATTCTAACTCCACTGTAAACTCACATTTTTCAAGCTTGGCATATAGTTTGTATTGTCTCAGCTTCTCAAAAACTAGGTGTAAGTGTCTTTTGTGTTCCTCTAGAGTTTTACTATATACCATATCATCTATGTAGATAATCATGAAGACATCTATTTCGGGCCAGAAGGCTCCATCCATTAGGCCACAAAAGGTGCTTGGCTCATTACTCAATCCAAAACCTAGGACGAGCCATTCAAAGATTCCATATTGGGTACAAAAAGCTATTTTGGAAATTTCTTCTTCTGCAATATGAATATGATGGTACCCTGACCTAAGGTGGTCTATACAACTAAAATATTTGGCTCCATGTAGTCTATCTAAGAGGTCTTCAACTAAGGATATGGGATACTTGTTCTTGATGATGATCTTATTAAGGGCCCTATAGTCTCTTTGACAATCTCGTATGGACCAGTATATCGCAACTTCAACTTTCCCAAATGTTTTCCAAGCTTTGAATTATATACCATTACAAGATCTCCCTCCTTAAATATCTTATTCTTAATGTGTCGATTTACCCATGCATGTCTTCTTGACTGCACCACCGCTAAAAGATAATGAGCTATAATCGATCCTCTTTAAGTTGCATTAATTGATGCAACCTGTCATGCGCTGAATCCTCATGATATAATCTATGGGCCACTGCCACTCTTAGGCAAGAAACTAAAAACTCCATTGGAACCACTACTTCAAGTCCATAAACTAACTTAAACGAAGTCAAACCTATTGAAACCTTACATGCTATATGAAAAGACCACAATACTAAATCTAATTTAGTGTCCCAATTCTTACGATTATCAATGACTATCTTCTTAAGAATCCACAACAAGATCTTGTTAGAACTCTTGGCCTGCCCATTTCCCTGAGGGTGATAAGGTGTGAATTTCTTATGCAAAATCATAAGTTTAGAAGTCAACTCCTTAATCACTTCATTCAGAAAATTCTTATTGTCTCACAAAGCTTTAGCTTCAACCAACTTAGTGGAAGAATCTGTACATACCAAAATATATTGGTTTTTGCTTTGACAGGCAACTGGCTTGATAGGGCCCACAAAATCAATACCCCACTTTTGGAAACTCTTTAGAGGAAAAACTGGATGATCCTGCATCCTGTCTCTAGATTGAGGCTGACCTTCTTGCATACAAATAATGCACTCCTTTGCATATTGATGAGCATCTTTAAGCATCGTTGGCCACCACAAACTAGCTTGAGGAATGTTCTTGCTTGTAATCTCACCAAAGAAATGACCTCTTGTCAGTCCCACTTGTGCCTCTCATGCAGTACAACTATCTGTTCTTCAATAGTTACACATCTTCTCAACACATTGTCAATGCCCCTCCTCTAGAGCACTCCCATAATAACTTGAAAGTGTCTACTCTGCAATGCCAACCTTCTACTGTGATCTCTTGACAATTCTACAAGCATCACTTCATCAAGCAAAAAATTCAGCATTTGATCATAAAAAGAATTGAATTGATTCACATGAACAGTGAATAGCCCTCCGTCAGGCAACTGATCATTTACCCCTAGTGATTCAAGGTGTGCTGACTCTAGTCTACTTAGAAAATCAACTACCACATGCTCTTTCCCTTGTGCATACACTATTTTATAATCAAGTTGTTGCAAAAGAAGCATCCACCTTGTTAATCTTCTTGTAAGTTGTGGTTTATTGATGAGGTACAATAAAGCTTGATGATCCACATGAAACTTACGTGATTCCCCAACAAGTAATGTCTTAACTTCTATAATGCAAATATCATTCCAAGAGCTTCCCTTTCAGTCTCACTATATAATTCTTCTCAACTACTACTGTAAACCTTCTACTTGCATAGTAGTAGGCAGGTCTAAACCAGCCTGCAACTCTTTCATGCATCAGAACTGCACCCATTGCAATGTCAAATGCATCAGCAAATACATGGAATGGAATATCCCACTACAGAGATTGTAAAATTGATGCTACTACCAACATCTTCTTCAATATACCACAAGCTTTATCGTGGTCATGCCTCTAGACAAACTAAACTCCCTTCTTAGTAAGCAATGTAAGCGGAGCATAGATATGAGCTAAATACCGCACATACCTATTGTGTCATTTCACTTGCCCCACGAAGCGCATCACTTCTTAAACTGTTGTAGGTACAACAACCTTTTGAACCACCTAAATTTCCTTAGATCAATAGCATACCTTCCTCTGAAATAATATGACCTAATAGCCCCCTCTTTTAGCAACAAAAACATATTTAAATGGGTTAAGTGATATCCCAAATTGATGGCATCTTTCAAAACATAACCTAAGATGCTAGATGTGATTTGCTTTCTTACCAAACACACAAAAATCATCTATGGAAACCCTCATAAAAGAAGTGAGATATGGATCAAAATTTTTATGAGCTACACCCTAAAACTCTAGTGGTCCATTTTTTTAGACCAAAGTTCATAGCAGTACTTACAAATGCTCCCCACTCCATTATAAAAGCGGTCTTATCCATATCATCCAGATGCATTCAGATCTGATTATATCTGGGGAAACCATCCAGAAAATTGTAGATCTCATGAGCTGCTACATCATCCAATAAAGAATATGTAAAATAGAAGAGGGAATGGATCAGTTATTGTTGTTGCATTCAATTTTCTATAGTCCATATAAACCCATGTCTTGCCATTCTTTTTGGGCACCACTACAATAGGTGATAGCCAAGTCACTTCATTCACTGGCTTGATAAAGCCAACTCTAAGAAGTTTGTCAATCTCTTCTTTCACTTGTTTAGCATAGTTCAAATTCATATGATACCTCTTCTGAATGATCGGTTTAGAATCTGTCTTCAAGTTAATTCTATACTAACACACCGTTGGATCAAATCCCTTCATGTCAGTATACTCCCAAGCAAAAAGATCATGAAATTTTTTGCATAGATTAATCAAGTGCTGCTTAAAATCTTCCTCAACAAAAACACTCGCCTTTATTAGTTTAGAATGGGACTTAGCATCCAAATACACTTCCTAAACATCATCTTTAAACACTCTAGATGACTTACTCATTGTATGTTCATATTTCAGTTCCGCATCAAACTTGCTCTATCAAAATCCTCCTTTGTTTATGATGAAGGCTTTTGCTACTCCTTGAGTATCTCCATATTAGTTCCCTTACTCCCCTTAGGGTTACCATTGCTTTCTACAGCTAATGTAATATCCTGATGTATCAAGTCATTGTCTTGCTATATGGGGTCCATGTCTTACTGTATGGGATTACTATTTACTAACAATGGTAAAGCTACTACTTGCAATGGTAAATCCACTTCTAGCAAACGTACTGCTGAAAATCCTCAAAGTCCGGTACAATAGTAGGATTAGTCTGTATAAAAAGAGTTCCTCTTCATCATCTTCAACCTCAAGTGCAACATTTATTGTCTGAGCAACCAATGGATGGTACTTCGGTTTCAATACCACTTGATTAACTGTATATAACTTAACCTCCTTACCACCATGATGAATGATTGTCGTATCTAAATCATCCCAATCCTGCTTCAGCTTGGTTAATCCAAACCAAGGTCTTCCCAACAGCATGTTATATGAATCCCTTAAACCTACCATGCGGAGAACAAGAGAGCTTACCTTGAACTTCAGCCCTTCTACTCAAATAAGTTGATTCTTTAGTATCCCCAATGGCTGAAGTCTCCCATCATCTGCCATTTTAACTTAAAATGGTGTTGCCACCAATCCTTGTAGTTTGTGTGCCAAATACAACTCTTCACGTAATATATTAACTCCTGAACCTCTGTCTAATAATACATCATCAAATTTACTACCCAAATATTCCACTTGAATAGTTGGAACCTTATAACCCACCACCTCTGACTATGTGGGGATAACTACTTGACATTTTGACATCTGCCTACTATCAATAGCATAGTGTTTCCACACTGTTTCTTGATTTAGCATAATCTTTGCTATGAGCTTTTCCTTGAATCCTAGAATTAGATCAAGGATTTGTTCCAAAGTTAACTGCAATGAGGAATTAGCTAATGCAACAAATAATTAATGAGAACCATAAAACTAATCATATGAATCCAAGCTTTGGTGTTGGTCACTAAACTACATTCCTATCAGCGGCATATCCTGTTGTTTTTTCTCATATAGCAATTGACTCTCCTGGACCTCATGCGGTAATTCTATGGAATTAGACTATTTTAAATGCTTCTTCTTTTGCAACTTTAGAATTTCTTTGGAGGCCACTTCCTTAGCCTTTTCCCAGTCCTCCTAGTTGATCTTTTGCATGGCTTTAGCCCTAGTGATGGCTAAGACTGTTGTCTCTTCCTCGGACAATCTTTCACAACTATACAATTTTAGCAATCACAACCCTTGCATTTAAAGCACCCTTACTTGGAACCTCTTTCTGAAAAGCTTCTTTAACTTGCTACTTCAATTGTTGGGTTGCCTAGCCATCCGTGACTTCTACAGGTATCTCAACAAGAATGACTGCTGCGAGTGCTGGTGGTTGTTGTCCACAGGGGGGTAGTCCTGCCAGTTGCATTCCTTGCTACTCTTCGATCTACATTCCCCTTTCAGCCCTATGGAATACCCATAACTCGCAGTTAAGTCCTTACGTATGTCCCTACATACCACAGTAATAGCAAGGCCCTTGTTACATTTGCTAGGCATTATTCCATAGCCTTGGCTGGTCATTGTCCCATTGCTTAGGTGGCTGACCCTTCCTGCCAAAACCTCTGAATCCTCGCTTGTGTGCCATCTCAAGTGCAATTTGGTTTATCGGTGCCACTAGAAATGCTATTTGTTGTCTTGCATTCCACACCACTGGGGTGGGTAATACCAGCATTCTCTAGCCTCATGGCCCACCTTCTAACATATGCTACATGACTTCACATTCCGAGAAGTATTCATAACTCCCATATCCAACAACTATTTCTTTATTTTCTTCTCTAACCTTTTTTCCAAGGCTATCCTTTCATCTTTTTCTTTCCCCTTCTTCTTAGAAGAACTCTTATCCTTCTTGGATTTCTTTTTATGCCTCTTTTGATGCCATCTACTCTGATCATCATCTGAGTCGCTTGATTTAGGATCCAACTCAGAACCCAATGAGGTATCCTCTTCATCACTACTATCCCCTGAATCAAAATCATCAAAATGAGAGTGTGAGGAGTCTTGCTTACTCTTCTTCTTAGATTTACTCATGCCAAGTCTTTTTTCCACCCTTTGTGTAGCTTCAGCCAATGCATCTATGGTGTTATTATTTCCAACTTCTACATTAGCAATTGCTCCTACAATAGCTTTATCCAACCCCTTAACAAAGTATGAATATTGTAAATCCAAAGAAGGCCTATCTTGTTGATTCAACCTATTCACAAGTTTCTTAAATTTCTGTACATAGTCCTGGACCAACATGGTCTTTTTCTTGATTTGCTTCAACTTCTTTAACACATTTGTAGCTGTTTAATATTTTCAAATCTACTTAGAAAAGCATTTTTAAGGCCATCATATGTAGTAAAGTGTCCAACGTCATTGGTACTACACTAATCCATGGCCTTACCTTTAAAGGTTGTTGCAAACTACTATAATTTGACTTGATCCCCACCAAACATATTGTTAAAGCTGCTAGCAACCCACCTTGTCTAAAACTGCGCCACATGATAGTCCTGATCCTCTTTCTTCTTACCCAAAATCTTAGATGCCCTAACCTCAGGATTGAGTGGTGGGTTGGGATTCATGGTTCTCAACTTTTTCTTCTTTAATGGAGGCAATGGATCAAAACTAAGAGACTTCTTCACAGTGATTACTTTAATCCTTAACATCATTGCACTTCCCATCACAAGATGTTGTAATCTTTCTACTACATAGTCTAGAGGAGTTGAGGTATCATCCAAATTAGACACTTCATTTTCACCTTTAGGAGTACTTGAAGGAGATTCAATAGATGTAGCAGGGGAATGATACACTGTAGTAGTACTAGTAGAGGTATAGACATCCTGAAATTTCCCTTCAAATGGTGGAAACTCCTCTTCATCTAGGATGCCAATTCCTCCTACTTCACTGCCATCATTCTACAACAACCCCTATTGTTGTCTTGTCAATAACTCTCTTCATTCTTTGGATCTACTTTGGGTCAGGATAACATTCGATGGATGCGGGTAATTATCTAACATAAATGTAGAAATACAAAATTAAACCTTTAAAGTGCAGCATCCTACTTTAGATAGTTTGCCACTACTTACCATCTTGACAAATATTTCAGATGGCTGACATCAAAGAAGAGTATTTTGATTAAGCTTTAAATCTATAAATAGAGAACATCATAAGAATGATTGTATCATCTTGCTTCCGGCAATGCATTACTACTTCATACAATACATTCTGCCTCATATGGGATCTCTGCTCCATGTAGGAATTTTGCTTCATACGGGAACTACTGCTTTATACAAGAATTTTGCTTCATGCAAAAACCTCTGCTTCATGTAGAAAAATTGAATTGTTGGCCTCAACCTTTGCCATCTTTAATGGTTTTTTAACACAAAGATACAGGGACGCAATGGTGGGATCACCAAAGTATTGCTGTCCTAATCTATACAGAATGCATACTAGGACAGACAATGCCTCATAGGGAATCTTATATTAGGAAACTCATAGAAACTCAAAGATAATCACATAGATACATAAGACACCCTTCAACACTAATAATCAAAGAATGAGAGCTAGAACATAGAGAACATGCTGAGAATAGAACAAGAACACAATGAATGATGGTGACAACTGTTAGATCTGCTACATAATAATGAGAATCCATCATACACATGTCATGAACATCAGAGATGAACAAGAATGACACAATTTTGCCTCATCAAGTCACACTAAAAACTACATATCATAATGATAACATCATGAGGCATCCACTTCACGAGGCATCTAAGGGCTTCCTCACATATAGAACTAACACGACTAAGGTAAAACCATGCTAAGAGCATAATACATGAAGTGTGAAACCATGGCTAACATGGAAGATATGCTAAGTCAAGTAAAGCTTTGAAATGAAAAACGTGGGGGCCTCACATATTCTTAGGATACGCATTACGCACGAGCACTCTAAGGGGCTTCTTTACTTATCATAGAAGGAGTACATCCAAAAGGTCCTTGAACAGTTTCATATATGGAATGTTAAGTCTATTGGTTGTCCTTTACCTTCTCATATAAAAGTTAGTTAGGCTGATTATATGTAGTTTGATGAGTAGAAGGCCGAGATGGCAAAGATCCCTTATGCATCCAACCACAGTGAGCAATTTGATGCATGCCATGATAGTAACTCATCCTGACATAACATTTGCATTGAGAGTTGTGGCACACTATATGGCTGCACTGGGCATTCAACATTGGGATGTCATAAAGAGTATCATGAGGTACCTTAAGGATATAGTAGATTATACATATGTTATGGTGGCCAGGATACATGATTCATGGGATATAGTGACTTTGATTATGCAACATATACAAACATTAGAAAGTCCACCTTTGGTGATGTCTTCACCTTTGCTGGAGGTGTTGTTTGTTGGATGTCTAGGGTGCAAAAATCCACTAAGGTTTGCAAAGAGACTCTTTAGTTAGGCCGTCTGGTGGTGGGGGGGGTAGACCTTGGTATTACTGATGTGGTCCCGACACTATATTTGGATTCTATGAGTACTATTCAATTGGCCAAGAATTTAGTCTTCTACGCTAAGACCAAGCACATTGAGGTGTGTTACCACTTTATCAAAGAGATCATTAAGGACAAGTTTATCAAGCTTGTCAAGATCTCAACTAACCAAAATCCTATAGATCTGCTTACTAAAAGTTTCTCAATAGAGCATTTTGTCTTTCTCCTAGGATACTGATGGGCATTGTATGAGACGACATATTTTCTCATCATGTTGTACTTTATATACATTTGTGCTTTGTCACTTTTTTTTTTGCTCTCTCCTCACTATAGGTACATTCGCCTTTAAGTGGGAGGTTGTTGGGGGTAAAGATGCCTTTGTATAAACACTCGTATATTCTTATACTGATAGTACCCACACACTTGTACACTGCAAGTGGCACCCTCGTTGACACCTTATTCTTTATTCTTTCAGTAACTTTTGAATAAGGGAAAGTCGATCACACATCGTGACTGTTGGAGTTTCCGCATTCTATGTCTCTTTCTCTAGCTTCTTCCACCATAGCTCTTGCTTTCACTCGTGAGCTTCCACTCAAGGCTTCCTCCCTTCAATATCTCCATTCCAAATGTGCGCACATATCTCTCTATTCATCCTACACAAGGCCCTATAAAACAATGTTGTTATAAGTAAATGCATGGCTAAGTGTAGCAACTTATAAGAAGCACTTGCGATGGCAAAGCAATGGTGACCACTTAATAGATGGCACAAAATCATAGCTGTGTTTTGAAACAAAAATAAAAGTAGAGGTCTTTCTAGCCATATGTGTGCCTAATCTAACACCTATATACTTAGAGGTCAATACACCCATATCCATATCCCAATCCACCATGGAGAGGTTTAGTCATGTAGAATGAACTCATTCTCATCATTCATGGTATTGTTCGTATCATTAAAAACCCTTTCCATACCCACAATTCCATCCTCTTGTTATTCCTTACAATGTGGTGTAACACAATAACAAAATTACAATAAGAATTCTCAACCTCTCCTCCCAAACCCAAGTAACAACATGTAAAAGGAACAACAAAATAGTCTTATGTAGTGCAAAGTAGTTATCTCCTAAAGACTATGTCAATTCCTCACTATCTACTCTATCATCATCCTGTCGCAATTGAGCCTAGAGCTCTCTTTATCTCTCAAAAAGCTCCCTTTGCTCATGTCAATCTAGCATGGATAGTTCTCAAGCTCCCGTTTCTAGAGAGAGTGCATGTCGGGAGTGTACATTATTATTGCCTCATTGGCAAGTGACACCTAGGCCTAGCGTGCCATTGGAAGGGAAGGCAAGTGGCCACCTTCCCTTAAGAACATAAAAAACTTGCCATAGAAAAGGAGACTTCAATAAAATCACCTTGTATGCCTCCAACAATGACAACCATAAAATCTTCATGTCCACAAGAAATTGATGGAAAATAGCAATCAATTTCTTCTCCAATGTGGTAAATCTCTCATTATTCCACCTCAATGATAGAACTTTTTGCCACCAATCATCACCAAGGCTTAGTCCACAATATTTAGGATCTTCAACATGAAACCAACAAAATACAAATGATAACATGGAAAAAAATCCAACAAGCAAACTTCTTTTATAAGCTATTTTAAGTGTAGATTTATTGTAGTATTTAACCCAATATTTTTATTATTACATCCTATTCACATAAAAAGGAGAACACAGCACCATAATGAAAAGAAAGCTTAGAATTCACAACACTTTAAGCATGAAGGTCATTGCGTGGTCTCACCTTCCCAATTCTGTCACTATATTTTCGAGACAACTCTTCTATCTCTTTTACATCAAATTTTTAAAATTCAACAAATGCCATAGAAGAACACAAAGGTCTAACTTCTTCAAGAGGACATCGTTCATTTGCACCTAGAAAACCAAAGAAGAATGTGCCTTCACCACACAACCTAATAATAGAAAGGCAAAACACAATGTCAATGCATGGAGTAATGAATGTACATTGTAAACTAATTTTGCAAGGTATTTCCTTGTCAACATGAACCAAGGTTCAACACCGTTTGTATACTTCTTCTTTATCCTACTAATCAATGCAACATCCTCAAATGACAGCTCCCTAAGGTAATTGTTTGCATTGGCTATGCAAATATTGTAAGTATGCAAAGCTCATCCCTCAATGAAGTGGTGATAAGTATGCATGTATTAAGGTTGTAGAATAAAATCATAAGACAATGTTTTGTTAGAAAGTGCAAGTTTCAACTAATTAAGCAAATGACTTTCACAAAATACTACAAATTCCCTCACTAACATTTCATGGATTGATCACCGTGGACCACACACACATGTTTCTCTCTTTGCAAGATAAATTGTTGGAAGATGGCTTACTTTCTAAGTGACTGTGCAATGATTTCCCTCCCACACATAAAACATGTGATCAAATATCCATTTGAAATGTGGGTGACTCAAAATCTCTTGCTCAAATTTCCCATTCACTTCTCTCCAAATTAGATCCCACCCCTCAACAATTTCATCAATCACCAATGTCTCCTCACTAGCATGGGTCAAAATGGAGACAATGAAAACCCCCTTCTCAGGGACATACCCCTCCTTCCCAAAGGCTATATTCAAGCTTGATAAATCATCCCTTAGATTATGGACCTTGGCCTAGGGTAAAAAATTTCAACACAAGCATATGGGGAGGCACTCATAAATATTCTCACCCTTGAAGATACTCTCATTCCCTCTTCATTTTTTGTGTAGTCCTCGCTAACCATTTCAAGGCACACAACATAAGACACAATTTGCAATTGGGACTCCAAGTCATCAACAACATGGCCCAAGTCAACATGCTCTTCCTCATACTCCACCTAGTCCCCCATCATAGTTATCTCACCCCCATCCTCCACTATTGTGTCAAGAGTGCTCCTCCCACCCCTTCTCTTTCTACCCCCTCCCCTCTGTGGAGACACATCGGAACTGCAAAAACTAGAGCACCAACTTGGAAAGTTAACTTTGCCAAATAATCTTAGCAATCACATTCAAAATTAAATTACAAGAGTTAATAGATAGCACCTTCTATTTGGAGGCATTGCAACCAATGAAGACCCTACAACCTGCACATCAAGCAAAAAAAATCATCATTATCTTTTGCCAATCACAAGAGGTCAAAGCTCAATGCCATCTATAAAGGGCATCCAATGAGTAACACCCTACCACCTATAATAAGGACAGCATTGTATAAGAAAATTGTCTCCAAAAACAGCATGTAACTTTCACACTTGTATTATCGCCCAATTTGAATACACTAAATTGAAATGACTCTTATCTAGATTCCAAATTCAACTTCCTACATATTGAGATTAAAAAATTAATTGAGCAAACATACTATGTCCATACAAAACAATACAAAAATCAACTAATTGTCACCATAGTTGGCACCATACTATTGAACATCACTTAGCCTATTGATAAACTAATGGCATTAAATGAGGAACTATCAAATGTTGGATCTATTCTAGTATCTAAATTTCCTAATGTTAAATATATTCTTTACATCTTTTTTTGTGCAACATCAACACAAATGTATAGCTCCGAGGCTATGTATACCTTTTGGCTCCATTTATTTGAAAGGCTAAATAACATAGGCTCAATACATAGCCAATTGAAATGCATACATCATTGTCATTAGCATGATAGAGATAGGTGCCGACACAAAAGCAATGTCAGATCAGCCCACTAAGCATCAACTATATACACAAAACATCATGAGAGCATGTACATGTCACTAAGTCCCACAGTCTCATTATAAGACCCTCAAGCTCAACTACATAACCATATGATCGATGTAACATCCTAGTGTCAACTAGTGGGTCGCACTGAAACAAAAGTCAAATACCAGACAAGCAAACAAAGCTCAAAACATCATGTGAAAGGCATCCATGCATCCAAGTAGCATATATCTAGGAGCATCCAATCCAAGTAACTTGCAAAGCTCTTACAATAGCATCAAATGACCATACCTAATAGTTAATGATAGCCAATATCAAGAGTCAAAGCTACAGTCTTAGATCAAGAGTATGTAAAGAGCGTAATCAAGCATGTAACATCAATGGTATACCCCAGTGTAGCCTCCAAAGTGTTTGGGAAGCATCCAATGAAAATAGGCATACAAGATCCCTAACAAAATAGTATTCAGCCTTGTGTATTCTAGCAAATAAAACCTCTATAAAATTGAGCAAATGGAGACTCAAACCAAGGCCAAAATCATCTCACATCAATAGCATAGCATCCCCAAATATGATAGCACCATATAGGCATGAATAGGCATCATATGATTATTACCAATGAGCATGAAGCATGAAGATAGGGGGTTTCCCTATTTTTCATAGCCTATGGACTCTTATTCATAGTCAATGAAGTTGAAGTATGAGCTCAACCTCAATGCCAAGTGCTAAAGCAATGCCAAGTATCAATGCTTGAGAGTCCACGATTTGTTTCAAGTGCTCAATGAGATGCCACTAAGAAGGAGATGCTAAAAAGGTTATGCAACCACAACCAACTTGAAAATAGGTACAAAATGGTGTGATGCTACTACTACTCATGAGGGCCCACATGTGCCTACTTGATGAGTGGGGAGGATAAGGGGGGCACTAGGAGTACTCAAGGAAGCCTTCGAAAAAGCTCAATCAAGCTTGGAGAAAGCCAATATTTCAAGGTAAAGCGTAGGTGATGGTTGCTCCTACTAAGCTAAAAATGAGCTCTGAGATGAGCTCAATCTAGGCCTATTGAGCAAGCTCTAACAAGCCCTTATGAGTGTCAATGAAAGAATCAATCAATATAAACCTCAAGGAGTAGAGTTATGGCTTCCAATGGTGAAACCCTATTGTAGGTAACCCAAATGGATGCCAAATTAGGCTTGAGCTTTCGGGAAAGATGGCTTTGATACCAACTGATGAGAGTGAGTCCTAAAGTGGTAGCATAAAGTAGAACCTTTGATATCAATTGAAGAGAGTGAGCCCTGAAGGGGAAGCACAAAGTAGAAGCAAGAGCTATGGTGGAAGGAGCAAGAGTAATATATATATATATATATATATATATATATATATATACATGCATGCATGCATGCATGCATGCATGCATGCATGCATGCATACATACATACATACAAGATGTGGGAACTCCAACAATCACAATATGTGATCAACATTTCCTTTATTCAAATATCACTGAACAAATAAATAATAAAGTGAGAGTGATGGATGCTTACCACCTACAATAATGTAGAGATGTGTGGGTAACTAATACACGGTGCAAGTACTATCAATGTAACTAATACACGACTGGCTAGGCAGAGGTGCCTTTACCCCCAACATGCCTAGAGTTGCTACTAGCATAACTACTCTATCTAACCCAAAGGCTAAATCCAAAAAGGTCACCTTTTGGCCATCCAATCACATAGACCTCATCTGACATATAAGTTAGGACCCAACCAATGTCCATGCTCACACATGGCTTCTCTTCATAATGAGAGCCTTACAACTTAGAGCACCATGGATCATTGGTGGTACCTTATGAGGGTGGAGTACTGAGCATATCTAGCACTCCCCTCCCCCCTCAATGTCCACATGCAAGTAAACTACATCCTTGGCCCAATGTTGAGTCTCTAAAGATGAACTCAAAGTAGATCCTTCATAATATTAACAATAGTGTGACAAGTCTAAGTCTGTCATTATAAACTCAAAGCTCAAAGCCTTTCGACTCTAATGGATCGTGTCTTCATAGTCACTTGTAATAAGAAGGTCGTCCACATTTAGGACAATCACTAGAGACTTTTCACCATCCTTGTAAACGTACAAGTTAGCATTTAAAGCACATCCCTTAAAATTCAAGCCTTTAATAAAAAATTATATATCCATTGGTACCATGCTCTAGGGGATTGTTTTAACCCATCAATTCCTTCTTCAACTTACAAACTTTGTTCTTAGAATGGGAACCTCAAACTCTAATGGGGCTGAGTCATTACATCTCCTCCTTAAGGTCCCCATTTAAGAACACTAATTTAACATCTATTTGGTAAACTGGCCACTTCTTATGAGAAGCCACCACAAGTACTATACAAATAGTAATCGTTTTAGCAATTGGAACAAACCAAATCCTTCAACTTGTGAAAATCCCTATGCAACTAATTTAGCTTTGTACTTTTCTAAGCTACTATCAGCCTTGTACTTTACCTTTCAAACCCACTAAGTGCTAATAATCTTCCTCTTTTCTAACCGATCCACTAGCTCCCAAGTATCATTCTTCATTATGATGTCATACTCAACTTGCAATATCCCTCATTTGACCGTACCCTTTCTTGATGATGTGTCGATAAAAGGGTGTGATATCCATGAGAAGAATGAAGAGTTGAATTAGTAGGGATGTAGAAGGGTTGGGGTTGATCATATAGTTGATTGTGATAGGATTTTGAGCGGTCTTGAAGAAGTGCATTTAACTATGTCAGGAGAAAAGTCAGTTTTTGGAGTGGAGGAAGTATTACTTGTTGGGCACATGTGTGGAGCATATGGAAGAAATCCCTCACCAATAAAGATTGATGCCATAAGTAGGATGTAGGAGACATGTTTGAATGTATTTGAGGTAAGAAGATTTTTGGGTTCATGTGTCTTTTACTTGATATGGATTTCACATTTTGCTCATGTGGCTGAAAGTTTATATTGGCTCTTGAGAAAAGGGCAAAAGTTTTGGTGGGATAAACATCATACGAAGGCAGTTCAGAAGTTAAAGAGCTTATTGATTTCAATCCCAACACTAAAGAGAGCAAATTATGAGAATGGGTAGCCTATTATTCTCATAGTGGATACAAGTCCAATTGGCATTGGTTGGGCAGTGAGTCAGGATGATGCTGATGGGAATAGGTATGCCATTCGATTTGGAGCAAATGTCCTCAATGAACAGCAATGCCAGTATTCTCAAGTCAAAAGAGAGCTTTGGGGCATAGTGACAACCCTTAAGTGTGATAAAGAGTATTTTATGGGAGCTCATATAGTGGTAGAGATTGATTGTCTACCTCGATTGGGCATGACAATAAATTGCTCAACTCCTAATATTGCCATATTATGGTGGATTGCGTATATAAAGTCACTTAACCATGATTTTTAGCATATTGTAGATAGAGAAAACCTCGTGGCTGACATGCTTTCACGAGCAAGGTTTGAAGATGAAGAGGAGATGATGGAAGATGAAGAGGACGATGTGATAGGTGCTGAAAACCACTTTATGTTAGCAAGGAATGAGTATGCAGATGTTGTTACTATAGGTACAACTGTTGTAATAGGGATTTCAGTAGTAAGAAAAGAGCTTACAGCCATGGAAAAGAGATGGGCAGTAGAGAGAAAGCATCATTAGTGTTATGCTTAAGTGAGAATACAATTTTTGGAAGTGTTTGTATGAGGACAATTGGCTAAAAATAGGCCAATATCTCAGACTCATGAGACAAAGAAGGCTGAGTGGTCTGAAGCTGAATTCAAAGGATTAAAAGAAAAGCTTATGGGTTTTTCTTGAAAGACGGATATTTATGTAAGCATGCAAAGAAAAAGAGAGGAGCTCTAGTACATGTATTGGGAGATAGAGCTTCTCAACAATAGGTGATGTAGGATTTTCATGAAAGTTTATGGGCTGGACATAGAGGAGTTTGGGGCATATTTGCCAAGATCAAAGAGAAGTATTGGTGGAAAAACATGTATAAAGATCTGGAGCATTATGTGAAATCATGTAATGTCTTTCAGATGTATTCCATGGTAAAGCATAGAGATGGGTTGCAATCGACCTATCCATTGTCTATGCATTAGAAATGGATAGTTGATTTGGTTACCATGCCTACAAGTTTATGGAATATGAGATATCTTCTGCTTACAGAAGAAGACTTGGCAAATCAAGTGGAAGGTCGAGCTCTTAGTACAAAGACTATTCAAGCAGTTTGTAGGCTCTTATTGGAAGAAGTCTTTTGCATGTATGGTTGTGTTAGTAAAGTGGTTGCAGATAGAGAAGAATCAGATGTGAATGAGGCTCATGACTTCTTTTCACGATTAGGTATCGAGTTGGATTTAACTTCTCAACCTACAATCCTGAAGAAAATGGAGAAAGTGAAAGAGGTCATTAGCCTATCATTAAGGCATTAGCAAAGTCAAGCAAGGGCAGGATGAAAGAGTAGCCAAGAATGTTAGCCTTTGCTTTATGGGCTGATAGGACCACTCATAGTGCAGTTACAGGGTATATGCCTACTGAATTAATGAATGAAAAATAGCCAATCATGCCTATTGAGGAGACTATTGCTACTTGGAGTGTTCTACCATGGAAAGAGGGTTTGAATAGAGAAGAGTTGTTGGTCCTATGCATTAGACAGTCAAAAAGAAGGCCTGAAGACATTGAGATAGCCATGAAAACGCTAAAGACTACAAGGATTAAGAACAAGAAGAGGTTTGACAAGCGACATAGACTTCAACCACGAGCTATATATGAAAGGAACTGGGTGCCGATTTATGACAACAGCTTGGAAAATCAACATAGTGCCAGTCGAAAGATGGCAAAGCGGTGGTTTGGTCCATATGTGGTAAGGTTTGTTTTTGACAATGCTGCCTATGTATTAAATGAGATGGATGGGACATCTCTAAGGATTCCAATTTTTTGGAAAACATATCAAGCTCTTTAAACATAGGAGTCTTCAACATATGAGTTGAAGGAGTTGAATATTGAGCATGAACATGAGAATATGGAAGAAGAAGAGGTAGAAGATGAAGACATTAACATGGCAGAGGATACTTCTTCTAACATTGCAGATCCATAAGACTTTGGCACATGCCAGAGGATATGCAGTTTGAGAGGGGATGGATGTTGTGCTGCTACGCGGACACAATGTGAAAAACTCTAGAGTGCATCGTCATTTGGATTTCTTTTTTATCTAGAGAGCCAATGCCATATTAGTCATAAGTGTCAATATCCATGGTGTCGATGGTTCAAAAATACTAGATTTTTGGACAAGTATAGCCTATTTTTGATATTTTAGATATGATCTCTTGTAAATATCCAAAAGCTATAGAAAACTTCTAGAGTAGGATGAAATGTAAGAAAAAGTAAGTGGCTTTCATCCATTTTTGGGGGGTTTTATGCAAAAAGAAGGATTGGCAAAATTGTGCGATGCACGATCACAGTTTACAGACAGCAAAAACAACACTCCGAACTGGGAGAAGAAGAAGGAGAATGAGTGATTTGGGAGTATTCTGACGAGGTGTCCTGGTATTTTACCCCCCTTTCAGAGCCAACGAAAGAATCAAATTGGCGGTCTAAGCAATAGAGAGGAAACTAGTGTTTTATGCATGTTTTTGGTCTACAAGAGATTTATCTTCTTAGGATGCAAAAATAAAGAGACAAGCTTCACCTCTATGAGTATTCTTCTACGTCTTCTATTTCTTTAAACCCCTACTCTTTCATCTACTCCTCTCCCTGAATCCCCCTTCACCCTAGTGTCTTTCGAACCCAAATACTTCGACAGCGTTTATGACAGAGTAGCAAGGTGCTCACTTGCTACCTGACTCATAACCCAAACTAACCATTGGCGGTCAAATATAACATGTTAGCAAGAAGATCCCAAAGTAGTCATGGCTATTTTTAGGAGGTATTTGTAAGGGCTCCCCTAGACCACAATTGAAAAATACATCTTCAACAAAAGCATAGTTAGCCAGGGAATCTGCAAAGCGATTCCACTATCAAGGAACTAACTAACAAGTCACCACCTCAAAAATATGCAACATATCCAAGGCTACATGACGGTATATCCATAGGATGGGATCCCGCACAATATAGGTCCCATTTAGCTTATTGATTACTAACTAAGGATCAACTTTAACCAATTATCAGCAAATACTACCACATCAGGCTACATTTAGCCCCATGATCAAGGCCTTGTATTCTGATATATTATTATTAAAAGAGGGTCCTAAATAGACTCCCATCATCATAAAAACTTGACGTCGTGAATTTTTAATGGCCACACCAGCACTCACATGTTTAGCTGGCCCTCTAAAAGCTCCGTCCAAATATAGAGTATAAGCCTAGGCATCATTGATAGGCCACACCATATTAATCAACTCACTCGTACTTATGATAATCAAAATCAAGCCGAGGGAGAGGATGTACAACAAGTACAATTCCTCCTTCCTTGTTGAAATGGATAGGAGCACTAGTTAGAATTCGTTGACAATGGTGGAAGTAGACTTAATCTCCCACATGAAAGATCTATCTCGTCGCTCAATAACCTGATAGCCCTTACTCCACTAGATCACTCGACCTTGCTGCTAACATTGCTCTAGATACAGATGCCCAAGATATAGAATGATTCGTCCTATCTGCTTGTCTTGGTAACTACTACTACAAATTAAAGTTGAAATCCTAAAGGACCTGTATAGGCACCAAGCTCAACATCAGCTCTTACACGTAGTAAGGCTTCAGCTTATTAAAATTAACCTTATTCTTAAACTCTACCGCATGCAAATCTGCTAGAAGAGCTATAGAGCCATTCTTTCCTAAATGTGCAATCTTGTATGGTCCATCCCACTTGGGTTCTAATTTACCTTGGAATAGATCATGATGGGCATCATAATACATCACCAACTGACCTTTTAAAGATTTATACTTCTCAGCCCAAAGGTCATGAAGGGCTTTCATTCTCTGCTTCCCTACTTCTTGATGTAATAAAGCTTGCAATTGAATCTCAACAAGATGTGCAAGAGAAGTATATCTTTCCTGTAATGTTTTTGCCTCTCCTAATGAATGATTGGGAGTGAATCGCAAAGTGGGGAGCTCTATTTTCAATGGCAAATTGCACTCTTCCCCATATATTGTCTTGAATGGGGTCTGGCCTATATCTCTTTTGAATTTTGTGGTTGTAAGCCCAGATTTCTACATATAATTTCTTATCCCAATCGCGCTTACTTTTTGATACTATCTTGGATAAGATTCCCACCAACTCTTTATTTGTGCTTTCAACTTGATCATTAGCTTGAGGATTATATGGAGTAGTTTTATCATGCTTAATCTTCAAAGCTTTCGTGAAGGCTACCATAACTTTATTCAAGAAGTGTATCCCTCAATCGCACACTATCTCCTTGGGTGAACCAAAATGGCAAACGATTTGCTCCATAATGAAACTAGCCATCTCCTTAGCATTATCTTTCACCATTGCTTGAGCTTCAAACCACTTTGTAAAGTAGTCCATTGCTACAATAATATACCACTTGCACATAGTCGATGAAGAGTATATCTGCCCCAAAAAATTGATACCCCATTTTCAAAAGGGTAATGTAACCAAAATAGAATTTAGAGGTTGCTTACGATTCTCCCTCGCATCTACCTTTTGACAGACATCACAGTGCTTAACATAATTAAAAGCATCTTGGAAAATTGATGGCCACCAATAGCCAACATGGAGAGCTTTTTGGGTGGTAAGCCATCCAGCAAAATGTCCCCCACATGTTGAATCATGGTACTCCTCAAGAATGAGTGGTACCTCATCAAGTAATACACAATGGCGATAAATGTTATCTACTCCTCTTTGATACAAGATTCCCATGATAATTGAAAAGTGTAATGCTTGTTACTTGATCTTCCTCTTTTCAGACTTCGATAAAGCAGTCCCCAAATCCTCTTGTAGATAGATAGTGTGTTATAGTTGTATACCATGAAGGGATGGTAGCTGTATCAATCTTGAATAAACTTAAATGTCACCTCCTTCAGCCAAAATTTCCTTTGGCTCCTCGGAATCCACAAGACATTCCACAATATTCTACAACTTTGATGGCTTACTCCTAATCTCATAATCAAACTCTTGCAAAGTGATTAACTACTTTTCCAAATGGTCATGGAGTTGCAACTTATTCAGCAACAATCTAAGACCTTCCGCCTTTGTGAAGAATATCATCTTCTTGTAGAGAATATAATGCCTAAATTTCTTTATCGCAAAGACCATTCCAATGCACAATTTCTTCATGTATGTATAGTTGACTTCAGATATCCCCAACTTCCTGCTAGCAAAGGCAATTGGATGATACCATTTCTCCTCCCAAATTTAGGCTAAACAATAGCTGATACTATGCATTATGGCTGTTGAAAATATATAGAAAACTTCACCTCTAAATATGTCCTTCAAGGCTTTTTCATTGTGATTTTTGGTATCTGAGGTCAATTCGATCTATGTTTTGGACTTGTAAGTGGTCACAACTGCAATTTTTTGGTATACTACAATTTTCATTGTGTCCATCGTTTATAGCTGCACAAGTTATAAATTTTGAATCTATAAGGTTTTGATTTACTGGGTTGCAAACACAAAAGGCATTTGCATACAGATTACAAATTGCGGTTATTATTGTGCAATCAATGAAAAAGATTGTGTGTTTGGTTGTGGTGCACCTAGTATCAGCTTGCTTGCATATTGCAGGTTTTTGCAAGGTTTTCTATTTGCAGTCAAAATGTATAACAACTTCAATTAGATTATCAGCAAGAATCTTGATAAGAACAATTATCCTACATAAAAGTTCATGATGAAAATTTTCCTAAAGAGCAAAGGTATTTGGAATTACATTCCAAGAGACATGGCAATAGCACTTGAAGTTCCTATAGGAAATGCTACTGTAGAATAGTTAAAGGCTAAGAAAGATTGGGAGCAGACATAGAGTAAAGTCATGTGTTGGCTATATGTTAGTGCACAGATAGCTTGATGGACTATTTGTAGGAATCTGAAAACCTTGCTATTGCATGGAAGATTTTAGCAAGGATGTTTGAAGTAAATACAAAGGTCAAAAAGTTGCAACTCAAGTCAAAGCGAAACCAAGTGAAAAGAGGAAACCTATCCATTAACGATTATGCTTTGAAGTTCAAGAGTATTATGGAAGTATTTGGATCTATCAATGTGGTACTTGATGATGATGATGATGTTTTGCATGCATGCTTAGATAGACTTGGAGATGAATGCAAGAGCTTCAAGTCATCTATGAATACGAGGGATGATATTCCTAATTTTACAGACTTGATTTCTATGCTAATACTGGAGGAAAAGAACCTTGGCTTGGATTTATCTTCTTCTTCTCAAAGCAAAAACAAGTTTGAACATGTGTTTCACTCTACTAGTAGCAGAGGTAGAGGTCGTGGTAGCAAAGGCCAAGGTGGTGGTCATGGTCAAGATTATGATGCACAACAAAATAGAGGACAGTACCAAGGAGGGGGGAGCCAAAGAGGAAAAGTTACTAATTCTAATATGCAATATAATTATGGTGATAACAAATAATGCTCACATTGTGGTCAAAATGGCCATATTTCTAATAATTGCTTCAAAATGAAGGCTAAAATTAGATATGGAAAAAAGTAGCAAGGTAACTATGCATCCAGTAGCAAAAACAATGATGACAAAAGTGAACGGTTGTTTGTTATGCAAAACTTTATGAATTGATGGTTCATCAAAGAATGATGTATGGTATGTAGATTCAGGTGCCTCTAACCACACAACTTCTCATGGAGAGTGGTTTAGAGAGATACACATTCCAGAGTCTCCAAGCTATGTGGAGACAAAGGATGATACAACTCATCGTATTATTCATGTTGGAAATGTTCCTTTGAGTATGCAAGATGGAAAAACTAAGTACTTGGCTAATGTGCTTCATGTACCAAATATTACCAAAAACTTGATTTTTGTTGGTCAGATGGTAGAACAGGGATTGCAAGTTCCATTCACATTTGATGGTTCTTATATAGAAGATCTAAAAAATAACTACAAGGCTATTACAAAAGAAAAACACGTTGGTAAATTGTTTACTCTTGATGTAAATCTACTGAAAATGGATGCTACAATCTTTGCATAAGGTTCAAGTGTTGTGACCGATATTGAAATTTGGGATAAGAGAATCGGTCATGTGAATGTCTAGTGGCTAAAAGATATGCAATCAAAATAGATTGTGAATGGTTTGCCTAAGTTTAGAGTTAATGGGATGCATAGAGTATGTGAAGCAGTCAACTTGGAAAGCAAGCAAGGCATGTGTTTCCACATGAAAAACATGTATGCAAGAAGCCACTTGAATTGATACATTCTGATGTGTGGGTCCTACAAAGATTGCAACTTTGAGTGGGGTCTTACAAACACTACAATTTTGAGTGGTTGCAAGTATTAAGTACTCTTTATGATGATCATACTCGCAAAGTATGGGTTTACTTCATGTGTGAGAAAAGTGAGGTATGCACTCACTTTAAAAGCTCTAAGGCTTTGGTTGAGAAGGAGTCAAGGTTGATATTAAATACCTAAGGTCGGATAGAGGGGGAGAATATTTCTCCGATGATTTTTCTGATTTTTTGCAAAAAAAAAAGGTATCCAGAGGCAATATACATGTAGATATACTCCGCAGCAAAATGGAGTTGCTGAGTGGAAAAACAAGTATATTGCAGAGGTGGCTTGTGTATTGATGTCAAAAAAAAAACTTCCCTCATTACTATTGGACTAAAGTGGTTGCTACTACTATATATATTATGAACATGACACCCATTGCTATTGTACATGGTATAGCATCCGAAGAGAAGTTTACAAACAGAAGGCCAAATCTATCCTATCTAAAAGTATTTGGATGTATTTCTTATGTGCATATTCCTAATGAATTGCAAAGTAAATTGGATCCCAAAGCCAAAAAATGTGTATTTATTGGATATTCTCTTAAGCAAAAGGGATATAGATGTTATAACCCTATTACACATGAGTGGAGAGTTAGCAAGTACATTGTTTTTTATGAAATGAGTAATCAATACAATAATGTGCAAAATGTAGTTGGCGTTGCTGAGCATGATAGTCTGGCTATGCAAAAAATAGGTCAGTAGTCATATACATCAAGTGAACCACAAGAGTCTCCTAGTCATGGTTCTATTGATAGACCTTGGAGTGGCAGATTAAGGTCATAGGTTATACCACTAAGTACATCACAGATGTCAAGAAAAGATCAAGATAAAGTTGGGGACTCATTTATTATGACAAATGTATCATCAAGTTTATCTCATGTTGATACTAATTCAAATGTCTTTGAGCAAAACTTGGATAAGGAGTTTGGGATTCAATCTATTAAAACACCTGGTGTGCATAAGGCACAAGAGGATGCTAAAGCACATGGTAGTGATTCAAGTCCATGCAGGTCAAGTAGAGTGAGAAAGGCAATGCAGTGATTGACATATGACAATGACAACTATATGGCGCATCAATGTGCATGCATGGCTAAGGTTGTGCAGAATGTGGAACCCACTTGTTTTGAGGATGTAGTGGGTAATGAGTATTCATATCATGCTATGGATGAAGAAATGGTTGCACTTGTGGATAATAACACATAGAAGTTAGTGCCCTTACCTAAAGACAAGAAAGCTAGTGGCTGCAAATGGATTGACAAGGTCAAGCATAAGTCAAATGGATGTGTTGAGCGTTATAAGGCACGACACGTTGCCAAAGGGTATGCATAGACTCATGGTATTGATTATAAGGAAACTTTTGCTCCAATGGCTAAAATGGCCACTATAAGGGTTGTCCAGTGACTACATCAAAAGCTTGGATCATGCATCAAATGGATGTTAAGAATGCCTTCTTATAGGGGAAGTTGTAAGAGGAAGTTTATATAGAGCAGCCACCTGGTTATGTGAATGAGAAACATCCAAATTATGTATGTGGGCTTCCTAAGTATTGAAAATTACCTTATCAACATTGGATTTTGTAGAGCACAAATTGGTCACTCACTCTATGTATGTGAGAGTGATATAGGTATTATAGTCATTACTATATATGTAAATGATTTGATCATTGTGGATGATACTGAGGTAGAGATTGAAAATGTGAAGAGTCTTCTCAAGGTCGAATTTGAGATGAAGGATTTAGAAGAGCTACACTATTTTCTCAGCATAGAGATAATCAGGACTCTAGAGGGTACATGGTTATCTCATAGAGACAGTATGCATTGGATATGTTGAAGAGGTATGGTATAGCTGATTGTTGCAAGTCTATTTATATACCTTTGGATATTAATGCTAAGCTTAATGCACATGAGGATGACTTGATTAAGGATGTCCCTATGTATCAAAAGATTGTGGATAGCCTTACCTATTTCACGATCACTAGGCCAGATCTAAACAACATAGTTGGTTTCAAGAGTCTGTTTATGCAGCTTCCACGGAAGCCACATTTGGATGCAGTGCAATGCACATTACGCTATGTCAAGTCCACATTTGACTGTCTTATTCTATTGTACAAGTGTACCATTGGACTTGCATGGTCACACAAATGCAGATTGGGCTGGTAATTCAGATAGGAGATCTATCAATGGTTTTATGTTTTTCATTAGCAATGTTGTTGTTACTTGGAGCAAGAAAAAATAGCCCACAGTTGCACAAGCTACTTGGTGATTTGGAGATGCAAGTGGATAAGAAGGTTATCATCTACTGTGATAAGCTTAGCAACATTCAATTGGCTAAGAACCGAGTGTATCATGCATGGACCAAAAACATAGAGGTCCATTACCATTTCATTCGCAAGAAAGTTCTAGTAGGTGATATTGACTTGGTTTATGTTAGCGCAAAGGATCAAGCTACTAATATTTTTACCAAGGCCTTGGGAGCTTAGAAACTTCAACACTTCAGGACTATGCTTGGATTTCACGATGAGCTCAAGGGGAGGAGTGTTGAGATGTCAAGCTCTACATGAGCTGGCATCCACTACTTGCCTTGGTGATGTGGCATGATATTATTCACTAGAGTGTTAGATGACTGACATGACGATACGCCAATGATTCTACAGTTGGACTACACCTATGTAGTCCATTCTTCGTTATGGCACATTTATTGTGCCACCTCTTCTTTCCTAATGGGTTCACACTTAGTGACCCCACATACATATGTTGTGGTACTTTCATATTAGCCTTTTATCATGTTGTAGACTTAGTTCTTTTTTTGTGGAAGAAGAAGAAAGAAGTAGAAGAAGATTTCAGCCCTATCTCTCTATGTTCTCAAGTCTCCATTTCCTTTGTGTGTGTATGCTCTTGGGTGCTTTACCTTTCTCCTCTCTTGTCTATTTTCATAGGCTACATTTGTCCTTTTATCCATCCCTTTAGTGCCTTCGATAGCATAGGGTTTTACTTTAGCATTTGTCCAAGTGATAGACAAACTAGACTAGAGCTCTGAGTGGCTAACAGTTTTGTGTTCAACCCTTTGTATTTGTGCATCCTATCTCTCTGCCTTCCATGTTCGTGGCCATGCTATTGTTGAGTCATATTATCACTTGGCTCTCAATCAAGAACATTAGGCATTTGTTTTTCCCTTGATCCAATGTATCAGACAGAGAAAGAAAGGCTCATACTTGTGAATTTGTGCAATTCATTATCCATTGCTGGTTTTGCACCTTGGAGATATGCCTACAATTCTCTTACTGAGCTTTAAACTTTTTTCATGATTGTCAACTATGACTTGGGTTTAGAGTAGTCTCCAATTTTAACACTTCCTTTTTCCTTTGTTTTGGCACAAATGTCTCATATCAAGAACTTGTCTTCCCATAGTTAGCCTTGTGGAGCAATATATTTTTAAAGCGAGCTTTACTTACTTCTCTATTTTTCTTTTTCTTTTGGTTCTTTTTTCGTATTGATGATGTATCCAAATTGCTAGGCCCATGCACTACGATGCTAACTTTCTTTGATATGCCCATCTAGATTGCTTGCACTAAGATGCATCAACTAGGTCCATGCACTAAAGTTCATTAGGACTAGATTCTCCTCTTTGTTGAATGAGATATAAGGGTTCATGTAAGCTTCTTCGTCCAATGGCTCCCCCACATAGTGCAAAAAGTGCATTTCTTTGTACATGGGTGACAATGGGACCAGGATATCTAGGTATTCTCATTAGATTTATATCTACCCTAGGTTTTATTGGTCATTCCTCATTAAGTACTAGTAGTGCTAGTAGAGGTCCTCATCCATAATTGGGCTACCTATTCATCAGATAAAATTATTGCAGATAGGGATGAGGGTATTGGTAGCTTTCTAGGTAATCAACAATGCATGGCTTCACAAACCTTTCGCAATTTGTGCAATTGCATAGTTGGGGATCATGGCATTTTGCCAAAAGATGGTTGCCTCCACAATGGATGCATTGCATGTGTGGTCTTGTGGGTCATTTTAAAGCATCTTGGAGCTTCTTGATCTCAAAGTTTAAGGCCTACCATCTATTGGGTAAGGTCTATCCCATTTTCATTGTCCTACATATCAAATGTTAGCTACTCCCTACAAATGATGGATCTCTCATTGTGTATGGTGATGATGCTTAATAGGTGTAGCATTTATGTCATTCAAGAGATCATCAACTCATATAGTTTCTTCGAAAACTTTATCCAACACATCACTTTATAGACTCAAAACTCTAGCTAGGGTCTTCCGATTCATAGACATTATAGATAAAACTTTCTACATGGGTCGCTCAACTGCAAGGATCCTCTTGTAAAGATTTTGAATGTGCATGATATAATCACGAATCCCCTCCTTGTCTTTCTTACCCACATTCACGAGTTTGACTATGAGATTGCTTGTATAATCCCACCTGTAAGTAAGCACATTAGAGTTGTTGCACTCGTTGGCGTCATCTAGGCTAGTTAACCAGGTTTTAGCTTTTCTTTCCAAGCACAACCTAGAAGCTTGTATTCGTTCATTAGTATCTTGGAGGTTCTTGGCCTCGCATAATTGTTTGAACTATTCCACAAAGCTATAAGGATCGTCTCCTACTTTTCAATCTACTTCTTGATGCCTATGGGAATTTTCATTTGGCTTCCAGCATTGGGAACTACAAGTCTGAGCCTACTAGTAGTCTCTTTTGTTGAATTGTCTAGCAATCATTTGATGAAAAGCTCAGACGGTGTAAGATTTGCTTCAAGAGCTCTCTCCCTATTTCCATTCCCTCATGGTTCTATTCTTCCTACAACAACTAGGACTCACTATACCTAATCTAGCTCAACCTCTCTCCTTTACCTATCTACTTGTTGCACTTGTGTGAATCTAGCAACTTACTTTAGTGAATCTTTCCCTAGTATTCTCTCTTCTAAATCTACTAGGACTTCCTATGCCATCCTCCCTACATGCACTATTCTAGTTTGCTAATCATACTGTGTGATCAATTGCTAAGTTTCTATTGGAAATTTAGTGGAGTTAAAGCCCAAGCCTCCCATGTTTGAGCATGAGGTAAACATTGCTCATAACTCCTTGCCTAACTCAAGTCTATAAAATTGATGAGTTGAGACCAGGAGATGGAGGATCTCAAGGAAGACACGTCTCACCTTCGATTGCACAAAGTGTTCTCAATGTTTTGCACACTAGGTGCTGAGAGATTGTCACTTAGTTCTCAATCATCGGCTAGAGAGGCAAGTCAAATATTGTAGTCCCTATTGCTTTGAAAGTTCTAGAGTATTATTTGGTTATGAATTCAATGACATTATAAAGAGTGTTGATATATCTAATAGTTTTGAAATTGTACAATATAACTTTATATTGACTAGGCAAGTCTTTACATGTATTGTGATCAAGTTCATTTTGAAACTTCACCCCAAAATTATAGGTGTTAAATGTTTCCAAATATGGTGAAGCTAGATTTCACTTGGCATCTATGGTAGGAGCCTCATGGGATTTGGGTTTTATCCCACCATTTAACAACTATAGACACTTCTTACTAGACCTTTGATGTGCATTCTAGGATCTAAAAGGCTTGTGAGCATAACTAGCTAAAGCCTTTAAGCACAAATAAGTATGAATAGTTGATATGCATTGAATGGTAAAGTCATTTATACTCATTTAGTTTTTTGACTCAAGATGGCGTAAAATTATAGAATTTTGAAATAAGATCAAGTTGCTTAACATTTGACCTAAAAGCGTGCTCCTTCATTGATAGACCTACACATTAGTGCATCTAGAATGAAGCGTCTCCCTGAAATGGTCATCACCCCATATGTTATGGTACTCGCTAAGACTGTCTTGGACGTGTGCTGGCATGTGGCACAAATGCACACGTGAGCATACGCACGTGTATACTCACCTACCATCAAGAGAGTGTTTATGCAACTATAAAACTCACCTACTATTAAGTAATACATGCACATAAATGATCCTTGAAGCAAACACATAACTTTCATGTCGACCCCTAGGGATATTTTACCAACAACAGTTATAGATACCCACGCACCCTTTGAAGTGCATCAGATGCACGCCTGCACCTTTACAACCTGCACACAAGGATCACCTTTTTCTCCCAATCACATAACCTAGATACCAAGTGTGATGGTCCAACCCTCGGATACCAGCGCAGGACCCCATCTAGGCCCCAAAGCAACACTAGACCCTTCCCCCAACTTTGCCATCTTGACCCCTCAACATGTCACGGGACACCCCAACACGACACAGAACGCGACACGGATCATAACACACACACTAGTATGAACAAGGGCCCATCTTGAGGGCATCACATCATATTCATAGCCAAAAAGTATGTACAAGGTAAGCCGAAGGCACAGCAAGGGACTTTGTCACGGGTGGTGGGTGGAGCTATCAACACGCTGCAACACGACGCCAACCACGTGGGTGAGGGAGCTTGACAGCTTGTCACACACATCAGTGAACTACACTAAACTTGATATAATTTAAAACATGACACCAATGCTTACAATCGCCTACTTGTACGAGTTATATGAATGCAATTTTCAGGATAATTCATGCATCTAAAGCTGACCATATTCATCAAATTCTGAGCTTGTCTTTATTCTTTTGAAGTAAAGCTCGTCTTTTACTTCTCCATAAATCAGTTGCCTCATGCCACAGTTAAACCATATCAAATATGGCTACATAACCTTACTGCAGCATTCAGAGCTCATCAATCCAAGTCACCCCTAACATGAACCATGGCACGGTCCGTCTCAGTTCAGCATTTCACATCTAGGTAGACTGCCATAGGATTTCCTACTCCTCTCCTGGGCATGAGCATGTATCCAATGATCAATGACATCCAAATCAAACTACAAGAAAACACACCATTTCCAACTGCAAATTTAGGCGAAGCCTTTACTGATATGTTTGATTGTTAAAATGTTAAACAGTTTCAACATCAAAGAATTGAACTTACATGATTTTTGATTTCCCTAAATAAATTAGGCAGGTAAAGGCCTGTAATTTTCCAAGACTTGGAAATGTACATTGGCAGCAACACTAAGCTGCCATTTCAAATAGGTGCTCTTTTACCACATAAGAATGAAATTGATAGTCTCCGACTGTTGAGATATATTTGCCTGTTGAGGCAAGACCGTGATAACTCATGAAAGATCTGAGTCCCTCCTGGACTGATACATAAGCAACTTTCACTTTTGGGGTTTTTGTTCAAGACTCCACAGTTACAGCTCCATGCTTTCACATATGTCACCATCTTTAAAGCCTTTTATATCACATAGAAAATTTCGAATTGTTGACAATTCTTCTGAACCTGAAAAGTGTTTTGTCAAAGTTGAATAGCATGATCAGTCAGTGGCTGAAGCTAAAATATTTAAAACATGGCATACATTTGCATGTATGGGAAAAACAAGCATCAGATCAAATAAGAACACAGAATTTATGAAGCAATTAAGAACACAGCATTTATGAAGCTAAAATATTTAAGACATGGCACGTGTTTGCATGTATGTGAAGAACTAAACATTTATGATGTTGGCAGTCCAACTTACGAAGAAGAGACTAAGGCCTTTTCTAACCAAGGTCACACCATATGGAGATGGACAGCTGCCCGCAAACACCCCCGCCCCCGCCCCTTGTGTTTCCTTTTCCACTCAAATCATCCTTAATGTTCACAAACTCTTCATGGATACTGTTAGTCACATAGGGACTCCTTGAAAGGGCTCAAGGACTGGCAATAGAACTGAAGCATGCTTTAGCAGCCCTTTGGATTGGGCATATTTTAATTTTTCCGTGCCCTTGGAATGACTTGAAATGATGATGACTGATTATCTGTACTGATATGGACAGATACTGATTCACAGAAAGCTGGCACAGCTGATGTGAAACATTGAACAACTGGAGACCAGTTACACTCATACTTCTCAGTTATGAACAAATTCCATAAATGTGTCCCCTTAAAGGCATTCTGTCACATCCAAAACAACATTGCTTTGTTCTCAGTTCAGAAAATTCGTAATTTAAGTATAACAAATATATGTGAAGTTTATGATTCACAGAAAGCTGGCACAGCTGATGTGAAACATTGAACAACTGGAGACCAGTTACACTCATACTTCTCAGTTATGAACAAATTCCATAAATGTGTCCCCTTAAAGGCATTCTGTCACATCCAAAACAACATTGCTTTGTTCTCAGTTCAGAAAATTCCTAATTTAAGTATAACAAATATATGTGAAGTTTATGCAACCTGCAATCGGCTACAAAAACAATCCATATTAAGGAATGCATCATTGCATAGGAGCTCTTAGCCCTTTGGAAAATGGGCATGCTTGCTTCAGCACTCTGTAAAATGCCATTCCTATCATCCAATGTTGGTCTTCTTTGATTAACTCACATTTTCACAATCATTGCACTTCGAAAAGTTGAAATTCCTGGCTGTACCAATTCAAATTGCATGATTCAAGATTGGAAAAGAGTTACATGTCATATGTGTGGAGAACCACTGCTTCATGTTAAATGTGTGGTGAACCACTACTTGGAGGAGACACAAGCACTTTCTGTCTACATGTGCACACTGCATCAGTATGTACCAAAGGGCAATCTAGGGGAAAATAAGAGAGCTTTTCCCATCATTTCTACCTATAAATTAACCATAGGATAGCTCAAAGAGTGAAAGCTCAAACAAATTGTCCAGGCTGCCATACACTTTCAAGAATTGCTATGTTTTCCATCTTAAGCTACCTGGTATATTGTACCCGCACAAAGAATTAACAGGCAATCCAGGTATCTAAAGTGAACCACTTTGTGTTTCTGAAAAACTTCCAATGGCAAAGTGAAAAATGTCTCCAGGGTTGAGAGAGAGGATTTGAACACTGCACAGGGTACCAAACCCAGTATAGGAAGGAAACCCACAGCAAAGCACAAAGTTTGGTACTTGTCGCTTGCCAAACAGGGAGAAATTGAAGGCAGCAGACACAGTGCTCACAGTTGTCCCCATACATCGTACGGTACTGATCGTACCGTACCGTACGTATCCGTACGATAAAACGGGGCCACTTTTGCCGCCGCATCTGCGCGTCCACCTGCATTCTGTTGCCTTTAATCCGGTGCATTCCGCCTGCATGGCACTTTTTTTTTTGGGGGGGGGGGGGGGGGGGGTTCCTTGGACACCTCATCTCACCCCCTTTTGCAACTATGCACTGCAACCCCCCCAAGCCCTCCTTGGATTCCATCCAGATGGCAGCCCTCTTTGACCCTTCTCTCATCTACAAAAGGTGCTCCTCTCCTCCATGCTTCCACTGTTGAGATATCGAGCTCCACTCGTGATATGCCAGGGTGACCGTTGTGCATTTATGTCACCGACTTGTCAGTTGCAGATGCGGTTGGTACACCGCCTATGAATAATAGCTAGATGACAGCTATCCTTATCTACTCTAGTTCGTGGCTCAGTTAGTATGCCACCTTAGTTAGTTGAGTTTGGTTTGAGACCCATATATAGGGTTCTTCTATTTCTATGTACGAGAGTTCTTTTTGGCTTACACAACTAAGAGGCGGAAGTTTTCTGCACGCACTCAGGAAAAGGCCCTATTTTATGCTATGCGACCACTGTTCTACAGGTCGGTGAAAAGTTACTATAGAAATTGCATCGTATACCTGTGCGCAGAGACATTGGGAGTTACAGAATCATCCATGTTGCCTGTTGATGCAAAATCGTCACTAGGAAGTGACTGTGTGGTCAAATACCACTTTCGTCAGTTTTGCAAATTAGCCCTTGTGAGGCTGAAGTTGTGTTCTTTGCAGTGACAAAAATTTTTGCAGTGTTCTGTAATGGCGTCTGATTCTCTTTCACAGATTGTCACTAAAAAGCTTGACAAGAACAACTTCCAAGCATGGAAGTTTAGAATGACGAATTTCCTTATGGGAAAAGGATATTGGGAATTTGTTGCAGGAAATGAAGAAGAATCAGTTCTTCCTGATGTTCCCAATCAACAGCAAATGCAGGCATTTAAAGCATGGCATGAGAGAGCCAGGAAAGTTATATACTGGCTGTCTATCAGTATTTCAAACTCTATGATTGTGCATATTCAGGATGCAAGTACGCCAAAGGAGGCATGGGATACTTTGTCAAAAATGTATAGCACAAATACGCAAGCCAGGAAAATGCAGCGTGCAAAGAGAAAATATGAGCATCAATGACTACCACATGAAGGTGAAGAAGATTGCAGATGCACTTGCTTCCATTGGGTCGCCAGTGGAAGATGATGATTTAGTTTCTGTGACCTTGAATGGTCTAGGAAAGGATTATGCACAGTTTCGAACATCCATTTCCGTCCGTGAAAGATTTCCTAATTTTGAGGAGTTGATTGCTCTTCTAATTTCTGAGGAGCAGAGAAATGGTGGTGCATCTTCTTCAGGAGGAACTTCAAAAGAAGTTGTCTTCTACTCAAATGCTGGAAGAGGTAGAGGCAGAGGTAGAGGAGGCCGATCTGGAGGCCGTGGTAGAAATCAGAATATGCAGCAAACTCAAGAAAACCAGTCCTATGGAGGAGGACGTGGTAACTCTAGAGGCAGGGGGAGCCAAAGAGGTCGTGGTGGATGGCAAAGAGGGCAAAATGCAAACAGCAATGTTGAATGCTACTACTGTGGTAAAATGGGTCATATGGCTAAAGACTGCTATAAAAAGCAGAATGACATCATGAATGGAAAACTGCAACAAGGGAATTATGCATCTTCTAGTAGACAGGGTGATGACAGAAATGAGCATTTGTTTATGGTGCAGCACATGACCAATTCTGTGACAAGTGCAGAAGAAAGTAACGATGTGTGGTATGTTGACTCAGGTGCATCAAACCACATGACAGGTCATGCAGAATGGATGCAGGATGCAAGGAAAATGAAAAAACCAGGATTTGTGGAGACTGGTGATGATACTGCACATCCTATTGTGCAGATTGAAAATATTCCTTTGTCTATGCAGGATGGAAAAAAAAAATATCTGTCGGATGTATTTCATGTCCCGAATATCACCAAGAACCTGGTTTCTGTTGGTCAAATGGTTGAGCAGGGCTTGCAAGTCAGATTTAATTCCCATGGATGCTTTGTTGAGGATATGAAAAATAAAGGTCGCTTGATAGCAAAAGGAAAGAAGAAGGGAAGAATATTTACATTGGATGCAGACATGCCCGAATTGAGTGCAGCAATGTTTGCACATGGGACCGGTGTAGTTGCAGATATTGATATTTGGCATAAACGCATTGGTCATGTTAATGTACAGCGACTTAAATCAATGCAGGCCCAAAATATTGTTGCAGGATTGCCAAAATTCAAGGTTGCAGAAATGCATACGATATGTGAAGCTTGTCAGTTTGGAAAACAGGCAAGGAAACCATTTCCTAGACATGTTCAAGAGAGTAAGAAGCCATTGGAATTAATCCACTCTGATGTGTGGACTACTAAAGCTGCATCTCTTGGAGGCTGTCATTATTTTGTCACTTTTATTGATAACTATAGCAGAAAAGTTTGGGTGTATTTTATGAAAAAGAAAAGTAAAGTTTTTGGGCATTTCAAAACTCTTAAAGCTATGGTTGAAAAAGAAACAGGCCTGCAAATAAAATGCCTAAGGTCAGATGGAGGGGGAGAGTACCTCTCAAATGAGTTTGCAAGGTTCTTGCAGGAGCATGGCATAAAGCAGCAATATTCATGCAGTCATACCCCACAGCAAAATGAAATTGCAGAAAGAAAAAACAGGCATATTAGAGAGGTATCTCGTGCCATGCTCAATGAAAAGACCTGCCAAATTTTTATTGGGCTGAAGCAGTTGCTACAGCAGTCTACATAATAAACAGGACTCCCACTGCAGCAATACATGGAATGACTCCAGAGGAGAGGTATACTGGTAGGAAACCGGATATTTCTCATTTGAAGATTTTTTGTTGCATTGCCTATGTTCATGTGCCAGATGAGTTGAGATCCAAGTTGGATCCAAAAGCTGAGAAGTGCATCTTTATTGGTTACTCTCTGTAGCAGAAAGGGTATAGATGTTATAACCCTTCTACTCGTAAGTTTACAATGAGCAGAGATGTTTTTTATGAGATGAGTAGCTGGTATAAACCAGTAAATGTGATTGATGATGTAGATACACAAAACGGTAATGCTGCACAGAATTCACAGCAGCAGTCACAAAATATTAGTGGACCTGGAGCGTCCTCTAGTAGTGGTTCACATTCTTTGCCATGGACAGGCAGATTGAGATCAGGAGAATCTTCTCAAAGCAATGCAGATAGTGGTATTCAGGTGTCACAAAAAGGAAAAGAGAAGGTAGATCAGCCCATGTTTGATGTGAATGCAGGTCATTCTTATGTGGATGGTGAATCTAGTGGCTCAGAACAGAGCATTGATGATGAGTTAGGTATTCCTTCTATTGTTACACCTGGAGTAAGGAAGACCAGGGATGTTTTGAGAGCACCTGGGAGTGAACCTACTTTGCGTAGGTCTAACAGAGCTAGGTATCCTGTGGATAGGCTGAAAAATGATGGATTTACAGCCATTCACTATGCATATATGGTCAAAGTGATACAGGAACCAAAACCCACTTTTTTTTAGCAAGCCATGGGAAAAGAAAAATGAGAGAAAGCCATGGATGAAAAAATTGATGCCTTGGAAGCAAATGCTACATGGGAATTGGTACTTTTGCCTAAAGATAAGAATGCAATTGGCTGTAAGTGGGTTCATAAGGTGAAACACAATGCAGATGGTTCCGTGAATAGATACAAGGCAAGATTAGTAGTCAAGGGATATGCACAAACATATGGCATTGATTATGAAGAAACATTCAGTCCGGTTGCAAGGATGGCAACCGTAAGAGCAGTCATTGCTATGGCTGCATCAAAGGGATTGTCTTTACATCAGATGGATGTAAAGAATGCCTTCTTGCATGGTGATTTGCAAGAAGAGGTCTATATGGAGCAGCCACCAGGTTATGTGCATGCTGTTCATCCTGAGTCTGTTTGCAGGTTGAAGAAAGCCTTGTATGGCTTGAAGCAAGCACCTAGAGCATGGTCTGACAAGATAGGACAGTATCTTGTCACTATTGGCTTTCAGATTTCCAAGGCAGATTTCTCACTGTATGTAAGAAAAACAGAGAAATGTATTATACTACTTGTCATTTATGTTGATGATTTGATTATGATAAGTGACAGTGATGAAGATATCCTTCATGTGAAAATGCTATTGAAGCAGAAGTTTGAGATGAAGGATTTGGGAGAGCTACGTTATTTCTTAGGCATTGAGGTGATTAGATCACCAAGTGGGATACGGCTCTTGCAGAGGCAATATGGATTGGACATACTGTCCAAATATGGGATGACAGGCTGTAAGCCTATTTCAGTTCCTTTGGAGCAGAATGTGAAGCTGAGCGCAGATGCAAGTGAGCTTCTGGAAGACCCTACTATGTACAGACACATAGTAGGAAGTTTGATTTATATGACTATTACCAGGCCAGATTTGAGCTATGTTGTTGGATTGGTAAGTCAGTTTATGCAGGCTCCAAGGAAACCGCATTTGGATGCGGCTAGACGCATACTCAGGTATGTGAAGTCCACATTGCAGTATGGACTACTTTATGAGACTGGGGTTCAGATACAGTTGCATGGATACACTAATGCTGATTGGGCTGGTAGTATTTCTAATAGACGATCTACCAGTGGATATGTGTTCTCTTTTGGGAGTGCTGCAGTCACTTGGAGCAGCAAGAAACAGCCTACAGTTACCTTGTCGAGCACAGAGGCTGAGTACACGGGTGCAGCAATGGCTTCATGTGAGGTAGCTTGGTTGCATAAGCTACTTTATGATATGCATCAACCTACAGATGGGCCAGTTGTCATTTATTGTGACAACATGAGTAGTATACACTTGGCAAATAACCCAGTCTATCATGCTAGAACAAAGCACATTGAGGTGCATTATCACTATGTGCGGGAGAGGGTTTTACTAGGTCTTATTGATCTAGTTTATATCAGCACAGAGGATCAGGTAGCTGACATATTCACGAAGGCATTGGACGCAGAGAAGCTGCGCAAGTTCAGAAACCTGCTTGGTGTGCAAAAATTGGGATTGAGCTCGAGGGGGAGTGTTGAGATATCGAGCTCCACTCGTGATATGCCAAGATGACCGTTGTGCATTTATGTCACCAACTTGTCAGTTGCAGATGCGGTTGGTACACCGCCTATGAATAATAGCTAGATGACAGCTATCCTTATCTACTCTAGTTCGTGGCTCAGTTAGTATGCCACCTTAGTTAGTTGAGTTTGGTTTGAGACCCATATATAGGGTTCTTCTATTTCTATGTACGAGAGTTCTTTTTGGCTTACACAACTAAGAAGAGGAAAACTGTTTTCAGCATCCAACTTTGTGTGTATTCCCCCATTGTGCAAGCAAGAAAGCTACAAGTGAGACTCCTTCCTTCTCTCCCACAATCTTGACATCCACACCAGTTCAGCAAGCATTTACCATTCTCATCTTCCTCTCTTGGATCTTGAATGAACTTGTGATTCATCATCCTCATCTCCCATCCCCTCTTTCCCACACCCTATCAAAGCATTTGCCATTCTCATCTCCCATTCCCTCTCTCTCACTCTTACTCTTTCAACTTTACCCCAACCCTCAGCCCTCTCCCTCTCTTTCAATTTTCACGTTTCAAGAGTCGAGCTCAAGCATTCTCTCTCTCTCTCTCTCTCTCTCTCTCTCTCTCTCTCTCTCTCTCTCTCTCTCTCTCTCTCTCTCTCTCTCTCTCTCTCTCTCTCTCGGGCCTCTTTATCCGTCATCGGCACCATGACTCGTAAGAAGCACGAGACCTTCAATTTGCATGCAATCCATGTGGAGAGGGACACAAAGAAGTCCAACTCCCACCATTGGACATGCAAGTAGTGCGGGAAGCGCTATACAAGTGGTGCAACTCGGCCTCTCCGACATCTTTCCGAGACGAGGGGGCAAGTTGCTCCATGCAAGGAGATCCCTCAAAACATCGCAGAGAAGATTCTCTCCACGATGAGAGGGGGATCCACAAGAGGAGGAGGAAGTGGCTTATCGGCACCAACTCCTATGCCTACTAACGAGGAAGTATCGAATGTGGGCATATCTTCAACCAATGCGGGAGAGGCCTCTACCAATTGTGGTGGGGGCTCCACATCCGCATCCGGCTTCAGTAAAAGACAAAGAATGGAGACTTGTGTGATACCGGAGAGACAATCCTCCCTCTCAAGCTCCTAGTCATATGCATGGATTGATTGCCTTTCTTAGAGAAAGGCAATGCCGCTTGCGGACATTGAAATTGCAAGCACCGTGATTGAGTGCAATCTTGCATTCAATGTCCTAAAGCAAGAGCAATGGAAGATGGTAAAAGCCATTGCCAATGTGGGTCCATGTGAAAAATGGACCAGTGTCACATACAATGACATGAGGACGAAAAAGATTGATGAAGAGGAGAGGATTGATAGAGCCCTTGATCCTATTCGGGCCACATGAATAAAATATGGTTGCTCCATTATCAGGACGGATGGAGTGATCGTAAGGAACGGGGCATCATCAATATACTCGTCTCATGTCCACTCGGCACTTACTTTTTGCGGGCCGTAGATACCAACAAAAGAGGGGAGGAAAACGACGGGCGCATTCATCTACCGCCACGTTTAGCAAGCTATCATTGAGGTATACATTTGTCATTGCCTTTTAAATTTGTTTCACTTTCTTTCATTATTATAATTGATTTATGCATAACTATCTATCTCCCTATTCTAATTTCTAAATTCTCTCTAATATCTATGTCGATTCTCTCTTTCCGCCCGGGCCCCAACCCCATCTCTCTATATTCTTGAATCTTGAAAGTTGAAACTTGAAAGGCTCAACTCTCGAGTCCTTCTCTCTCTAAACTCCAAGTATTGTTAGTATACTTGTAATTTGTAAATTGTGACTGTAGCTTGGGGCCCCTTCAATGTGGTGCAAGTTGTTACCAACAATGCATCGAATTGTCAACGTATGGGCTGTTTGCTTGAGGCCAAGTTTCCCACAATTGTGTGGACTCCATGTGCAAGTCATTGTTTGGACTTGCTCATGGAAGACGTTAGGAAGCTCAAGTGGGTGAAGAGAGTGATCCGCAAAGCTACATCAGTTGTCACCTTCTTCACAGTAAAGGTAAAGGTGCTTGCGATATATCGTGAGCATGGCACACTAGAGTTGAAGAAGCCTTTTTCAACTCGCTTTGCTTACATGTGGTTATTGCTGAAGCGCCTTTATGAGGTGTGGTCCATCCGCCTTGCGCCAGGCAAACAGTGGTATCTACTCTATGGAATGAGTGGGATGAGCATGAGACAGAGGCAGCCAAAGCCATGCAGCGCTTGTGCCTTAATGAGCACTTTTAGCAAAAAGTCCATGTGTTGTCATTATTGTGACTCCCTTTTATAGAGTGTTGCGTATGAGTGATTGCTAGAGGTCCACCATGGGCCTTCTCGTTCACTTCTTTAGAGCGGCATTAGTGGAGACACATGCCTGTACAGTGATCACAGAGACACGGCAAACACATGTTTTAAAGATAGCAAAGAAGAGATGGGCATGGATGCATAAGCCCGTTCATGGTTTTGCCGCATTGGTACATCCAACCTATAAGTCGCCGGCAATCATGGGTGATAGAGAGTTCCATTCGCACCAGCTTGCTTATTTGACTCGTGTGGTCCCTATGGATGACCACAATGCAATGCTGGAGAAGCTAGGATAATATGCAAATCAGAGAGGGCATATCGCTTTTGCTTTTTCCACTTGTTCAAGTAGGTGGTAGCAGAAGCATGGTCATTCAACGCCCTCCAATATCAAGGGGGGGTGGTTCGAGTGGCTTCCAGACATATGTAAGGCGAGGCTCTAGTAGCTCACATCTTGTGCCTCATGATGACATCCCTCCCTTACCTACACAGCCACCACCTAGGGAGCCATCAATTAATGATGATGGTAACCTCATGAGTGAGGATGAGTATGAGTGTGTCTCATCATCTGATGTTGAAGAGTCATCTTCCAACTCTTGATGAGCACTCAAATGGTTCTGATGTGATGATGATGATAATGATAATAGTGATGCCTCATCATAGATTCATAGGTCTCTCTCTTTTATGTATCTACTATCATTGTATCCACATGCATGATGCCACTATGACACACTAGAGTCTAGACTATAGTCTGTAGTTACATTGCATGTTTTGCGCAGCCCATGCGACCACGATGGTTACCCTCATGTATTCATCTTATTTTGTAATAAAATGGCTATTTCCACTTTAAACATGTTTTCTATCATTTAATAATTTATGGTTTTTTTAAAATCATGTTTTTAAAAAAATTGTACTAATATCATACCGTACCTTATAAAATCATAAGGTACCATTTAGTACCGTATTTTATTGTACCATACTGTATCGTACCTGACGACTATGAGTGCCCATCACACAAAAAAGCAATGGAAGCAAGCACATACACCCCTCCTCCCCTTGGCTGCAAAGGGAAATGTCTCTTTATAGACTCCCTTATCCAAAACTTTGAGCGTGTGCACCTAACCTTGACAAGTCATTATTTGTACCTTAAACCTCATACCATCTAAAATTTCTGTAATGACTAAGGCTTTGGATTGACAACTTGACAAGCTTTAGATCCCCACATGAACAAGACTGCAAACTCCAAGCTCCTCGACGCCGGCACTTGATATACAAGAAAACCACAAAAGGATGTCATTCCAGGTCTCGTGTTCGTGTTGCCAAAGATCCATCCTTTGTAAGCAACCAGTTAGTTAACATAGGATGCAACTTCTTGATGGGCAAACAACAAGAAAAGGTTTGCAATCTCTTGCAACTATATAAGGACAATGTTAGATTGGCATGTTGCACACTGGTACTATTTTCCCTCCAAGCAAGAGAGAGTGCCATGCCCAAGATAGAGAATCTAGGACACCGCCCACAAGACCATTACATACTGATCTGTTTTGGTAGCATATATCTAATATCTTAAAGATGAAATATTTGGAACCTCCATTTTCTAGAAGATGTCTTACATTACTGCCTTATTTTGCTCAAGAATAAGCAAGAAATAACAAAACACAGAGTTTCAAAAGGAGTCTTGAAAGCTCTTATTTGCTTTGTAGCATCAGTTGACAGCAATTTTATAATGTTGACATAGTCCCTCATTCCTTCCCCCTTACTCCCTTCACTTTCCCTCTTTCCCCTCCATCTATATAGAACATATATGGGAGCAGTCATGAGTACCTAGCCTTGGCACTGTATGCCTTGCACCATGCCGAATCACTACAGGATCTTTGAAAGCTGTCACGAGTTCCTCATTTTGAGGTTTCAAGAAGTCGTTCTCCCCTACCAAACAAAGATGCTTATCAGACTTCAGCAATTGTTATGAAACCTTCCTCAAACACTTCTCAACTTTCAGTAATGGAAACAACTTTCAGCATGTCCTCACCTATAAGATGTAAGGCCGGACAGATTATGGGCTCAGAATAACAACCCTTCATCTTGTGCTCACCACTGAGCACTCCACCTGAGATGATAATAACAAAACGCAGAGGCGGAACAGATGTAAGAGCAAGACCCTACAGTGGAATCATCACAAGGGTAAAATTTATTAGAAAGGAGAGTAAACAGTACATGTCCCCCTTAGAAAGAAGGGAAAAGACAAACAAAATTCAGGAACAGAATAGATGTAACAGCAAGCATCTACAATACAATTATCACAAGGACAAAGAAAGAAGAACTTCAAACACTTCTCACTACTTTTAACAAAAAGAGGGAAAATCATCTCAATTGTCAATGTTTAAACAATGTACCAAGGTACCTGTTGTTGCATGCCAGCCAAAGCTGCTGAAAGGAAAGCACCCTACACAGCACAAGATAAACGATTAGATGCATCTGCTTCCAGCCTTCCTGGCAGCTGCCTATTGTGCATAATGTAGGCAGTGTTTACAATAGTAGATACAAACAAGAAATATAAACAGACAGAAGCACATCCAGGCATGACAAAGGAAGCAATAAGCCTCTGCAAGCATTCATTCTGAGCCCTCGCACAGACATAGCTGGCTACCTAACTCTAGAAGAAGGCTGAAACTGAAGAAGTTGTTTGTTATTGGTTCTATAATATTTGGTCCTACCTGTGAAAACCCGATGAGGCCATCAAATGGGCCATGCTTCTCCATGTAGTTTGAAATGAACTCAATGCATTCCTCCAAATTAGAATATGTCACATTCGTTTCTGTCTGAAAGAAATGCCAAAATCAGGAGTTTCATGAACTAAATATAAACTGTTTGGAAAGAAAAGCCAAACACCTCTTACCCGCTCAAACTGGAACCATTCATAATAAGGGGGTGGGAAAAACCCCTCTACATCAGACTTTCCAAGAGCAGGATATGGTGCATCCAAATAAATCTGTTATAAGAAAGGAATGTGATTAGAGTAGACACTAGTGAAGTGTTAGATAATATGAGTGAGAGGGAGAGGGAGGGAGAGCTTGAAATTTGAATGAGCCAGTCGTAAAGGAATGCTAGGGCAAACACAAAGAAATGCAAAATTTATGACAACACTATGAACACAAACTGTAGAATGCTCAACGAAATGCTTTAGGGGTATTGAATATGCATAATAGGGTCTCAAACCTCTATGTCTCCAGGACCAGGGAAAAGGTGAACTGAGAATGGTGTTGGAGATGCCAAGATCAGCTTCAAAAGTGTGTTGTGCTCACGAATGGATCCCAAAAACCTAGTAGCAGCAGTACACTAGGGATGATGATGACTTTGGCAGTGGTGGAGTGAAACAAAGTCCTCTGATCAGCAAGATGTCTCTATGGGACTCTGGGTAGCAGCAAAACATAAGTGATACAGACTAAAACGCAGCTCTACAGGCAATCAATGATGAGTAGTGACAATCGCAAGCTGGCCTCTAGGTAATTGAAATGCAAGCTGAAACTGCAAAAACATAGCTGCAGCAAATGACAATGGGAGCAATTGATGGCGATAGGCTGTGCAGCAAATTCCAGGGAAGGGGAAGCAGGCTGAATGCTGAGTAGCATCAAGATGAACATCTAGAAGGCTGGGTTAACAGTTGTCAAAAGTGGATGCAACAATGGAAGAATGAATGATTGCTGAAATAAAATGCTGAACATAAGATAGAAGAGAGAGAAAAGAGAAAACACAAGAACACTATAAAAGAAGAGAACTCAGAGATGTGCTCAGGAAATGGAATATACCAAACACGAGACAATCGTATTTAACAATGAATCACTGGCTACATGGGCACTGGCACCGGCTCCCTCTCTCCACAAGGCATGCATTAGATCTACAAGTGATGAATGATAAGAGTGTGGAGGTGGAGCATGAATAAATAGGCCACAAAGAATGCAAATAATGCATCAGGTCAGCCAACAATAAATGCCAAAATAATCACTGATGTGACCACTTTGAAATGCCTAATAAACTCAGTAATGCCCAATATAGGCCAAACTCACACATGAGCTAACTAGACTGCTAACACTCTTTCTCAGATCATGGATGATCTAATACAATACAATGATAATAACTCATCATAGGCCATACAACAAAGACCACCAGAATAGGACCATGTATACCCAAGCAATGGGTGATAAAGCCACCGCCAAAATGCCTCAAAGAGAACTCAAGTGTCAATGTCGATCTTTCGAGCACCTGAAAATAGAGAAGAATAAAAGCACCTCTCTATGTCTATCATCAATGCCTCACAGTAGCATACATGACCATCCTGTGAAAAATGCCTCTAACCACATATGAACATGGATTCCTGACCTTTGGCCAAGACCACCAAAGTGTCCCCTCGTGTGAGCTTAGACTAGGAGCCAATCCCAATCTTTGTCAAGTGATAGCCTATCATGAACCTAGAAGTCAATCCCAACTCCAAGATTTCAAAACGTACTAGACTTTAGTCGATGCATCAAGGAAGTCCCTCTCTAGAACCTGTGCACCTATGCACCTGTATAGATGAGGCTCATCTACGCCCACCTCACCACCTTCTCACACTCTCTTTAACACTAGAGAGTCATGAGGGATGACCGCATCACTTGCACTAGAAAGCAGGAGAGGCTACAAAGTCCTTCCCTTAATCTAAAGAGATAATCGTTTCCATGCCTTGACCTTAGCCTTGGTCGAAGAACCCAAGTCAAAGTCGAGGGAGACGAATGACTTGGCAAGGGAGTCCATAACCTACTTCTACTGCTTCTTCCTCCTTCCCCAAAGCTGCTAACTATTTACAATCCTTGCACAAATGTCTCTTCTTAACACAGTAATAGCACTAGGCCTTCAGCTTCTTCTTCCCATCACCCCTCTCAAAGCTGCAAATGCCTCATTAAAGCTACCATATTGGGATGGACGCAACCCCAAAGATGCCTCATGCTCAAAGCAGCATCGAGGACATATGTGTAAAACTCACTAGCATCGATGATGTTTAGGCCCACAAAGCATTGGCCACTCCATCAAACTCTAGAGGAAGCTTATAGAACATAGTCCCCACAAGATGAGCCTCTAGAAGGGTGGATTGCATGTGTCAAAACTGGTCTTGTACCTGTGTAACACAAAGCAAGAAGGATTGAATAGTGTCTATTGGCTCATACTTCATCTACTAGAGCTGTCTATAAAGGGTAACTGCACACACAGTCAAGGAGGCCTCGTACAACATCTGAAGCTTCGCCGATACCGCAAAAGGGGTCCTACAAAGAGGTGACCGTCAAAAGGACTTTAGAGATGTAGCAAAGAATAGCACAATAAGCCCAGATATCATCATTATCACATGTGAGCAAAGCTTCTTCATAGTTGTCCTTCTCGAAATCAGTTGGAAGAGGAGTGGGACGCTTAGGATGCTCAAAAGCTCGAGAAACAACATACCATAACTGCTTATGCACAGTCCAAGCTTTCATAACAGCACTCCACATTAGGTAATCAAGCCATGAAGTTTGTCATCAATAGAACAACAAGGGGGAGTCATCTAGAGAGGATAGGAAGAGAAAATAAACGAAAAGAAGAGGAGGGGAGAGAAAGGACAGCCAAAGCACAACATAGACTGCATTGGCTGCAGTTCACACGCACTGTAGACACACTAATCTGTAGACACGCTAATCACAAAATAATTGCTGCAAAAGGACAAAATCTGATCAAACACAGCTAGAAAGTGAAGATTGCAACCAATAGAACCTGAAAATACAGTCACCCAGCCTATAGGAGTCAAAACGCAAACAAAAGAGATATTAAATGCAACAATAGCACAATAAAATATTGTAGAAATTGCAAACACACTGCTGAAGGCAAAATGTAGGCAGTAGGAGCAATTAATGCAGTAAACACAGGCTGCAAAGGACGGAAACAGGGCAATTTGCAGCAGACCACTATCATGATGCTGGAAGGAAGTGGCAACAGGCAAGGGAAATCAATGTTCTGCAGTAGAAGACCTGTAATCAGCAGAAAATGACAGCAAGAGTGTAGATCCTAAAATCTGATACCATGTCGGAAGTCGATGCAACAATAGAAGTGTGAAAGAATGCTGAAATAAACTGTTGAACACAAGACAAAAAAGAGAGAAAAGAGAAAACACAAGAACACTACAAAAGAAGAGAACTCAAAGATGTGCCTGGGAAATAAAATCTCAATCCCAAACACAAGACAATCACATATGACAATGAGTTACCGACTACATGGGCACTGGCACCGGCTCTCTCTCTCCACAAGGCATACACAAGATCTGCAAGTAATGAATGGCACAGTATGGAGAAGAAGCATGAATAAATAGGCCAAAAAGAATGCAAATAATGCATCAGGTCGGCCTTTTAATGTGGTCAGCCAGCAATAAATGCCAAAATAAGCACTAATGTGACCACTAAAAAATGCCTAATAAACTCAATAACACCCAGTATAGCCCAGACTCACACATGAGCTGACTTGACTGCTAACACCAATATGGGCAGGCTTGCAGTGGTAAAAATGCAAACTCCAATAGCTAAATCTCCTCCAAGCAGCTAGTGATGACCTCCAATAGCAAGGTCGCTGAAACCAACCTTCCTTGGTAGAGAGGGTGGTGAAGTACCTGATTACCAGCAAATCGCAGCAAACAATAAGTTCAATGTAAACTGAAACAAATACTTCACCACTTTGAAGTAAAAAATCAATGCGCGTTTGGCCCCACAATTGTGCTTTGCCAAATGCTTACAGAGGTTGGATTCCAACAAGTATGACCTACTCTTCTTTGGGTTGATAATCAAAGTGCTTAGGCTCTTCCAAAGAACCTGGTCCAATATCCTTATGTTCGAAAGTGTCTTTTGGATGGCAAGTTGGCACTAATCTAGTGTCTCGCGAAGGAAAATACAACAAATACCTTCGCAAAGCCTCTATGATTGTCTTCTATGCTTTGTCACGTGCATCTCCTTAGCTTGCAGCCACTCACATGATCTAAGAGGGAATGTTAGTGCTCAATCTGTTCATGCCGTCACCTCCTAGGCTCCTATTTGTGAGCTCCATCAAAATTTGACAAAGACAAGAGCTTTGACATGTGTCATTTATGTGCATTTGTTAGATGTTATCACTACATGCATTTCTAATCCATTTCTCTTCGTTTTCAGCCTAATTTAGACAAGAACACATGAACTCAATGATAATGAACTTAGGAAACAAAATCCATATACCAAGGCACAAGAGTGTGTACAAAGGCACAAGCTTTGGGCGAGCAATAGAATGCTGCAGCCTCCCTCTCTCCAACAAGAAGGCAAGTGTGTTCATATGACTCAATGATAAGTGGAGGAAAGGAGCAGCCTATAAATAGGCCAAACAAATAAAACAAAAATAGCATGTCTACCAGTATCATTACATGCCATAAATACAAGTCGACTGCATTAAATGAATCAAACTCAAGAAACAAAATGTCTTTTGCCAAATAGCCTTATCAACCAATATGTACATTGCTAACATCATCAGCATTTATGACTACTAGTCAAACAGATTCATAGCACATCAACCCTGACAAGTAGGGCCAGCCTAATTTCAGCATTCTTGACTATAGATAGGCTAAAACATTGAGTGCCTTACATCCAATCATTTCCATCACCTCCATCATCCTCATCACTTGCATCACCTTTTCATCCTACCTCAGTCCCATGCTCTCATTGCTGAACTCAATGGCATGCGAGGCTGATTGTGTGCAACCTTATGTCAATTTCAAATCAAAGTGTTCCCTCATTCTCGTGTGTTCATCTTGTCTCTTTCTTTCTCCTCTCCATGTTCATGTCCCCGATTTGTTGTTCATCAACCAACTTGCCCACATTAGAGCACCTGTATATTGGCCGACTTGTTTATCTCAAATTGCTCTCCATGCTCTATGCATTCACACTCATCCTGCACTATATAGTTTTAGATCACATCACATAGAGAGAGGGAGACTAGAGGCACTATTGTTTATCACATGTGCTACCCGAGCGGTGTGCATTGATCATTCTCATGCTTTGAGTTATGAAATACATTGCATGTTCATCATTCCCTCTTTTGAGTTTTTGGGTCCTTCCTTTGCTATTCATTGTGTCAATGTTTATGCTTTGCATTTTCTTGCTTCCGTTCATTTGCACATTCTCACAAAACTTAAAAGACTAAGAGTTTGAATGACCAAGGACCAAGTGTGGCTATAAAGAATCAAGAATGTTTGTATAAGTTACAAGGTAGGCCAGAGGTTTTAAAATGTATTACTAAGTTATCCAAGGCGTTTAAAGCAACTTGTTAATGATTAAAATTGCCATTGAGAGCCATTGATTCTATCTAAAACTTTGGCCAATCACATATCCATGGATTAGAAACCTTTTGACAAGGTCCCACTTTATCACCTCAATCTATCCATCTTTTGGTATTGTCAAGGGAAATGGTACCATATAACAAGCAATTTGAGAATTACACCAAAGTAAGTTGAGAATTACACCAAACTTCAAAGTATGCAGCTTATCTAGTGAAAGCAATTAATAACAATGACAAACTCCACAATGCAACATCCGTAAGGCCTTTAACTAAAACGCCCAAGGATATTGTGTGGCATGCATATTTAGCAACAAGGGCAACCATCAAGCAGCTATATAGATGCATATCTTTTAAAGTTCCCCCCAATCCCTTGAGCCTATCCATGCATGTTTTGTTTCTTTTCCTGCAAACGAATTGAAACAGGCTGCAAAACTTCCACTCAGCCTTCTTCAGCCATGGCTACAAAGGCAAAAGAAAAGTACCCTTTTTGAAAGTATTAAACATATGTGCAGGTCATCCCAACTAGACTCCAAAACACAGACTTGTCAGAGACTTTCTAGGGAATCCACTCTACAAAAGCATTTTGTGCCCGGACTTCCCTGCATAAACCAGGGGTCAGAAAAACTAATCTCTCCATAACAAATCTGCCTTGCAAGAGTTTACAAGTGCAGTTTTTATACATTAATGCACAATCCCAAGCCAGGAAATTACACCCTATACTGCCATGGCCTTAACCCCATAACCTTTTCAGCCCCCACCAAAAAAAGGAAGGGAACCGGCTGCTCGACATTCAAATTTTGAAGTTATCGGTCTCCGCATTGTCTATGTGTTTATGTAGCATACAGATGTAGGGTACGTAACAATAGGAAGTAATAATGGACTAAGGAAGGGCCAACCATTACGACTGACTGTAAAGATGAGGAACAAGATTCCTGAAACAAACCCTAGAGAGGAAATGGCAGAGCTGACCGGGTCCAAAAGGTCGAGGACGGAGCGGTCCCATTTGTGGAGCTGCCGCTGCATGATGTCGCCGCTGGTGCGGAAGCCATGAAGGCAGAGGACTCGGAGAGGAGCGTTCGCAAGGCTGTTGTAGGGGAGACGGTCGTCAACGGGGCACTCGTGCTGCGGCGGTTCCTGCAGGAGGCCCATGGCAGAGAAGGGAGGAGGAGGAGGAGGAAGCCGCCTGGGGCAGAAGCGATGCCCGGAGAGGGCACAACAGCTCAGGCTGCTGCTCTGGCTATGGCGGACGATGGGGTGAGGAAGCTGCCAATGGAGGAGAGAATCGTGAGGATGGTAATAGTAAGGGGAAGGATGGTGATGGCCGTTTATTGAAGTTGAATACAAACACGCGAAGGGCATCTCCCTGCTCCCCCGGGCCCCCGCACCTTTTTCTCAGCTTTTTATCATGGAGGAACACACAAAAGTCGTAACTTCTTCCTCGTTTTCTCATTGGCTGCAAAATTTTCAAAGGCTTCCGAGTTCCTCCAAGCCTGGAATACTTTTGTCTTTTGTCTCGTTCAAAACAGTCTCGAGAGCCTATTACGCTTTGAAATTTGTCGTTTGTCGTAGAGAAGGAGAAAGCAAACTCGCACAAGGCATCTTGTGCTAGCAAGATATTTTCGTCCCCCCACTAAGTTTTCGGTTGCACTGTGGGGTTAAGGAAGCGAGTGGCAAGCAAAATGTCAAATTTTCCAAAACTAAAAGAATGATGATTGGTTGCAAGTCAAGCTTATCAATCTGGCCAAGTTAAAAAGGGAGAAATCTCATTCGTTAGCACTGTAAGCACTTTGTTAGCACATAGAAATTTCATGGTATTTGTGGAGTGAGTGGAGGGTGAAGAAAGCACCACTAGCTCGATAAGCCTTGGGAGCAACTAGAGGCTAATAGGGCGAGTGGGGTTCCCCTCCCTGTATCAGTCCTAGGCATGACCAAGCTCTTAAATATGAGCACAAGGGAAAGGAGAATAAGAATATAAATTATCACCTCTACATGTAGTATTCGCTACTAAGCCTTACATACAATAGTGCTCCGGTACTGCTACGCGGACACAGTGTAAAAAACCCTAGAGTACATCATCATCCAGCTTTCTTGTTAATCTAGAGAGTCAATGTCATATTAGTGATTAGTATCAATGTCCATAATATGGATAGTTCAAAAATATGGAATTTTTGGATAATTTTAGCATTTTTTTTAGATTGTAAATATCATAAAATGGTATAGAAAACTTCTAGAATAGGGTGACATGCAAAAAACAAGTGGCTTTTCAACCAATTTGAGAGATCTCATTAAAAAAAAGAAAGGGCTTCCGAATTCGCGCAGTGTCAAAGGGGTTTTTGTCAAAAGGTCGTATCCACCAGGGATTAGAGATTGAAAGAAGTAGAGATAAGAGATGGAAGAGAAGAAAAAGAATAGATAAGAGGTAAACACGATAAAGACAAAGCACAATGAATCAAATCAATATGCATTGACAGAACCTAGAATCCCTTGACTGACACTACTTAGAAGCAATCTCCAAGCATTAGATCTCCTGGAGCTCCCTTGTAGACCAAAAACGTGCATCAAAACAACAACTTCTTCTTTGCTGCCTAAAACCCAAATCTGATGGCTCCCTTGGCTCTGAAAGGGGGATAAAACCCTAGGACACCTGATAGGATTCTCCCATATCACTCCTTCTTCTCCTAATTCAAAGTGTTATTTGCTGTTTGTCAACTGGATCGCGACGGCGTGATTTCTCCATCTTTCTTTTTCATGAAAAATCCAAAAATTGGCTGCAAAAGTAACTTGCTTTTTGCATGCCACCCTAATCTAGAAGTTTCCCTAGCTTTTTAGGATATTTACAATCAATAAAAAATATCAAAAATAGGCTAAAATTATCCCAAAAATCTAGTATTTTTGAACTATCCATGCCATTAAAACTAGCAGTAATGACTCAGATCACATTGACTCTCTAGATCAATAAGAAAGTCGGATGATGATGCACGCCACAGTTTTTCACACTGTGTCCGCGTAGTGGCACGATATCCAATATCGAAGATGTGTTAGTCGAAAGGTTGTATCCACTAGATCAAAGATAGAATGAAGTAGAGATAGAAGATGGAAGAGAAGAAAAAGAATAGATAAGAGGTAAACACGATAAAGAAAAAGCACAATGAATCGAATCAATATGTATTGATAAAACCTGAAATCCCTTGTCTTGCACTACTCAGAAGCAATCTCCAAGCATTAGATCTCCTGGAGCTCCCTCATAGATCCAAAAATGTGTATTAAAAAAAACAACTTCCTCTCTGTTGCTCGGACCCAAATCTGGGCTCCGAGAGGGGGGTAAAACGTCAGGACACCTGATTAAGAATCTCCTAGTTCACTCATTCTTCTTCTTCTTCTAGTTCAAAGTGTTGTTTGCTGCCTATCAATTGTAATCGCGACCTACGCAATTTCGCCCCTCTTTCTTTTTCATGAAAATTCCCCAAAACTGGCTGAAAAAACCAACTTGCTTTTTATATGCCACCCTATTCTAGAAGTTTTCCTAGCTTTTAAGGATATTTACAATAAATAATATCAAAAATAGGCTAAAATTATCCAAAAATCTAGTATTTTGGGACCATCCATGCCACGGACATTATCACTAACAACTCAGATGATATTGATTCTCTAGATCAATAAGAAAGTCGAATGATGATGTACTCTAGAGTTTTTCACATTGTGTCCACGTAGTGGCACGACAACGGTGCGCAACCGCAATTCTCAAGCAATAAACAACACTTCGAGAATAGGGAGAAGAATGAGTGATCTGGAAGAATTTTGATGATCAAGTGTTCTAGGGTTTTACCCCCCTTTCAGAGCCAACAGAACCATCAGATTTGCAGTTTGAATAGCGGAGAAAAAGCCAGTGTTTGATGCACGTTTTTGGTGTACCAAGAAGCTCTAAGAGATCTAATGCTTGGAGATTGCTTCTGAGTAGTCCCAAACAAGGATTTTGTTTATCTTCTTAGGTTCTACCAATACATAGTGCTTTGAATTATTGAGCTTTGTATTTATATTGTGTAAAGGCTTTGGTATATTTGAATCCCTTGCATATTATTTTCCTTCTCTTCCATCTCCTCTTCTCTACTTCCTTCTCTCTTTGATCCCAAGTGTGTATGACCTTTCAACTAAAACCCCTCCGACAATGATAACTTGTAGGTCTATTTTTTGAATGTTTTAATTAAATACTAGAACTCTACATTAGCACCAATGCTTGGGTCATTAGGACATTTGTAAATCAATGGTTCTCTCTCTCTCTCTCTCTCTCTCTCTCTCTCTCTCTCTCTCTCTCTCTCTCTCTCTCTCTCTTTAACTATATGACAATTTAGGAGCGAGTCCACAGTATGTATAGCCCAGCAACACTTTTGGACTGAGACAGTTATTACCGTTCTACATTTGATTAATCAATCCCCATGCACTGCTCTTGACTACAAAGTTGTAGAGGAGATATGGTTTGGAAAACCTCCATCATATGCTCATTTACGTATCTTTGGTTATGAGGCTTTCTGACATGTTCTAAAGAACAAGTGCAATAAAGCTAGATCTTATGTCTGTGAAATGCATATTTCTTAGTTATGGGGATACAAGGGAGATGGGCTATCACCTATTGGATCCGCAAGCTTAGAAGGTCATTTGTAGCCATGGTGTTGTTCTCCATGATGAGAAAATGTACAAGTAGCTTGAGCAGGTCGCTAAGATATGCAAGGTGATATTTTAAGAGGAGCCTCATGTTACTATACATCCAGCTAGACAGTATATAGCAAATTGATACTTTAGTGGCCTAGGACCCTAATGTTAAATAGGATGTACATGCTCCATTGTCTGTTTTATGATAGTCTACTAGAGACAAATGTTAGCTTGATCGATTTATGCCCTCTATGGATTATGCTATAGTGATAGATGCTGGTGAATCTTTTACCTATGATGAGGCCATAAACAGAGATGATAATCACTCTTGGGAGAGGGCCATGTAATCAAAGTATGACTCACTACTGAAAAAATCATACGTGGAATTTAAATCCTTTGCCTAGTGGAAAGGCGTGCTTTGCCATGCAAGTGGGTGTATCAGTTGAAAAGTATCCTAGGACGTTCGAAGCTAGCCTATAAGGCCCGATTGGTTGCTAAGGGTTTAAAGCAAGAACATACTGTTAACTTCAATGAAGTCTTCCCTCTTATAGTCAAGATGATAACCCTATGCTTGGTATTGGCCTTAGTTGCGCAGCTAGATTTGGATTTGTATCAAATGGATGCCAAGACAACTCTCTTACATGGGGACTTGCATGATGAGATTTATATACAGTAACCTTAGGGATTTGAGAAAAAAGGTAGGGATATGGATCTTTGTTTATACATGAAGAAGGCCTTATGGCAACCTTATGATTTTGGTACTCTATGCGGATGATATGTTGATTGTTGGGAGTGCTCATGATGAGCTAGATGCCTTCAAAGGTCAACTCAAGAAGAGCTTTGAGATGAAGGACATGGGACATGCCTTGCATATTCTTGGGATGCACATCACGTCCGATCGCCCTAAGGGGCTCCTTTACTTATCGTAGAAGGAGTATATTTAGAAGGTCCTTGAGCGATTTCATATGCAAGATGTTAAGCATATTGATTGTCCTGTACCTTTTTATGTGAAGGTTAGTCAAGCCAATTGTTCATATTGTAATGAGCAGAAGGCCAAGATGGTCAAGATCCCTTATGCATCCACAATGGATAGTTTGATGTATGCTATGATAGCCACTCGTCCTAACATAGCATTTATAGTGGGAGTTGTGGCATGCTATATGACTACATCTAGCAAACAACATTGGGATGTTGTAAAGGGAACCATAAGGTACCTTAAAGGCACTACATGTATGTGTATATATTATGGTAGCTAGAATACACGAGTCATGGGTACACTAACTTTTATTATGCAGAACATGCAAGTAGTAGGAAGTCCACCTTTGGCTATGTCTTCATTTTTGCTAGAGGTGCTACTTCTTGGATCTCCAAGGTGCACAAATGCACTGCCCTATCCACTATAGAGGTAGAGTATGTTGTAGCCCCACTAAGGCTTGCAAGGAGGCTCGCAGGTTAGGCCATTTGGTCACAGACCTCAGTATTTTATGTGGTGCTCTCTCTCTCTCTCTCTCTCTCTCTCTCTCTCTCTCTCTCTCTCTCTCTCTCTCCATATAGAAAGAGATGTTTGGTATTCAAGAAATAAAGAGGGGCTTCTTTTAAAGGGTGATACCATTGTGAAAAGAAAAAGGTGAATCTTTGAAAGCTCTCTCTCTCTCTCTCTCTCTCTCTCATAAATTTCTCTCTCATGAATTTATTTTCTCATTGAGCATATGAGATAAGGTGGGATTATATATTTTAATGGTTATACATTTGCATGCAATATGTGCATACTCTAAAAAAACCCACAAATATACATATTCTATGAAGAGAAATATAATTTCTCTTTTACAGAAATGAGATTATATTTTAATGGTTTAATAATTTGTCAACATTATATTTTAATTTAAAGTAGATAATAGAATTTTATTTAGAATAAATGATCCAAAAAGTACAAAGTTACTAATTTTTATTTAGTTAATAAACTTTTTATAATGTGATGTCTCATTATGATATTTAGTATACAAGTATATTTATATCATAGATATTATTAAAATCTATATAATAAAGTTTATTATACAATAAATTACGTGTTGTACATACCCTTAATATAGTCTTCATTATCACATTAATGATAAATATTGTACAATATATATTATTATATTCTTAATACATTCTATCATATATATATATATATAATCTATTATATATGAAGTGTAAATATTATAATATTTTTATAATAATATCTTAATATATAACCATATTTTATACACACACACACACACACACACACAATAATGATTATTATGTGAATAATATAGTGATCATTATATCATTAGAATATTGTATTATATACTATTACATCTGTGTTATATAAATATTATGTTATTATATATTTACTATAAACCATTAACTATCATATCATATGATAACATATTAATGTATGATACATATATTATTTTATAGGCATTGCCTGTAGATCATTATAGACTGCTATGTTGAGAGAGAGAGAGAGAGAGAGAGAGAGAGAGAGAGAGAGAGAGAGAGAGAGAGAGAGAGAGAGAGAGAGAGAGAGAGAGAGAGAGAGAGAGAGAGAGAGAGAGAGAGAGAGAGAGAGAGAGAGAGAGAGAGTGTGTGTGTGTGTGTGTGTGTGTGTGTGTGTGTGTGTGTGTGTGTGTGTGTGTGTGTGTGTGTGTGTGTGTGTGTGTGTGTGTGTGTGTGTGTGTGTGTGTGTGTGTGTGTGTGTGTGCACATGTCACGGGAAGCATGCATACCTTAGGATGTGGAATCCCCTAATTGTTAGTAAGACTAATGTAAAGCACCAGCCATTCTCCCAATTCTTTGCACATAGAAGGACAACTAAGAGAATAAGAGTATACGATTGGAAGTAAGAATAGATGAGAAATAAATTTAGTGTTAATGAATATATATCACACATACACACGCATATATTACACAATAATTGTGATATAAGGAAATTATTGTAGAAGCACAATATTATATTACACATATGGTTTCTTTTGATAGCTCTTATGTGATGTAGAGTGCAAACCATAAAAGTAATTTAGTGTGCTTGTCACAATACCAAAATACAATACTTATGTGAGAATCCTCTTGCCGCATGAAAAGTGTCTTGGGACATGAAGCATCCCAAACCACACCTATGTGAAGCACAAGGAGTGCTTAGACGAGTAGCACCTAGTAGATATATAACCCCCTCTCCCTCTCTCTTTCCCCCTCTCTAAGTGTCATGTGGTCCTAAAAAGCACATATATTCCCCATTACCTTCTAAATAGTAACATATCTATTTGTGAAGCAATAAGTAAGATAACAAAATACTACAATTTGGTCTGAAATCAACTAAGTGGAGTAATCGTTTCTTTGCTAGTATCAAATTACCTTTTCAAGACTATGATAAAACTAAAGCCCTACTACAAATAATTTCTCTCTCTGATTGGAAACCATGGTCAATGCAAGATTGTGATATTTGTGAATGCAAGGATGGCCTTATTAACGATGCTTTAATAGTATGCCATGCTAGTCAATTTAAACCTGGCTCAAATGCTTTCTATCAAGGACTTTTGTTTAATCCCTTTTCATGCTGATACTCTAAAATATGACTCTCCCTCCCTCTCTCTCTTGCTCTTAGAATCATGGATGACTTGCTCCTTTCGTGGACTACACAGCATATAGCTTATGAGCATTGAATCATGTCTTAGCATGTATACATTGGAAGCATATCTCCACCTAGGGGATTGGAATCATGTCATAGCTCGGTTGTGCTAAGCTAGCATGGAAACGTTGATGATTGCCTTTGTGCCAAACCTTGCCATCGTGCCATAAGAATTGATGCATACTCTTGTTATAGATTATGTCATTGATAGTGTAGTTGTAACTAGTACATCATTATGCTTATACTTCTTCTAACATGTATTAATCCATGGATTGTTATGTAAAGCCCTAACTTGGCAATTGAATATCTATTTGTACATGTTGTCTTATTCTTTCCCTTTTACTCCTATACTTCTTGAATCTTGCTACTCTTGAAATTCACTATTGCAGCCACTACATCAAGGTTCTGCAAATATGTCTTCATTAATGACTAGCCTAGTTAAAGTTTTTTAATATGGCATGACCAGGATGACAACTAGGGCTTGACACATGTGACCCATTATCATGTGTTAGTCCTCGCTAACCCATGATTGGTGGATTGTAAGTACTAGATCCACCCTTTTGTGATAAATTTTTAGTTCAAATTGGTTATCAATTGTTGAAGATATGTATAAGAAAATAACACGTTGTTGTATATTTGGAACATTATGATGGTGTAATATAATATGCCAATTTTTCCATTCTATTATATAAAATTGGTAAAATATCCATTGCTCTTGTACTATGGGGCTATTTATATGAATCTTTGGTCTACCTTTTCCAAGTAGATTGATAACACATGTGTTATAGATCATGGTGTTGAGAACATAGCAATGATCCATCTTTTATTTTATTTGAAAAATCAACTTGCTTATAGACTCTTGGTTTATTTCAGAATTTTTGGCTTGATGATGTTATGTGTTTGGGATATGGAGACCCCCTTCCTACACTGCCTACATTTGTGCAAGGTATTTTCACATGTATTAAAGACCTAGAGTTCCATAGAACTGTTATTGACATTAATAGTAATGTCATAAGGTAAGATCTTCATTCTAAGGAACTCTTGAGGTTACAACTGGACATTGGTGGGTGTTTGAAACTATACAAGACACATCTTACTAATCCTCAAGTAGCCATCACCAATGTGAAAGTATTAACATGAGACCTCCACAAACTCATGGAGGAAGATATACTTGCACATATAGAATGGACTGAATCTTCAAGAAAAAACTTGAAGCACATATTCCATATCAAAAAGGTACCTTTCACTTTCAAAATTCCTTTGTGAATGTTGGGGGAATGCATGTCCCTCATTCCCCCAACATTCACAAAGGAGGAAGCAAATATTCTTGCTACATCTTGGGAAACCTTAGAATTGGGCCTCAAAGAAAGATGAACCTTCGTATGTGGATGTGTACATCCCTCCAATGTATCTAGAAATTATTTTACCTTCAAAGAACAATAAGGCATGGAATTTTGGCACTTATACTTTAGTGGCCATAGGATCCCTACGAAAATGTGGTTGTTGTTGTTGTTACTAGGAGAGAAAGACTAGCAAATTTGTGTAATTGTGTGCTCAAGATTGGCTCATAAAGGCATTTTTCATCACTTTCTAGCAAATTCAACTACATATCTCATTTTCCAAGTAAACATTTGAAGGAGGGAGATGCCCATCCCTTTATGGGTTGTGTGTGGCCACAAAAACACATAAGGAACCGGAGGGTAAAATGATGCAAAATCAAGAAATTTTGGCAACAGAATGGAACTCGGTCTATCTACTAGAACTGTAACTTCTAGTAACATTAAAAGAAAAGGTATCTCCCTTGATGATTATGGTGGCAATATTAAAAGGCTACTTTACAAATTAACACATGTGCATCTTTTGGAATAGCCATATGGAAGAAGAATGCTCCTTAGAAATAAATACAAAAAAATGCTTTATCCACATCTTGTATCCCAATCACCTCATGAGAAAATTTCATTTCAAATCCTTGCTAAAGGAGTTTTTCTAACTCCCAAAATATATAATTTCCTACTACAATGTGGCTCTCTTTATCAGTTAGATGCTCCTTTCTCTTGTCCTTGAAAAAGGTCTTATGCCAACCTAAAGCATGTTTTTTGGATAGTAACAAGTGTTAGTGCTTTGTCACCTATATGATTCCAAGTTATATTTTTCAAACAATGATAGACATGTAACTTATGACTTGGAAATAATTAATAACTCTATAGAAAAACCTCTACTTCGAAAGGGGCTTAACCACATTCCCTTTAGAGTAAGCAACCCCTCCCTAGTGGAAAAGGATTTGCTAAATGCATTCATCAATTTTCTTGAAACATGCAACCTAAAGGAATCACAATTGATTAATCTATTTTGTATGTTCATATGAATCAAAATTGATAGCATTTCTCAATATGAGTAACAACAAAATAAAATGTCCCGAGTATGATTTCAAAGAGCTTTTAAGACATTTCTACATCTTAGGCCTTGATAAGGCCCAAATAATGCATTAGTAATATGCAAAAGATTCATATTGTAGCTCAACATTTGAAAGGATTAATGGGACCAACTTCGAATATATTACAATTGTTAACCATGATGTAGCTAATCTACTCTTTTTATTATTCAATAAGTTAGGTATCACAATTGTAATGAATTGGGCATACGGGAAAACACCAGTCACACTAATGGTATAAAAGGTGTAAGAGGGTTTCCTCAGGCATCACGGAATTATCAAGAAATCTCTCTTCCACCTCTCTTCAGCTCTCATGGCTTCTCCTTCTTCCTCTCTCTCTCTCTCTCTCTTCTTCCTGTCTTTCTCTCTCCTCTTCTTATTCTCTTGTAGTCTTTCTCTCTCTTGTCTCCCTTAGTTAGGCTAGCTAGGTCTCCTTCATTACAGTTGGTATCAGAGCCTTGTCCTTGATCCTTTTTCTTCCCTTAGATTTATGTTTCTTACAGTTCTTCACAGTTAGAAAATCCTAGTTACATAGTTCCCACAAGTACACACGGAGTACTTAGACAAGCTGTCAGCCTTCTTAAAGACTATGGTAGCCTTTTTTGGGGAGCTCACTGGAGGTTTGACCGCATTTCGAGGCAGAAGGGCAAGAATGGCAACTCATTTTTACTTCATAGAGCAATTTTAGGGGTGCCTTTTCCAAGAAGACCCCTTTGGACTTGGGGAAAAGACTAGCCGTGACTATATTTTACAAAAGTGAGTTTTCCCCCTTCTTTCTCTCAGGATCCTTAATCTACCATGGAAGCTCCAACCCAAAATCTTGCAAGATCTCTCTCGCCCTTCTTCTAGAGCTTGCATGGCACCTCCAGTCACTTTCTTGAGACTTTGGGCTCACCCTGGAGTACCTGAGTGCCACCCCATACCCTGCTAAAGCCCCCAGGGCTGCCCCCGTAATTTTAGGCAACATCTTGTGCCATGGATCGAACGGCTCTGCATTGCCAATTCATTGGTGCATGTTGACCAGGTTGTGCGGTCAAGCAATAGATGATCACTAAGAAGGAGCTCGAAGAGGAGCGCAGTCGAGGTGCCTCTTTGGAATACACAGTGTCCTCACTGTAGTATGGGGTAAGTACACTGAAGGACAACATGTCACGAACTGGTGGAGCCCGTGGCATGCCCATGAAGAGTGGCATGCCCATGAAGAGAGAATTGGCAAAGAATTCAATTTGTCGATGTGCTTTAAGGCATGATATTTTGTCTTGTTACAATGCTGGTAACAACTAGCATTCTTTGGAGTTCTGATGCCATATTCTAGAAGATGTAGCAAAGGCACTCCGGCATGAACACAGATTGGCAGCTTCACCCCCCAAATTAACAGATAAAGTCCCATGTATAGCAACATGTTCTATTGAGTATCTGTCTGCTGACCATGTTGACTAGGTGAAAACCTTAGATTGTTTTTATGATCCAAAAAGTCACGCATTTCCTGTAGTTCTTGAAAAGGGAATCTAGAAGGAAGACCCTTCAAATTCTTGTTCAGGGAGCCTTGGGAGCAGCCACAAGCTTCAACAAGTGTGAGTCACAAGACATTGAAGGCTCCATATGACCACAGGCTGCAAGAACGAGGACAACCATGAATTTATTGGAGTGGGCATCCACTACCTCTTCCCCAAGCTTAAACAAAGGTATGTCTCATGGCTCTTGGTCTCTCTTCTCCAACCACTTGCTGAGCCGACCTCTTGCTTGGAGAGATTAAAGAATTACATGAATTCTTGTTTAGGTTGAAGCTAGGGATTACCAATTGATTACCTTCTTCCATTATGCACTTCTTGAAATGCATGCATGACTGAGCACACTTCAAATTTCTTTCCTATTGGTTGAGAATTTAACTCCTAACCCCATAACTGTGCTTGGTCTTGATTCTTAATGATTAAGCCAAAGATTTTTAAGAAAGGGTAAGTGATGCAATCAATGAGTCACTGATTTGCAGAGGTAACCCCTTTCCCCATCCCATTTTCCTTATTGATCATGCATATCATGAAAGGCCCAATCCTCAATTTGTAAATGCATATTATGTTGGTTGCTTAATAATAAATGTCTGCCATGTATATTTCGGGTGAGGAAAAGCTCGATGCCAGGCGAGGTGGCAAGATAAAAGAGGGATGACCCCCCTTGCCATCAAAGACCTTGAAGGGGTGCACAACCCCGGACTAGGGGAACTTTGCCCACCTCTTGGTGATCCGAAGCCCAAAATTTGTTTGCAAGTGCAGGTACTCTAAATTGGTGGCCCAAGCCCCAATCATTGACATCCAAGCAACTTGCACATGTATGGACAACAAATGTATGACTTGATGGATGTATACATATGTATTGGTAGAGAAAATGTATGACTTGGTGGATGTATGATGGCTAAATGCACATGTATGACTTGATGGAAGTATGGTGGATGCATGTAGTGGGAGATAGTGTATCCTGTCTCAGCTCTGAAAAGTCAATTACAACAAATTCTGCATATTTATTGTGAGAAATATTTTTGCATGTCCTTGTAGAGGGGATCAAGGGCTCCGTTTTGAATCAAGAAGCTTGGCGATCGGAGCTTCCTAGCTCGAGATATTGCAGTTTTGTGACAAGGGGTCCGGTTAACTACACCTAGTATGGTAGGTCATAAAGGTAAAGCTAAGGCCTAGAAGGACTTTCGGCGCAAGATTAGAGATTCTCGTGCATCTATGAATGCTCCTAGCTCCGCCCAAGAGGATTGTGAAGACATGCTTGAAGAAGGTGCCCCTGAGACGGACCGTTTTGCTATGCTTAACGACACACTATGCCAACATGAGACCCATCATGCTGAGCGGCATCGAGAGCTAGAACACCGCCATAGGGAGATGAAAAACCGCCAAGATCAACATCATAGCAAGATGATGTCTAAGAAGGACTTGCTCGTCGTAGAGTGCATGGGCACCCTCATCTCTACCCTCTCACCCTCCTCGGCTCAGCCCAAGAAGCATGCTCCTCCTTATGAAACAACCGCCCTTCCCCCTTGGAGACGGGTCGTGGCCAGCAAGGTTTTGGTAGCACCCATGGTTTTCCCCATAGCACTTATGAGCTGGGCGAGCCCTCTATGCAACATGATGAACCCATCCTCCCCTCACCCGTGATGAACCCTTCAAGCCCATCCTTGGGACAGCAGCTCCCCCATAGTGGAAGCTATATGCAAGGGCAAAATGCAAATTTTGGGCAGCATGCACATGGCAGTTTTGGATAGTAAGGCCTCAATGTTCAGTTTGGTTCGCATGTACTGCATGGGCAGCATGGAAATTTTGGGCAGCAAGGCCCTAATAATCAATTTGGCCCACATGTAATGCATGGGCAGCATGGCACCTAGGGGGACATTTTGGTCAGCAAGGCATGTATGGGCAGTAAGGTATATATGGGCAGCATGCAGCACATGGCATGCATGGGCAATAGGGCCCAAATGAATTACATGACAAGATTGTCTTTACTAAATTTAACGGGCAATCCTCATCCCCGACTGAGTTAGAGGAGTGGATCTCTAAACTTGAAGCCTACTTCCTCATTTACCCCCGTAAGTGGAAACAACAGGTGCAACCATAGGATTAGCCATAGAAGTGGATGGCTTATTGGATACTTAATATTTTGTACATAACAGTGGGTAAGCTAGTCTAATCCTCTAACAAATCATCAAGCTTCTCTCGAAGCTCAGGATCTATTTATTATAGAAACGATTCAATTTTTTGACTTGCAAGAGCTTGCTATTCTACAAGATGTAACTACTCAAACTAAATTTCAAATTCTCCTAATAACTCTATAGCCACAAGACCCTTATTGGGTTGTAGAACCCACTCCTGGAAAGTCTTGTGGATAATCAAACTGGTGTCTTCAATGTGAAATTCTTCCATGAGCAAAGAGCTCCATCTTTCGAACATAGATATCCAAATATGCAGATACATTCCTTCCATTAAACAACTTCATCTCATGCTCTACTACTTGTAGAGCATTCATCACAACAGTTTCTGTTGTTCGAGCAGAAGCTTGCATCGCCTGTTGTTGTTGTTGTAGTACATGCATAAGTATGTTCATATTTTGCATTAACTACTGCAAAACATCACTGGAAATTGTTCTTGAAGGTTCTCCCATCCTGTCTTTCCTTCCAACGATTTTTCACGTTAGGTTCACCAATATCAGAGGGGTTTTAGTCGAAATGTCATATCCACTAGGGATCAGAGAGAGAAGGAAGTAGAGAAGAGGAGATAGAAGAGAAGAAAAATAATATGCAAGGGATTCAAATTTGTCAAAGCCTTTACACAATATAAAGACAAAGATCAATTATTCAAAGCACTATGTATTGATATAGAACCTGAGAAGATAAACAAAATCCTTGTTTGGGACTACTCGGAAGCGATCTCCAAGCAGCATTTGATCTCTTGGAGCTCCATAGTAGACCAAAAATGTGTACCAAATGCTAGCTTCTTCTCTACTGCTCAGACTGCAAATTTGATGGTTCCATTGGCTCTGAAAGGGGGTAAAAGCCCCAGGACACCTAATCAAAATTCTCCCACATCACTCCTTCTTTTTCTCCTTGTTTGGAGTGTTGTTTGCCACTTGAAAACTGTGATTGTGCACCGCGGCGAATTCGGAAGCTCCTTCTTTTTTTTATGAGATCTCCCAAACTAGTTAAAAAGCAACTTGATTTTTGTATGTCACCCTATTCTAAAAGTTTTCTATATCTTTTTAGGATATTTACAAGAAATAATATGCAAAATATCAAAAATAGACTAAAATGATCCAAAAATCTCGTAATTTTGAACCATCCATACTATAGATACTGACACTAATCACTAATATGGCATTGACTCTCTAGATCAATAAGAAAGCTAGATGATGATGCACTCCAAGGTTTTTCGCACTATGTCTGCAAGTAGCACGAAAACATTCCTAATAAAAATTTCACAGTAGTATTATAGCCATGTCTATTCATAAAATCATTTTTTGTATTTTTAAAAATGGAACTTCTGTTACTCAAGCTTTGTTCATATTGGTCTAGAGCACTCTCTCTCTACATCCTAAAAGGCATTTTTGATACCTCAAAACTCCCCTAATGCATGCTCATAATTTACATAGCCAAAATGCAAAAGGCTATGTACTATGTGTCAAGACTACATTTGCTTTAGAGTTTGAAAGTTTATATGTCCAATTTCTCTGTGCTATATTTTCACATCCTTATCATTTCCATGTCCTCTCTTTACAGACATAGAGCTTTATATAATTGCAATAAATTTGCAACATTTCTATTTCTAAACTCTCAATGAAGCAACCATACTTATTAAATGTGACTTGCAAACCTTGATTAGCCAATAAAAGAAAGTGCTATTCGGTTTGGGGCGAAAGCCCTAAACGAGAGACAGAGGAGGTATCCACAAATCAACAGGGAATTACTGGGAATTGTTAAGGCTCTCAAATGTGACAAGGAGTACTTTATTGGAGCCCCAGTTGTGGTAGAGACAGATTGCTTGCCATTGATAGGTATGATTACGAGTTGCTCTACTCCGGATATAGCTATGCTGAGATGGATTGCATACATCAAGTCATTAAATCCATAATTTAAACACATAGCAGGGAAGGATAATCCAGTGGTGGATATGCTGTCTAGAGCCAGATATGATGATGAGGAGACACTACTTGCAGAAGAGGATGATGCAGAAATTTCAGCCGCTATGGTTGATCATGTTTGTCATGTCTATGATATTGTGGCTTTCATAGAAGAACTCTATGTTGGAGATTGGTTGCAGATTGGCAAGTACCTTAGTACACTAAGCAAAAGAGATGAATGGACAGATGACGAGTTCAAGAAGATCAGAAGAAAAGCCTATGGTTATTTCCTCAAGGACGGATTTCTTTGGAAGCACCCGAAGAAAAGAGGTGGATTACCCTTACGGGTTGTCTGCGATAAAGAGACTCAGTTACAGGTGATGAGGGAGTTTCATGAGAGTCCTTGGGCTGGTCATAGAGGAGTGTAGGCTACTTATGAGAAAATCAAGGAAAAATATTGGTGGAAAGGCATGTACAGAGATGTTTCTCGCTTTGTAGAGACTTGCAGAGACTGTCAGATGTATTCCGTAGTGCGTCATCGAGATGAGCTTCATCCGACCTATCCACTATGCATTCATTATAAGTGGGTAGTTGACTTGGTTACTATGCCAATGGGTCTATGGCAGATGAGATATATTGTTTTGGCTAGAGAGGATCTTACCAATCATGTTGAGGGCAGACCTTTGAGAACGAAGACCACTAGTGTAGTGTGTAAGTTCTTATTGGAAGAAATTTTCTGCAGGTATGGCTATGTTGGTAAGATCACTGCAGATCATGGTGAATTGGATGTAGATGAAGCTAGGGAGTTTTTCTCTCAACTAGGAATCAAGTTGGCTCTAACCACAGCATACAATCCAGAGGGAAATGGAAAGAGTGAAAGAGGGCATCCGCCGATAGTGAAAGCATTAGCCAAAGCATGCAGAGGACGGATTGGAGAATGGCCGAGACTTCTACCATTTGCTTTGTGGGCTGATCGTACGACTCACAGTGTTACCACAGGATATATGCCTACAGAGTTGATGTACGGTCAAAAACCGGTTATGCCAACTGAGACTTGTGCTTTGACTTGGTCACTTTTACCTTGGCAAGAGGATTTGACGAGAGAGGAGGTCTTAGCTCTTCGGATCCGGTAGTTGGAGAGAAGGCCATAAGATATTTAGCTAGCTATTGAAAGGTTGAAGGTTGCTAGACTAAGAAATAAGGACAGGTTTGACAGCAAGCATCGCTTGCGGCCTAAAGCAATAGAAGAGGGAGACTGGGTATTAGTTTTTGATAGGAGCCTTGAAAATTAGCATACTCCACTTCGAAAGATGGTGAAAAGATGGTTTGGGCTGTACATAGTCAGACATGTCTTTGACAATGCAACATATGAGCTCACAGAATTGGATGGGATAGTGTTTAGAGTGCCCATTGCAGGAAAAAGAATCAAGATTTTCAAGAAAAGAGATGATGAGGATTATGCATTGGAAGAATTTGCAAGAGAAGGACAACGAGAAGAAACTCCAGTAGAAGAGACAGATGATATGACATATAATCTTGCTGATATACTGGAAATACACAATGAAGAGATTGATCTGTACGTAGATCTTGACGACAATAATCATGGGTAGTTGGCCCATCCGGAGGATGCGCAGGTTCAGAGGGGGTGAATATCGTACTATTGCACATCTGAAGAGTGGAATCCACCAAAAAGTTGTGTGTGTGACATTTGTTACTTTGTACATACTTAGTCGTTGTGTTTGCATTTTGTTCTGACTAGGCAGTATAGTAGAGAGAAGGGTCTTATGCTGCCTTTCCTTTCAGCCGGGGGTTGCACCTGATACATCCTCCTTCAATAATGGTGGGCATGCGATGTCTTCTATGGCTTTTCTTGGCTTCCAATTCCCAGGCGAAAAGAAGGAATGATCACTCCGTCGATGAATTAAAATGCATGGAGTGCCTCTTCAGAACAATCATACACTTGCTCAAATACTTGTGGAGTACGCTTCTGTGGTGCTTATGTCGGGCTTGCTGAAGACTTGAATGCAATTGTGATTGCACAAGAGAATAGTATTCAAAACTGGATGGAGGATCTGTATTTTAAGCAGTTGATCTGAATTATCCAGGAGTTCTAGGTGCAATGGTACATCGTGGATTTTGTACAACCTACGTACAAGAGTAGTTGGTGCAGTTCTGTCTATACTTGATGAAGTGGAAGGATTGGACATTACGGTTACAGGACATTCTATGGAGGAGTGCACTGCAGGCTTGTGATCATTACAGACTGCAACTCCAGGAGGGCTATTGCTCAAGCATTGCCTAGAGGAGTTGCTAATAGCAGGGCATTAACATGGATGTTATGTTCAGCATCATCATATTGCAATAAGTGGGAAGTCAGCGCAGACATAATACTTAAGCCATTTCGGAAAGTGTGTCTTGTGCCATCTTTGCTGCTATCCTAAGCAACAGCAACTATTGTCAGTTGCCAACTAAACACACTCGTGTACTTGCTGGAATTTTCATCTTCATCTTCGTCAGAACTATTAAGACCTTAATATTTTCTACGGCTGAGGAGAATATGCTGTTTTGGTTCAAATCTATTTTGTTCGAACTCTAATTACCGCCGAATCGGTCTATCTAGGATAGCTATTGTGGAAGGAGGCCGTTTTTTTGGGGGAAGAAAGTGTTGAGATATCGAGCTCAACTCGTGATATGCCAGGGTGACCGTTGTGTATTTATGTCACCGACTTGTCAGTTGTTGCAGACGCGGTTGGTACACCGCCCATGAATAATAGCTACATGATAGCTATCCTTATCTACTCTAGTTCGTGGCTCAGTTAGTATGCCACCTTAGTTAGTTGAGTTTGGTTTGAGACCCATATATAGGGTTCTTCTATTTCTTTGTATTTGAGTTCTTTTGGCTTACACAACTAAGAAGAGGAAAACTGTTTTCAGCCTCCACCCTTGTGTGTATTCCCCCATTGTGCAAGCAAGAAAGCTACAAGTGAGACTCCTTCCTTCTCTCCCACATTCTTGACATGGTATCAGAGCCTTGTTCGTGGTAAGGAGCTCAAGAAAGCAAGCCAAGCTCGCGGTGTTCTGGTAAGAGGAGTAGTGTTGCTTTCATTTTCTGTTTTGGGAGCAGATCTCTGCAGGTAGCACAGCCGGAAAGTGCAGGAGTGCATTGTCTCAGGTTGAGACGCCCTTCGCGGTGAAGCAAGAGGGCAGTATATGCTGCGGGAGAGGGCTTTAGCCCCTGGCGACCTTATTTTTTTGATTTGAGGCCATTTCGGGGCTTGTTTTGGAGGCGGAAGTTTTCTGCACGCACTCAGGAAAAGACCCAGTTTTATGCTGTGCAGCCACTGTTCTACAGGTCGGTGAAAAGTTTCTGTAGAAATTGCATCGTATGCTTGTGCACAGAGATATTGGGAGTTACAGAATCATCCTTGGTTCCTGTTTATGCAAAATCGTCACTAGGAAGTGACTGTGTGGTCAAATACCACTTTCGCCAGTTTTGCAGATTTGCCCTTGTGAGGGTGAAGCTGAGTTTTTGCAGTGACAGAGTTTTTCGCAGTGTTCTGTAATGGCGTCTGATTCTCTCTCACAGATTGTCACTGAAAAGCTTGACAAGAACAACTTCCAAGCATGGAAGTTTAGAATGACGAATTTCCTTATGGGAAAAGGATATTGGGAATTTGTTGCAGGAAATGAAGAAGAACCAGTTCTTCCTGATGTTCCCAATCAACAGCAAATGCAGGCATTCAAAGCATGGCATGAGAGAGCCAGGAAAGTTATGTACTGGCTGTCTATCAGCATTTCAGACTCTATGATTGTGCATATTCAGGATGCAAGTACGCCAAAGGAGGCATGGGATACTCTGTCAAAGATGTATAGCACAAATACGCAAGCCAGGAAAATGCAGCTCAAGCAAGAGTTGCACAATGTGCAAAGAGAAAATATGAGCATCAATGACTACCACATGAAGGTGAAGAAGATTGCAGATGCACTTGCTTCCATTGGGTCGCCAGTGGAAGATAATGATTTAGTTTCTGTGACCTTGAATGGTCTAGGAAAGGATTTTGCGCAGTTTCGGACATCCATTTCCGTCCGTGAAAGATTTCCTGATTTTGAGGAGTTGATTGCTCTTCTAATTTCTGAGGAGCAGAGAAATGGTGGTGCATCTTCTTCAGGAGGAACTTCAAAAGAAACTGTCTTCTACTCAAATGCTGGAAGAGGTAGAGGCAGAGGTAGAGGAGGCCGATTTGGAGGCCGTGGTAGAAATCAGAATATGCAGCAAACTCAAGAAAACCAGTCCTATGGAGGAGGACGTGGTAACTCTAGAGGCAGGGAGAGCCAAAGAGGTCGTGGTGGATGGCAAAGAGGCCAAAATGCAAACAGTAATGTTGAATGCTACTATTGTGGTAAAATGGGTCATATGGCTAAAGACTGCTATAAAAAGCAGAATGACATCATGAATGGAAAACTGCAACAAGGGAATTATGCATCTTCTAGTAGACAGGGTGATGACAGAAATGAGCATTTGTTTATGGTGCAGCACATGAACAATTCTATGACAAGTGCAGAAGAAAGCAATGATGTATGGTATGTTGACTCAGGTGCATCAAACCACATGACAGGTCATGCAGAATGGATGGAGGATGCAAGGAAAATGGAAAAACCAGGATTTGTGGAGACTGGTGATGATACTGCACATCCGATTGTGCAGATTGGAAAAATTCCTTTGTCTATGCAGGATGGGAAAAAGAAATACCTGTCCAATGTATTTCATGTCCCGAATATCACCAAGAATCTGGTTTCAGTTGGTCAAATGGTTGAGCAGGGCTTGCAGGTCAGATTTAATCCTCATGGATGCTTTGTTGAGGATATGAAAAATAAAGGTCGCTTGATAGCAAAAGGAAATAAGAAGGGCAGAATGTTTACATTGGATGCAGACATGCCTGAATTGAGTGCAGCAATGTTTGCACATGGGACCGGTGTAGTTGCAGATATTGATATCTGGCATAAACGCATTGGTCATGTTAATGTACAGCGACTTAAATCAATGCAGGCCCAAAACATTGTTGCAGGATTGCCTAAGTTCAAGGTTGCAGAAATGCATAAGGTATGTGAAGCCTGTCAGTTTGGAAAACAGGCAAGGAAACCATTTCCTAGACATGTTCAAGAGAGTAAGAAGCCATTGGAATTAATCCACTCTGATGTGTAGACTACTAAAGCTGCATCTCTTGGAGGCTGTCATTATTTTGTCACTTTTATTGATGACTATAGCAGAAAAGTTTGGGTGTATTTTATGAAAAAGAAAAGTGAAGTTTTTGGGCATTTCAAAACTCTTAAAGCTATGGTTGAAAAAGAAACAGGTTTGCAAATAAAATGCCTAAGGTCAGATGGAGGGGGAGAGTACCTCTCAAATGAGTTTGCAAGGTTCCTGCAGGAGCATGGCATAAAGCAGCAATATTCATGCAGTCATACCCCACAGCAAAATGGAATTGCAGAAAGAAAAAACAGACATATTGGAGAGGTGTCTCGTGCCATGCTCAATGAAAAAGACCTGCCAGATTTTTATTGGGCTGAAGCAGTTGCTACAGTAGTCTACATAATGAACAGGACTCCCACTGCAGCAATACATGGAATGACTCCAGAGGAGAGGTATACTGGTAGGAAACCAGATATTTCTCATTTGAAAATTTTTGGTTGCATTGCCTATGTATATGTGCCAGATGAGTTGAGATCCAAGTTGGATCCAAAAGCTGAGAAGTGCATCTTTATTGGTTACTCTCTGCAGCAAAAAGGGTATAGATGCTATAACCCTTCTACTCGTAAGTTTACAGTGAGTAGAGATGTTGCTTTTGATGAGATGAGTAGCTGGTATAAAACAGTAAATGTGATTGATGATGTAGATGCACAAAATGGTAATGCTGCACAGAATTCACAGCAGCAGTCACAAAATATTAGTGGACCTGGAGCGTCCTCTAGCAGTGGTTCACATTCTTCGCCGTGGACAGGCAGATTGAGATCAGGAGAATCTTCTCAAAGTAATGCAGATAGTGGTATGCAGGTATCACGAAAAGGAAAAGAGAAGGTTGATCAGCCCATGTTTGATGTGAATGCAGGTCACTCTTATGTGGATGGTGAATCCAGTGGCTCAGAACAGAGCATTGATGATGAGTTGGGTATTCCTTCTATTGTTACACCTGGAGTAAGGAAGACCAGGGATGTTTTGAGGGCACCTGGGAGTGAACCCACTTTGCGCAGGTCTACCAGAGTTAGGTATCCTGTGGATAGGCTGAAATATGATGGATTTACAGCCATTCACTATGCATATATGGTCAAGGTGATACAGGAACCAGAACCCACTTCTTTTGAGCAAGCCATGGGAAAAAAAAAATGGGAGAAAGCCATGGATGAAGAAATGGATGCCTTGGAAGCAAATGCTACATGGGAATTGGTACCTTTGCCTAAAGGTAAGAATGCAATTGGCTGTAAGTGGGTTTATAAGGTGAAGCACAATGCAGATGGTTCTGTGAACAGATACAAGGCAAGATTAGTAGTCAAGGGGTATGCACAAACATATGGCATTGACTATGAAGAAACATTCAGTCCGGTTGCAAGGATGGCAACCGTAAGAGCAGTCATTGCTATGGCTGCATCAAAGGGATGGTCTTTACATCAGATGGATGTAAAGAATGCCTTCTTGCATGGTGATTTGCAAGAAGAGGTCTATATGGAGCAGCCACCAGGTTATGTGCATGCTGTTCATCCTGAGTTTGTTTGCAGGTTGAAGAAAGCTTTGTATGGCTTGAAGCAAGCACCTAGAGCATGGTCTGACAAGATAGGACAGTATCTTGTCACTATTGGCTTTCAGATTTCCAAGGCAGATTTCTCACTTTATGTGAGAAAAACAGAGAAAGGTATTATGCTACTTGTCATTTATGTTGATGATTTGATTATGACAGGTGACAGTGATGAAGATATCCTTCATGTGAAAATGCTATTGAAGCAGAAGTTTGAGATGAAGGATTTGGGAGAGCTGCGTTATTTCTTGGGCATTGAGGTGATTAGATCACCAAGTGGGATAGAGCTCTTGCAGAGGCAGTATGGATTGGACATGCTGTCCAAATATGGGATGACAGGCTGTAAGCCTATTTCAGTTCCTTTGGAGCAGAATGTGAAGCTGAGCACAGATGCAGGTGAGCTTCTGGAAGACCCTACTATGTACAGACGCATAGTAGGAAGTTTGATTTATATGACTATTACCAGGCCAGATTTGAGCTATGTTGTTGGATTGGTAAGTCAGTTTATGCAGGCTCCAAGGAAACCGCATTTGGATGCGGCTAGACGCATACTCAAGTATGTGAAGTCCACATTGCAGTATGGACTATTTTATGAGACTGGGGTTCAGATACAGTTGCATGGATACACTGATGCTGATTGGGCTGGTAGTATTTCTGATAGACGATCTACCAGTGGATATGTGTTCTCTTTTGGGAGTGCTGCAGTCACTTGGAGCAGTAAGAAACAGCCTACAGTTGCCTTGTCGAGCACAGAGGCTGAGTACAGGGGTGCAGCAATGGCTGCATGTGAGGTAGCTTGGTTGCATAAGCTACTTTATGATATGCATCTGTCTACAGATGGGCCAGTTGTCATTTATTGTGACAACATGAGTAGTATACACTTGGCAAATAACCCAGTCTATCATGCTAGAACAAAGCACATTGAGGTGCATTATCACTATGTGCGGGAGAGAGTTTTACTAGGTCTTATTGATCTAGTTTATGTCAGCACAGAGGATCAGGTAGCTGACATATTTACGAAGGCATTGGGTGCAGAGAAGCTGCGCAAGTTCAGAGACCTGCTTGGTGTGCAGGAATTGGGATTGAGCTCGAGGGGGAGTGTTGAGATATCGAGCTCAACTCGTGATACGCCAGGGTGACCGTTGTGTATTTATGTCACCGACTTGTCAGTTGTTGCAGACGCGGTTGGTACACCGCCCATGAATAATAGCTACATGATAGCTATCCTTATCTACTCTAGTTCGTGGCTCAGTTAGTATGCCACCTTAGTTAGTTGAGTTTGGTTTGAGACCCATATATAGGGTTCTTCTATTTCTTTGTATTTGAGTTCTTTTGGCTTACACAACTAAGAAGAGGAAAACTGTTTTCAGCCTCCACCCTTGTGTGTATTCCCCCATTGTGCAAGCAAGAAAGCTACAAGTGAGACTCCTTCCTTCTCTCCCACATTCTTGACAGAAAGGAGGCGTGTTGTAGGCTTGGGGGGGGGGAAGCTCTGGCGCTGATGACTATTTTTTTTTTCTGCAATGTTTAACTGGGCAGCACAAAACCTGGTATCTTGCAGAAGAAAGACTATGTGACACAATCGGAATGTGAGGCATACCCAAGAGTAAGGGAAAGCAAACGTAACCGAGGAGGAGGCTGAATTCAGCACAGGTCCTCTTTCAGTGTTGACAACAAGCGTGAAAAACAATACACATGTGTTAATTAATTGCTGGAACAATAAGAAGCTGCTTGGTAGGGTTAAGGCTTTCGATCGGCATTGCAACATGGTGCTGGAGAATGTCAAGGAAATGTGGACAGAGGTCCCTAAAACTGGCAAAGGAAAGAAGAAGACAATCCTATATTGCAGAGATTAACAAAGACACAATTGATTCGTTTAGGGGCAACAGTTGAGTGTGTTGATAATGGTGTCGAGGACGAACGACTGGTACTACTGAAGGTGAAAGAAGCCGATGATGCTCTCTGATCTGCAGAGGACAACATTGTTGAGAAGAAGGTCAAAGACAATCATCAACAAAGTCGATGTGCGAAAAGATGAACAGTAAACGCAAACAGAGGGCTGTTCATCGAATTTTTCTGGAGTCAAAGCATTGAACTAGTAGAGGAGATAGATGTTTTTTTTTTAGTGGTTGTGAGTGCTATTGATCTTCTCAAACATCTTCTAAGACTTCAATTACTGGGGAATCGAATGCTGGGGAAAAAGCACAGTGGATTTGACAGAGAAAGAGGGATTGTTCTTTTTGGAGACATCACCTTTAGAAGCAACCAATGTAGAGAATGCCTTTTATACGGTGTTGACAGAGATCTATCGAATAGTCAGCAAAAAGTCTTTGATTGCAAATGAAGACCAGGGGAATGGCAATACAGCATTGTTGACAGGAACTAAGATTGTTATTCCTAGTGACAACCAGGATGTGCACATCCAGAAGAAGAGCTGCTGTGGATGAACTAAGTCTGGTCATATTTTCTGCTTCCAAGGCCCACTCTGTAAGCATGTCTGAGTTCATTCAATAAAAATCTTACCATGTGGCAGTGCTGCAGAAGGTCGTATTTCAATTCAAAGAGTCTATAGAGAAATTGTAGTTGGAGCGGTTTTAACAAGTTAATTGCAAGTCTCTGCAACGTGTGAAATGGACATGCAATTGCATGTCTGCACCATTTGAATGGTGCACATGTTTCAAGTAAGCTTCAGGAGGAAGTTCTACCCTGTTTTGGCTGTCAAGGCAGGCCGCATTAGTGACTTTAACGGGAAATCTGTGGGTACTCTAGAGGCACAGCAATTGAGGAATTGATTTGAGAATGTAAGCAAAGACTCATCTTATCATTCTATTTCACGGGACAGAAGGCCTGGTCGTTCAGATAAACCAGGCTGGATTGCTGTAAAAAGCACAGTCTCATTCATTAAAACCGATACCATTGCAATCTGCGGACTGCATGGTCCAGCAAGGGCATATTGTCTCTTCTAGCATTGTATTTTGCCTTATACAGGGTTGTATAGAAAAGAAAGACCTGCTTACAGTTTGCTGGAAGCACCTTATGTATTTTGGCATATTCAACAGCAAAATGTCTTCACGTGAACTGCAATTATTTCAGCTCATGTGCAGCTTGGACGAGAGGAGCAAGCTATGCGATTGTATTGGCAGATGTATGAGTCTTGTGTGAAAGCAAACAAATATGTGTTTGTGACTGTCCTAAAAGCATGCTTCAGCATAGCAGCCTTATCCCATGGGATGTTTATTCATAATCATATTCTTGATAGTCATAAATTGGACTGCTCTCATACCATCTTTACTGCGAATTTGTGCATAAGCAGATCCATCATCCATTACTTTCGTCTCCATGTGCATCTCTGTGATGAATGGCTGTCCAAGGATTATGGGGTAAGAGCATGAATCCTGCACAAAGAAATGGAAATCCTCCTCTACATCTCCAATAGAAATCCTAACACTGGGACATGCATCATACAAATCACCTGCAGTATTGTTGGCGGCTCTCATACGCCACCCATGCTTTGCATCCATAGGCCATCTATTACTTTCATAAGCTCCACGAACTATGAGATTAATCTCTGAACCATGATCCACCAAAGCAATATAAGGCATGTGTTTCTCTCCAATTTTTATCATTGTTTCTATAGTTGCCCTAGCCCAATGACTCCGTGAAAAGTGACTGCGCAGTACCAAGATAGGCTCATCAGTTTCAGCATAATGCATAGGCTGAACTCTCTTCTCTGTTTGCGAAAAAATAGAAGCATTCTCAACCATCACCTCATCCTCATCCTCATCCAACTCCCCAATCAAAACTCCATGTGTATCAGTAGTAGGCAATGCATGTCTTTTCCTCTTCAGGACTTCTTGGAATTGATCTTGAAACTCTCTTTTCGAGATGCCCAAAACCTCAGAAATAGTAAAAGTCACCTCACTGCCAAGTATCTTGTCATTAAATATTTTCTTCATGTCCGTAGATGTCTCAATATCGGACATCAATCTAAATCCTGGCTGCTTTCTCTGTCTAGGCTCCTGACTCTTTTCTTTCTTTTGAGCATCTTCCATTTGTCATTCTGGCCCTGGTCTCAAAGACGGCCGTGCAGTAGGTGGAGTAACAAACTCACCCCCTCTAGTCTTTTTAGCTGCATTTGGATTCTCTTCATCTCTCTTATGCTTCTCTGCAACAAGTACATCTGCTCCTTGAGACTTAGCCAAGTAGGCATAAATAGTGTACCTGTCAACTGGCGAATCCCAACCTGTCTCAGATCTGATGCTAGAACCTGCACTAGTCAAAACAGTCTACTGAATTTTCCCCTTGTTTGCCATCTCCAAAGCATATGTCCATAATGCTGACTGACTCTCTGAACCTTTCTCAATCTGGACTCCATATGCAGAAGCATCTTCTCTAGCTGCCACATAAGAAGTACGTGCAACCATATCATCTACTAATTTCTTCATTCTGCCTTTCCCAAAATTGGTAGCAAGCGGAGCTTCTGTTTCAGTCAACCAAATCTTGCCATCTTGTCCCCAAAATACCATATTCTTCCTCCTTGCATCTTGAAAAGATTCACAATCCCTGCAATGTTGATGGTCTGTACTATCACACCAAATACAGCTTCGATCTCTCCTAGGTATATTAGGAGCACTTCTAGGTGCATTAGGAGCACTAGAAGAAATAGTAGGTGCAGTCGAAGAAAACTGCTCTTTCAATTTTCCCACCAATTCTGCCTTAACTGACTTCAGTGTCAAATCCGTTATGCCTTTGATTATGTCATCAAGAGAGGAAGGAACCAATAGAGCGGATGGTTTTGGAGTAGAAGGAGCCGGCATCGGTCTTGGAATAGGAGGAACAGGAGGATTAGAAACAGTAGGCAACACTGGCATAGGCCAAGAAACTAGCTGAGGAAGAGAAGAAATGACAGGGGTAGAAGTAGACATAGGAGCAGAAGACGACGTCGGTGTCATGGATCCATTCTGTAAGCGGGTCTTCCATATCCTCCTCTTGGTCAAAGTCGAGACTGCATCTTGGGCATCTTGCCAATCTGTTTTAAGACCCATAGGCTTCGTGCGATCTTCAAGAAGCTCTCCTAATTCTTCCTGAAGAGCAGGATCTGCAGCTTGCAAGAAAAGCTCAACTTTCTCAACATTCAATGCTCTTTGTTCAATAGCATCAAGCTGACTATACCTCTCTTCAAATTCTCGTATCAATTCTGAAGCAGCTAAGCCTTTGTTTGGCATGTAGACCCACTCTCGGAATGACCGCCGTGTAGCCATCCCAAAGTCCTCAAGAAAATACTCCTCTTTTAGGGCCTTCTTAAAATCTTGTCAATGTGAATTTTGAAGGAAAAGATCAGTTACTTTTACCCTCAAGGCAGGTGTGACAAGGCGAAGAAAATATTTACTTATAAGTCCTGTTGGTACTCCAAAAAATCCCATTTTTATCTCATACGTCTTCAAATAAGCCGATACATTATGGCCATCAAATAGCTTCTTTTCATTCTCAACTGCTTCAATTGCCTTAGTTGCGCTGATTGCATTCTCTTGCTCTGAATATAGTTGCCTTTTCTGAGACAACTGTTGTTGATGTAACTGTTGCTGCTGCTACATATACAATTGTGTCTGCTGATTTTGAAGCTGCATACACATAGACATATTCTGCAGAATCTGCTTTAAATCATCCGTAGAAGTACTTGAAGTAGAAGTCATGATGAAGCTGAAGTAGAGGACAAAGCAGGAATCGTAAAAGAGGCTGAAATGGATGCTGAAGTATCTCCCATCTTGAAATTTAAATGTGACGCTTTCACGTCGGGTTCACCAAAGATGTCGAAGGGTTTTCGAAAGCAAAGTCGTGACCACAGAGGACCTTGAATAATTTCAGTATAGAAGATCAATCAAGCGAGATCAGGCTATGCAGGACAACCTGTCTGTTCTCTAGGCTCCCACATCTAGCATACATGTCAACAAGAGCACCTCCAACGAAAAGATCCAACTCCAAGCTACTATCAAGAATATGATTATGAATAAATATCCCATGGGATAAGGCTGCTATGCTGAAGCATGCTTTTAGGACAGTCACAAACACATATTTGTCTGCTTTCACACAAGACTCATACATCTGCCAATACAATCGCATAGCTTGCTCCTCTCGTCCAAGCTGCACATGAGCTGAAATAATTGCAGTTCACGTGAAGACATTTTGCTGTTGAATATGCCAAAATACATAAGGTGCTTCCAGCAAACTGTAAGCATGTCTTTCTTTTCTATACAACCCTGTATAAGGCAAAATACAATGCTAGAAGAGACAATATCCCCTTGCTGGACCATGCAGTCCGTAGATTGCAATGGTATCGGTTTTAATGTATGAGATTGTGCTTTTTACAGCAATCCAGTCTGGTTTATCTGAACGACCAGGCCTTCTGTCCCGTGAAATAGAATGATCAGATGAGTCTTTGCTTACATTCTCAAATCAATTCCTCAATTGCTGTGCCTCTAGAGTACCCACAGATTTCCTGTTAAAGTCACTAATGCGGCCTGCCTTGACAGCCAAAACAGGGTAGAACTTCCTCCTGAAGCTTACTTGAAACATGTGCACCATTCAAATGGTGCAGACATGCAATTGCATGTCCATTTCACAGGTTGCAGAGACTTGCAATTAACTTGTTAAAATCGCTCCAACTACAATTGCTCTATAGACTCTTTGAATTGAAATACGACCTTCTGTAGCATTGCCACATGGTAAGATTTTAATTGAATGGACTTAGACATGCTTACAGAGTGGGCCCTGGAAGCAGAAAATATGACCAGACTTAGTTCATCCACAGCAGCTCTTCTTCTGGATGTGCACATCCTGGTTGTCACTAGGAATAACAATCTTAGTTCCTGTCAACAATGCTGTATTGCCATTCCCCTGGTCTTCATTTGCAATCAAAGACTTTTTGCTGACTATTCGATAGATCTCTGTCAACACCGTATAAAAGGCATTCTCTACATTGGTTGCTTCTAAAGGTGATGTCTCCAAAAAGAACAATCCCTCTTTCTCTGTCAAATCCACTGTGCTTTTTCCCCAGCATTCGATTCCCCAGTAATTGAAGTCTTAGAAGATGTTTGAGAAGATCAATAGCACTCACAACCACTAAAAAAAAACATCTATCTCCTCTACTAGTTCAATGCTTTGACTCCAGAAAAATTCGGTGAACAGCCCTCTGTTTGCGTTTACTGTTCATCTTTTCGCACATCGACTTTGTTGATGATTGTCTTTGACCTTCTTCTCAACAATGTTGTCCTCTGCAGATCAGAGAGCCTCATCGGCTTCTTTCATCTTCAGTAGTACCAGTCGTTCGTCCTCGACACCATTATCAACACACTCAACTGTTGCCCCTAAACGAATCAATTGTGTCTTTGTTAATCTCTGCAATATAGGATTGTCTTCTTCTTTCCTTTGCCAGTTTTAGGGACCTCTGTCCACATTTCCTTGACATTCTCTAGCACCATGTTGCAATGCCGATCGAAAGCCTTAACCCTACCAAGCAGCTTCTTATTGTTCCAGCAATTAATTAACACATGTGTATTGTTTTTCACGCTTGTTGTCAACACTGAAAGAGGACCTGTGCTGAATTCAGCCTCCTCCTCGGTTACGTTTGCTTTCCCTTACTCTTGGGTATGCCTCACATTCCGATTGTGTCACATAGTCTTTCTTCTGCAAGATACCAGGTTTTGTGCTGCCCAGTTAAACATTGCAGAAAAAAAAAGTCTCATCAGCGCCAGAGCTTCCCCCCCCCCAAGCCTACAACACGCCTCCTTTCTTCCCCCAGAAAAGCAGCCTCCTCCCACAATAGCTATCCTGGATAGACCGATTCGGCGGTAATTAGAGTTCGAACAAAATAGATTTGAACCAAAACAGCATATTCTCCTCAGCCGTAGAAAATATTAAGGTCTTAATAGTTCTGACGAAGATGAAGATGAAAATTCCAACAATTACACGAGTGTGTTTAGTTGGCAACTGACAATAGTTGCTGTTGCTTAGGATAGCAGCAAAGATGGCATAAGACACACTTTCCGAAACAGCTTAAGTATTATGTCTGCATTGACTTTCCACTTATTGCAATATGATGATGCTGAACATAACATCCATGCTAATGCCTTGCTATTAGCAACTCCTCTAGGCAATGGTTGAGCAATAGCCCTCCTGGAGTTGCAGTCCGTAATGATCACAAGCCTGCAGTGCACTCCTCCATAGAATGTCCTGTAACTGTAATGTCCAATCCTTCCACTTCATCAAGTATAGACATAACTACACCAACTACTCTTGTACGTAGGCTATATAAAATCCACGATGTACCATTGCACCTGTAATTCCTGGATAATTCAAATCAAGCTGCTTAAAATACAGATCCTCCATCCAGTTTTAAATACTATTCTCTTGCGTTCCACAGAATGCAATCACAATTGCATTCAAGTCTTCAGCAAGCCCGACATAAGCACCACAGAAGCGTACTCCACAAGTATTTGAGCAAGTGTATGATTGTTCTGAAGAGGCACTCCATGCATTTTAATTCATCGACGGAGTGATCATTCCTTCTTTTCGCCCGGGAATTGGAAGCCAAGAAAAGCCATAGAAGACATCGCATGCCCACCATTATTGAAGGAGGATCTATCAGGTGCAACCCCCATCTGAAAGGAAAGGCAGCAAAAGACCCTTCTCTCTACTATACTGCCTACTCAGAACAAAATGCAAACACAATGATTAAGTATGTACAAAGTAACAAATGTCACACACACAACTTTTTGGTAGATTCCACACCTCGGATGCGCAGCAGTACGACAGCATGAAACTCCTTGTGTTGCTTTGCTTGACCACAGGTCTGAGATTAATGTCATTGAGTGTGGATTATATGAGAATGGTGCATGGCCTATTGACATTGATCATGGTTGGCATATGAGGGATGTAAATAACTCTTCGATGGAGCTCTATGTTGTGTGTCCTAATGTGAAAGTGATGATTGGTGATGTACAAGAAGAGGATCACTTCTTTGTGCAAGATAGTTCCTCATATGCAGTGACTTTGGGACATCCCTATACTATAGGAGTGCATATGGAACCAAAGGTGCTTGATTACGGTTCTACTTATACAAGAGTCAGAAGCAAGGAGGGAGGAAAGCACTCCAATTTGTTACCTTTTGTGATAATCATCCTAGGAATCAGGATATGCTTTGAGAGTCTTCTTTATCTCCAAATGCTAGGAAATTCAAAGAACTGGAATTTTACTTAGCACTGATGTAATGTGGGGCTTCAGTAGTGCTACTTAGAGGATGTACTCGATTGCTGATGGAATGAAGCATGTATTTACTATTGGTTATTCTCAGTTTACAACAAACAATTTATGTTAGTTTAAGCCTAAGGAAGCTATGTACAAGGCTAAATGCATATTTATGAAACGTGTTGCTAAGGAACTGAGAGCATTGGGGTTGCTAGATGAAAATAAAGGTATTTCAGGCCTCGTTTATGGGCTGAATATTACTAATACTGTGATTGAAATTTTAGCAACCATACATGTAGAAAATGAGGCTGAAAATATAGTGTTATTAGTATGTTCTTTAGACATGTGTGATGTTATAGCATTGTTTTCTCAGCAGGAAGGCTTACAATGGACTAAAGTAGTTGTGAAGACAAAATATAAGATGGTTGACAAAGAGGTGAAACCATATGCTTTACCACTTCCACTAGATAGTGAGGGTCTATATGAGAAAGTGTCAAGGCAGCCAAGTTTATAGGATCCTAAAGATATAGGTCATTAGTTTACAATTAAAATATTACAGGAATTGAAAGTTGATGCAGAAGGGTTTCTTTTGCCTAGTGAAAGAGACTGTTTTATGTAGGTGTTGGCTAGGCATGGGAAAGCAATTGCATTTTAGGTGAAATAGGTGGTGTGGATCCAAATTTTTGTCTCTCCTATGGTAATATTTATTGTGCCACATGTACCATGGAACTTGAGGCCTATTCCAATTCCTAAAGCTTACTTTCCAAAGCTAATGGATTTGCTAAATGAAAAGATATACAAGAAGATGTTGGAACCCTCTTCAGCCCTATACTCGAATTGTTGGTTTACTATGCTTAAAAAGAGTGGGGCTTTGAGATTTATTCAAGACATACAGCTAGTTAATAAAGTGACCATAAGAAATGTGGATGCATGTCCTGTGGTTGATGAATTTGTAGAGGGTTTTGCAGGTAGAGCGATCTATTCTTTGGGTGATCTTTACTCGGTGTATGATTAATTTTAACTTGCAATTGAGAGTAGGGATATCGCAACCATGATGACTCCCTTGGGGTTAGTATGAATGTGTACTCCCCTGCAGGGTGCAACAAACTCAATGGCACACATGACAAATGCTATGAATAGGGTACTCAAAGATTTTATACCACAGTTTGACAATACACTTCTTGGATGATGTTTCAATCAAAGGGTGTGAAGTGGATGAAAAGAATGAAGAGATGGATGGGTGTAGATAGTTTGCTGCAAACCATATTGTTGATTATGAAAGAATTTTAACCTGTCTAAAAGAGGTGCATGTAACTCTTTTTGGACAAAATTTGGTCTTTGGAGTTGAAGAGGTTTTGATTTTTGGGCATAGGTGTGGGGCCTATGGGTGAAGGCCATCACCAATAAAAATACATGGGTGTGGGGCCTATGGGTGAAGGCCATCACCAATAAAAATACATGGGATTGATAGAATGCAAGATGTAGTCATGAATGTATCTGAGGTGTATAGATTTTTGGATGCATGTGTGTTCTATTTGATATGGATCCCTCACTTTGCACATATAGTTGATGATCTGTATTAGCTCTCTTAAGGAAAGGTCAGAAAATTCACTAGGAAAGGAAGCATTAAAAAGCAGTGAAGAAATTGAAGCAACTCTTGAAATCAGCTCCTACATTGAGAAAGGCTAATTATTCACATAAGAAGCCTATCATTATTAATGTTGATAGGAGCCCAATTGAGATTGGATGAAAAATGGGGCAAGATGATGAGGAAGGGCAAATATGTGCAATTTTATTTGGTGCTAAAGTATTGACCGAACGGCAAAGAAGGTATCCATTGGTAAAAAGAGAGTTATGGGGAATTGTGACAACCCTTGAATGTGATAAGGAGTATTTTATGGATGCTCAGGTAGTCACTAAGGCCGATTGTTTGCCAATAGTATTGGGTATGATTACTAGTTTGATACATTGCTGTGCTCTAGTGGATTGCATACATTAAATCTTTGAACCTTGAATTTCAGCATATTGCAAGAAGAGATAACCAAGTGCTGTGCAAATATGTTATCTCGGGTACCCTATGAGAATGAAGAAGATGATTTTCTTGCTACTAAAAATGATGATTTGATTGGTGTAACTGAATTGGTATCTATTGTAACTACAGGTACAGATCTCATGAATTCAAGGACAACATTAAATGCAATAAATACAACAATTTGTCAAGTATAGGTGCTGTAAGAGTGAATTCAGCAATGCAAGGAGTTGCTACAGTACTAATAGAAGTTTGCACAACAAAGAGGAAACACTTTAGATGCTATGTATCTTGTGTAGAAGTGTTTTTGGAAGATAAATATGTAAGAGAGTGGCTAAGAATTGGTCAACACCTGAGCACATTAACAAAGAGAGAAGAATAATTGGATGAGGAGTTTAAGAAGATCAAGAGGAAAGCCTATGACGTTTTCTTAAAAGATGGGTACTTGTGGAAACATGGTAAGAAAAAATAGGGTATGCCTTTGCGAGTTTTGGGTGATAGAGCTTCATAAGTAAATGTTATGCAAGAGTTTCATGAAAACTTTTGGGGTTGGTCATAGAGGTGTTTGGGGTACTTTTGCAAAGATTAAGGAAAGATATTGGTGGCACAGGATGTATGAGGATGTTGATCACTTTGTGGAAACATGCATGACATGTCAAATGTATTCATCTGTGAGACATGGAGATGGATTGCAACCCACATATCCCTTGTCTCTTCATTTTAAGTGGCTTGTGGATTTAGTCACAATGCATATAGGTCTTTGGAAAATGAGGTCAAGTGGAAGGGAGAGCTATACATACCAAGACAACAAATGCAGTGTGTGCTTTTCTCTTAGAAGAGAACTTTTATCTGTATGGCTGTGTGGAAAAAGTTATAGAAGATAGGGGAAAACTAATGAAGCCTATGATTTCTTTGCACGATTAGGGATCCAACTTGCTTTAATTTTAGCTTATAATCCTAAAGGAAATGGCAAAAGTGAAAGAGGTCACCCGCCTATTGTGAAGGCATTGGCAAAAGCATATGGAGTAGTAGGGAAAAGAATCAAATTATTCAAGAGGCTAGAATCTACTGCCTATGAGTTGCCAGAACTGGATGAAAGTAATGGCCAAGATTATATGGAAGAGGAAGAAGCAAAGGTTATGGTTGCAGAGGATCAGGAGGACTTTGAATCTTGTGACAACTGGGACTTTGGTATATACTAGAGGATGTGCATGTTCAGAGGGGATGAATGTCATATCACTATGTGAACACAATGTGAAAAACCCTAGAGTGCATCATCATCTGGGTTTCTTATTGATCTAGAGAGTTAATGCGATATTAGTAATTAGTGTCAATGTCCTTAGTATAGATGGTTAAAAAATATGGGATTTGGATCATTTTAGCCTATTTTTGATATTTTGGATATTATTTCTTGTAAATATCCTTAAAAATGTGTAGAAAAATTTTAGAATAGGGTGACATGCAAAAAGAAAGTTGCTTTTCAACTAGTTTGGGGGATCTCATGGAAAAAGAGGGGCTTCTAAATTCACACTGTGTGCGATCACAGTTTTTAGACAGCAAACAACACTCTAGATGGGAGGAAGAAGAAAGAATGATCTGGGAGAGTTCTAACCAAGTGTCCTAGAGTTTTACCCCCCCTTTCAGAGCCAATGGAAGAACCATGATATTTGCCGTTTAAGTAGCAGAGAAGAAGCTAATATGTGGTGTGTGTTTTTGGTCTACCAGGGAGCTCCAAGAGATCTAATGCTAAGAGATTGCTTTCAAATAGCCCCAGACAAGGGTTTTGTTTATCTTCTCATATTCTATCAATAGATAATGCTTTGAATCACTAATCTTTGTCTTTACCTTGTGTACCACCTAGATATTCTTTTTCTTCTCTTCTATCTCCTATTCTCTACTTCCTTCTTTGTCTGATCCCCAGTGGATATGACCTTTCGAGTAAAACCCCTTCGAAACTATATGCTTTCACTATGAAGCTTAGATGATAATCTAGATAAATAATAGGAAAAGAGATTAAGGATAGTTGGAAGAACTCTAACTAGGTGAAATATAGATTTGACAATGGATTTGGAGGGGTCTTCTTTGATGCTTGTGCATACACCACATGTGTATTACTACACTAATAATACCCACACACCTATACACTATAGATGTTGGGCGTCATAATGGGGACCTTACAACTTAGAGCACCATGGATCATTGGTGGTACCTTATGAGGGTGGGGTATTGAGCATATCTAACAAACTAAGTTTCAAATATGAAGGTAATAGAATATTTATAGCCTTCCTTCCTCCACATTGAAATGCTCCAATATCTTCTTAATATATTCCTTTCAACACATAATGCATATGCAAAGAATGTGATAAACATTCTCTAAGTCCATGTCAAAGGTTTCATGAAACCTTTTCTTTAGTGCATTCACATCCGTGACCAACTTCATTTACATAGAGAATCAAAATCATGAGGTCACCATACCTAGTCTCCCTAGTGTCTAGGGAGTAGTTAGTCTCACTTCTAGTGTACCATCCATAGTCTTCCTAGTGTAATGAAAAGGGTAAATCTGACTTTTAGCATACCCTTAAGACTACATAAAGGCATTAGACTTATGATTCTATTCCTGGGGAGCTTGTTTCAAACCATAACGCTCTTATGTAGCTTACACACCAATTTTTTATTACCTTCCACAACAAACATTCATGCTATGACACATAAATATTATTACAAAATATCAGTACAAAAAAGCTTACTGACCAATTTTTTCTTACCTTCTATAACAAACATTCACACTATTGCACATAACTTTTCTAATTTTATATATTCTTTAGCAAGCAATGCAAGTACCTATGAAAGGTGGTCATCTTGATTACTAGTCAATCCGTTCTCCTAATTGAATCCTTAATCATGTTTGCACATAAGCAAAGGAATTAACTCTCAAGTACTATTTTTCACCAAAGAATCCATCTTTGATTGCATAGCCTTCTTCCACTTATGACTACCATCCCTAGTCATAAAATCATATTTGTTCTTTAACTTGTAGCAATCTTTCTTTATATATCCCTTCTTGTTACAAAAGAAGCATTCCATGTCCTTCTTATTGTGAGACTTGCTCCTCAACTTGCCTCGATCTTAGATCCCTCTTTGAGGGTGCAAGCACTCAAACATAATTACATTCACTCATACACTTGAGTGGTAGTCTAGTTGAGTGTGTTAACCCCAACACGAAGAAAGCAAAATGAAATAAAAAAGACGTAGGGCAAAGGCGGAAAAAAGGTAGCCCGACTGAAGAAAGAAGAGGAGAAAAGGCCAAAAGCACAAAGGGAAACCTTAAAAAGTCCAAGGCAAATGCAAAAGGGGAAAGGTGCATTTTAAAATACAAAGGCGCACCCTGAAATCTTGTAAAAGAGGGCCAGGCGGTGGAAAATCCAGAAAGCTAAAACAGAAGACAAAGACAAAGACCAAGGCAAAGAGAAACGGAAGACAAAGGTGCACAAGGAAAAGCGCAAGTCAAAACTTTTGTAAAAGAGCGCAAGCACATCATGGTTTAATTCAAGGAGCGCTAGGCTCTCACCCGTGCAATTTATAAATGTAGATGGGCGGTGGAAAGAAAGCTAGGAAGATAGAAGGACAATGGGAAAAAGGGCCTACGCTACGGCCGACCATGTAAAAAAGGGGAAAAGGGGACGACCGCCCAAAAAGGGATTTAGGGTTTTGTATATAAAGTTGAAAAGTGAATG